>NC_057810.1:548794163-549517934 GCF_018294505.1 Triticum aestivum | reverse complement strand
CTTGTGGCTTTGCATATCACACTACTACAAAAAGGACTACTAGTGGCGCACCTGTTTTCGCTACTAATGGTGCACTACAGGTGCGCCACTAGCACCACGCCATTAGATTTTTTTCTAATGGTGCACCATTAGTATCTGGTATACTAATGGCACACCGTTGGTGTGCCATTAGTATCTGGTATACTAATGGCGCACCACATAGAAGTGCGCCATTAGTAAAAATTTTTTTTCAAAAAAAAATTCAAAAACATTTTTAAAAAAAAATCAATTTTTTTTCATTTTTTTCTTAATCTCGGGTCACTATGGCTTAATCACGGGTCTATATGCTTAATCTTAGGTCAAATTGCACTCCGTGGTCAAACTTCCCAAAAGGTCACCCATCCTCACACTACTCCAGCCTAAGCACGCTTAACTTCAGAGTTCTATCCAACCCCAGCAACAACTCCTTTCACAGGCACTTGTTGATATATCTAGCATATCAATCCTATTATACCTTGTTGATGTCTAGGACTTTCTTCATGTTCATGACTATGATGAAATTTGAAAAATATTTCAAACTTCCCGGTCATATTACGTATCATTTTTTGAAAAAAAATTCAAAAAAATTCAAAACCATTTTTTCCTATTACTAGTGGCGCACCACATCCACGGTGCGCCACTAGTAAGTTTGAAATTTTTTGAATTTTTTTGCCTCTAGATGTTGCAAGCCCCGTACTTTTTTCTGTTAGGTTTTTGGGGATTTTGAAAATGTTTAATGTGGTTCCCCGGTTAAATTCGGATGTAACTTTTCTAGTAGATAATTTTTCATATAAAAAACTTTTTAATCCGAGTTCGTATGCAAAAGTTATGCCCATTTTACAAATTTCCAGAGATATTTTGCAAATAAAGTCGAAATTCATATTTGTAAATTTTCCCAAAAACTAGACCACATATCACATGGGAAACTTATTTTCTTTTATTTTTTTGACATTTCCATCATTTTCTTTTATTTTTTTTAAACTGAAAAGGCGGTCCGGGGGGGGGGTGCATTCGGTGTTGGGCCAAGTTAGTAATGGTGCACCGTGGGGTGGTGCGCCATTACTAGTTAAACTAGTAATGGCGCACCACACCCACAGTGCGCCATTACTAGTTTTGGAAAAAATTGAAATCTTTTTGATTTTTTTTGAAAAAACTAGTAATGGCGCACTGTCCACAGGTGCGCCATTACTAACAATTTTTTTTTCAAAACTACTAATGGGGCACAGTGGGTGTGGTGCGCCATTACTATGTCAACTAGTAATGGCGCACTGTCCCACGGTGCTCCATTAGTAACAATTTTTATTATTATTATTTTTTTCAAAACTTCTAATGGCGCACCACACACCAGGTGCGCCTGTATGTGGTGCGCCATTGCTATATACTAATGGTGCACCACACATGTGGTGCGCCATTAGTGTCCATTTCATCTATAGCCGTTTTCCTAGTAGTGTCATTAGCATCATGGGTATTCAAAGAATTCATACTAACAACATTGCAATCATGCTCATCATTCACATATTTCATGCCAAGCATTCTATGTAATTCTTCTTCTAGCACTTGAGCACAATTTTCATTTTCATCATACTCACGAAAGATATTAAAAAGATGAAGCATATGAAACAAACTCAATTCCATTTTTTTGTAATTTTCTTTTATAAACTAAACTAGTGATAAAACAATAAACAAAAATATTCGATTGCAAGATATAAAGATATACCTTCAAGCACTCACCTCCCTGGCAACAGCGCCAGAAAAGAGCTTAGTTGACAGGGTGTGAGTGTTGCTTACCTAGCCTCCCCATCAACGGCGCCAGAAAAGAGCTTGATGTCTACCACACAACCTTCTTATTGTAGACGTTGTTGGGCCTGTAAGTGCACAGGTTTGTAGACAGTAGCAAACTTCCCTCCAGTGGATGACCTAAGGTTTATCAATCCATGGGAGGCGTAGGATGAAGATGGTCCCTCTCAAACAACCCTGCAACCAAATAACAAAGAGTCTCTTGTGTCCCCAACACACCCAATACAATGGCAAATTGTATAGGTGCACTAGTTCGGCGAAGAGATGGTGATACAAGCGCAATATGGATGGTAGATAAAGGTTTTTGTAATCTGAAAATATAAAAACAAAAAGGTAACTAATGATAAAAGTTAGCGTAAGCGGTATTGCAATTGTAGGAAACAAGGCATAGGGTTCATACTTTCACTAGTGCAAGTTCTCTCAACAATAATAACATACTTGGATCATACAACTATCCCTCAACATGCAACAAAGAGTCCTCCAAAGCCACTAATAGCGGAGAACAAACGAAGAGATTATGGTAGGGTACGAAACCACCTCAAAGTTATCCTTTCTATTCTATCTATTCAAGAGTCCGTAGTAAAATAACATGAAGCTATTCTTTCCGTTCAATCTATCATAGAGTTCATACTAGAATAACACCTTAAGACACAAATCAACCAAAACCCTAATGTCACCTAGATACTCCATTGTCACCTCAAGTATCCGTGGGCATGATTATACGATATGCATCACACAATCTCAGATTCATCTATTCAACCAACACAAAGTACTTCAAAGAGTGCCCCAAAGTTTCTACCGGAGATTCAAGACGAAAACGCGTGCCAACCCCTATGCATAGGTTCATGGGCATAACCCGCAAGTTGATCACCAAAACATACATCAAGTGGATCACGTGATATCCCATTGTCACCACAGATAAGCACGGCAAGACATACATAAAGTGTTCTCAAATCCTTAAAGACTCAATCCGATAATATAACTTCAAGAGGAAAACTCAATTCATCACAAGAGAGTAGAGGGGGAGAAACATCATAAGATCCAACTATAATAGCAAAGCTCATGATACATCAAGATCATGCCATAGAGAGAACACGAGAGAGAGAGAGATCAAACACATAGCTACTGGTATATACCCTCAGCCCTGAGGGTGAACTACTCCCTCCTCGTCATGGAGAGCGCCGAGATGATGAAGATGGCCACCGTTGATGGATTCCCCCTCCGGCAGGGTGCCAGAACATGTTCCTGAGAGGTTTTTGGTGGCTACAGAGGCTTGCGGCGGCGGAACTCCCGATATATCTTCGTATTTGATGTTTTTAGGGTATATGGGAATATATAGGCAAAAGAAGTCAGTCGGGGGAGACTCGAGGGACCCAGGAGGTAGGGGGCGCGCCCTCCTATCTCCTGGCTTCCTCGAACCTTCCCTGGCTTGAACTCCAAGTCTCCCGGATCATATCCTTTCCAAAAATCACGCTCCCGGAGGTTTCTTCATGGTGTACGGCGTAGAGGTTGTGTTACCCTGCGACATAATTCATGACTCACCTCGAGTGCGCATGTACGAAGAGAGAGAGAGAGAGAGAGAGAGAGAGAGAGAGAGAGAGAGAGAGAGACAGAGAGGCCGATCTTGATCAATAGGACAACTTAGATGCCCTGGAGGAGGAACGTGACATTGCAAAAGCCCGTTCTGCATTTTATCAACAACAGGCCCGCAGATATCAAAGCAAAGAAGTATGGGCCAATATTTATAATGTTGGCGAACTTGTTCTACGCTTGCTGGAGAAGAAAAAGGACAAACTCAAGCCCAAATGGGAGGGTCCCTTCATCATTGACGAAGTCCTCACCGGAGGAGCGTACCGCCTGCGTGATGCATCACACAATCGCCTAGAGCCGAACCCATGGAACGCGACCAGACTCCGAAGATTCTATGCCTAGCATCGAACTCTCTGTTCGTCTCCTTCTCCCTTATGTTTACATTATTTATTTGTTTTTTCCTCTCTTTCTCACTTTTTGTTTTTTAGCCTTAAAGCTCTCGTGCAGCTAAACCGTACACCTACGACGCACATATACTCAAATATGTACGTCCATTATACCTGGGGGCTTCTTGTACAGAAGCTCATTATTATTATTTTTCGAGCATTAAGCTCACCACATATGTGTCTTTTCCTCGTATGTGCCTTTTCTTCACCATTATATGCATCGATATGACTTAAGTTTTGGCCAAGCTGAGTTGTCTGGCTCCTGTGCTTATGCCCTACGTTCCCGTTAGTCATAAAAGGAGCACCTCTACGATTGTTACTGTCGGGTCATCCGGATGTGTACCTCAGACTGGGTGAAGCCGAAAGCTAGCTTTCTTAAGGGAATATTCGGTTGACAGACTAAAGATGTTTTTTCACACGGTAAACTATGAACCCCCAGATGTTACGTATGCTGCAATTTTTCAATCACAGTTCGGACATGCACGTTAACGCATGCTCACCCAGGGAAAGGAACCCTTAACAGAACTATTCTCTCTGGAAGATGTCTCTTACAATCACAATGTAATATAACATAGCTAGTCGGATATTTGTCTGTTCAAGCAACTATGACCCCTATGCCTGGTTTCCATGCATACCCTGGTCTATATTACTGATCGGGTATTCGGAAACACTCCACACCTTCGGGTCCAGAGGTCAAAGCGAAAAGGTCCGCCATGGAAATCATTTTACAATCCGGCTAGGGACAAATTTTTCAGCTAAAGTACATAGTCACTTGGACTCAAAAACTTCTTCCTCTATGCCATCTAACATGCTATCTATGCTTACAACTCTGTTGGGAATACTTGGCGGCTACTTTTACCTGGTCATATACCAAACTAACAGGAATCTCTATTCCATCTGACCCTAAAGGTCTGACCCAGGCCATATGATTCGGATCAAGCTTGGTATACCGTGTTTTCATCATGGCCCAGGCCTCTCGTGCACCTTACCGGCAGGCCGATATGTTCCATAATCGGAAGTGCCACCGCACTCCCTTGAATAGATGTACAAGCTCCACGATACTTCCTGGAAGGGAGGCGGATGGCCATAAGGCCTTGGCGATACTTTGCATCGCCTGCCGAGCTCTCTCATGCATTTGCGACAGCTCTTTTAGCAGATCGCGTGATGATCCAGACATCTCCTCTTCGGGACGGCCGGTCAGCATACCTACAGACATAACTCTGTCAGTACCTTTCCTTGCCGAATTACCCAGAGGTAAGTTTGATTACATACTAAATATGTCACCTCGCAGCCTCTTATTTTCCTTCACAGAGTCAGCCAGCTGGGCCCGCACATCTTTTAGTTCTTCGCCCAGCTGGGTGTTGGAATCTTGGAGTTTGTTTTTCTCCTCCCTGACCCGTGTCAGTATACGTCCGCCCGCGTCCAGATGCCTTTTGGCTTCTGGTTCACCCGCTTGTGCGACTTTCGGTGGCTCTCCCAGATGATCTGACGATTCTGCTATAAGATATGCACCTGTATTAATAATCCTGGTATATGATTATGTTTTCTCGATAGAGGGGAACATTACCAGACACTGCCTTCTTGGATTTCTCCAGTTCGGTGGTAGCAGCAGCTAGCTGGGACCGACACTTTTCCAGCTCTTGAGACAATAGGTTGTTCTTCTCTGTGAGCACCTGGTTATACAATGATCCTTAAATCAGTTGTATCAACTGTTTCAAGTCTCAAGGGCTACTGGTATATAATTATCAGATTTGTACAAATGTGTACTTACCCGCATATCTTTCAAATATTGGTCTGTGGCTCTGGTAAGCCCATCTCGAGCAGCTCGGATGTATGCATCACTCGAGCTAAAGGTGTTGAATGCCTCTTCTGAAAAACTGGGGTCGCGAAGAGCGGCCTGCCGGCGCTGATGATTCATGGCGCTTTCCACTTCAAAGTTTGTGACGGATACATTGTCTGAATCCTCTACAGAAGGACAATCCGGTGTCACCCACGCATCAGCCTCAGTCCTTGGGTCCGGAATCTGGCTAGTAGAGGCATGACAGGATCCCCGGACATAACCCGGCGAACACTTTTCCTGATAAGACACAATGGATAGTGTCACACTTCGATGTGACAGCCAAGGAGCGTATTTTAAAAAAGCCATACCTCTTTGATGAAGGCTTGGCCGTGTTTTTATTTGCCTTCCTCTTCAAAGGTATTCCCGACGTAGGCACCGCTCTCTTGTGAGTTGCCTCTGGTGCAGGATGGCGCGCCGAGCGCCTCCCCTTTGGAGCACGAGATAGTGTGGTGGGTGAGGCAGAATGAGGAAGCTCTTTCGGAGGAAACGTCTCCTGATTACTTCCATGTGAGGCAGGGAGAAGACCGGGATAGTCGGAGGTGATGGCTACTTCCGTGCCATCATGGCTCGCCTGGTAAAACATTCCATCCTCGAGCTCCACGAATATATCCAGATCCTCTTTAAATCCGGGGTCAAGGTCCCGGTTGTGGTCCTATGGCTGTGGTGCGGGGCTGTTGAGCCCCTTGCTGATCTTCCGCCATTCCTATTATAAATGGACGGATTAATATTCATGGGAAGTGACTCAGGGAGTAAATTGAGTAGAGTAGTGGGATTGGAACTCACCCAGCTGGGAGGATTGTACATGGAAAATCCATCTTGGTGCTTAATGCGAATGAACTCCTCTTTCTCCCCTTTGAATAGTTCAGCCAGTATTTTGGCCAAAGCGGCGGGGGTGGCCGGACCCTTCCGACCGTAGCGGGAGGCATCATTTTCCCCATTATAGTGCCACATGGGAAGCATTCTGTATTGGAGCGGCTAAACCCCTCATACTATGGAGGTCGCCATTACCGATAATCCGTACTGGGCGAGCATCTTTATCTTGCACAACAGTTGATGGACTTCCGCACTATATTCCTCCCCGAGGCTTCGAGGGCGCCAGTTGTGACGTTTCTTCAATGGAACGCATGAAAATTCGGGAAGACCCGTTCGGATTGGGTCGGGAAGGGCGACGTCCTCGATATAGAACCATTCGGAAGGCCACTCTTCAGATGCCTTCTTCAGCTTGCTGGGCAGATATCTGGTCCCGGCGATGCACCATACCTCGGCTCCGCCCACTTCAAATATTGATCCCTCTTGGCTATGAGGGACGAGGAAGAATAGTTTCCTCCATAATTCAAAATGGGCCTCACAACCCAGGAATAGCTCACAAAGAGCAATGTAACCTGCGATATGCAGGATGGAGGCAGGAGTGAAATTGTGCAGTTTGTCAGGACCCTGACTCAATGCCACATCGATCTAGCATGTAACACCTCATATCACTTTGCGGCCTCACGCACGGTATTCCCACGGGTGTCGCCTTACCTTTTCTCGGGACCATTTGCGCCTTTTGGCACACGTATATGATAGTGTCGCTAGCATCCATATGATAAGGAGCCCGTGCTGACATGGCTAGTCGTAAACCCAAAGTGGCACAAACTTACAGGGACAGGCATCCATGACCCAGCATCGAACGTGTCGGTCATCAGCGAGTGAATCCAGGCTGTAGCATTGGGCTAGCAGGACTCCGGCGAACCGGGCTGTAGCGGGCTAACAGGACTCCGGTACTCAATGCGTGACATTTCCCCGAAGGGACAGACACAGGAACGAAGAAGGACACATGCCGGCCAGCCTAAGTGTTCCGGAGCAGTAGCAAGCTACCATGGCTCAGTGGAAACACTAGGAGACATTTCCCGGTAAGAGAGGCTACTAAAGATAAACAACTAGATAGTCAGATCCCACACATACCAAGCATTTCAATAACATACACACAATATGCTCGATATGTGCAAACACAACATGGCATCACAACATGACTCTACGACTCAAGTATTTATTCAATAGGCTCCGAGGAGCGAGATATTACAAACATGGGTCTCATGACCCAACATTCAGAGCATACAAGTCAAAACACAAGCGGAAGCTATCATGTCTGAGTACAGACATCTATAAATGAAAAATGCTGAGAAGCCTGACTGTCTACCCGATCCTGCCGAGGGCACAAGATCGTAGATGAGGTAACAAGCTAAACGTCGAAGACCACGCGGAACTACTAGCTAGAGTGACGTCTCTCTGCAAAAACATAAAATAGGCAAACGTGAGTACAAATGTACCCAGCAAGACTTACATCAGAACTAACTACATATGCATCATTATCAACAAAGGGATGGTGGGGTTTAACTGCAGCAAGCCAGCTTTGACTCGGTGGCTATCGTAAACTATGACTGCAAGTAACACTTTTGAGGTGGCGCACACGAGTCCACATATTCACCAACCAATACACCACTATGGATCCACTCCCGTCTCCCTACGAGAACGCCATCCATAGCACTCACGCTTATCTTGCGTATTTTAGAGTATCCACTTTCACTTGTCTATGAACTATACAGGCAACCCAGAAGTCCTTTACCGCGAACACGGCTATTCGAATAGATGATGTTAACCCTACAGGGGTGTACTTCTTCACACACGCTCTCACCACTTACCGCCGTTTACACGACATGTACTCGGCAACCTTCAAGCGGAAGCCCAACGTGGGTGTCGGCCATGGCCTACCTAAACACTCAAGTATCTAGTCCAGGTTTATCGCCTATTCGGGTTCCATCCATGAGGAGATCCGGCCGGGGTTTCGCTCACAGCCCCAAACGATGTGAACAGGGTTCCCGAGACACCAAACGGGCGCCCGGTACACCGTGCCACATGCCTACCGCATCACAGCCCACCCCTCCGGTCAGCGCTGCCCACGGCCTCCAGCATACTACAAACACCAGAAACTACTTGCAACTCCTGGACAGAGGACAAGGGTGATCAAGAAGCCAAGAGGGTCCATTGGTTTCGGGCCCAATGCGTGGTAGTAGCTGAATCATGGATCACAAACACAGAACTCAGTTCCTGAAGACGGCTGCAATGAGACAACCCACCATGTACTCCTACATGGCCTCTCACCTCTACCTTTACCAAATCGTGTTCACACGCTTAGCTCACACACCGTAGGACATGTTCACACACCTCTGATTCATCCCGGATGAATCAGACCTGACACAACTCTAAGCAATAGCAGGCATGACAAACAAGCATGAATGAGTAGGCACAATAGGGCTCAAACAACTCCTACTCATGCTAGTGGGTTTCATCTATTTACTGTGGCAATGACAGGTCATGCAAAGGATAAATGGGTTCAGCTACCGCAGCAAGTAACAGTTGAATCGTTGTTGTCCTAATGCAGTAAAAGAGAGCAGGAGCGAGAGAGTGGGATTGTATCGGAATGAACAAGGCGGTTTTGCTTGCCTGGCACTTCTGAAGATAGCATTGAGTCTTCATCAGTGTCAACGATCACAACGTCGGAACATCGTCTACCGAGAGGGGACAGATACCGGCAACAGAGAAGAAATACAATCAATGCAATGCACAATATGATGCATGCTCATGACATGGCAATATGAGTGTGTTGGCCTAATGCAACTACAACCAGATGGATTTGGGTCATATTGAGCCAAAGGTTCAACCCCAAATTCAAACTATGAATTCAAATGGTGCCTTATCATGTTTTGCACTAAACAGCAAGGTTAAGTTGTTTAAACATGCATGAAACTAGTGCAGATGGATAGATTGGATTTTTCTGATCATTTTTCATATATAAATTATTTAATTTGGAGTTACGGTTGAATTTCTATGAATTATAGAAGTTTATACTATTTTATGGAATTTCCTGAATTAACTTAAATCCAGAAAATGACTTACTGCGTCAGCCTGACATCATCATGACGTCAGCAGGTCAACGAGGCACGGTCCGGGTCAAACTGGCCAGTGGGTCCCGTCTGTCAGTAGTTAGTTAAACTAACTAAATTTAGTTAGCGCTAATCCTGGATTAGTTAGCAGGGCGGGCCCTACCTATCATGGACCCAAGGGTCAAACTGGGCCCACCGGTCAACGGTCAGCGGGGGTCAAACCCACCGGCGACATGACGCCGGCGAGGCCCGAGACGGCGGCGCGGTTCGGGAACGCAGCACGAGCGACGAAACGAGCGGCGGTTTGGCTTGGTGAGAAGCTGGTGCTCGTCCGCATCCAGCGGAGCCATCAGCTCGCGCTGGAGTGGACCGTAGAGACGGCGGTGATGGAAAGTGCGGCGGCCGGAGCTCGAACAAGCTCGGCAACGACGCTGCGGTGCGCAGGAGGATTAGAGGATGGTGGTGTTGGGTTTTTGGGAACGTGCTGAGCACGTAGCAATGCTCGTACGCGACGGTGGCTAGCCTATTCGCCGGCGACGACGAGCGCAGCGGGGGTGAGCTCTCAGGTCCGGTGGCTAGCACGGCTAGAGCATGCAAATGAACGCGGGAGAGGGGGGAAGATGGCGGGGCTCACGGCGAGTCTTCTGGTGCGGTCGTTGAGCTCGGGGAGGCACGGACGGCGTCAAAGCATCTCCGGCGATCTTGGAGCCGAAGGTTGAAGACGACGGTGTCGGCGCCACTGCAGGGCTCCCGGCGTTGCTTGGCACGGTGAGGAGGAAGAGTAGGTCGAGGCGGAGGCCATGGACATGTCGGCGAGGTGAGGGAGGGCCTGTGTCCGCGGTGGTTCTAGTTGGCGGCGACGGCTGCGCTCGGTGAGATGGGGAATGGCGAGGGAGAGAGGCAGGGAGAGAGGGGAGAGGTGCACGGGAGAGTGAGGGGGGTCAGGGGTCCAGAGCGATGCCGAGGAAGGCTTCGAGGCGCCTCGGTGAGGCAGGCAAGGAGGGATGTGGCATGGCGAGCTCGGCGGCGTCGCGGTGTCCCTCCTCTGCCTACTGGCACGAGGAGGAAGGCGACAGGGGGGCGCGCCTGGTGGGCTGGGCCGCTGCTGGGCTGCACAGTGTTGGGTTGCGGGTGGGCTGCCGGGTAAGCTCAGGTAAGTTTATGCTCTTTGCTTTTATTTATTGTTTTCTATTTATGCAAATTTGTTTTAATTTGGTTTTCAAACCAAACCACTATTAAAAATTCTGGAAATAGTTATGGGCACTAAATGAATTATTCCAGAGGCCCTCAACTAATTCCAAGATTGTTGGAGAATTTAAAAAATATTTATAGTATTTAAATGCCCCAATTCAAATACAATATGGGTTAGTTCAAAAATCCAGAATGGCCTAAAAATATGTGCATCATTTTTGGCAGACGTTCTAGACCAATTCAAAAATGATGGACATTTATGAAGGCATTTTGGGTTCATTGAAAAGATTTAATTTTTACCCTAGTTGAATTCATTTGGTGCTAGGGTTCAACACCCCCCATTTCAAGTTTCAAATAAATTTAGACATGATGCATGGATGATAAAGCAAAGACAAGCAAGGCCTGAACTGGGAATGTGACAACTCACCCCCACTAAACAAGAATCTCGTCCCGAGATTCAAGCATAGGACAAGATGAAAGGGAAGCGCAAACTAACACAATCTTCACGATCCAGGTTGCACTTCAAATGAACATTGAATCATTCACCATCATTGTCTCGAAGTCTTGCTCTAAGAACTCCAACTAACATAACAACGAGAGGAAAGGAAAAACTCTAAAAGAATCGTTCTTCTCAAAGGTCGAACAACTCAGGATTAACTCACGGAATGGGACATAGCAACATCTCCCGAGATGAGAGACGAAGCACACCTCTAGAGGAATGGAGTGGAATAGATGGCGGAGGTTTACCAGGTAGACTACAATTCCACACTTAAGAAGGTGGTGAACGGTTGTCAGCGCAGCGAGGAGTTAAGTTGCCATGATACCATAACGAGACATCTTAGAGGAGGTGACTCATAGGATCACCCCTTAAGTGGCAAAAAGAATTACCTTTGATTCAAAGATCATTGAGACTCTTTATACCAACTTAGGGCAATTCTCGAGCGATCGTTTAGAGGGGTTCGGTAGAATGACATACTCGGACTAGAATGGATGATGTGGATTACCTTGTTGAAAACAACACAAGGGGTGTTTTTAGTAACTGGGGAGAAGATCAACAGTAGAGAGTGAGTCCACTGTTTGAAAAGTTATAGCATAACCGAGGGAACTGAGAGCAATCCCAGTTAGTGCCGATGGTAACACCTAGCGCTTGTGCGTGCTCTCAAGAACTTGAGCATTTCCATAATCATCAAGGTTTTACCAACATCCATGTCAAGGGTGCTGACAACACAACATACTACCATGACGAATAGCGATGGACGATGCAGATGCAAAGGAGGATAACACTTTCTCAGATTTCACCTTAGCGAGGCCAAGGGGACGAAATCTGGATGATCGACCGAGAGACATTTAGCACTCCGCTTCTAAGGTTCTCCTTGATGTACTAGCGTATCCCATTCCTTGAAATGGTCTGGTATCTAGAACATCAAGTAAGGGTCGTACTTCGAAAACACAAAAATCATAAGGCATAGCTAGGGAGTAAATCCTACGAAGTCCTTATGGGGAGGTGGCCAACTTCTTCAATCAAGATACTACAATAATAGGTCTTCCGGCGGGGTGTGTTGGCGACGACAACCACTTTACCGGTTATCGCGAGACCAATATTATAGTTCTTGGGAAATGTTCCAACCATCACATCTGCCTGAGATTCAGATCTGGTTGGTGTCAGAATATTCCAGACTTATCAAGTCTAGAAAGAAAAATGAAAGTTTTCAACACAAATCGACGAGACGGCGTTGCAAGATTCTCGGGAAATGGACTACGGTAGTAAGCTCCAAAACATGAGCTGGTTCTGCTACAAACATATGAACACGTTGTCCGAGACAAGCATGACCACGTAGTAGTCTTATAATAAAACACTACCGAGTTCAGGTGGGGAACCATCATCAAGGATTTCAAAGTCTTTACGCGCGCTAGACTTCTTTTCCTTGAACAAATCAATCAGTGGCTTAGTGTGATACGGAGTTCATATGGAACAAAGATGATCAGTCTATCAGACCATAGAATACTTCTCACATGCATGACTGACTTGGGATGATTCTAGAGGAGGTAAAACAAGCCTTCTCAAATTCATGGCGGCAACTTGCATCAAGTGCACATGAATTAGAGGGACTCACTTCTTCCGTCCAAGCATATTCTTCATGAACGGAACATGAAGTTAATGCTTATAAAGTTTCCAATACTAGCTGGATGTTCAACATAAATCATGGAGAAGATAACAATGTTGCTGATGGGCTCAACAACAATTCATTCATGTTTCCATGAAGATGGAATTCCATAATTATGTGAACAAGTGATAGCATTGGTCAGACCCAAAAGATATAATGGTGTATGCTCGAGGGATCAACCACGAGTAAGACAACATTAAGAACATCGTTGGTTCTGATTTGATTTGACGATAGCCCATAATAAAATTAAGGATTGGATAAGACATAGCACCGACAACTGATCACGAGGATCAATCGATGAAGATATCATCTATCTTCAACAAACACACAAATGCAAGGATATCCCTATGGAAATGAACTAAGCGGGACAAGCTTTCATCTTCCAACTCTCCAAGTTGTTGTCTTGCTCAACCAACTAGCTCAGGGGTATCCAACACAGATATTTGGAGAAGGGGGTGGTTTATGAAAAACCAACTTGATCACGAACCCAACATAGCGGTCAGGTGACAACCTGGTAATACTTCCGAGAAGATATTCGGAAAATTACGAACCACCAATATGTTATTAATCTCGAGAACAATCTTGTTTCCGAGGCAAGATGATGTGATCAATTAAGCAAGGGATTGAAACCCTAACTCATTGATCGAAGAGTACACCAGAAATAAGGACTAGGTAGCACGAACAGTCTTAGAATGATGATTCAAGAACCAACACGCTAAGAATGAAATTATTGTCCTTTAACTACCAAGCAACAAGGTTGCTAGGAGTATTGATTTCACACATCACGATTCACTTGTTGACATTCCGGTTGCAACAACACGGGAACCGAGAAATGAATAATGATGGAGAGAAGTATCACTGTGTCAAGAGTTCATAGGATGGTGTGCAATTCCCATGACATTCTTGATATAAAGATGGTAATACTCCAAGGTAGAACAAAGCAAAAGCAAGATTAGCAATTTGATCTGCGGAGTACGACTGCTTTGACCCAATCCTAGAAATGGACAAGGTACTGGAGTTTGTTTCTCCTAGTCATTCTAGAATAGAATGGCTTGATGGACCACAAGAGTAATAAGCATCGATGAACGAATGCACGCATACTCTTGACTATCAAATGATAGACGGGGGTCAGAATACAACTAAAGAGGGACAACCCAAAAGAACATACAATTTTCTAAGTTGTGGATGCACAGATTAGTATGTCGAACCAAGTTCAACATGTTTCTTCCGGATAACCCATGTAGAGAGGTAGGACTGGCAGAGTCACGATTTATGAATAGAGAACTCCTCAAGAGTAATCTGATTGTGATCTTTTGGTTCAAATAACTTCTGCCTGAATGGTTCATGGTATTTGGAAGAAGGAAATACCATGGACCTCGAGGACTATCGCAAGGTTACTAATAACCTAAAGGAACTAGCAAACACTATCAACATGAAGTAAGTAGAGCGAATCTCGGGTTCAAGAACCCAGGAATAGAATACCTACTCCTAAGTAGCATCACGAGATGCTTTCGAGAATGGTGGCCAGAATCATCACACTGGGAAACAAAGCATGGTTAAGATTACTACTGACACTCTAGGACACCTAGGGTCATAATAATAACTCCAACATATATGTCAAGGCAACAGAGTACCTCAACTCACCGATTAGTGTGGTTAATTTGGCCCAAAGAGACATCGAAACGGGAAGAAATAATTTTGCAAACGCATCAGACTATTTAGAAACCTGGGATGACTCGGACAGCATAACGGCTGTAAATGCTCAAAAAAGATTTGAGACATTCACAAGGATTTGCATAGTCACTTAACAACATCATATCAAGGTTCTGATTCAACTGAGAACATATCAAAAGTAGTACAAACTGAATTGAGGCTTGAAACTATCAATCCTATAAGTCTCTAACATAGTAACTCGTCATCCTAGTAGATAGATGAGAAGCCTAGTTCTTAATCCCCGTAGAAGAGAAGAGGTTGACTCAGATCAGAAGGCCATGAGGTATAAGGAGTAAAAAGAGCCTTACGTTCCCATCCCACAATCAATTCCCCTACATATAACTAAAGCATTTCTAGAATCAACTTCGACCGGTTTGGCTTGGTAATCCTACAGGCAGTCAAGCTCTGATACCAACGCTGTCAGGACCCCGACTCAATGCCACATCGATCTAGCATGTAACACCTCATATTACTTTGCGGCCTCACGCACGGTATTCCCACGGGTGTCGCCTTACCTTTTCCCGGGACCGTTTGTGCCTTTTGGCACACGTATATGATAGTGTCGCTAGCATCCATATGATAAGGAGCCCGGGCTGACATGGCTAGTCGTAAACCCAAAGTGGCACAAACTTACAGGGACAGGCATCCATGACCCAACATCGAACGTGTCGGTCATCCGCGAGTGAATCCAGGCTGTAGCATTGGGCTAGCAGGACTCCGGCGAACCGGGCTGTAGCGGGCTAACAGGACTCCGGTACTCAATGCGTGACATTTCCCCGAAGGGACAGACACAGGAACGAAGAAGGACACATGCCGGCCAGCCTAAGTGTTCCGGAGCAGTAGCAAGCTACCATGGCTTAGTGGAAACACTAGGAGACATTTCCCGGTAAGAGAGGCTACTAAAGATAAACAACTAGATAGTCAGATCCCACACATACCAAGCATTTCAATAACATACACACAATATGCTCGATATGTGCAAACACAACATGGCATCACAACATGACTCTACGACTCAAGTATTTATTCAATAGGCTTGGAGGAGCGAGATATTACAAACATGGGTCTCGTGACCATACATTCAGAGCATACAAGTCAAAACACAAGCGGAAGCTATCATGTCTGAGTACAGACATCTATAAATGAAAAAGGCTGAGAAGCCTGACTGTCTACCCGATCATGCCGAGGGCACAAGATCGTAGCTGAGGTAACAAGCTAAACATCGAATACCATGCGGAACTACTAGCGAGACTGACGTCTCTCTGCAAAAACATAAAATAGGCAAACGTGAGTACAAATGTACCCAGCAAGACTTACATCAGAACTAACTACATATGCATCATTATCAACAAAGGGATGGTGGGGTTTAACTGCAGCAAGCCAGCTTTGACTCGGTGGCTTCCTGAACTATGACTGCAAGTAACTCTTTTGAGGTGGCGCACACGAGTCCACATATTCACCAACCAATACACCACTATGGATCCACTCCCGTCTCCCTACGAGAACGCCATCCATAGCACTCACGCTTATCTTGCATATTTTAGAGTATCCACTTTCACTTGTCTATGAACTGTACAGGCAACCCAGAAGTCCTTTACCGCGGACACGGCTATTCGAATAGATGATGTTAACCCTGCAGGGGTGTACTTCTTCACACACGCTCTCACCACTTACCGCCGTTTACACGACATGTACTCGGCAACCTTCAAGCGGAAGCCCAACGTGGGTGTCGGCCACGGCCTACCTAAACACTCAAGTCTCTAGTCCAGGTTTATCGCCTATTCGGGTTCCATCCATGAGGAGATCCGGCCGGGGTTTCGCTCACAGCCCCAAACGATGTGAACAGGGTTCCCGAGACACCAAACGGGCGCCCGGTACACCGTGCCACGTGCCTACCGCATCATAGCCCACCCCTCCGGTCAGCACTGCCCACGGCCTCCAGCATACTACAAACACCAGAAACTACTTGCAACTCCTGGACAGAGGACAAGGGTGATCAAGAAGCCGAGAGGGTCCATTGGTTTCGGGCCCAATGCGTGGTAGTAGCTGAATCATGGATCACAAACACAGAACTCAGTTCCTGAAGACGGCTGCAATGAGACAACCCACCATGTACTCCTACATGGCCTCTCACCGCTACCTTTACCAAATCGTGTTCACACGCTTAGCTCACACACCGTAGGACATGTTCACACACCTCTGATTCATCCCGGATGAATCAGACCTGACACAACTCTAAGCAATAGCAGGCATGACAAACAAGCATGAATGAGTAGGCACAACAGGGCTCAAACAACTCCTACTCATGCTAGTGGGTTTCATCTATTTACTGTGGCAATGACAGGTCATGCAAAGGATAAAGGGGTTCAGCTACCGCAGCAAGTAACAGTTGAATCTTTGTTGTCCTAATGCAATAAAAGAGAGTAGGAGCGAGAGAGTGGGATTGTATCGGAATGAACAAGGGGGTTTTTCTTGCCTGGCACTTCTGAAGATAGCATTGAGTCTTCATCAGTGTTAACGATCACAACGTCGGAACATCGCCTACCGAGAGGGGACAGATACCGACAACAGAGAAGAAATACAATCAATGCAATGCACAATATGATGCATGCTCATGACATGGCAATATGAGTGTGTTGGCATAATGCAACTACAACCAGATGGATTTGGGTCATATTGAGCCAAAGGTTCAACCCCAAATTCAAACTATGAATTCAAATGGTGCCTTATCATGTTTTGCACTAAACAGCAAGGTTAAGTTGTTTAAACATGCATGAAACTAGTGCAGATGGATAGATTGGATTTTTCTGATCATTTTTCATATATAAATTATTTAATTTGGAGTTACGGTTGAATTTCTATGAATTTTAGAAGTTTATACTATTTTCTGGAATTTCCTGAATTAACTTAAATCCAGAAAATGACTTACTGCGTCAGCCTGACATCATCATGACGTCAGCAGGTCAACGAGGCACGGTCCGGGTCAAACTGGCCAGTGGGTCCCGTCTGTCAGTAGTTAGTTAAACTAACTAAATTTAGTTAGCGCTAATCCTGGATTAGTTAGCAGGGCGGGCCCCACCTGTCATGGACCCAAGGGTCAAACTAGGCCCACCAGTCAATGGTCAGCGGGGGTCAAACCCACTGGTGACATGACGCCGGCGAGGCCCGAGACGGCGGCGCGGTTCGGGAACGCAGCACGGGCGACAAAACGAGCGGCGGTTTGGCTTGGCGAGAAGCTGGTGCTTGTCCGCATCTAGCGGAGCCATCAGCTCGCGCTGGAGTGGACCGTAGCGACGGCGGCGATGGCAAGTGCGGCGGCCGGAGCTCGGACAAGCTCGGCAACGACGCTGCGGTGCGCGGGAGGACTAGAGGATGGTGGTGTTGGGTTTTTGGGAACGTGCTGAGCACGTAGCAGTGCTCGTACGCGACGGTGGCTAGCCTATTCGCCGGCGATGACGAGCGCAGCGGCGGTGAGCTCTCGGGTCCGGTGGCTAGCACGGCTAGAGCATGCAAATGAACGCGGGAGAGGGGAGGAAGATGGCGGGGCTCACGGCGAGTCTTCTGGTGCGGTCATTGAGCTCGGGGAGGCACGGACGGCGTCAAAGCATCTCCGGCGATCTCGGAGCCGAAGGTTGAAGACGACGGTGTCGGTGCCACTGGAGGGCTCCCGGCGTTGCTTGGCGCGGTGAGGAGGAAGAGTAGGTCGAGGCGGAGGCCATGGACACGTCGGCGAGGCGAGGGAGGGCTTGTGGCCGCGGTGGTTCTAGTTGGCGGCGACGGCTGTGCTTGGTGAGATGGGGAATGGCGAGGGAGAGAGGCAGGGAGAGAGGGGAAAGGTGCAAGGGAGAGTGAGGGGGTCAGGGGTCCAGAGCGATGCCGAGGAAGGCTTTGAGGTGCCTCGGTGAGGCAGGCAAGGAGGGAGGTGGCGTGGCAAGCTCGGCGGCGTCGCGGTGTCCCTCCTCTGCCTACTGGCACGAGGAGGAAGGCGACAGGGGGGGCGCCTGGTGGGCTGGGCCGCTGCTGGGCTGCACAGTGTTGGGCTGCGGGTGGGCTGCCGGGTAAGCTCAGGTAAGTTTCTGCTCTCTGCTTTTATTTATTGTTTTCTATTTATGCAAATTTGTTTTAATTTGGTTTTCAAACCAAACCACTATTAAAAATTCTGGAAATAGTTATGGGCACTAAATGAATTATTCCAGAGGCCCTCAACTAATTCCAAGATTGTTGGAGCATTTAAAAAATATTTATAGTATTTAAATGCCCCAATTCAAATACAATATGGGTTAATTCAAAAATCCAGAATGGCCTAAAAATATGTGCATCATTTTTGGCAGAGGTTCTAGACCAATTCAAAAATGATGGACATTTATGAAGGCATTTTGGGTTCATTGAAAAGATTTAATTTTTACCCTAGTTGAATTCATTTGGTTCTAGGGTTCAACACCCCCCATTTCAAGTTTCAAATAAATTTAGACATGATGCATGGATGATAAAGCAAAGACAAGCAAGGCCTGAACTGGGGATGTGACACAGTTGGAGGCCATAATACTCCAGAAACCCTCGGAGGAACGGGTGGATTAGAAATCCAACGCCTCTCAACAAGTAGGGAACAAAGCACACTCGTTCCCCCTGGATGGATTGGGGAAATTCTCTGTCTGAGCCCCGCCGTCGAAGGAAGCCAATCCGGCTCAAACGGGGACTAGATCCACAAGGGGAAGAAATCCCTGTGTCTGCAGCTTCACTAGCTGACTATGGGATATAGAACACTTCTCCCAATCGCCTTTTCTGGGGCCGTGGGGATGGGAGGAAGAGCTGGGAGCACTAGCCATGTTGGAATGGGTTTCTCCTAGCTAGCTCTAAGGATTCCTCGCCTGGTGTTGAATGGATATGAAAATCCCAATCTCTTTTAATAGACGCCTTTCTTACATGGTCAGGGTGATATGTGCAAAAATACCCCGACCTCTCGTATTCGCTCGACACGTGGAAGCTGAAGTCATGAAGGTGCGGAAGCCGATGGGCGTGACATTAAATGGAAAGCCGGATACTACTCTTTAAGTTAGGTACTTTGAAGTAATGGGAGGAGGAACCCACCTTGCAATTCCGAAGAGAATCTGCGCACCAGACACCTCACAATTGAAGCCTGGTTCAGTGGCTACTGAGGGAGTCCTGGATTAAGGGGTCCTCGGGCGTCCGGCCTATTGACATGGGCCGGACTGATGGGCTGTGAAGATACAAGACCGAAGAATATCACATGTGTCAGTATGGGACTCTCCTTGGCGTGGAAGGCAAGCTTGGCATACGGATATGAAGATTCCTTTCTCTATAACCGACTTTGTACAACCCTAGTCCCCTCCGATGTCTACATAAACCGGAGGGTTTAGTCTGTAGAGGCAATCATAATCATATAGGCTAGACTTCTAGGGTTTAGCCATTACGATCTCGGGGTAGATCAACTCTTGTAATGCTCGCATTCATCAAGATCAATCAAGCACGAAATAGGGTATTACCTCCATAGAGAGGGCCCAAACCTGGGTAAACATCATGTCCCCCGCCTCCTGTTACCATCGATATTAGATGCACAGTTCGGGACCCCCTACCCGAGATCCGCTGGTTTTGACACCGACAATGTCCTTTTTTATCATACTCTTGATATGCTTCTAAAGCGTCGACACCTCGTCAGGGGATCCCCAATCTCGACCCTTGTTGGTCCAGGATGAAAGCCACAACGGAGGTCCATATCTGAAAGCGAGAGCGGCAGCCCACTTGGTGTTGCAGGGTTCAGTGATGTAGAACCACTCCTGCTGCCACACCTTGACAGTATCCACAAATCTCCCTTTGGGCCAGGTAACATGGTTGAGGTTGCTCACCATGGCGCTGCCGCACTCGGCGAGTTGGATTTCAACCACCTTCGACTCCACATTAAAAACCTTGAGCCATAAGCCGAAGTGTGGAGGGACGCGGAGGAATGTCTCATGAACGACGACAAATGCCGAGATGTGGAGGAAAGAATTCGGGGCCAGATCATGGAAATCCAGCCCGTAGTAGTACATGAGACCTCGGACGAAGGGTGAAGGGCGAACCCAAGTCCTTAGAGGAAGTGGGGGATAAATACAACCCTCTCACCAGGCTCCGAGGTGGAGATGACCTGCCCCGGGGTTGGAAGCCTATGCTTAATCTCCGCCGTCAAGTACCTCGCCTTACGCAGATCCTGGATGTTCTTCTCCGTTACAGAGGAGGCCATCCACTTGCCCTGAAAGCCGGGTCCGACCATTGCTAGAGAAGTTGGGGGGAAGGGAAAATTTAGAACATGGGAGCTAGATCTCAGAGGACTGAAAGGCAGAGGAAGAAGAAGGCGTGAGGTGAACATATGGGTCTTTGTCCTCTTATAGAGGGAGTGAATATCAAGCGCCCCCTCGTAAGCCTTAAACCTCACCTATTCCCAAGGAGACGTGCGAATGACATGGTTGGATTACCCAAACCCGCACTGATGAGAATCCCATGATAAGGGGACACGATCTCTGCTTTGACAAGATGTGTCGATGGCCATGCCTCAAAACGCGAAACGGGGCTGTAAAACGGGTCAGAATAATAACGAGGCTAGAACATAAGGTCTCGCCGAAAAATTTGCCCGTAGACGTGGCTTATTTTAAGTATTGTTTCCTTTTACATATTGGGGTTGTACGTGTTAAGCAGGGCCAGATACATCACTTATGTGCGGAAGACTACTTTGGAGTATTCGGAGGAGGAACCCGCCTTGCAATGCCGAAGACAGTTTGCCTGCCAGATACATCGTCATTGAAGCCTGGTTCAGGGGCTACTAAGCGAATCCTGGACTAAGGGGTCCTCGGGCGTCCGGGCTACGTGATATGGGCCGGACTAATGGGATGTAAAGATACGAAATCAAAGACCTTCCCTCGTGTCCGGACGGGACTCTCCTTTGCGTGGATGGCAAGCTTGGCAGTCAGATCATGCATCTTCCTTTCTCTGTAAACCGACTCTGTACAACCCTAGATCCCTCTGGTGTCTATATAAACTAGAGGGTTTAGTTCATAGAGGCAATCACAATCATACATGCTAGACATCTAGGGTTTAGCCATTACGATCTCGAGGTAGATCAACTCTTGTAACCCCTTGAGGGAGTCCGGGATTAAGGGGTCCTCAGACAGCCGGACTATATACTTTGGCCGGACTGTTGGACTATGAAGATACAAGATTGAAGACTTCGTCCCGTGTCCGGATGGGACTCTCCTTTGCATGGAAGGCAAGCTTGGAAATTCGGATATGTAGATCTCCTTCTCTGTAACCGACTCTCTATAACCCTAGGCCCCTCCGGTGTCTATATAAACCGGAGGGTTTAGTCCATAGGACAAGAACAATCATAATCATAGGCTAGCTTCTAGGGTTTAACCTCTATGATCTTGTGGTAGATCAACTCTTGTAATACTCATATCATCAAGATCAATCAAGCAGGAAGTAGGGTATTACCTCCATCGAGAGGGCCCGAACCTGGGTAAACATTGTGTCCCCCGCCTCCTATTACCATTAGCCTTAGACGCACAGTTCGGGACCCCCTACCCGTGCTCCACCGGTTTTGACACCGGCATTGGTGCTTTCATTGAGAGTTCCACTGTGCCGTCGCGATAAGGCTTGATGGCCCTGAGGGAGTCCTGGATTAGGGGGTCTCCGGATGGCCGGACTATGACCTTCGGCCAGACTCCTGGACTACGAAGATACAAGATTGAAGACTCCATCCCGTGTCCGGATGGGACTTTCCTTGGCATGGAAGGCAAGCTTGGCGATACGATATGAAGATCTCCTCCCATTGTAACTGACTCTGTGTAACCCTAGCCCTCTCCGGAATCTATATAAACCGGAGAGTGTTAGTCCGTAGGACGAACAACAGTCATACCATAGGCTAGATTCTAGGGTTTAGCAACTCCGATCTCGTGGTAGATCTACTCTTGTACTACCCATATCATCAATATTAATCAAGCATTCAGCAGGAGTTGGGTTTTACCTCCATCGAGAGGGCCCGAACCTGGGTAAAAACATCGTGTCCCTTGTCTCCTGTTACCATCCGCCTAGACGCACAGTTTGGGACCCCCTACCCGAGATCTGCCAGTTTTGACAACGACATTGGTGCTTTCATTGAGAGTTCCTCTGTGTCGTAGCCGTTTAGGCCCGATGGCTTCTTCGCTCGTCAACCGCGACGCGGTCCGGGATGAGACTTTTCTCCGGACAGATCTTCGTATTCGGCGGCTTCGCACTGCGGGCTGACTCGTTCGGCCATTTGGAACAGATCGAGAGCTACACCCCTGGCCATCAGGTCAGGTTTGGAAGCTTGAACTACACGGCCGACATCCGCGGGGACTTGATCTTCGACGGATTCGAGCCACAATCGGGCGTGCCGCATTGTCATGATGGACACGATTTAGCTCTGTCATCGGACAACGCCCAGAGCGTCGCTCAGGTGTCCGCTCCGACCATTAGCTCGGAGCCCACTACGCCAGTCGGGGACGGACGGTTAGACGCCACCCCGGAAACTGCAATCTCTATGGCGATAGAGCCGGATACCAGCCTAGCCCCTCGCAAGGCCCGTGACTCCGAGGTGCCGGACTCCGATCCAGACTCCGTCAATCCCGCACCTCTCCCGGTTAAGCCCGATTGGGCTCCGGTCCTGGAGTTCACCGCCACGGATGTCTTTCAGCACTCACCTTTCGGCAACATCCTGAATTCATTAAAGTCTCTCTCTTTGTCAGGAGAGCCCTGGCCGGACTACGGCCAACACGGTTGGGATGCGGACGACGAAGAAATTTGTAGCCCACCCACCACCCACTTTGTAGCCACTGTCGACGATTTAACCGACATGCTCGACTTCGACTCCGAAGACATCAACGGTATGGACGCTGATGAAGGAGACAATCAAGAACCAGTGCCTATAGGGAACTCGAAAGCCACCTCATCATATGACATATACATGGTGGACACCCCTAAAGCGGGGGATGGCGAGGAGAAAACGGAGGATGACCCCTCCAAGAAGTAACCCAAGCGCCGACTTCAGCGGCGCCGCTCTAATCCCGCCAAAGCAAAAACGGCGATTTCGGCACCGGAAATAACAATACGCCGGACAGTGCCGAAGACAACCCCCTCCAGCAGGATTCAGCGCAGGAGAACGAAGGAGCCAGCCCTCGTGAGAGAGCGGCCGACAAAGAGGATGAGGACGACAATTACATGCCTCCCTCCGAAGACGAGGCAAGCCTCGACGATGATGAATTCGTCGTGCCAGAGGATCCCGTCGAGCAAGAGTGTTTCAAACGCAGACTCGTAGCCACGGCAAGCAGCCTCAAGAAGAAACAGCAGCAGCTTAGAGCTGACCAAGACTTGCTAGCCGACAGATGGACCGAAGTCCTGGCGGCCGAAGAGTATAAACTAGAACGCCCATCCAAGAGCTACCCGAAGCGCAGGCTGTTTCCCCAACTTGAGGAGGAAGCAACTAAACCTACATCACCAGCGTACGATGCACCCGATCGGCCACCCCGTGGCCGTGATAGAGAGGCCTTCAGGCCCTCGACCCAAGCCGCACCCCGACACCGCTCAAAACATACCAGAGTACGGGGAGACGCAACAGACCTGCGAGACATCTTGGAGAATAAGGCAAGGCAAACAAGAACGATTTACGGATCGCATGGGCGCCCCGCTTCACATGACGCTAGCCGTCACGCCGGACATAATAGGTATGGCCCGGCCGAATACAACAGACCAAGCTCGTCCGAGCTGCGTCGCGATATAGCTCAGTACAGGGGCGCCGCACACCCACTATGCTTCACAGACGAAGTAATGGATCATTAAATCCCCGAGGGCTTCAAACCCGTAAACATCAAATCATACGATGGCACAACAGATCCTTCGGTATGGATCGAGGATTATCTCCTTCACATCCACATGGCCCGCGGCGATGATCTACACGCCATCAAATACCTCCCGCTCAAGCTTAAAGGACCAGCTCGACATTGGCTTAATAGCCTGCCAGCAGAGTCAATCAGTTGTTGGGAGAACATGGAATCCGCATTCCTTGACAACTTCCAGGGCACGTATGTGCGACCACCAGACGTCGATGACCTAAGCCACATAATCCACCAACCAGAGGAATCGGCCAGACAATTCTGGACACGGTTCCTGACAAAGAAAAACCAAATAGCCGATTGTCCGGACGCTGAGGCCCTCGCAGCCTTCAGACATAACATCCGAGACGAATGGCTTGCCCGACACCTAGGATAGGAAAAGCCGAAGTCTATGGCAGCCCTCACGACACTCATGACCCGCTTTTGCGCGGGAGAGGACAGCTGGCTAGCTCGTAGCAATAACATAAGCAAAATCCCCGGCAATTCGGGTAACAAGGATAACAACGGCAAGTCACGCCGCAACAAGCATAAGCGCCGCATTAACGGTGACAATACTGAAGATACGGCAGTCAATGCCGGATTCAGAGGCTCTAAACCGGGTCAGCGGAAGAAGCCATTCAAATGAAACCCTCAGGGCCCATCCAGCTTAGACCGGATACTTGATCGCTCGTGCCAGATACACGGCACCCCCGAACAGCCAGCCAATCATACCAACAAGGATTGTTGGGTGTTCAAGCAGGCAGGCAAGATAAGTGCCGAGACCAGAGACAAGGGGCTACATAGCGATGACGAGGAGGGGCCCTGGCCGCCGAACAACAAAGGACAGAAGGGATTTCCCCCACAAGTTCAGACGGTGAATATGATATACGCAACACACATCCCCAAAAGGGAGCGGAAGCGTGCTCTCAAGGATGTCTATGCGCTGGAGCCAGTCGCCCCAAAGTTCAACCCATGGTCCTCCTACCCGATCACTTTCGATCGACGGGACCATCCCACCAGCATCCGTCACGGCGGATTCGCCGCACTGGTCCTAGACCCAATTATCAACGGATTTCACCTTACCAGAGTCCTAATGGACGGCGGCAGTAGCCTGAACCTGCTCTACCAGGACACAGTGCGAAAAATGGGCATCGATCCTTCAAGGATCAAACCCACAAAGTCAACCTTCAAAGGTGTCATACCAGGGGTCAAAGCCAGCTGTACAGGCTCGGTCACACTCGAGGTGGTCTTCGGATCACCGGATAACTTCCGGAGCGAGGAGTTAATCTTCGACATAGTCCCCCATTCCGTAGCGGCTATCACGCCCTGCTTGGACGAACCGCATTTGCAAAATTCAATGTGGTGCCGCACTACGCATATCTCAAGCTCAAGATGCCAGGACCTCGTGGAGTCATCACGGTAAATGGAAACACAGAACGCTCTCTCCGAACGGAGGAGCACACGGCGGCCCTGGCGGCGGAAGTACAGAGTAGCCTCTCAAGGCAGTTCTCCAATCTAGGCGCCAAACGTCCGGACAACGTCAAGCGAGCCCGAAGTAACCTACAACAAATCTGGCTGGCACGTTTCGAGCAAGCATAGCAGTGCGGCCCCGACCCCAGCCCCCGCCAAACGGCAATGCTGGTACCGCGCGTACATAATTACGCCTTAGAGATACTGTCACGACCGGTTTTCCAATAAAAATATTTATTGACAAACCAGTCTTTTGAGTCCAGTATGAGAGAAATCCTCCTCACTGGTAGACAATTTCTTGATACAATAAGCCAGTAGCATGAAATATATTACAGGGTTGAACTGCGGTCGCTCAACCAAATTATTACAAGCACGCCAATAATCATACATAATGGCGGACAGGACACAGTGGTGTGGAGACATACTACTGACTCATGGATAGGTTGGTGGTGGAAAAGCACAGCGGGAAGGGAAATACAAGACTCTAAGCATATCATTTCATCGAACGTCGAGGTGAGGCTCGATAAATTTATTTGGTAGCGGAAGCGGATATAAAACAGTGACCAAGTCCAGGGTCGCACGAGACTGACTGGGGCTCCTCTAAGTGTCGGACTCGCTATCGAACTCTTCATCCATGAGATCGCCTTCGTCAGCATCTGGCCAAATCAACAAGCCAGTGAGTACTTTGAAAGTACTCGCAAGACAGTTCGGACGTAAGATATAACAAATGCGTGCATGGATGCAACATGATTAATTCCTTAATGCACAATAAATAAAATTGGCATAACGGGGTAAGTGAAAAGGGAAACGGCGGTAGTCCGCCTGAAATCCCACAGAGCATAAATAAAGACCGATCGGGTGTCTGAAACGACGCCTCGAAAGGTGAACAAATAAAAATAAGGAAAATGATGCCACAATCGGGCATCTTAGCGACACCACATAAAGGGCTTTAAAAGAAATACCACAATCGGGCGTCTGAGCGACGCCACATAAAGGGCTTTAAAAGAAATGCCACAGTCGGACGTCTGAACGACATCGCAGAAAGGGCTTTAAAAGAAATGCCACAGTCGGACGTCTGAGCGACATCGCAGAAAGGGCTTTAAATTCACCAGTAAATAATACTCATAATAAACATTCAATCCATGAGAATAAACGGGTTAGTCCATCCACGGGGATAATCATTCAACCGGACTTAGCACTCATGCGATTCACCGGAGTCTCTGTCATCAAAGCTGACAATTGATTAGGATAAGATGGAACGAAACTTGACATGGAAGAGATGATTTGGAGGAATATATGACTCTGCAGAGTTTGTACAAAATTTTTCCCACAGCCAACGGATTACCGTAGTCACGAAGGACTAGTTCCGTTTATGGTATTTCGGAAGAAAACACAGCTAACCGGTACACACCCATCCTACCTCTCTATGCTAGGAATCACCCTAGTCATCGTCCAAGAAAAACTTTTGAGACGGGGAGATCACAATCTCGAATAGCATGGGATCAAATTTATATACGCGCGCTCTAAGGGGTGCCCCCCTCTCGGTCCCAACCGGAAACACCCATGCCCCCTGACCGGATGACTGGCTTTAATCCAGGGCCATGGAACCATCATCACAGCCTCTCCTCTTTGGTGTGTACCATGAAAGCGGTTTGCAACTTACTAAACCATATTCCTTGCGGAAAACATGTGGTAGTACAAGAAAGGAAATGATAGGTACTGGACCGATATGGTTTGACACTGAAGTCACATAGTCTGGCGTAAGACTGGCATGCTACAACACTGCCGTCGTACCCATCCTCATGCCAACACATGGCCATTCATATTCACATACATCCACGTATGGATCATTGAACTCACTCACCTTGTTATCACATGAAATAACGTTCATCGGTATGCTCACCAACATGCCATGAAACTAACTAAATGCAAAACATGCCAAGACACTCATCATATCAAAAGTTCAAACATGCTTGCCTGGTTCAGAGTAGTCGGAGCCTAGCTCGGTGAAGTTCGCGGCTCCGTCACCTCCTTCGGTATCTACGGTTTAAAGAAAAATATATGCGCTAACGTAAATACCAAGGAGAGCACAGAAGGTAAACCAAATATTTTTCAAATAAATCTGATAAAAAACTAGACAAAATTTTAAAGAGAACAGAAAAAGAATCAATCAAAAATACTTTTCTGATTAAAAGTTATAGGGGTTTTTGTCCAGGGACTTATCTGTAATGAAACAGAAGATTTCCAGGGGCTAGTTTATAAAAACAGAAAACGCTTCGGTAGCGACTACGCCAGCCCGAAGAGAAAACGCATTCTGCCCGAAGGCGTTTTCAGATAACGCTTCGTTTAGAAAGGACAGAGAGGCTGACAGCGGGTCCCACTTGTCATGTTTAAATTTCAAATGGGAGGGACGAGGCTCGTCGGCGCCCGAGAGCTGCTGTGGTCGCCGGCGGCGATCCACGGCGAGGCATGGAGATCAGAGGTTACCAAAGTGCTCACCGTGTCCTTCCGCAATGGTGGGTGGTGGTGTTGGTCGCCGGTGAGCACCACGTCGACGGCGGTCTCAACTCCGGCGGACGGTGGTTCGGGCGTGGATGGAGCTCGTCGGAGAGGGCTGCAAAGATTAAATTGAGGTGGGGGTTAGACTACTGGGTGCAAGAGAGGGCTACGGACGAGGTTTGGGCGCCGGAGGTGGCCTCACCGAAGTGAATCGAGCTGGAGGCCGAGGCGGATCGGGGCGGCCGGAGCTGGGGAAGGAGACCTCCTCGAGGTCCCCGTAGTGGCCTGGCGGGGCTTTGGTGAGGAGTGGTGATGCTGCGTGCACGAGGGTGAGCTCGGGGCCCCTTTTTATAGGCGGCCCGAGGCGGTTGCTGTGAACGGAGATTTCCGGCGAGCGATTACGGTGGTGCAGTGCTCGGTCGGGGTGGTTAGGGAGTCGAGCGTCATCACGGAGGTTCAATGGTTCCGTTTTAGTGCTAAACTGGCTGGGGTTTGGGTGTTTGGGTCGAGCTCGACGGAACGGGGCGGCGCGGGCCCGTCGGCGGCAGAGAGCGCGCTCCGTGCGTGCTGCGCCACGGCGACGGTGCCGCATGCGTGCGCTGGCACGGAGACGGCCACGCGGAGCTACCAAAGGATTTGGGCGGCGCCGAACGGCGTTGCGCCGCCGTTCTCCTCCCTGTCGGCCGTTACGGGGAGCCGGCCGCCGCAAGACACGCCGGCGCAGGCGGGCCAGGGCGCCACCAACGCCAGGGTCGCGCCAAGTGCACGTGTGAAGCTTCGGACAAGCAAGCGAGGCCGCGAGCAACGTGCCAAGTGCACTGTGGCCGCGTGACTGAAACTGTCGAAACTGAAAACTGAATTTAACTGAATTTCTGAAAGTGTAAGGAAAACAGTGCATGCTAGGTGTTCGACAGAATGATCCAGGCATGTAGGGATTTTTCCTTGAGCTGATTTTTGGTGGAATGGCTTCTCATTGCTCAAATAGGCTGCCTGAATTTTGGTGGAATTTTTGGAGGAGTGTAGATATGAATTTCACCAAATTTGGCAAATCTGGTCCAAACTTGCAGAGACTGAATTTTGAAAATTTTGAAAAGAGGAGGAGTGGATCAAGATGGTTCTGGGTTATGGATGCTAAGGACAATCCAGGAGAATTGGTTTGAGGTCAAAACTCAAAAGCAATAGGGCACTTGCTTTGAAAATCTCTCAGGCTCCAAATAATTTTCAGAATTGAATTGAGGGGAAAAATAATTAGAGAAAAATCCAGAACTTGTTTGGATTAGTTGGGACAGAGAACTTAGGTTGATCACAAGGTGTAGGGGAGGTTTTGGAGGGGTTTTACCACATGGGAAAAAATGCCAAGTCATGGTGGTTCCAAGATATGAAAATCCCAAATTCATGGAGTTTCTTTTTAAAAGAAAAAGATTAAACTCCCAAAATAATTTTGAGAGAGAACCAACAGAGAAGAAGTTTCAAAAGGTCAAACACCAAAGTTTGAAGCAAGAATAAAGACCTTGCCAAAGGAAAGAAAGTTTTTTTTTAAGAGGAAGGTTTTCTAAAAAAAAATTAAATGGCCTCTTTTCAAAAACCACAAAGTTTTTTTTTTAAAACCAAAGTAAAAATTTTGGAGTGTCACAACACCTACCCCCTTAGGAAATATCTCGTCCCCGAGATTTCAGCTGATCCTTAAATAAGTGTGGATGCTCTGTCCGAAGAAAATCCTCGCTTTCCCAAGTTGCTTCACTGTCGGTGTGATTGCTCCACTGGACTTTGAAATACTTGATGGTCTTCTGTCGGGTCCTCCTTTCAGACTCCTCTAATATTCTTATGGGACGTTCTCGATAAGTGAGGTTTGGCTGTACGTCAATGTTCTCATGGGATACTTGTTTCTCTGGGTTGCTTACGCACTTCCTTAATTGAGAGACGTGGAACACGTCGTGAATGTCGGACAAGTCTTCGGGTAAGTCTAGCTGGTAGGCTACAGTGCCTCTTCGTGCCACTATGCAAAATGGTCCAATGAATCTTGGTGCTAATTTTCCTTTAATCTTAAACCGTTGCAATCCTCTCATCGGGGATACTCTCAAGTATACGAATTCACCGGGTTCGAAGCTGACCCTACGGTGTTTCTGATCATAATAACTTTTCTGTCGACTTTGAGCGTTCTTAAGTCGGTCCCTGATTAGCTTGACTTTTTCCTCGGCTTCTCTGAGCTTATCTGGTCCGAAGATGCGGCTGTCTCCGGTCTCTGACCAATTTAACGGGGTACGACATCTCCTTCCGTATAGGGCTTCGAAAGGAGCCATTTGCAGGCTGGCCTGGTAACTGTTGTTGTAGTCGAACTCGGCATATGGCAGGTTGTCCTCCCAACTGGTTCCATAGGTGAGGACACATGCTCTCAGCATGTCTTCTAAAACCTGGTTTACGCGTTCTGTTTGTCCATCAGTCTGTGGATGGTATGCGGTACAGAAGGCTAGTTGGGTTCCCAGAGCCTGTTGTAATTGCTCCCAAAATCTTGAGACGAACTGAGTGCCTCTGTCGGAAATTATAGTCTTCGGGACACCGTGCAGACAGACTATGCGGGAAAGATAAATCCTGGCAAGCCTCTGAGTGGTGTAGGTTGTCTTCACTGGAATAAAGTGTGCTACTTTGGTCAACCTGTCAGTGATGACCCATATGGCATCATTCCCGTGTCGTGACCGAGGTAATCCAACAATAAAATCCATCCCTATTTCATCCCATTTCCACTCAGGTATTTTGTTAGGTTGCAGTAGTCCGGCTGGTCTCTGATGTTCAGCTTTTATGCGTTGACATGAGTCGCAACATGCAATGAAAGCGGCTATGTCCCTCTTCATACCGTGCCACCAAAATCTTTCCTGAATATCCTTATACATTTTGGTTCCTCCAAGGTGGATCGAATATGGAGTGGTGTGTGCTTCAGTTAAAACTTGCTGTTTAAGGTCTTCTATGTTTGGCACGCATAGCCTTTCTCCGTACCATAATATTCCTTCATTTTCTATGACGAATTCCGAGGCCTTGCCCATACTCAACTTCCTTTTAATTCCTTCAATGCTGGGGTGACCGGACTGAGCCTCTTTAATTTTCTCCACAAGGTGTGGTTGTATTTCCAAGTTTGATATGGTGCCTTCTGCTACCATTATCAAGTTGAGCTTGACAAATTCTTGATGGAATTCGGGCCTCAAGCTGTGCAGATAGTTCCCGTCGGTGCTGGGGTTCCGACTCAGGGCATCGGCCACTACGTTTGCTTTCCCTGGATGGTAATGGATACCAACATCATAATCCTTTACCAATTCCAACCAGCGGCGTTGCCGTAAATTTAGTTCTGGCTGCGTAAAAATGTATTTGAGGCTTTTGTGATCCGTATATATCTCACATCGATTCCCAAGTAGGAAATGCCTCCATTCCTTGAGTGCATGAATAACTGCTGCCATTTCTAAATCATGAGTGGGATAATTTTCCTCGTGTTTGCGAAGTTGCCTTGAAGCGTAGGCGACAACCTTGCCTTCTTGCATCAACACGCATCCGAGACCCTTTCTGGATGCGTCACAAAATACTTCAAAATTCTTGTGTATATCGGGTACAATTAATACTGGTGCTGTTGTTAGTTTCCGCTTTAGCTCTTGGAAACTTTTCTCGCAGGCTTCTGTCCATTCAAACTTCTTATCTTTCTTGAGTAACTGTGTCATAGGCTTGGATATGGTGGAAAATCCTTCAATAAATCTGCGGTAATATCCTGCCATTCCCAAGAAACTTCGTATGTCTGTTACGCTGGCTGGTGACTTCCAGTCAAGTACGGCCTTGACTTTCTCTGGGTCCACTGCTATACCGTCTTGAGTCAGCACGTGGCCTAGAAAACCTACTTGTCTTAGCCAAAATTCGCACTTGCTGAACTTGGCATACAATTGGTGTTTCCTTAGCTCTCCTAGTACAATCCTGAGATGTTCTGCGTGCTCTTCTGGTGTTTTGGAGTATACCAGAATATCGTCGATGAATACTACGACGAATTTGTCCATAAACTTCATAAATACTTTGTTCATGAGGTGTACAAAATATGCCGGGGCGTTAGTTAATCCAAATGGCATCACTGTGAACTCGTACAGTACATATCTGGAGGTGAAGGCTGTTTTGGGGATATCTTCCGTTCGTACCTTCAATTGATGGTATCCTGACCTTAAGTCAATTTTTGAGAATACCTTGGCCTGAGCAAGTTGATCAAACGAATCCTTTATCCTTGGCATCGGGTATTTGTTTTTGACTGTGACCATGTTAAGTGCTCGATAGTCGATACACAATCTCAGCGTTCCATCCTTCTTCTTGGCAAATAAAATTGGTGATCCCCAAGGTGAGGAGCTGGCCCGAATGTATCCTTTATCCAGTAATTCCTTTATTTGCTTCTTCAATTCGATCAACTCGGATGGTGCCATTCTATATGGTTTCTTGTATATGGGGGTGGTTCCTGGTGCTAGCTCAATGCGGAATTCTATTTCTCGATCTGGTGGCATGCCTGGCAGCTCTTCAGGGAATACATCTGGAAATTCACACACTACTGGAACCTTGTTTAGCTTAGAAATGTCCACCTTATTTAATCTCGGTTGCCGGGGTCTTTTTCCTTCCTTGGCTGATACTCTTATTGTCTTCCCTCGGTGGTGTGTGAGAATCACGGTCCTGTTGAAACAGTCGATAAAACCTTTATTGGTGGTTAGCCAATCCATCCCTAGGATGACATCTAGTCCTTTATTTTCCAATGCAATAAGATTTGCGTAAAACTCCAATCCTTCAAACTCAATGACCACATTCTGACAGTAATTCTGAGAAACTTGCTGAATCCCGGGGGACTTGATTATTATGGATTTCTCCAAAGGAAGCATCGAAAAATTATTTTGCAAAGCAAAACTTTTCAAGATGAAAGAGTGAGAAGCTCCAGAATCAAACAAAACCATTGCAGGTATTGTGTTGACAGGAAACGTACCGAGTACGATATCCGAAGCATTTTGTGCCTCCTCTTTGGTTACGTGGTTCAGATGACCCTTCCTGTGGTTATTGTTGGGATTTTGAAATTGTTTCGTTTGGGCGCTGAATTATTGCCGCCGTTGTTCGGCTTTGGGGTTGAATTCCTTGGCTTGGGGCACTGTTTGGCATAGTGCCCTTCTTCTCCACAAGCGTAACAAGTAACGCCGGGGCGATAGGTGAATTCCTTGTCCCTTGCATGAAAATTCTTGATTGGGCGTGAGACATTGGATGAGAATTTGGGTGTCCCACCCTTTTTAAAATCTATCTTGCTTCGGTGATTGCGAGTGTGATTAGTCTGGTCCCTTTTTCGCTTGCGGATATCTTCCAGACTGCTTCTCTCATTTTCCAGAGTAATGGCCTTGTCCACCAGCGTTTTAAAATCAGGAAAAGTGTGCACGACCAGTTGGCATTTAAGTGCGGGCGCCAGACCGTCAAGGAATTTCTCCATCTTCTTGATTTCAGTCATACGCTCCTCATTGGCGTAGCGGGATAATAGGGTAAATTGACTGTTGTAATCTGACACTGTCATGTTCCTTTGTTTGAGGTCATCAAATTCTCTCTTCTTGATTTTCATAATACTCTTAGGAATATGTGCACCACGGAAACCTTCCTTGAAATCATCCCAGGTTATGTCATTTTCGTTGGGATGCATGTGCAGAAAATTCTCCCACCACGATGCGGCTGCTCCTGTGAGGTAGTGTGGAGCATATAGTACTTTCTCGAGATCTGAACACTTTGCAATAATTAATTTCCTCTCCATATCTCGAAGCCAGTCCTCGGCTTCAAGAGGCTTGTCAGTGTGAGAAAATGTTTGAGGACGTGTCTTCTGTAGCTCAGATAACTTCGAATGTTGCTGATACTGTCCATGATGATTCCCCATGTTGATGACTTGGTTCATCATCTCGCGATGTTGTTGCTGACTCTGTTCATAAAGGCGGCACATTTGTGATAGTGCCGATTCACTGCCTTGTTGGCTTGACTGTCCCTGAGTGAACTCATTGTTGGGTTGAGTATCATGAATTTCCTCTGGTGGAGTTGGCATGGAACGTGTCCAAGGACGAGACATTTTTCACTCTGGGAAAAGTATTTTTGTAAAACTCTTAAGAAAAGCGGAAAGAGTCGCGAAAATAAAACCATAAATGCATAAAGCTGGCAGATATTATTAAATACCCAAGCTTACTTAAGAAAAACAAATCGACTTGCGCACGGAGAAGGACTGCTCATTACATATCTTACACGCGGGCGGTAATTATACAGTACATCACTCAGGATATGCGTACATAATCCTGACATGTTATTAAGGCTAGTGCACTTCTCCAGATCCTACATGATGCGCAAACAGGCTACTTCTCACAGCCTATGCACATATCTTACAAAGTGGTACAATACACGGCAGCTAAGCGTACTTAGGCAGAGATGTTGACGATCTCCCTTGCCCTGCCGAGGGCGAGGCGTAGCGAGGTTGGGGACTCGACTTCCTCCTCGCTAATGGGCTCCATACGTGTAGTGTTGCACAGAGCGGGCGGAGCGGTTGCCAGGGGCGGAGCAACACGTACAGGAGTGGGCGCAATAACTTGGTTGAATTCTTCGGTAGAATGCAGGCGACGAGTAGGCGTAAAAGATGCTGATGACGAGACAAAAGTCGGTGGCGGAGCGATGGGTAGGAGCTCCCTCCTGTTGGCAGCACAGCCATGGACTGAGTCCATGCGGGTAGCTACGAAGTCGTCCACCAGGTTGTCGAAGGCTGCCTCCAGGGCCCGGAGATACTCAATGAGCATCTCAAAAGCCTCGTCTCGTTCTCCTCTGGGGCAGGAGTATGCGTAGTGACAGGTGTAAGGCACATGGCACGGAAGATAACGGTAACGACGAGTCTTCATCACGGGAAGGACATCCCTGAGACGAGCTATCGCCTCGCGGGCTGCCATCTGCATAGCATGCCTCTCCGTAGGCATGGCTCTTCCCATGAACCGGAAGCGGTGTAACTCACCACGCCCTCCCCTGAACTGCACCGCGGCCTGGTGCATGGTCAGACTATCGTTGACTCGGTGCTGGTAGAGTGTGAAGACTGGGCGCACGGATGGCCCCATCGCGACCTGAACGATGTAAGAAAGAAGCTTGACGAACCCATCGGGCACGTTGGCGAAGGTCTGAGACTCGCAGCTGACGTCGGCCATCTACAAAAGTAGGCAAAATTCTGCAGGGTCAGATCATAAATGTATGCTGACTGACAGAAAATGACTACCATTGCAAAAATATAAATTAGCTCTATCAGGCTAATAACCAATTAGCGATCGCACCTAGTGGCTTCCTACAGTCAGCCTGGCTCTGGTACCAAGCTTGTCACGACCGGTTTTCCAATAAAAATATTTATTGACAAACCAGTCTTTTGAGTCCAGTATGAGAGAAATCCTCCTCACTGGTAGACAATTTCTTGATACAATAAGCCAGTAGCATGAAATATATTACAGGGTTGAACTGCGGTCGCTCAACCAAATTATTACAAGCACGCCAATAATCATACATAATGGCGGACAGGACACAGTGGTGTGGAGACATACTACTGACTCATGGATAGGTTGGTGGTGGAAAAGCACAGCGGGAAGGGAAATACAAGACTCTAAGCATATCATTTCATCGAACGTCGAGGTGAGGCTCGATAAATTTATTTGGTAGCGGAAGCGGATATAAAACAGTGACCAAGTCCAAGGTCGCACGAGACTGACTGGGACTCCTCTAAGTGTCGGACTCGCTATCGAACTCTTCATCCATGAGATCGCCTTCGTCAGCATCTGGCCAAATCAACAAGCCAGTGAGTACTTTGAAAGTACTCACAAGACAGTTCGGACGTAAGATATAACAAACGCGTGCATGGATGCAACATGATTAATTCCTTAATGCACAATAAATAAAATTGGCATAACAGGGTAAGTGAAAAGGGAAACGGCGGTAGTCCGCCTGAAATCCCACAGAGCATAAATAAAGACCGATCGGGTGTCTGAAACGACGCCTCGAAAGGTGAACAAATAAAAATAAGGAAAATGATGCCACAATCGGGCATCTTAGCGACACCACATAAAGGGCTTTAAAAGAAATACCACAATCGGGCGTCTGAGCGACGCCACATAAAGGGCTTTAAAAGAAATGCCACAGTCGGACGTCTGAACGACATCGCAGAAAGGGCTTTAAAAGAAATGCCACAGTCGGACGTCTGAGCGACATCGCAGAAAGGGCTTTAAATTCACCAATAAATAATACTCATAATAAACATTCAATCCATGAGAATAAACGGGTTAGTCCATCCACGGGGATAATCATTCAACCGGACTTAGCACTCATGCGATTCACCGGAGTCTCTGTCATCAAAGCTGACAATTGATTAGGATAAGATGGAACGAAACTTGACATGGAAGAGATGATTTGGAGGAATATATGACTCTGCAGAGTTTGTACAAAATTTTTCCCACAGCCAACGGATTACTGTAGTCACCAAGGACTAGTTCCGTTTATGGTATTTCGGAAGAAAACACAGCTAACCGGTACACACCCATCCTACCTCTCGATGCTAGGAATCACCCTAGTCATCGTCCAAGAAAAACTTTTGAGACGGGGAGATCACAATCTCGAATAGCATGGGATCAAATTTATATACGCGCGCTCTAAGGGGTGCCCCCCTCTCGGTCCCAACCGGAAACACCCATGCCCCCTGACCGGATGACTGGCTTTAATCCAGGGCCATGGAACCATCATCACGGCCTCTCCTCTTTGGTGTGTACCATGAAAGCGGTTTGCAACTTACTAAACCATATTCCTTGCGGAAAACATGTGGTAGTACAAGAAAGGAAATGATAGGTACTGGACCGATATGGTTTGACACTGAAGTCACATAGTCTGGCGTAAGACTGGCATGCTACAACACTGCCATCGTACCCATCCTCATGCCAACACATGGCCATTCATATTCACATACATCCACGTATGGATCATTGAACTCACTCACCTTGTTATCACATGAAATAACGTTCATCGGTATGCTCACCAACATGCCATGAAACTAACTAAATGCAAAACATGCCAAGACACTCATCATATCAAAAGTTCAAACATGCTTGCCTGGTTCAGAGTAGTCGGAGCCTAGCTCGGTGAAGTTCGCGGCTCCGTCACCTCCTTCGGTATCTACGGTTTAACGAAAAATATATGCGCTAACGTAAATACCAAGGAGAGCACAGAAGGTAAACCAAATATTTTTCAAATAAATCTGATAAAAAACTAGACAAAATTTTAAAGAGAACAGAAAAAGAATCAATCAAAAATACTTTTCTGATTAAAAGTTATAGGGGTTTTTGTCCAGGGACTTATCTGTAATGAAACAGAAGATTTCTAGGGGCTAGTTTATAAAAACAGAAAACGCTTCGGTAGCAACTACGCCAGCCCGAAGAGAAAACGCATTCTGCCCGAAGGCGTTTTCAGATAACGCTTCGTTTAGAAAGGACAGAGAGGCTGACAGCGGGTCCCACTTGTCATGTTTAAATTTCAAATGGGAGGGACGAGGCTCGTCGGCGCCCGAGAGCTGCTGTGGTCGCCGGCGGCGATCCACGGCGAGGCATGGAGATCAGAGGTTACCAAAGTGCTCACCGTGTCCTTCCGCAACGATGGGTGGTGGTGTTGGTCGCCGGTGAGCACCACGTCGACGGCGGTCTCAACTCCGGCGGACGGTGGTTCGGGCGTGGATGGAGCTCGTCGGAGAGGGCTGCAAAGATTAAATTGAGGTGGGGGTTAGACTACTGGGTGCAAGAGAGGGCTACGGACGAGGTTTGGGCGCCGGAGGTGGCCTCACCGAAGTGAATCGAGCTGGAGGCCGAGGCGGATCGGGGCGGCCGGAGCTGGGGAAGGAGACCTCCTCGAGGTCCCCCTAGTGGCCTGGCGGGGCTTTGGTGAGGAGTGGTGATGCTGCATGCACGAGGGTGAGCTCGGGGCCCCTTTTTATAGGCGGCCCGAGGCGGTTGCCGTGAACGGAGATTTCCGGCGAGCGATTACGGTGGTGCAGTGCTCGGTCGGGGTGGTTAGGGAGTCGAGCGTCATCACGAAGGTTCAATGGTTCCGTTTTAGTGCTAAACTGGCCGGGGTTTGGGTGTTTGGGTCGAGCTCGACGGAACGGGGCGGCGCGGGCCCGTCGACGGCAGAGAGCGCGCTCCGTGCGTGCTGCGCCACGGCGACGGTGCCGCATGCGTGCGTTGGCACGGAGACGGCCACGCGGAGCTACCAGAGGATTTGGGCGGCGCCGAACGGCGTTGCGCCGCCGTTCTCCTCCCTGTCGGCCGTTACGGGGAGCCGGCCGCCGCAAGACACGCCGGCGCAGGCGGGCCAGGGTGCCACCGACGCCAGGGTCGCGCCAAGTGCACGTGTGAAGCTTCGGACAAGCAAGCGAGGCCGCGAGCAACGTGCCAAGTGCACTGTGGCCGCGTGACTGAAACTGTCGAAACTGAAAACTGAATTTAACTGAATTTCTGACAGTGTAAGGAAAACAGTGCATGCTAGGTGTTCGACAGAATGATCCAGGCATGTAGGGATTTTTCCTTGAGCTGATTTTTGGTGGAATGGCTTCTCATTGCTCAAATAGGCTGCCTGAATTTTGGTGGAATTTTTGGAGGAGTGTAGATATGAATTTCACCAAATTTGGCAAATCTGGTCCAAACTTGCAGAGACTGAATTTTGAAAATTTTGAAAAGAGGAGGAGTGGATCAAGATGGTTCTGGGTTATGGATGCTAAGGACAATCCAGGAGAATTGGTTTGAGGTCAAAACTCAAAAGCAATAGGGCACTTGCTTTGAAAATCTCTCAGGCTCCAAATAATTTTCAGAATTGAATTGAGGGGAAAAATAATTAGAGAAAAATCCAAAACTTGTTTAGATTAGTTGGGACAGAGAACTTAGGTTGATCACAAGGTGTAGGGGAGGTTTTGGAGGGGTTTTACCACATGGGCAAAAATGCCAAGTCATGGTGGTTCCAAGATATGAAAATCCCAAATTCATGGAGTTTCTTTTTAAAAGAAAAAGATTAAACTCCCAAAATAATTTTGAGAGAGAACCAACAGAGAAGAAGTTTCAAAAGGTCAAACACCAAAGTTTGAAGCAAGAATAAAGACCTTGCCAAAGGAAAGAAAGTTTTTTTTTAAGAGGAAGGTTTTCTAAAAAAAATTTAAATGGCCTCTTTTCAAAAACCACAAAGTTTTTTTTTTTGAAAACCAAAGTAAAAATTTTGGAGTGTCACAGATACCATGGGCATAAGGGGAGGGGCACAACAGTGGCACGCCCAGAATGCGGCTTAACCGCACTAGAGGGCTCCCTATTTCGCCGTTTTCCTTTTTCACACACTTTCAGGACCCAACTATTCGGAAGGCATGTCCGGAAATACTATCGCCGAACCAACGATGCAATAACCAGGGAGGAAGCAAGCTATGTCAGAAGTCAAGCTGGTCTCTTTAACGAGTTTAATACCTATTTCTCTTACAATACTGCAGCTTGCCCCTGAAGGGGAATATGTCAAATACTCCCATCTCTTGCTTACCGCACTTTTTGTATCGTTGTGCTTTCGCAGCAGGCCTTTTTTAATAAACAATACATAGCTCTTATCTATTATTGTACTTATCTATTTTTATATGCAAACATGTTTAGTCATGACACTATGCAACCGTACACTTTGGCATGGATAATACACCAGGGGCTTACAACACCCCATAACGTGGTGTGAGAAGTCCGAACACTCTAACAAGTGCGGCACCCCGAACTTATAGCACTATATGCATCGGCTCCGAATCATGTCTTTGGTCAATAGTTGGGTTTGCTCGGCTCCCATGTTTTGGTACCCTACGTTCCGCATTGTTGGCTAAGATAGCGCTGGGAGAACTACTGCGATTGTGCCCCAGTTGAGCTGGGTTAACACCTCAGTAGAGAAAGCTAAAACTGACTGTCATGATAGTGCGAGAGACCGGTTGCTGTTCGCGAGGTTTTTTCGAGTACTTAAAGACTTATGCCGCTTCAAGCGAGGAACCGGACTTATCCGGCCTAGGCATGGATAGCCCCCCGAACTCGGTCTTCCGAATACTAGGGGCTTAGCCGAAATTTGAAATTATAGAATTCTATGGCTAAGTGAGAGTGATAAAGCATTATAAGTCCGACGGCCTGGTTCGCTGTGCTGAACGCCTCCCTAGATGGACCCAAGAATGGGAACAAGAGCATTCAGGTTTATCCTGAATACCCTAGCACTCGTGGCATGGGAGTCGAAGCCGATGACTTGCATCTCTCAGATTTGATAAACGGCCGCACAGAAGGTAATATTTTAAATTAACAAGCGTTGCTTAACACATATGAACAAAGCTTCAGCGTACAGGATAACAAACGTGAATTTACTCAAAAATTACATCTTTGGAGCACTCATCCTCTATGCGGCGGGCACCCTTCAGAACGCCATTGTAATACATCTTGGGCGTACGATACTCCTTTCCCGGTGGTGGCGCGTCCGTCAACAGCTTCTCCGCGTCTAGCTTGCCCCAGTGCACCTTAGCACGGGCAAGGCCCGACGGGCACCTTCAATACAAACGGAGCGCTTGACGACCTCAATCCATGGACACGCGTCCACCAGCCACCGCACCAGACCGGAGTAGCTCCCAGGCATGGCTTCTCCAGGCCACAGCCGAGCTATGAGGCCCTTCATGGCCTGTTTGGCCACCTTGTGGAGCTCAACCAGCTGCTTCAGTTGGTCGCTCAGGGGCACCGGATGTCCGGCCTCAGCATACTGAGACCAGAACACTTTTTCCGTCGAGCTCCCCTCTTCGGCTCGGTAGTATGCGGCGGCATCAGACACACTACGGGGCAGATCAGCAAACGCTCCTGGAGAGCTCTGAATTCGGGTAAGTAGCAGATAATTAGCTTTTATATTTTTGCTTTGCATAAAGAATGCCTTACCCGCCGCTATCTTCTTCATCGCCTCGATCTCCTGAAGGGTCTTCTGGGCTTCGGCCTTAGCAGTCTTGGCACTCTCAAGAGACAAGGCAAGCTCAGACTCTCGAGTCTTCGAGTCACGCTCCAAACTCTCGTGTTTTTCCATGAGAGCCTGGAGCTCTTACCGCACCTCCGTCACCCGCGCCTCCTGCTTCTCTCGCTCGGTGCACTCCAAGGCCGCACTCTTTTCGGCCTTCGAAACCGCCTCTTTCAGGGTTGCCACCTCGGTCGTGGCTCCTGCAACATTAATGTTGGTCCTATTATTATTATGCAACCAAGTATTTCTATATACATTTACAGGAGGTGCTACATACCCTCTTTATCCTCGAGATGCTTCTTGGCACGGCCGAGCTCGCTCTCGGACCGCTCGAGGCTTTCCTTCAAGGCATTGACCTCCGCAGTCAGTGCGGCAGAGGTCAGCAGCGCAGCCTGCATTCCCATATTGACATATTTCTATTAGACTCCTGCGTATATCTTTTAAGATACTTGGTTCGGCTTTTATTTCCAAACACCGAACTAAGCATCAGGGGCTACTGTCTATGCGGTAACATTTTTTATATATGTTTTTGAACACATACCTCAAAGCCCGTTAACAGGCTTGTGCAGGCTTCCGTCAGCCCGCTCTTGGCGGGCTGAACCTTCTGAATCACCGCACTCATAACAGTGCGGTGTTCTTCGTTGATATAGGCGCCGTTGAGTGCCTCCAACAAATTGTCCGGCGCCTCCGGGTGGACGGAAGTCGCCGGCGTCGCGGACTTTCCCTTCTGGTGAAGGCGCCGCCTGTCGGGCTCTGGAACCATTGATGGTTCCGGAGCAGTGTCCAGCCCAGGTCCGGACTTAGATCCCTCCGGGGTTTTACCCCCTTTGGGTTGGGAGTCCAGAAGGTCAGCTTGTGGCGCTTCCAGGACCACCTCCTCCTGGTTTTGTCCCCTACGGGACTCCACCTCCGCGCCGTCCGTAGGGAGAGGGGAGGAGGCCATCAGAAGTGAAGCGCTATTCACATCTGACGAATTCAGAGATCCGCTCGACGAATCGCCAAGCTGAGCTCTGGGTGGACTGTATGATTAGCTTCGGTGTTAGAAGCTATCAAATAATAAAGGTGTGCAATAAGTCATTTGGGTAGCTGGACACTTATGATTTTGCCAGGGGCTTGACCCTGGAAGGCCAGTCCTCCTCGCCGTCTTCGCGTCGGGGGCGTAGTCCGACAGAAGGGGCTTCCCCTTCTTGGACCCTCCAGCTTCCCCAGTTGGGGCGGCCTTTCTCTTATTTCCTCCCCCCGCTGGAGCGGGAGAGGCATCTTCTTCTTCCTCCTCCTCATCTTCGAAGGCGGAGGGCGCGTTGGAGCCGTCGGGCAAATCCGACGACACCGGGCGCCGGGAACTCTTTCGGGTCCCCGTGGCCTTCTCCTTGGCCTTCTTCTCCGGCACCACATGGGGTGCCAGAACCAGTAGCTTCGCTAAGTGTGCGTCTACTGGGCCTTCGGGCAAAGGGGCCGGATAGTCAAACTGTCCGGATGTCCTCTTCCAATCCTGTCAAAGGAACGGGAGTTTAGATCCCACATAAGGTCACACTATGAAATGCGGATATCCCGTAAGGGACTAAAGGTAAGCTTACTTTGGAGGCTTTACATTTGGCGCAGAACCCGTGATCCTCGGTGACGGGAGGGGAGACCTCGGAGCTTTTGAAAAGCACCTTCCAGGCATCCTCGTGCTTCGTTTCGAAGAGCCGGGATAGAGTCTGGTGCCGGGCCGGGTCGAACTCCCACAAATTGAAGTCCCATCATTGACACGGGAGGATTCGGCGGAAGAGCATGACCTGGACCACGTTAACAAGTTTGACCCTCTTGGCCACCAGGTCTCGGACGCAGGTTTGGAGTCCGGTCACCTCTTCCGGATTGCCCCACGACAGGCCCGTCTCTTTCCAAGATGTGAGCCGGGTGGGGATGCCGGATCAAAATTCAGGGGCCGCTGCCCATTTAAGGTCACGCGGCTCGGTAATATAAAACCACCCAGATTGCCACCCTTTGATGGTTTCCACGAAGGCACCCTCGAGCCAGGTGACGTTGGCTATCTTGCCCACCATGGCACCTCCGCATTCCGCCTGTCGGCCTTGCACGACCTTCGGCTTGACGCTGAAGATCTTCAGCCACAGGCCAAAGTGGGGCTGGATGCGGAAGAAGGCCTCGCACACGATGATAAACACCGAGATATTGAGGATGAAGTTCGGGGCCAGGTCGTGGAAGTCCAAGCTGTAGTAGAACATGAGCCCCTGGACGAACGGGTGAAGAGGAAAACCCAGTCCGCGGAGGAAATGGGGAAGAAAAACAACCCTCTCATGGGGCCTGGGGTGGGGATGAGTTGCCCCACATCTGGGAGCCGGTGCGCGATGTCGTTAGACAAGTATCCGGCCTTCCTCAGGTTTTTGATTTGTCCCTCCCTGACGGAGGAGGCCATCCATCTACCTCCCGCTCCTGACATGGTTGGAGAAGGTTGAGGTGGGAAGTGCGGGCTTGGGCGCTGGAGCTCGAGTGCGCAGGGATGGATAAGCAGAGGAGGAAGAGGGCATGAATGAAAGGGCGGATTCTTATCCCCTTATATGGGCGGCCAAAACTACGAGCCCCCCACCGGCCTAATAAAACTCGTTTATCCCCCAAGCGCCGCGGTTAATGGCGCGGTTGGGTTACCCACACCCGTATTGATGAGAATCTCGGAATAAGGGGACACGATCTCTGCTTTGACAAGACGTGCCAAGGAAACCGCCTCGCTAAACGCGCTGAGGTGGAACAATAAAATAAATAAAGAGCCTGGCTGTGGCATGATGTCGCGCCACGGAATACGTCAGCAGATCCGATTAATACAAATATTATTCACTCTACGAAGGAATGTGGAACTTATTTTGCAGAGCCGGACACTACCCTGGTGTTCAATATCTTCTATGAAATATCCGGAGGAGGAACCCGCCTTGCAATGCCGAAGACAACTTGCGTGCCGGACTCGTCGTCATTGAAGCCTGGTTCAGGGGCTACTGAGGGAGTCCTAGATTAGGGGGTGTCCGGATGGCCGGACTATGACCTTCGGTCGGACTCCTGGACTACGAAGATACAAGATTGAAGACTCCGTCCCGTGTCCGGATGGGACTTTCCTTGGCGTGGAAGGCAAGCTTGGCATTACGATATGAAGATCTCCTCCCATTGTAACTGACTCTGTGTAACCCTAGCCCTCTCCGGTATCTATATAAACCGGAGAGTTTCAGTCCGTAGGACGAACAACAATCATACCATAGGCTAGATTATAGGGTTTACCCACTCCGATCTCGTGGTAGATCTACTCTTGTACTACCCATATCATCAATATTAATCAAGCAGGAGTAGGGTTTTACCTCCATCGAGAGGGCCAGAACCTGGGTAAAAACATTGTGTCCCTTGTCTCCTGTTACCATCCACCTAGACGCACAGTTCTGGACCCCCTACCCGAGATCCGCAAGTTTTGACACTGACAGGCCCCTTCAATCATCTTCAACGACGTGGTCCAGGGGGAGGTTTTCCTTCCCGGACAGATCTTCGTATTCAGGGGCTTCGTACTGCGGGCCAACTCGCTTGGCCATCTGGAGCAGATCGATAGCTATGCCCCTGGCTATCAGGTCAGGTTTGGAAGCTTGAACTACACTGCCGACATCTGGGAGACTTGATCTTCGACGGATTCGAGCTTGTGTCAGGTGCACCGAACAGTCACGACGAGCATGACTTAGATCTGCCATCGGACAGTATTTGGGGGATCGCGCCTGCGGCTGCCCTAGGTATCAATCTGGAGCATATTGTGTCATCCGAGGACGGGTGGATGGACCCCGCCACGGAGGCCTCACACTCATCCGCCTTGGAGCTGAACTCTCATCCCACCTCCTATGAGGCAGGTATCATCGGACCCTCGGACTCGTCTTTGGCTACAGGATCCAAACCGCATACGCCCGTGCCTATCGAATCTGATTGGGCACCGGTCATGGAGTTCACCTTCACGGATATCTTTCAGCACTCGCACTTGGGTGATGTGCTAAATTTATTAAGGTCTCTCTCCTTGTCAGGAGACTCTTGGCCGGACAATGTCCGACTCGAGTGGGAAGCGGACGACGAAGAAATTCGTTCCCCACCCACCACCCACTTAATAGCCACTGTCGATGACTTAACCGATGTGCTTGACTTCAACTCTGAAGACATCGACGGTATGGACGACTATGCAGGAGAAGAACAGGAACCACCGCCTATAGGGCGCTGGACAACCACCTCATCATATGATATATATATATGGTGGACACCCCCAAAGAAGGCAATGGCGATGAGGCAATGGAAGATAATCCCTTGGAGAAGCAAGCTAGGCACCAGCGTCATAGGCGCCGCTCCAAGCCCTGCCAAAGCAAAAATAGTGATACTGGCACAAGAGATGATAACAATCCGGATGGTGCCGAAGACGAAAAGAATCCTGTCGAGCCAGGCTTTAAGCAGGCCGAGCAAGAAGATGGGCAAGCTAGCCCCAAGGAACATGCAACAGATGGAGAATCAGAGGATGATAATTACATGCCTCTCTCCGAAGATGAAGTGAGCCTTGGCGACGAAGAATTCACCATGCCTGAGGATCCCGTCGAGCAGGAGCGCTTCAAGCGCCAGCTTATAGCCACTGCAAAAAGCCTGAAGAAAAAACAGCAACAGCTTCAAGCTGATCAAGATCTACTAACTGATAGATGGACCGAGGTCCTGGCTGCCGAGGAATACGGACTCGAGCGCCCTACCAAAAGTTACCCAAAGCGCAGGTTGCTACCTCAACTCGAGGATGAGGCGTTAAAGCCCACACTACCAGCGCATGATGCGGCTGACCGGCCACCCCATGGCCGAGACAAAGCGACGTACAAGCCCGAAGTCCAGACCGCACCCCGTCGCCAATCAAACAATAATATTAAGGACCGGGGCTACACGAACACTACAAACAAATACACTTCTGTGATGATACGTGTTTCTCACAGTAGGTCGCGTTTTTTGTCATGCATGTACATCCATGAAGATTTTTTGACAGAATCAAGATAGTCATACTTGTGCTATCGTAGAAGTGTTCCATGACATTACCAAAATCATCACGGAAGTGTCCACTTCCATGACGATAAATCGCGCGTCACAGAAGTGCTTTCGTCAAGGGTGACCGACACGTGGCATCCACCGTAACGGAACGCCGTTAAGCTATCGGGTCGGATTTTGGATCCGATAACCCGTTAACAGCCCCGACCAATGGGAAATTTCCACGTGTAAAATTCTGATTGGCCGAAGGGAACACCTGTCAGCTCGTTAGTGGGCCAGATGTCGCCCGTCCATTGGAGGAGACATGCCTATGATACGTTGACACGTGGCTGGGCCCAACAGAGGCCCATATAGGTTAAAAAGGCCGGCCCAGTCAAAGGCCCGTAGAACTTAATCAGGTACTAGTGGGCCATCCCAATAATGGCCTGCTTAATAAAGGCCCATTTACGGCCAGAAGCCAGATCTGGCCCGTTAATTGTTCGCCCAATATTTGGGCCCATTTACGGCCCGAAGCCAGATCTGGCCCGTTAATTGTTCGCCTAATAGTTGGGCCCATTTGCGGCCCGAAGCCAGATCTGGCCCGTTAATTGTTCGCCGAATATTTAGGCCCAACTACAGCCCAGTCACTTTCGGCATGTTAGAGGCCTGATGTAGGCATGGGCCCATTTCAGCCCAGTGTGACTTTCGGCCTGGGAATGGCCTGTGCTGCCCATGGGCCATATATGGTCCGACGGGACATCGGGCCCACTAATGGCACGTGCTAAAGGTGGCAACAGTTAAGCCCAACATGACTTTGGGCCTGTTAAAGGCCTGTCGCATAATTCGGCCCGTTGATGCCTGTACTAAGCTTTCAGCCTCTTAAAGGCCCATGATATCAGTGGGCCAACTAAGGCCTGAGATATGTTTCGGCCTGGTAACAGCCCGTGAGCTAACTGGGCCCAAAATGGCCCAGTCTACATTTCGGCATGTTGAAGGCCCATCGACGACTAGTGAAAATTGAGGCCCAACATGCATTTTGGCCTGCTAAAGGCTCGTGGTTTCATCTCGGTCATAACAGGCCAGTACAATATTCAGCCTGTTAATGGCCCAACGCTACCTGGGCCAAACTAAGCGCTGGGTCGACAAAAGGCCCAACTAAACTATAGGCCGGTGTAAGTTTGGGCCTAGCGCAATGTGTGAAGGCCCCAATCATTCGGGCCCAAGAAAGACGCAGGCCGACCCAATTGTGGCCTGCTAAAAACCTGGCCCGTTAGAGTCGAATGTTTCAGCCCGGTCGACTACATCTGATTTTTTTAGATAGCGAATGATGGTAGTAACTAGTAGGAATTAAGAACAAACCTACTCTATACAATAAAGAAATTACGGCATAGTAACTAAGAATAAACCTACACTATACAATAAAGGATTTAAGGTATATTACATCCACTAGGCATCTAAGTTCGCCACTAGTGATCATAAAGCGTAACGAAGAAGCAGATTACAAAAATTGAGCACCATTGCAGCGTAACAAAATAATACTGGACTGAGACCACTTCCAAGACAGTTCAAGAAAGGTTAGCCTTACGGGGGAATTGTTGTGCAAGCTGCTGAGAAAGGCTGTGAGACCGGCCTAGCATGTCGGTCATAGCTTCCAGGTGTAGCTGTTTAGCGATGAGGTTCTTGGTGTTCTCCGCAATCTTTCTTAGAGATAGGACTTCAAGTCGAAGTTTAGTTGCAGAATGCCTTTCTGCTAGAACTTGGGACTGAAAAAGTCGAACTGATTCAGACAACAAATTCTGTGAGCTTGTCTGACTGTTAGTCTCAAGTAACTTGAACACTGCATCAAGACAAGACTGGGGTTATCTCGCTATCTTCAAGATGTTTTGCCTTCTTTTCTGCAATATATGTTGGGTTTGTCTCACAGCCTTCAGTAGACTTGTGCATGCCATCAGGTATATCACCTTGAAACAAAGCAGAGAGATGACAGGTTTTGCATGTGTATAAACAATGATGATAACTGTTCTGTCAATTCTATCCAATTTCAAATTAGAAAATAAAGAGTAAGTTCAAAATATCAATAGCATAATTTGGCATTGTTCATAATGCGGGGAGCTTCACCACACTACTGGATTACCATGTCAACATAACAAGCATAGATGAAGGGCAAAGAAAATCATTGTATCTATTTTGGATAATGTGCATGGCATGTTGTTCATATCATCAGCCACATCAGTAAGATAAAACAGGAGATGACAAGGTGCAAACGTGGGCTGCTTCACCACACACTGGATTATAGATCCACAAAACCAAGCATACATATAGGGAGTATTAAGTAATGTGCATGGTATGAATAAGGAATTTGGTTTTACAAGTAAAACTTAGAACTTACGGTTCTTACGAGCATGCATTTTGGTAGAAACAGCAAACTAAACAGCAGTAAACGATAGAGAGTATGAGCAAATTAAACAGCAGTTGAGGATAAAGGCTTTAGAAGGACTGACTTACATTAACAGTTAACACCGGCTTTATAATGCCCTTCTCCATGTCAAGGGAAGGATAACTCAAGAATTTCAGCACAGAATCTTCTTCATAAGCATTGCCTGTACTCTACATTTTGTAGAGAGTAATTATAGATATGATAATACTGGAGGGATAGAGGATAATGAAGATAAGATGCAGATTGATGCTACATAATCAACTACCAATCCCTGGAAGTACAAGCATTATAGGACAAAATGTACTGACAAGAGCAATGGGCTACACTTCTGCACCGGCATTTTCTGTGTATTATACTTGTTACTAAGATTAAATATAGATCTGATCTTTTTTAGTAAATGGTGGGCGAGGGAGATAAGATGCAGAATGCTACAAAATGAACCAATCCCTCTTCCCATAATACAAGAGTGTTTTGAACACTGGTGTACTATACAAAACGTTCCTATATTATGGGACGGAGGGAGTAGCTATTAATGTAAGTACAGTGATAGACCACGTTCAGTCCTTACAAGAGGACTGCAGAGCTGAACCTCTTCAATAGCATTGGGTTGATTCTAAATTTGTGCAGTGATCTTATAATGTCCACCAAATAGACGATTACGAGGCTAACATGTGCAGTGATGCTACATAATCAAACAGCTATGAAAGTAAGTATGGTCATACAGGGTAAGAGGTCTCACAAGAGCAATGCAGTGTGCAGTATAGTTGCGAGATTCTGTGGTCCCTTGAGATTGAATGTTCTTCTGCTAACAGTTTTCGTACATGTGAGACATTAAGGCAAATGCAGAAATGTGGTTCAAATTATGATGTGATATCATAGGCAGTACGTTACGCTGCAGCCGAGACCAATGTGTAACAAGATTATTCTAGTCACCGTCGAATAAATGTAGCACCGGAGACTTTACAGAAATTTCGTTCATAGGCTTGCCATCGAAGTGCGCTTGCCTTAGGTAGGAACAATACTTCATCAACGAGTGCTTGAAAAGCCCAACCAACCCTTGCTCGTCATCACAATCCAGTTTGCTCCTCGCCTATTTAAAAGAATGAAATCTTGTGTCTTCTGTCAGTAGAAACATATGCAGTAATGACCATGAATAACATTAGTACATTACTTACGCGTAAGTTGCGAAGGAAGACTGGAAATTGTTCTGTGTCTGTGGTATAATATTTCCATGAAGGAAAGATGCGCACAAAGTTCCTGACAACAACATAAGCTTCATCTTCTAAACTGGGAAGAAATGGAACAGGGGTCCTATTTGCTGCAATTGGGGCTCTCTCTGGTTCGAAAAGGGATTTGGCAACTGGATTTGATGTACTCTTTGCTGGAATGGGGGTTTTGCGTCGTACAGCTGGTGCTATGTCAACTGGCATAATCATACTGTTTGCTGCAGTTGGGGTCTGCTGAGTTGGGGCATCACAAATGACCAGTGTAGTAGGGCTAGAGTCTGCTAGAGTTGGGGTATTTTGTGGGTCAGGTGATATTGCAACTACACCTAATGGGCTATTTGATTTATCAGGTGCCACTACCTTTTCCAAATACTTTGCTTGTGCTCCTCCATGATCAGCAATCGCCCTCTTCCTTTTGAACGTTTGATACACAAGAACAACATTTGAATGGATAAATATGGTATGATACAAATGGAATATGTACTGAAAATGGATAGGCAGGGCGTATTCACATACATGATGTGTAAACTAAGCTAATGGCAGTTCAACAAAGTAGAAGCAATGCAAAGCATCAGTTGCAAGATATGTGCGAGCAATGTAACCTTGGAAAGTTAGAGCAAGTACCTTGATGGGTGAATAAGATAGGACATCTTCCTCTGACTCCTCCACTAGGGAGCTACATTGACTTAGGTCTCCCTCTAGCTCAGAATCACTGTTAGGATCATATTCTGAGCATGAATCTTTAGGTGGAGAGCGTTTGCATTGCATTGCATCCAGACTTGATTTCAGTCCCTTAATGCCAAGTTTCACAGCCATGGCATTGTTCTGCTTTATTCTTTTCATGCGCGCAAGCTCATAATCATTATGATGCTGTTTAGAATCTGAGATTCATGAAAACATAAAAAGTAGTCAGATTATCTATGGAATGCATTGCAGATTCAACTCGGAGAGTGTCTCCCTATAAACCACTACATATGCAAAGTTCACCTCCCCAACCATGCTGACAAGACCACACACAGAAATACAAACCCCTTATGTCTCTATAACAGGCAGGCACACATTTCCAAACTGAAGTAGGAACATTAGAATCATATGAAATTCATATTTGAACAAATAAACTAAGCAATTATGAGTGGCGTAATGTTTAGCTTCAAGGGTGGAGTGTTGGTAGTGCGACACAAAGCAAGTAGGAAGATCGTATTCCATGTAAAAGATTGAAACCTATGTAAAAGCTAGAAATGACACTTTCTTTCTATACAATGCAGTGTTCGTTACCCACACATGATGGAAGAGATCACATAGAGAAATACTATTCACGCATGTCTATGGTTCCAGTATTTAGAAACAGGGTGGTCCACCCTAAAAGAATACTGACAACAAATATGACAAGGCAAGCATAGATGTAGTGATTCAATCATTTACTTGTGAGCTTATTAGGACAAGTATGCAGAATTGTAACTACAGTAAGAGACCGTCCAAAATTTGAATGAAGAAGTTTGTCTAGCACTTATTGTTTGCAACTAATCAACATGAATAATTGGATATTATATCGAATGAGTAAGAAAGACAAGTAAAATTGTCAACAAACCTGGCTTGCAGTGGTAATCTTGGTCAATGTCACTACGACCAACAATCCAAAATGACTAGTTTCTGTTCCGAGGGCCGGAATTTTGAAAACCCTGTGAACTTTAGAGGTACTAAAGATTACCGAAATAAATCTGAACCATTAAGTGTAGGTAGCACTAAGCACACAACAAACCCTAATGACAATCCTGCCTAATGAGTAATGAATTAATTAGAAAATGGGTGATGAGGAGTGGCTGCTGAGTGTTGAGGACGTATCTCAGGATAAATCGGGTTGGCTTGGTGGGTGCTGCACGCCCGAGCCCTGAACGGACTGGGAAGGTAGGCACGGCGGCGTGCCCGGGCAGCGGTGACGCTGTTGGGCGAGCGGCTTCTGGCCTCCTGTTAGTCCGGCGTCTCCTCCTAGAGTCATGCCGTCCGGGGACGGCAAGTCGCCGGTGAGGCAGGAGACTGGGGGCGAGTAGAGATCGGAAGCGCGCAGTAGAACAGAGGGGAATCGGGCCCTGGGACGACCCAAAATCCCAGGGTGGGTCGGCCCACCGTGGGCACCCTGTAGAGATACACACCCGAGCGGCGAACATGCATTTTCGAAACTAATTTAGGAACATTTAGCTGACCAATTAAACAACTCTGTTTTAATAATATCAGATTCGTATTTGAACTTCTAAGCTTGTTCAGCTTGATGGGTGGAGGAGTGTTATTATGACACGAAGCACGTATTCTGATCGTATAGTGATCATAAAAGGGGGAAACTCTAAGCATATTTTTTTAGCAAAAGAGGGTTTCCCCTCCTATTTCTATTAAAGAAACTACCACGGAACCAACATGATCAATTAAACCCTAAGCATGATCAATTAAACCGTATTATGGTTGTGCCATGGCAGATTTGAAGCTGCAAACCGGAGAAATGATATTGAGCATCCATTGTTTGCTTCGAACTAAGAACTAAATTCTAAGAGCTAAAAAGAAAGTAGAGTAACCAAGTTAAGATCTATTTTTTGGTTGAGATCAAAAAGTTGAGGAGATATGAAGTACCACCTCTCTTGCGGCACCGTGTAGGCATCGGGGGTGCGATGGCTGTCGGTGGTGTTAAAGCAGATCTGTGAGGGTAGATGGGTGCATCGGGGGATAAGTCCCATTGCGGTGGAAGAGAAGGTCGTGTGAGCGGCCCTGGGAAAGAGGACGACGGCACCGATGAAGCGAGAGGATGCGATGCAAGGCTATTGGTCCATCGCCATGGATGAGAAATGCCCATCTCTAGCAGTGGACGACGTGGTCTTGGTAGGCGCTCCGGCATGGTGGAGGACGGTGGCGATGGATGTGGTGGAGGACGGCGGCGATGGATGGGGTGGCGGACGGAGGCTGGTGTGGGGATGGGGTCTTCTAGCGCGGATGGTGTATGAATGGGAAAATGGAGGGAGAGGTACGGGGAACCATGTTTTTGGGACGCGTCTGTCTAAAATATGGGAAAGTTACGAACTTAGCCCCCGTTTAAAATTTGGACGTCTCGTCGGTTGGGGATAGGATGGTAATCTCGCATCTCGCCAATATTTGCCCAGAGCGATTTCTGGCGAGGAGAGGGTGGTTGGCGCTCATGGTTGGCGCCCATGGTGTATGAACGGGGCTGACAGGTAGGGCGGTTGTGTCATGTCTGAGTGAAGTTACAAACCTGCCCCTATTGAAAATATTTGCCTACATCGATTTCGGCCGAGTCGAGTTTGTTTTGCCGCCCACCGTGTATGAATTGGGAATGGAGGGAGAAACAGAAGTCTTTCGGACGAGCTTGAATCAAATGTGTTTTGCCGCCCATGTTTGACACCCACCATGTCGGAATGGGCTCAGAGGCGGTCGTGTCACATCTAATTGAAGTTACTAACCTACCCCTATTTAGAGCAGTGGAAATCGGGCCGATGGATTATCCGTGTAATGGGTAGATAGTAATTTCCATCTCCCAAACACTTGGCTTCGGGCAGCTGACATGGGAGTGGACATTTTACTGCTTCTTTCGAATTGTGGGACAATAAGCATCCACGTTTACACTGGCAACTAAATTCGAATCCATTTTGTATTCCTATATGAATCTTTATAAATCATTCTATGTGTTTTTATATATCTTCAAAAGGACGACAAAGATGTATTCCACTGTCATATATGAATATGGTTACAAATGCCGATACACAAATTCAGAAACTAGAATGCAGTTTAAGGTGAATTCGAATATTCGGAACACTTCATGTCCAACTCAAATGTCACACGCGGCATAATGTGTACTCCCATTTAGATATGTACACAAGCGATGTATCAAGATTCAAATACCGAGTCAATCAACCAAGAATGTATAGAACTAACAGACATATAAACACTTATAGGGTATATGGATCAATAATATCAACTAACATACATAAGCCAGGCCGATGTACTTTTTTTTGGCTGCAACAACATCCTTTTTTTAGCTAGCATCTTGGCCCTTTCCGATGTGTTCCACTTATGGTCCATCTATACTACTACTATTGCTGAATGCACATTCAACCCGATTGGCATATTTGTAGGTCTTGCACAACAATCCATATGAAATGTCTCCGATTCTTATCAATTAATACAGACTTGTGCTCAAATAAAATTACAAACCAAAAAATATATATTATTACATGATCTCTAAAACAAATGGTTTGATTGATTACATGAACAGACAACACAAAGGTTATTCAACTATGGAAAGAACATTTCACCTATGATTTACCAAGTAGGAATTTAATTTCCTTTTTTCCTTTAGGACCTTAACAATCTGGTCAGTCTCAGCTTGCTTCGTTTTGAAATCCACCAAATATTTAATGGTTGTCTTGAGTACTGCTTGTGATTGTGTTGTTTGCTTCCTCAACATGTCAACTTCATCTCTAAGTGCAGAAGCAGAATCTTTTTCTACCACTAGTTTAGCCTCTAGAGCATCAGTTGTTGGCAATTCATAATGCACAATTGGGCTGGTGCCACCGTTGTGGGATGATGCAACGTCCATGGGGACCTCGCTCTTTGATCTTGGGCGAACCTGTTTTGCCATTAAAGTTCCGATCGGATTCAGAAAAGTTGAATTTAGCAAAACATCTCAACTGGGAGTTATAACAGCAAACCAGTTAAACAAACAAGAAATTAAAGAGTTTCAATTGGATGCTGAAAAGTAGTTATTAACATCATTGTAACTCGTTGTTGCAATAGCAAAGCAGTTAAACAAACAAGTAGATATTTAAGTTAAGGCAAACAGGTAATTCTTAACAGTAAGTATCAAACACATAGATAGGCGCATTCTACAATATGATTAACAGGCTATGCCATTATGTAATCAGTAGCAAACTAAATTAAGCCAAGCAACATAATTGAACAATTTGGCAATAAGTGGCTAACTAAAATTCCGAGAAGCAGGTAACTGAACTTACGCTAGTTCTTTGTCAAGGCACACTGCAACTTCTTTTTCGCTTACAAGGTTGTACGAAGGAGTCCATGGCATCAATTGCTTGGATACGCAGTCCCAATACTTCTTTCTTCCCACACTGCATGGGTAAGTCAAATGGTTAATCTGGTAAGATGGTGCGTCCTTGATATGTTATATGAGGACGTGTAGTCAGACTAGTTGTAGCCAAACACATCACACTGGCTTTTACTGTATATTTCATGCGATTACTTTTGGCATATCGAGATCTAAGCAATCTACAATAGGATGAAAAGACTGGCATCCTTCACATTATTGGCGAACTCAGTTCATAGAAACAAGCAATTCAACCATTCTATGGGTAAATCAAAAGTGCCACTGGAATATTTTTCACTATCCAATCATACACGCAAAAAGGGGCGACGCCACCATAGGGGCTGGTATGGGCGGCCGCCTCAGGTGGCTGGAAAGTGTGCACCTAGTTTGAGTCGTCCAGGTTGGCCCATGCTAGTTTTGTTCGTCCCAACGCACGAGCAGGCAATGTAAAAAATGAAGAAAATTGTTTCAATTTGGATGGGCCAATAACATAAGTGCAAGGCAGGCCCTATAGCAGGCTCGCGGCCCAAACGAGCGCCTCCCATATCGATCAACAGCAGGAAAAATCCCAATTCATTCGCTCCAGCCTCCAGTCTGGTTTGCTCCTAACCTAGCCGCCGCTGGACAGACCGACACAACACTTCCCCGCGCCCTCGTTGGAGGGCGGTCGCCGGGCTTCAAGCAAACGAAAGGACAAGAAGATGAAGATCCAACCCTGGGTGTAGCCTACGTGGGAGGCGGCGGCGGCAGCACGGGCATGGCATCGAGCTTGCGCAAATGGACAGTCACAGCTTGCAAGAGTAGCATGCGCAACGAGCAGGTACATTACATCCCTGATTATATCTAATTCAACTCTTCAATTTCTGGCAAATAGTTAAACCTGACGGTGTTGTAAAACTGCTTGTATGAGAAAATGAAAACAATTTGTACTTATTTTATAACTCCCCCAATCAATACTGAACTTAATGAATCTGATGTATCTAATCAAGTTTCCGGTGCAAACATACAAGCTCATGTTGTTCTTGAGCCTGAAGTGTCTAATGAACAGACAGCTAAAGGATTTGATGCAAACATTTTACATGCTCCTGGTGATGAACATATAGTGTCTAATGAGGGATCTAATGCAAGCATTTTGCAAGCTCATTGAAGGATCTAGTGTCTAATGATGATCTACTATGTTGAGAGAGATAGAGATTTGCAGGCATTGATGAGAAGAAAATTATAGTGCATTTTCATAGATTGAGGAAACATCGAGGCCATCTACCAGAAAGTCCCCATATCATGACAACATAGCATAAATACTTTTCTAATCTGTTGTTTGAAACTATTGGCATACTTGTGCAGGATAGATATATTGATATGCAGTTTGCGCACTGGTTATACATGCAATTACACTTCGATATTTTCAGCCAGAGAACGAATAATTCAAGCAGGTACAGACCATGTTTGTAGTCCTTGTACACCATGTTGTATTTTGTGTTTTTTGGTGCTTGCATCATTTAGTGTTTATAATCTAAACTACTTTGGATCATTAGCTGGTTTTCAAAGTGCATGTAGCTTCACAATTCTCAAGTTATGTTGATTTCCGGAGTGCAAGTGCCTTTCTATTTTTTAAGTTAAATGTTCGCCCCTGGTAACTTGAATTCATGGATCAGCCACTACACACAAATCATACACGAATGCCAGTACGAATTAAATTAAATGCAGGGGCTTACGCTAGCTCGTTGTACAGGCTCAATGCAGCTCTGCTTGCGCTTGGGATGTTCCATGTATAAGTCCATGTTACCACTTGCTTGGATGTGCAGGCCTTGTGCTCCTTGAATCCCCCTCTGCATTTTTTACACGGTGAATGGTTGATCAAATAAGAGGAATCGACCTTGATGTTGTACCGGAGGACAGATACTTACAAGGTTATACGGGTGTGCAGGATGTGTACCAGATCCCGTAGCACCGTCATGCTTCGCTAAAAAATGGATTTGCTTGTTTCAGATGATATCACCAGAAGAAATAAGAGTTAAAGTCAGAGTTGCATAGGCGTGTAAGCTAAGAGAGCAGTGAAAGGATATCCAAACATTGTCGGAATAGTGGACAAGGGAGTGATGTGTGGATACCTAGTTCGGTCCGGCGTTTGGGCATGCTCGCCTAGCTAGAGTGCGGGTCACTTCAGAGCCGTTGAGGGTGATGCGCTGGTGTTGGCTGTCCGCGCACGGATGCAGATCTTGAGTGGCAGCAGAGCGCTACGATGCGGTGGACGAGACCGTTTGTTAAGCCCCAACGGCCTCGGGGGTGGAGGTGCGACGATGTGCTCGGTGAAGTAGCCCCGGTGAGCTGGGAGATGGCGTCGGTGAAGTGCACATGATGCGGTGGAACTCGGTGTCTGTGAGGCATGTTGGTTGCGGCGGCCGATGTTGTCGATAGACCGCTTGGTGCGGTGGACGAGGGCGTAGATGAGGTAGCTCCGGTCCGGTGGTGAAGCGCGACCGTCGTCTTCGTCATCATCGTCCGGCACAGAGGTGGGTAACGGTGGGGAAAGAGACGAGACGAGGGGCGTTTCGAGGGATGGCGACGAATTAGGGATTTGAGCAATCTGGGCGCGGAAGGGGATGGTGGAGAAGAGAGATTTTGCAGTGCTGGAATTGGGGCCGCCAGATATTTCAATCCGAAACGTGGAAGCGTAAACTTATATTGTCGTCGTCCTTTTTTTGGGGGAGGGGGGTGGGTGGCTGGGTGCTACGCGTTTGTCCGACACACGTGACCACCCCGGGAGGACTATGCTTCGGTGCCTTAAGGCACCTGCCTTTGTGTCCATGACATGTGGGCCCAACAGGTGGTTGGCCCACATGTTAGTCACCCAAGGGCAGTTGCCTTTAAGGCACCGAAGCAGCGTCCACCCCGACACAACCCTGGTCCGCCTAGTGCGCCTACATTTGAGAATGCAAATGAATCTTCTTTCATTTGCAAATGAATCTGTATGTATTACCATGCACGTGTTTTCCTTGCAATAATTAGTCATTCGAAACGAGATACTCCATCCGTTCACTTTTGTAAGTCGTTTCAGACAACTTAAAATGAATTGTTTTGCACATTGTCTGAAATGTCTTCAAGGTCTTATAAAAGTGAACAGAGGGAGTACTATAAATTAATTAATGAGGAGTTATTTGAAAAAAAATCCAAACGGTACCCACGCTAACGTGGATTAGAGTGTGTCACATAATTAGTTATTTGAATTAGAGTGTGTGTCACGTAGTTAGTTATTTGAATTAGAGTGTGTGTCACGTAGCAATCTCCAATTCTAACGTGGATTTCGCATTTCACTGTATCCACGCTACTTTTTTAATACAAATTCATATGTATATGATGAACACCATGATAGTGAGAAAACTTTTGGATGGATTCGAACATATGACCTACAAAATAGCACAACAAATTGAGTCAATGTCAACTTTTTGAAACTTAGTATGGCACGAATTCAAAATAATTACTCGTATGCCTGGTCCTCGGTTCAAATCATACAATGTACACTGAATTGAAACATCGATATTAAGTCTCATACTATGTACATTCAAATGTTGTTTTTAGCCCCCCCCCCCCCCGCGCGCACAAACGTTACATACTTCCTGTATCGGTCAATCTTACTCTCCTAACCACCTTAGGAAGCTATCGGTTTCCAACACACGTTCATTCTTTCTCTCCATGTTTCGATCTCTAAGTCTCTCAACTACACAACCCCTTTTTCCACTCTGTTACCAAATATATTTACCTCACACACCCGCCATTGAACCCCATGCTGAGCTCTCTCTCTCCCCCCTCTCCCTCTCACCCTCTCGCGCTAAATACATGCATTGCCTATCTAACCCCCCCACCACCACCTCTCGTGCGCATGCACGCACGTTGTATATCTAGGTCACTCCCTCGAGACTGTCTCAGTCTTTCTTCTGCACGGCAGGCCACACTTGCTCAATCTCGCTCTCTTTATCTGAGTCTCATTCAACCTCATTTTCTTTCACACACAAATGATATATCTCCCTGTTCGGGCCTCGATCGACACACTATATACTCTCTCACGTAGATTGTCTATCTAGGTTAGTCCATCCAAGCCGCCGCCACTCTTTCGACCTCATGGTGGGCCACGCTCACTCAATCTCTCTCTCTCTCTCTCTCTCTCTCTCTCTCTATCTATCTATCTATCTATCTATCTATCTATCTATCTATCTATCTATCTCTCCGTATGTCTCGATTGACCTTGCTCTTTCTCGGACAAAAACGATATATCACCATGTTTGAGCCCAATTCGACCTATTAACATTGTATACTCTCTCACGCACATCGTCTATCTAGGTCACTCTCTCCAACCTGTCTCACTCTTTCGATCGCACGGTGACCCTATGTGATCGGTTGACCTTGCTTCCTCCCACGCACAAAATATATCTACACGTCTGTGACTGGATCATCTCTCAAGCTCTATCTTACAGCCCTCGGCCTTGTCAAAAGCTCAATCGGACAATATCTCTCCGGAGCATATATATTTGTTCAATGAATGTCGGACCACACTCACTTTGTCTCTCTATATATATGTCTCTCGATTGACCTCGCTTTCTCACACCGTATCTTCCACGCGTTGAAGCTACTACCTCTCCATCCCTCGCAAAGCTGGAGCTATTTACATTGCGAGGGGCACTCCAACCTTGGATTAATTTGTGTAGGCATTTATTCCGGTCGGTTTAGATTTTATTTTCATAGCATTCGTCCCACAACTACTCCAAACATCGTTGCAACCCATGCAACTCCCCTATTTGATTTCCCTCTGGCTCGGTCATCGCTCTCTCACACGTCCTTTCTCGCCTTCAACGTTGCACCATGGTATTATTGAAAAAACTATGTTGTTCTCTTTAATTATTATAAATAAGCTACAAAACTACACACTGATAGTCCACTTGGAATGGAACAAATTTCGACCCACAAATTAAAGTGCTACAAACTACACACCGAGGGGCCCACATGTCATGAAACAAATTTGGACCCATATACAAATTAAAAAATAAAGGACGAGGATCGAACATGCGATCGGGCCTTCAAGACGCATGTCAATAGGCAACATACGTAGAATAGCAATGCTTGTTGTACCCCCTTTGTTCACATAATGTTTTTATATTACCACAGCCTAGTTAATGGATAAGATGTAATACTATTTTTAGTACTATTCGCCTTCACTTACTGGTGGGTTCCATGTGTGCTCTCTCTCTCTCCTCCCCTTCTGCGTTTAGACGCACGGGCAAACAGGAAGAACTCGCGGGCGACGTTGCCGTTGACCATATCTGGACGCGTTCACAAGTCACGGCACCAGTTTCACGTACTAGCAACACTAGTCAGTGTGTATGTGCAATGCACGTTAATTTGGAAGTATATTAAGTGCATGCGGATATTGACTACTTGGATATTATTTGCGTGTTGTCATGTGATTAGCACTATTTTTGGCATGAAATTAACTGCACGCTAAACGTGTTGAGCGCTCGACATTGAAGCAGTCTAGATTGTTGGATGACAAGGAATACATGTGGCTTGATGATGTTTTATATTTAATTTGATACGGCTCTAGCAGAACATTCAATCGATCAAACCATACATTTTGTTCAGTCTGACTCCGACTTTAAATTATACGACGATCGATATAAAATAAACGGAAATGATAAATGTTCGAATTTTAAGCATGGCAATCCGAACATTTTTTATGGCAAATTTAGATTACGCAGCGGTGGCGGGGGCGTCTCGCGGTGGGAAGCGGCTCCTCTGTCGTGCTCTGTGTGTCGTCGGGCCACTGACCGACGGCGACGGCGGCGTCTTGCGCCATTATTGGCATACTCCTAGACATTGGCCTAGCTTCAAGGAAGGCCAAAATGTTCTGGACTTCGGAGCGAGTCAACTGGCAGGAGGAGGCGACTGGCGTTGGTGCAAAGGAGCGGTCGACGGCGACCATCCATGCCACTGAGGGGGGCACTCGCACCCACGTGGGGACAGGCGTTGTCAACGGCGCGGCGGAGACATTCGTGTGCACGGGCACCGGCACGGGTGCGCACGTTAGTGCATGCGCAGGCGCATGCGCTGGCAGGTGCACGGGCACCGGCACGGGCGTGCGCGTCAGTGCACGCGCAGGCGCATGCGCTGGCAGGTGCACGGGCACCGGCACGGGCGTGCGCGTCAGTGCACGCATAGGCGCATGCGCTGGCAGGTGCACGGGCGCGTGAACGTCGGCGGGGACCTCGTGGAACCCCGTGGCATCAAGCTCGGTTACAATGTGTGGCTCCCAGCCCATCAATGCCATGGGGATAGGCGCTGGCGCAGTCGGGGTGACGGGAGCTGGAACGGGAGCGGGGACAGGCGCGGCGTCTTCCCGCAAGGCCAGTTCAAGCTCGTCCCAAAGTGCCTTATGTTCTTGAGACTCCGGCTGGGTGTCTTCCTCAAGAAGCTGGAACACTAAGGGCAGACCATCATGATGCGGCATGGCGTACGTTTAGGTCAGGCTACTTGGAGGTAGACGACAGGAGAATCGGAGAGGAAGAGAGAGGATTGTAGTGATACCAGGTAGTGAGGGGTTGATTTTAAACTATGGCGCCAGCAACATTAAAACAGGGAGCAGTTGGGACGACGGTGGGCGGCGGAGCCTGGTCAAAGGGCTCGCCTCCCGGTGAGTCTGCACAACGGTCTGCTCGCACGCCTCCCTGACAGCCGGCACAGCGGTCTGCTCGCACGCCTCCCGTCGACTCACATGCTTGCTGGGACGGCACCTGCCGATGAGAAGCGGGGACTCGTGGCGGCACGTAAACACCCACGGTTTCAATAGTGAAAGCGTTCGCCTTAACATGATAGGTCTTTGTTCCAAAATACCTTGGCTCTTCATTTGTGCAACTTGTCATAAGCAGCTTGTCTCAAATTGAAGAAAAAACTTACGAAGTAATATTTGTGCCATATCACGTGACCATGCTCAGTTTCAAGAATTTACTCTCACTTTTGGATTTTCTGAAATTTAAGATCCAGGATTCGAAACAATATCATAACCTGCATCATGCAATAAATTTTCAAGCCATACATCTGTCCTGTTGTATTTCTTAAGAAAGGATTTGGTCAAACATTTTGCTTAGTTAGACTTCAGACAAGTTATATATGCAGAGTAAAAGGATAATCCCCCCGTACCAGTGCATTGCCTGATATATTAACTCAAGTACTAGGCACGAACAAACGGGCTCAATTTTGTGCTCATCCTGGTGTAGTAGTAGTACTACTAGGCAATGCAGTTGACGAGTGACCTTGACGAGCGGCGATCGAGGGAATTGAACCGTGCTCGGCACGGTAGGTAACGTTGTCTAGTTACTAAAGCATCCCTCCGTTGTTCATCGGTAGTCATTATGGACCAGGGACATGAGGGGAATTTCCTAGGGCTGGAATTCTGGCCGCCAGATATTTCGACTTGAAACGCCGAGGCTCGACTGGTTGGGGTTGCCTAATGTGCGTACCACGCACGCCACCGAAGGACACGAGCCCTTTTTTTAGGATCAACACGAGCCAAGGTCTGGCTGGTACGCCGTTGGGTCCTACCATTTGAGAATACGAAAGGAACCTTTTAAATTGCCGAACGAATCTATGTGTATTACAATACCCGTATTTTCCTTGCAAATACTAATCTCAACTTGGTAATTGATTCATGACGAGTTGTTGAATTAGAGTGACACTACTAGGAAAAGGCCTACTAATGGCGCACCGGTTTTGCCTACTAATGGCGCACTACCGGTGCGCCATTACTAGCACGCCATTAGAATTTTTTACTAATGGCGCACCACTGGTGCGCCATTAGTATCTGGTATACTAATGGCGCACCTGCCAGTGTGCCATTAGTATGTAACACCATGCGCCATTAGTATGCCTCCCGGGGGGCCATATGTAACCATGTGCTTTGTCACACTAATTGCGCACTCTGCCACGATGCGCCATTAGTATCCTTTGGCATACTAATAGCACACTCTGCCTTGATGCGCCATTAGTATGAATAGTTGTTTTTTTTTGCTTTTCTGATTTTTGCACAGGTTACAAAATATATTATTGGACAGAATATAGACAGCAGCACACAGCAACATCAGATTCATCGAATACAATAGAAGATTAGTCTCCGAATACAATTCATCATATTAGTCTCCGAATTCAAAAGACCGAACAAAGATAAAACATTACAAGTCTCAAGACCGCGAGTATCGAGTTTGTCTTCACATTACAAGTCGATATCGATCATCTAAACTACCACCACATAAAAGAGAGTTGTGGTCATCACGATGACCATCATCGCAATCAAACTGGTCCTCATCCGGTTCCTCCAACGCTCCCTCCTCTCTCCCGCTAGATAGCGGGCATATCTAGATTCGGCCTCCGCCCTAGTGGTGTACCCTTTGTAACTGTTACCGCCTGAAACGGTGAACCTGTCTCTGACACTCCTCCTAGTCGTCGTAGATTCTGGGAACTTTACCCTTGTACACGACATACGATGGCATCTCTATGCACAATCCAAACAACAGACAATACATAAGTAATATGTAAGTATGCAACAAAAGGATCGAAAGAGAAAAGCAAGACATTAATAGCACGATTCATGGTCCTACTAATAAATAGCATCGATTACATCTAAGTTGAACGACTGTCCAAACCAAAGGGACATACGAATTCATTAAAGTTTAATTACAACATGAGCTAATCAATGTTTCAGAACTACACATCACTACTTTCGACTCGACTCATCAGACAGGAGCGTGGATGAAGCCGCCGTCTGTCGTGATGGTCATGAAATCGCGGTCGTTGTCACCCTGCATTTGTAGCGTTTCATCTATCTCACTGTTGGATGGTTGATATCTGACGAAGAACTGCCCCGAGGTATGAAGGACATCTTGATGGATGATGTCTGCAAACTCCGACTGGATGCGAAAGAATTCTTGTCTGAGGTCCGCGTCCTGGACTGCCGACAAGCTCGCGGCCCAATCTTTGAGATTATCTGGTAGCAGAAGTTGATGATGGTCCCTTACGATCGCCCGCATGTGATGGAGGGCGTAGTAGGCATCCTTCTGACCGCCAGGCGGCTGCTTGACACAGCAGAACTTCGTATTGTGTGAGAACATGTGCTTGCCGTACTTACGAACTGCCCTGGTGAAGGTGCCTCCAGATTTGGCGTAGCCGGGGAGAACATCATCAAGAACTTTCTTGACATTTGTGTAGTCTATCTTGGAGTTACGGTTCGGGTCGAAATACGTGGCCATGGAATATTTCAGGCTTAAGAGGATGAGTGTGCAATGTGTGTCACTGCACAGAACACAGAATGTTAGAAAAAAAAGAACGATCAAAATCTAAGAAATCATATGTTACGGGGCGGTTAAGGGATGACTTACTCGGGAAAGTAAGCCACAAGGAAGTTATCCTTATCTGGGTTTGCCAGAATGACGCCTTCGAGGTGTGAACTCGCAACTTGGCTGTCCCCAGCGTTGTTCAAGTGCTTGGCACGCATGTAGAAGGGGTCGACTAACACGATGTCCGGGGTCTTGTCTCTAATGATCCGCATCTCCATACTCAGTGAAAACAGCCGAACGAAGGTGTAGTGCAGCGGATGAAGGTTAAACATAGCAAAGATGTCATCAAACCACAGGACGATCATACCCCCGATGTCGCCATCTGCAAAGCCCTTGCCCTCTGGCACCTTGGCCACGAAAACCGGGTATGCCACATCATTCTCTCTCAGACGCCGCTTCTCCAAAGAAAGAACACTATCGTGCAGACTCCGCATAGCACCGGTTGCAGCATTCAGCATATTTGGCGGTAGCATCACCCTACCCACCACATGCACCCTCCTCGAGATATCCTTTGGTGAAGGTGGCCTGTCCTGAGCACGGATCGAACTCGGTGCCGGCTGGCTCGCACGGCGCCCTTGTTAGTCTTTCGTTTCCGTCCCTTCTTCTTGATCTCCTGTAATGGGACCGAGTTCTGCTCACAGACCGCTTTCTTGAGCGTGTTGGGGCTGATAATATTTCGCACTTCAGCTATCTGAGGCTCGGTGAAGGCGGGAGCTGGAGGCGTCTCCTGAGCACTGAACGGCAGACGACGCCTATTGCAATTGGATTTCTTCGCCGTACCAGCTAGATTGCGGTCGTCTTGGTTGGGTTCTTGAGAAAGAGGCCCGCAGAACTCGTCAGCATACCCATGTACGGCAAAGTATTTATCGACTTTGGTAAATGTACCGTCGTCGTTGTCGTCGTCGTCCGGATCCTGTGCCATAGGGCTGTCCGGATCCTGTGCCGTAGGGATGTCCGACATAGGGATGTCCGGCAGGTCCGGTAGCGTTGCGGCGTTCTTGCCATGGCTTGGCACCGGCACGACTGGCGGTCTTGTCTGTGGGGTGGTGTCCCCCGCCCCCAAACGAATCTGGCTCTTCGGCCAAAGCAGCGGCCAGTTTACGCAGGCGTTGAGGGTCATCTCATCTTCTTCGTCGGCCCCAGCGGGTCGAACCAGAGGTAACAGCTCGTCGCAGCCTGGCAGCACCCGAACCACTTCAACCCTATACATTGTGGGTGGCATCGGATTCTGTGGAACATGCGGTTGCCCGGTTGAACGATTCTTCCCTTGGCGACATCGACCAACTCGGCGCCCACGAAGTGCAGAAGAGTGCAAGGAATGTCGGCGGTGCCCTGCGAAAACATGTACAGGGCGTCAGGGATGCCCAGTCAAAGGCAAGGAGATGAAGTCATCGGCCGAGAGGCTTAGTTACCATGATGCCGTCGAGCTCGGCTAATGTCGAGGCACCGCCAACGGCGGGCATGCAACTGACGGAGGGGGAGCTTGCTGGCGAGGTGCCGGCCGGCGTACACCCGGGTGCATTAAGCTCCAATGCCCGTGCCGGCGCCGGAGACACGAATACCGCCTCCGCCGGAGACACCAATGGCGCCGCCGCCGGAGACACCAATGGCGCCGCCGGAGACACCAATGGCGCCGCCTGCGCGTTGTGCGAGTTGCTGGACATGAAGCTGGGAACTGGGGGAGGCCCCTGTTGGCCGCCCGCAATCCACGTCGTCAGCCCATGAATCAACGTAGGCACCATGGCGTTGAGCTTCGTTCCCAGTTGTTGTTCCACTTGCTCTTGGACAAGCTCCAGAATCCGCGCCACTTGTGCCTTGAGTGCTTCAACCTCGCGCGTCTGGCTCTCCGAGCTGGCCTTTTTCTCCTTCCGCACACCAGCGGTATAGTATGACCCCCATTTTGTGGACAAGCCTTTGCCGGCCACACGATCAGCTGACGTCGGCTTAGTGAGCTTATCATTGCTTTTCATTATGTTCAACGCCCTATTTAAAGGGTTGTCGAAAGGGGAGCTCTGAGACGACCCCGCGCTACTGCTTTCAGTTTCCTGTGAAAGGAATGTGAACCATTTAGAAATATTGGGGATTAGTTAGAGTGCAACCATATGGAGCTAATTACGCGGGGGTGTATTCCTTACCAGAACAAGCTCAAGCGCCCTGGTCTTCGGATCCGTGGTAAGCTCCTTTGTTATTGGGTCCTCCTTGTACCGGGCCCTGACATAGTTCCTGGTCTGCTTGTTACCGCTGTATTTCTCGAAGCGGGGCGGTAGGCCTTGCTCGGCACGCTCCGCGTCCTCCTTGTCCCATATAGGCTCCGCCACTCTGTAACCGCCGGGACCGAGTTTGTCTTCCCCTAAGTTCAACTCCCGCATTTCTTTCCCCCACTGACTTGATTCAGTGGTTGCACTGCTCTCGCACTTTATCTTGAACTCCTTGTAGTCATCTTCGCTCATCAAAGGATATTTCGCCTTGATCTTCTCATAACTATCACCTTTATCAATCATTCTCTTCACTGTGCTTCTCCAAGTAGACAGGGCCGTGCTCATCTTCGTGAGGGCGGCACTGTTCACTTTATTCCCTGAGAGGCGTGTGTTTTCAAATTCAGCGGGGAACTTGTATTGTTCATGCAGCTTCGTGAAGAGGAGGCTGCGCAAATTCCCTCGGTCCTTATGCCTAAGGTTCTCGGTGTTGATCGAGACGGTGCTCCGGAGAATGCACCCGAGCTGAACCGAGTACCCCTTGACTATATGTTTGGGCTCCGTTGGATTCCCGTCGGAGTCCACTTGAGTGAATTCCTTGGCGTCGGTCCTTCCTTTGCTTCTTCGGTTGGCTGCCATCTGTGTGTGCGCCGCCATCATCAGTGGTGGCATCCTCGGCGGCCCCATCAGTGGTGTCATCCCCGACGCCACTAGGGGTTGTGTAATCAGGATCGGTGTCTTCCGCGGCGTCCTCATAGCGGTGAGGTTGTTCCTCCATCTGCTGGGACAGCTCCCAGAATTGCTTGTCGCCCGAACCACCGGCCTCATCGTTGTGGGCCATGTTTCGCACTTAATGGGGAAAAAAGTTTGGTCAAAAAGTTGGTTATTGTCAAGGAACAAGATCATGGTCTCATCATTTAGGGTTTGTCGACACCGAGGCACCCTAAAAGCCTAAGCTTTCATCATTTAGGGTTTGTCGACGCCGAGGCACCCTAAAAGCCTAAGCCGAAGCACCCTAGGTTGGGCCTAATCACTTGGCACTAATCACTTGGCTCTATTGCCACCTATGGTTTAATGCAGCAAGAATGGCGGGGCATTTGATCCTACCTAACTAAGTACTAAGATACCCTGGTCCATGCATTAGGTGCAAGTACCCCATATGTCCTATTTTCAGCAAAGTCATGCTAAAATTTCAGCATGACCTTTGCTGAAAATAGGACATATGGAGTACCCGAATTTGCCGGAACGGAAGTTAATCAACATTCCGGCAAACTCAAGGGCCTCTCGGGGTACCTGCAAATTCATCACGACACGATGGTCGGAGACAAAACCCAGCAAACTAGCAAGATGATCATCATCTTTGCAAGATAGTAGCTCAAGTTTTTGACAGTAGCCTCTGAAGAAAACAGCATTGCAACATTCAAGTTCACAGGATAAAAAAATCATCCACATTCACCAACCCACATGATGTTAAAACCCACATGAGCTGTAAACAGACTTAAAAAACCCACATGATGTTATAACTGTATACACTGAACATGATGATACCAAATGGGAAGGAAAATTGTATAACTCTAGATTAGTGTAGCCAAGTATTTTCTTTCTACATAATCTGGGAAGTTTCCTTCTTACTGTCTCACTATCTTACTGTCTCACTACAAAAAACTAGTATGCTTAGTTGAGACTAGTATTCTTACTTGCATTATGACAGACAAAAACTACAAATATTTGTGTTTTTAGTTGAGCAATACAGCGACAGTGTGATAGGCAAGTTTCAGCTGGCAAAGTGTCATGATTCAGACAACAGAGCAGCTAAGCATAGCAAGTGGATAGTTTAGTCAGTATACTAGTACTCTTTAGAAAGCATGAGACATATATTACCTGGAGGAGACTTTGTCGGGGAGTTGCCTGTGCATTGAAAATACAACGAGATCAACAAAGGATAGTAAGATATATACTGAAATTATCATAACAAAATGCCAGCTACTGCCATGGTCACTGCAAATGGGCGTCCGCAGGATAAAACAATGCATCCAAGACTGGGCTTAGACTAATATCCTCATAGCATAATCTGACATCAAGAAAATATTATAAGAACAGTGAAAATGTATGTTCACTGCAAATGAATATGGACCAAATGAATATGGACCAAGTATCCTCTAAAATGCATCTAAATGCAAGCTCAGAGATTTGAACATTTGGAAAACCCTAGCTACTTAATTCTCCAACCCCCTTTCCTTGTCCAAACTTGTCCAACCCCCAACCCTAGAACACATCAGAAGGAAATAAAGAGGGGGAAGAGGGGGAAGCGGCTCGGGTGCTCACTTGGGAGGTCGAGGGCGACTCGGGGCAGCCGGAGCTAGTCGAGGCGGCACGAATTCGGCGTCGAGCGGTGGCGCTCCTCCTGGGCAGGCCGCACGGTCGAGGGCGTCGAGCGGTGGCGGTCCTCCTGGGCATCCGAGCTCGTCCGGGTCCTCGTAGTCGAAGAGGAAGACGGTGGCGGTCCTCCTGGGCAGGCCGCGCGGTGTTGGACGGCGAGCACGTCAAGGGCGCAGGCGGGGCCGCGGGGGGAGGGGGCGCTTGGGCGGGAGGACGTCGAGGGAGGCGGCGCTCAGCTCGGGGACGGCGAGGGAGGCGGCGAGGGAGGCGGCGCTGGGCTCGGGGACGGCGAAGGAGGCGAGGGGGCGGCGAACACGGGGGGCAGCGGGTGAGATCGATGAGGCAGGGGAGAGATTAGAGAGATTGCGGATTTAGTGTGGGGGGAAGCTTTCTAATGGCGCACCACCCACACGTGCGCCAGAAGTACGACTATTCTAATGGTGCACCACCCCACGGTGCGCCATTAGAATTTTGTTTTAATCTAACCCACTAGCCCTATCTACAACCTAGCCCTATCTACAACAGAACCCACCCACTAGCCCGACTGGTCAGCATGCAGCACACACACCAGGAGGTCCTGGGTTTGATTCCCAGGCTCCCCAATATTTTTTTATGCATTTTAAATGCTGTTTTTTATATTTATTTGTGTTTAAATATGTTCAAACTTGTTTAAATCATAACAGTAATATTTTTTTATAAAAACAGTAATAATTTAAAAAGTGCCCATGAAATTTAAGTGTCCTCTTGATTTCAAAAAGTGTCCATGAAATTTAAAAATATTAATGATATCAAAAAGTGCCCATGAAATACAATCGAGAAATGAAGACTACGATTTAAATACAATCGATCTTAGCTAGCTATCTGTTCACAATCTTCTTGCCCTTCTTTTTCGCAAATGGAGTTCTTTTGTGGAACGGACGTCCTTTAGGTACGGTGGTCCTGCTTCTTCTTGTGGTGTGTGCTGCTACTTCATCGTCGTCGTCATGTTCGATCTTCGGGTCGCCGTACTTGTCGAAGTCTTGCTCATTGGCTACTCCATCCATTCTGATGATCTTCCTTTTGCCTCTCCTCATGACAACACGACTGGGCTTTGGCGGGTCGGTAATGAAGAAGCATTGGTCCACTTGGGAAGCCAGTACCCATGGCTCATTTTTCGCGGTGACGTTTGCGCCCGCGGTCTTGGATTTGGCTTTGGGTATAACCATGGTGGTGAAATATCAGTCTTCTTTTAGGACGCTCTTGGCCCATCTGACACGGAACATCGGCACCTTCTCTCGAGCGTAGCTCAGCTCCCAGATCTCCTCGATCCTTCCGTAGTATCTGTCCTTGTCCTTACAGGTGTAGGATTCCATCGTTACCCCGGAGTTCTGATAACCATCGCTCTTCATATCCTTGTCCTCGGTGTAGAATGTGTAGTCGTTGATATCGTACGCCTCATAGGTCATCAGGTTGTGCTCGGCGCCCTGTGACAAGGTGAATATGAGTTGTTCTTCCGCGGAAGAATCCTCATGTAAAGGGTACGACAGAAGCATCTGCTTGAACCAACGTGTGAAACATGAGTTGTGCTCTTTGAGTATATCTCCGTCCGTCCTCTGTTGGCCTCGGTCATTGTACGTCTTCTCAATAAAGGTTTTGTGCTCTACCACCCAAGGATCGACCATGTCTATGTGTTGTAGCGCGACTATGTTTGCTCTTTCAAAGTTAGCGAGTCGACCCTCGAAGTCGACATGCATTTCGCAGCGACCCTCACGGTGACCCCATCCAGCGAGCCTACCGAGGTGCCTGTTGACGGGCAGACCAACGGGGTTCTCGATGCCTAGATAATTCATGCAGTAGGAGATGCACTCTTCGGTTAGAAAGCCCCTGGCTATACTTCCCTCTGGATGTGACATGTTCCGAACGTATCCTTTGATGACACCATTCATCCTTTCGAACGGCATCATGCTGTGCAGGAACGTCAGCCCGAGTTGGATGATATCCTCCAGATATGGACCAGCAGATGCACCATAACGTCAAAGAATGCAGGCGGGAAGTACATCTCAAGCTTGCACAGTATCACCACGATCTCTTCCTGTAGCCTTCTGAGTTGCCTCATGCCAATCGACTTCCGAGAGATGACGTCGAAAAAGTTGCATAGGCCAAATAGCGTTTCACGGACGTGCGCGTCCATGATCCCACGGATTGCAACTGGAAGTATCTGCATCATCAGCACGTGACAGTCGTGAGACTTCATCCCGCTGAACTTCTGCTTCGCTGGGTCTAGGTATCTGCTTATCTTGCCCGCGTAACCATAAGGAAGTTTTACTCCTAGGAGGCAGGTGAAAAACTGCTCGATCTCCTCTTGACTTAGAGTGAAGCATGTGGGAGGGTAGTCATTTCCGGTCTTCTTGGCCTTTTTGCCTTTGCGACGACTTTCTGTGTCCTGCTTTGCCTCATCATCATCATCATCATCATCATCATCATCATCATCATCATCATCATTAGCGTGAAGCTCCTGCCTGATGCCCATTGATTTCAAGTCTGCCCTTGCTTTCGGCCCATCTTTGGTCCTCTCTGGCATGTTGAGCAGGGTACCAAGCAGACTCTCACACACTTTCTTCGTGATATGCATGACATCAAGGCTGTGAGGCACACGTTGGATCTTCCAGTACGGCAAGTCCCAGAAAACAGACCTCGTTTTCCATACCTTCAGCAGCAGCTCCGGCGCCTTTCGCTTCTTTCCCGGCTCTGGCGCCTTTTGCTTCTTTCCCGGCAGTGGGCAGTCTTTCCAATTTTTCAACAGCTCGTCTATTTCCTCGCCGCTCCTCGTACACGGGCGTTTTCGGGGTTCGGTTTCACCATCGAACAGATCCTTGCGTTTCTTCCACAGGTCATCGTCGCGAAGCCACCTTCGATGTCCCATGAACACGGTTTTCAAAGACCCAGGATCTCTATCTAGCTGGCGATACATTGTGTCATCCATGCACCTTACGCATCCAGAAAATCCGTGGACTACCTGCCTCGCGAGATATCCGTAACCAAGATAGTCGTGCACCGTCGTGAGCAGTGCGGCTCTCATAGGGAAATATTCTTTCTCTGTGGCGTCCCACGTATTGGCTGGCGTTTTCCACAGCGTGTCTAGCTCCTCCTTCAGCAGCTCCAGATACAGATTGATGTCGTTCCCTGGTTGTTTCGGCCCTTCAATTGGCATACTCATGTGAATGTACTTCCTCTTCATGCACAACCAGGGGGGAAGGTTGTACATCCACACAAACACAGGCCAGGTGCTATGTGTGCTTATCTGGCTGCCAAATGGATTGACTCCATAGGTGCTCATGCCCAGCACGATGTTCCTTGGATCCTTCCCAAATTCTGGGTATTCGAAGTTCAACGCTTGCCACTGGCTCGCATCCTTAGGGTGACTCAGCATCTTGTCTTTTTTATTTATCTCCGGATCATTTCCGTCATCTTCCCACTTCTTCTCCTCCCTATCTGTGTGCCAACGCAGGAGCTTTGCTACCTTAGGGTCCACGAAATACCGCTGCAGACGAGGAGTGATCAGAAAGTACCACACCGATTTTCGAGGAGCTTTCTTCCTCTTCTTGTATCGAGTGATGCCGCACACCGGACATATGGTAGACTCCGCGTGCTCGTCCCGATAAATGATGCAATTGTTCATGCACACATGGTATTTCACGTGCGGTAAATCCAAAGGACACATGATTTTCTTCGCCTCCTCGAAACTGGTCGAGCACTTGTTCCCCTTGGGAAGACGTTCGTGCCAGAATGACATGTTCTCGTCGAAGCATGCGTCGGTCATTTTGTGTTTTACCTTCATCTCCAGAGCCATGAGCGTTAGTTTCAGGCGGGTATCCTCGGGCCTGCATCCTTCATACAATGGAGTAACCGCGTCTATCTCCAGTTGATCCAGCTTGGCTTTCTCTCGGGCAGCAACTCTTGCGTTATCCGTCTTCTTGCGAAGCAGCTCTTGAATATGAGGGTCCTTCACCCATCCTCCATCATCGTCTGCTCCGGCATCTTCATCTTCATGATCATGCCCTTCGTCTTGATCTTCCTCATCATCATGTACGACATCTTCTACATGATGATTGTGTACATCATCACCGTCGTGATCATGTCCTGGAGATTCTTCGTCTTCTCGCCCGCCCTCGTCGCGGTGGTTGTCTTGTTACCCTTCCTCATTTCGTGCCCGGCCCCCATGGACGACTTCATAGTCATATTCATCACCTTGCCACCGATAGCCATCCATGAAACCACGCAAGAGCAGGTGGTCCCGCACCTGCCCGGAATCCGGGTCCGCAATAAGGCTCTTCAGCTTGCATCTTCGACACGGACATCTTATCTCCGTCTTGTTCTTTTGAAGCATCTCGGCCTTCGCGGAGCTCAAACACCTATTCACAATGCCTTCGGTCATCGTGCGGACCATGGTCGCCTACGGGGTAGAGCAAAACGATATTTTAGAACCAAGAAAAAATTTGGCATGACCTTCCCTAAAAATAGGACCAAAAAGAATGCATAGTTCCAAAATTCTCGCCGAAACTGAAATGAATCAACATTCCGGCAAAATATTGGCAAACACAAACATATATGCAACACCACGAACACAAGCAACACCACAAACATACATAGATCTAGCTAGGCCACAAAAAGTGCATGTGCACGTTGTTGGAGCGAGCTAGGGAGAAAAAAAGTAGATCTACATCATGAAGATAGCTTTCCCCTTACTTACCTATCAAAAAAAGGTGATTTCACCACTTAATTTTGATGAATCTATGGTGGAAATGAGGTGAGGACTAGGAGGCAGCCGAGACAAGCTTGGGGGAGGAGTGGAGAGAATGAAGTGGGGAAAGTGAGTGGGTAGGTGGGCTGTCCAAAATATCTTGTTTGTCCCAGGTTACTAATGGCGCACCACCACACAATGCGCCATTAGTAACCCTGGTTACTAATGGCGCACTAACAGGTGGTGCGCCATTAGTACTTTTTGCAGAAAAGTAAAAAAACATATGTATACTAATGGCGCACTGTGGAAAAGTGCGCCATTACTAGTTTAAACCAGTAATGGCGCACTTTGGCATAGTGCGCCATTAGTAGGTTTGCAAAAAAGTAAAAAAAAAATATACTAATGGCGCACTTTATTGGTCGTGCGCCATTACTACTTCCAACTAGTAATGGCGCACTTTGCCGTCCATGCGCCATTAGTTTGTATGGAAAAATGGGGAAAAATCAATAGTAGTGGCGCACTGTGAGCACGGTACGCCATTAGTGTCTTCCACACTAATGGCGCACGAGCAACCGGTGCGCCATTAGTATATAGTAGTGGCGCACTACTTGCCTGGTGCGCCATTAGAATCAGTCCTATCTATAGCCCTTTTCCTAGTAGTGTGAGTTTGTGATATAGTGATCTCAACGTGGATTTCACATTTCATGGTATCCCTAGTAAGTTTTCCAATGCAAATTCAAATTTAAAAGATGAAAAATATGGAGGTGAGAAAACTTTGTATGTATCAAGCATATGACCACACACACACACAGAGAGAGAGACACACACGGACGAACACAACAACAATCCAATAAGTATAGTGCATCTATTTTTCCAAACCATGCATGTATGACACGAATTCAAAAATACTCCTTCTATTCCTAAATATTAGTCTTTTAGAGAGTTCAACAAGTGACTACATACGGAGCAAAATGAGTGAATCTAGACTCTAAAATATGTCTATATACATCTGTATGTGCCAGTCCATTTGAAGCCTCTAAAGAGACTAATATTTAGGAACGAAGGGAGTAAAATGTAAGACATCCATGGTCCTCAGTTCAATATTTAAAATGAACATGAAACTGAAACATGAATATTAAGTCTAGTACTACAATACATGCAAATGTTGTGTTTAGGCGGAGCTATGATTGTCGGGGGTCAACCCCTCGACCTTAGATAAAGTTGTGGAGCTCTGTTTAGGGTTGTTTAGATTATATTTGTCCCCACCCTCCCAACCACCGATTGGTTGTGCACCCCCACCCCTCCTCCCCGGGAGAATATCATGTGCCCCCATACCTTAGATGCTATATGCCGATACGAGTTGCTTGGAGCTTGTAGATCTGAGATATAGTAGCTCACATGATGTGTCTTACTTTTTTTGCAGGAAACCTTGATGAGTTTGAGAATTGCACACAATTTGTACAAAAACTACTTAGATGCCCTTTGATCCCATATCCAATGACCTCGAAGCTCGTATCACCGTAGCATCTAAAATGAAGGAGGACATCATATTCTCCTGTATGTAAGAATATCATGTTCTACCACACCTTAGATGTTTTGGTGATACAAGCTCTTCGGAGGTGTTGGATTTGTGACCCAACACCTCCTTGGTGGTTCGAATGGTTTTTTTTGCAGAAAAGCCCCAAAAGAGTTCGGCCACTGCTTACAAGCACAAAGACTGCTCAGATGCCATTGGATCTCAGATCAAACGACCTCCAAGCTCGTATCACCATAGCATCCAAGCTGCGATAGCACCTTATGTTTTCTCGCACGGGAGAGTATGAGGTTCTCCCACACCGTAGATTCTATGGTGATACGAGTTCACTGAGATTTAACGGCCCACAGTAGGAGGTTTGAATGTTTTTGCAATATACAGCTGATAGATTTTGGGAAATGCGCAGAAAGTACAAGTACTACACATGTGCCATCTGATCACTCATCATACGACCTAGATGCTCATATCACCATAGCGGGTAATTAAGCTATGTGGAGCAACTAATATGAGCACCGGGGAGCTGTTGGATCGAAGATGCAGCGGCACGCACGAGGCCTGAATGTTTTATTTGCAAAAAAACCTTTGGATAGTTTGGAAATTGCGCATAATTACAAAGACTACTCCCAAGCCATTGGATCTCACTTCCAACGGTATAAAAACTCGTATCACCATAGTATCTAAGCTACGGGGTGGATGTGATATTCTATGCCACTGTCGTTTTTGTTTGTAAACTTACAAAATACGTGTAACTCGTGTCGTTACTTGTCTAACTGCGCAAAGTGTTTGTTCAAAAAAAACCATCCTACATTGAAATATCGGAACAACACACGGGGGGTCCCACTTGTCATTAATCAAATTTGGACCTAAAACTAACAAATCTGAAAGACGAGATTCGAACTGGCAACCTAGACTACAAAGCATAAGTCGATAGCCTGAAAAAATGAACGGTTGTTGGCTTTGTCCCATAACTTGATTTTATACAGTACTTGCATTGAGTAGAGTATAGGGAGTGCCTCGTCAACACGTGCATGACCGTTGTCTCACTTACTGGTGGGTCCAAGGTTTGCGATGTCAAACTCTCTTCTCTCCATCGTCTAACCTTTGCACGGGCACACACGAAGAGCGACGCTAGCTTGCCGTGGTGTTATTACAACTAAAAAAAGCTTGGAAAATAGAAGAATCGCCTAGAACAAGAGACGCTGTGGCTGGTCGAGACGGAGCTAACCACATCTATCCTCCATGCCAGGTTTTCATGATGAAGTTGTGTGGCTAGTGGGGTGTTTTCGACCGACTGGCTGGGTCCTGAGGTCGAACCATAGGTACTACGTCTGATATAGTATATTTTTACACGCACATTTTTCCTCCGTGCCGAGACGTGGCACACCCTACCGCGCGGTTTTGGGGTCCTGACGTGGGATGCCCTACCATGCGTTTTCTAGGTCATCCTCGGTCGTAGTGCTGAAGCAAGTAAATGAGTCGTCAAATCACGAAAGACCACCTTTCCCGCCGAGTACATCAGTGAAGCACGGTGGCTAGCTAGTTGGGCTAGTTCGACCGATTAGCTAGGCCACCGCCACATTTGTTTTTTCACCCCTTTTTTATCTACTTGCTGGCAGGTAAATTTAAATATCCACCGCGGCGTTGCTCTAGTGTTTGGGTGCAGCAGGATTTTTAATTTTTTGATTGACGGGAGCAGGCGTGGCAGGATTTTTAATTTTTTGACTGACGGGAGCAGGCGCGGCAGCAATTAGTCACGATGACTCCGCCTATAAAAACCCACTGCTCCCTGATGTGAGAAGTCGTCGACTGGTGTTTTACCGTGGTGAAAACCAAAAGATTCCCCGCTCCTCGGCTGGCTCCCTCCGCCTTCCCATAGATTGCATTGCCTTTCAGCCGTTTCGCCCCCTTTGCTTCCTCTCCCCATTGCTTCTACCTGGTGCCATGGTGGCGCAGCAGATCATGGAGTCTGAGGTGAGGCGCCTGACACAGGAGCTCCATGCCAAGGATGCGGAGCTCAGGTCCAAGGACGTGGAGCTTTGTGAGCTCAAGGAAGAGAGGAGTGCCATGCTCCTCCGTTATGTGCGGGAGTTCGCGGAGCTTCAAAAGCGGCAGGCGTCCACCACAAAGATGCTCGAGGCGTCGGCGGCGTTGCTGCAGAAAGCGGGAGATACGATAGGCCGTTAGGGGAGCCGGCTAGAGCGCGAGCGGGCCGATCATGACGAGGTCCAGGATCGCCTCAGCCACTTGGTGAACCAAGTTGCCACGCACGTGTTGCGGCTGCGTGATGCCTACCGTCGTGCCAGCCCGACGATGCCAGCCGTCGGGCTAAACCCGTTTGACCACCTGGTCGACTTCAACGAGTTGCGGCTTCCTGACCTTGTCTCCTTCTTCACCTATATCTCCGAGGAGCTAAGCCGTCTCCGCGTGATGGTGGGGGCTGAGCTGGACAAGGAGGGGTTGCGGGCTGTCGTCGCCGTTGTCGGGCGAATCCTTTCAGGGCTCTGTTATCGGAATCCATTCGTGCCATTGGACGCTGTCTTTGACGAGCTGGATCCCATCGACCGGGAGCGGGCTCTGCGGGCGGTTGCACCCTGCATCACCAACGTCATGCGCCTCGAGAAGTAGAGGGACTTCAGTGGTGTTTAGGCGCCCTCTGCATGGGCATGTCCATGTCTCGGTGCAACATGACCGTTGGATCAAACTCAGACGGTGCAGATCAGTCACTGTAGCACAAAGTGTGTGGGTGTGTTTGGTTGCATTCTCATCTCAATATAGTTGTTTCCTCTTCATGTATTTTTGTCAACCTACTAGTGTGGACTCATGCACCCTTCATGCACTCTGCCAAACACCCAAAAGTGGGTCAAGAAGGGAACTTTTGCTCCCATCCCGTTCACCCTTCATACACCATGTCTAACACTACTCGTGCTTCATATGGTTCATGTTTCGTGGAGTACTGTAGCACCATACTCTCCGTGCGCTGTGGACCTAGTTCTGTTAACCGTTCATTCTCGACCGGACAGTCAAAAAAGCGGTACTATGTTACATATAGGAGTAGTTGACATGCGCACAACATCATTTGTTATCATCATATCTTACTACACTAGCAACAAGATTGTGTAGTACTGACGTATGAACCACTGCACATGCCTAGTAGTAGGAGCACTGTGTATGTTCAAGTGGCTGCCGTGTTTCGCACTCCTCCATCGTAAGCGTGGAAACGCTTGCTGTAATCATTTTTTTCTTCAGAATGAAAAACAGTGGACACGCTCTACCGTGCAGATCCTCCTCCAGCCATGCACTAAATTACTCACTTTCGCCGACGTGTGGGACAGCCAGCACCTGGGTCCACCAGCCATGCACTAAATTACTCCGTAGTAGAGTGACGGTAGACTACCCCGATCGAACCGCCGCAGTAATGCCCAATGAGCCGTCAAATCACAAAACCCCCTCCTTTCCAGCAGTAAGTTGGACGGACGAAGCAACCATCATTTCACTCTTCTCTCTCAGCTTCCTCTCTTGAAGAAAACCCCCACTCGCTTCGCTTCTCCCTCATCTCGTTCCTCCTTTCACTCTTCTCTCTCAGCTTCCTCTCTTGGATGGACGCCGGAGCACCGGCCGACGTGATGTCTATGGCTCTGGCCAAAACCGTCGAGGCTCATGGTACGAAGAAGCGCAAGCACCCCGCCGAGACTACCGCAGACAAGCTCAAAGCCATCGCCCTGTCCAAGCCCCCCTCTCCGGGATCCCTCATTAAGCAAGTCCAGGTAATGTCTCTTGTTGACGATCTTTTTCTCGATCTTGATCGTGTTTTTTCATCTAACACGCAGTACTAGTACTGGTAGTACAACTTTCTGGGTGATCTTGCATGTGATTTTAGTGTGCCAAATGACGGTTCTAAATTCCTCTTTTGACCAAAACATGCGAGAGGTTGACACTGATTTCTTATAGATTACTTTCAACTACTCCCTCTGTCCCAAATTTCTTGTCTTAGATTTGTCTAGATACGGATGTATCTAATACTAAAATGTGACTTGATACATCCGTATCTAGACAAATCTAAGACAAGAATTTTGGGACGGAGGGAGTACTTTATGAACATCAATGCTACCTTTTAAGAGGGTATATTTGCCTCAGTAACTTGTGTTATGGATATTGCATGTAATCCCTCTGCTCTCATGCCTTTGAAGACATGTTCTAGTGTCTTTGTTCACTCATTTCTGTGCGTATATGTAGTCATATATGGAGTATAATATCGAAAATCATCTTATATTTCTGAACGGAGGTAGTAATAAAATATGGTTTCTGTTTGAATTAGAACCAGGTCCGCGGTGGAGATGAAGTTCTCAAAGTCATGCCGTGTGAACTGGAAGACCTGATGATGAGTTCTACTGCTGAACTATCCAGCTGCTGTGTCCTTGTCGCCACGTGTCCTGAACTAGTGTTTTCCTGTAGCATTGTTGTCAGGCGTGTTCTCGAGGCTGTACTTGACCACAACAATTTCCTGGCTGTGCCTTCGATTACGAAGGGTGTGGTTCTTGTAAAGCTTCCCAACAAATCTGATGCGGCCTGTCTTCATCATCATGTTTATGAGTGGAAAGACCACTCTGTTAGGTTCTCCAAGGTTGACAAGATGGTGATGGTGCATGTAGACATCTCACACGAAGTCCATGGCCTAGTCAGTTATGCGGGGTTCATCCCGTAGGTCGGTGGCAAGAAATAGTCTGCAGAGTTTAGTTAGTGCAACTTTGCTTGTCTGTAGTAAGTACTATTGTTCAGTACTTGATTTGTGTTTGTGAACCCTGTATTGTTTATTAGTACTGCCGCTTTTGGTGTGTGGTCAGTCCTGAGAACGGTCTATGTTAATGTCTGTCCACTCAATTCAGTCTGTACATTTTGAAGTATCCAGATCATATTTTTTGTGAGGACGGTTTATCAATTATGGTTACACTCCAATATCTGTATGCATTGCAGGGTTTATCGCACCCACCAGGATTTCCAGTCCCATGGATGTTCGGTCCATACGATTTGTCACGACCTTTGGACTGTCCTGCTTGTGGGAGTAGGCGGGGCCCCTGCATGCCACGCGTAGTTGGACGATCAATCTTCTGTTTAGTACTTCAACATAGTGATTTCCTGGTAAGGATTCACTCGTGTCACATCAAGTAAATCTTATTGATTTACTGTCTAAATCTTATTGATTTAATGTCATGTTTTCTTTCTTTTCCTGCAATTTTACGATGCAGGTTTTGCCATGTGACATTCATCACAGAATAAACCGTTTGGTTTGCTCTACGATGGCTATTTTTGCAGGTTTCACTTCTTATGTCGTGTCAGTAACGAAGGCACTGTCCATCACTTATATTACTGGAAAAAATTGGATCAGTCTGTTGTCTGAGTACAAGCTGAATCCCTATGATGAACTGCAGTTTGGTTTAACAAAAACGCCACAATTAGTCCTTCTCGCGTTTAAAAGAAATGAAGAAAAAAACTGGATCACGGTCACGGATCCTAGTCAAGTTAGAAAGCTGATCATAGCAGACCAGACACGATCGCCGCTGTCTCGCACAGATCGAGCACCGGCAGTTGCTCTAGCACTGACAGCGGCAGCAGCTCAGTCTGATCCAGCTGAGGATTGGGCACCGACCGCGTCAGCGGATCAGTCTGATCTACCGGAGGATCGGGCATCGACACCGGCACCTGCTCCGACACCGGCACCAGCTCTACAAGGAGCACCATCTCCGGCAGCAGCAGCGGCTTCGGCACCTGCACCAACACTTGCACTTGCATCTGCTCCGGCCCGTGCAGTTGCACCGGCAACAGACTGGGCTGCAGTTCGCACTTCATATACCAAAGTCCTTACAAAAACCGACATGTCCACCTTCTTGGTAAGCATTGGCCGCCCAAGTGCTTCGTTCTTTTTTCTTTCCATGTTGTTTCACATGATTCACTGTGTTGATCTAACTGTTTGGGTATGTCTTCTTGTTTGCAAACAGAGAATTCCTAGAGCAACGAGGGAGTCGTTCAACAATCCGGGCGACCGCGGCCAAGTTTCTCTTACCATGCGCAGCCTTGGTGTGAATGAACCTGCTCAATATACCGTAAGTACAAAGGATGGTCGCATGATGATTGATGCTAAAGGATGGTCAAGGTTCAAATCTAAATCATATCTTGCGGTAGGGGATGATGTCAAAATCGAACTTTCTCGGCAAGGAGAGCTGGTCCAAATCAACTTTGAAATTCTTCAGTAGCAGCACGCAACTGCCGAACTGATCTATCCTCCGAGAGATTTTGATGTAATAATCTGGCATGGTGAAACAAGTGTCCTGTGTGTATAAGTAGTACGACAGTATTATTTATCACATGGTATATCGTTGATAGAATTGCAACTCTGATTGCTGGTTAGGAACTGTCGTTCGATTTCATTCCAACAGCTGTCGTGCTTTATTCAATTTTGTGTATTCGCCTTGCGACAGCATCTAAAACCAGCGCCGTACCGATCGCTTGCAATATGAAAAGCGCTGAGGTAGAACACATGGGCCCCCAAACATGCAGGGTCGGCCTGCGGCCCAAAGTCCAGAACCGTGAGCCTATCTGAGTATTATATTCTCAGCTGAACCCCCATAAAAAAGCTGAACCCCCATAATGCCCGTGCGTTGCAGAGGGAGTATATTTCTCGGCAAGGTGAGCCTGTGATATAAAAGATTTGTATATTTCTTTACAGAGGGAGTATCTCTCTGTCAAAAAATATATTTATGTGTAACTAGTTACTCCTGTCTTTCTACTTCCTTTCGCTGATATGTGGGGCAACCGGCAACGGGGTCCACGTGCCATATGCACAAATTAGAGTGCACAACTTCACGGTAGACACACCCCGGTCGTAGCGCCGCAGTAATGCCCAATGAGCCGTCAAATCACAACCCCCCCTTTCCAGCTTTAGCAGTAAGCTGGACGGACGAAGCGGCAATATTTCACTGGGCCTGAATCCCCTTCTCCCTCGTCTGCTTGTTCAGAGAAAACCCCCTCTCGGCGATTGCATAGGGTTTTCTCATGGAGAACCAGGTACGAATTCTTCATCCATCCCCGATAAATCCAAGTCCCTTGGTCGCAGGTAATCCTAGGATGGCAGCCGCCGCCGTTGATGCATTTTTCTTCGTACTGAATCTAGTGTGTTTCAGTTGCAGTGCCCAAAGTGCGAGTACCCTACAGATTTCTGCGCCTTCGGCGAGACGCCACACTTGTTCCTTCTCATCCTAACACAGCATTTTGAAACGCGCACAGTATGTTCCTAGAATCCTCTTTTCTATCCGGGAGGGTGGGTTTTTTTGAACATGCTGTGTTCTCATATTATTTTTCCTGCAGTGTATTATTTGCTCTGCCAGAACACATGTACTCAAGATGCTCGGCCTTGCCATAACTGAATACACTAGTTTAATGGTCACAGTGAAGACAAGCCATGGATATTACTTCCGAGTTGGGTTCATGAACCAAGAAGATCGCTGCTTTTTTATGGCCGAACTTGGATAAACTTTCTCAAGTGTTACGGACTGAAAGTTGGCGCACGAATGTTGATGGAAATAGCAGAACCTGGTCTCATCTTCACTGCGATCTTCCACCCCGACGTCGTTCCAATTGTTCATCCATGTTAGTTTTGTATCTGGTTCTTGCTTGTTGCCTCGATTACTTCTTAATCCACCTATTCTGTCTAACTAATCACAATTTAACTTTAGAAGTAGCAACGAATCTCTCACGAAGATGCTACTTCTAACTAATATTTTCTTATAATTGGTGGCACGTGTAGGTTTTTTCAGAGTTAAGCAGTCTGCTCGTTTGTTACTCTGTAATAACTCGGCTGTTACTAATGGCACTGAAGTTGACTGGATCGACATCCACAAGTTCCTACACTTTATTGATCGTCTTGAGGTCCTTGTGGGGCGTTTCAATGGTGGAAGGCCACGTGGGATATGTGTGCCACTGCTGCACTCGTTGAACAGGTCCAACTGTGTCGAGAAACTTATGGTACGAGCTGTTTTCTGTTATATATGTTGTTCATAAACTATTGCTTATACACAGTTTTACAGCTGTGATCTTCTTGAAACAGGAACTGCCGAGTTCTATTGTTCCTATACAGATGCCTGACCATGGTCGGGTCAGACTTGCGCTTGGTCACAACATGATGTTTATGTCGACCTACTCAATTCCCCTTGGAGGTGAAAAGATACTTATTCATGGGTGGTCTCAAATAATGAAGGCCCGTCCATCTTGGAGAATAGGACAGAAGATTATGTTCATGCTTTTCCATGGCTCTAAAGCGAATATCCTGTTTATTGACCACGTTGCGAGATGAAGCCGCTTTCAGAAGGTTGTGGATGCGCGGGGTGGCGCCTGGGCCTTGTCCTGGGGCTTGGCGGCCTCACCCTTGGTTAACTGTAGGCAAAGTAGCACTGTTCGAGGCGTGCTTTGTACGGTTGAACCTGTATAAGTACTCATACTGCTTTCAGCTTTGGTTGTTAAGTGCCCCTGCTGGTTTCAGTTAAGGTTGTTAAGTACTCCTGCTGCTTTTACAGTCTGTCGTGTTTCTTCAGTCCTGTCTTCCTCCAGCCGCCAAAACCAAACCAGCGCCGGCGGGGCCGCCTGCTTCCGCCTCCCACGGCTGGCTGCGCCTCAGCGCACGCATCGCCGCCCCACCGTCTCCTAAATCGTTAACGCCGACGTCCTCCGCGCGCTTTGGTGCGCTCGCCGCGGCGCCGCCCTCTCGCGTTGTCAACATGGTCAACAAACAACAGGAATCGGCAGAAGTACGTGGAGAGGATGACAGTAGGGGCCCACCACGTCAGCGTATGGAAAAATAAAATGCTTCCTCCTAGTGTTTTCCTGACATCTGGGACCCACGACATTGTGAGCGTATATAGTCAATAGACAAGAGAACAGCACAAGATCGGCTGACACCTGGGACGTAGCTACTCGAGCAGTATTTTTTTGTTTGGTATTGTTGAGACGGAGCAGGGTTTGAACTGGGCTGTGGCCCGTCTAGCCCAGGCTTATATTTTATGTTCACCATGTGACCAGCCCAGCTATTTTTTCTTTGTGAAAATGAGCCCAGTTTATTTTTTCTGAAGAATACCCAATCCAGGCCTACTTATTTTTCTACGCCCTGATGGGCTGCAACTCTTTCAAGACGCCTGCAAATCTTGAAAGTAATATGAAATGGGTTGTAAATATAAAACAGATGACAAATTGGCAATTACTTTATAATTTTTGATTTTTTCACATTTTCAGATTCCTATTTCACTGGGCATTAACCTAATTTAAATATATCTTCAAAGTACTTTAAATCTGGCTCGACATTTCGGTATTAAAAATAGTTTGGAACCCACAGAAATATGCGAAATTGGCCCTGGCCAACCAAAAAAACAACTGCAATAAATTGCATAAGAAGTTGCCATGAGCTATATATAAATTATTAAAAAAGAGGGAGTGGTCTGACTTGTGGGCCTGTTTAGTTGACGCGTATGCAAGATTTTTTTAGTTATTATATACGTCAACAAATGATTCTAGCAGACGTAACCGTTGGATGTCAATCCAACGGCCGTCGTGTTTCTTCAATCTCTGATCTTCTTGCTCCAGCCGCCAAAGCAGCGCCGGCGGGACCGCCTGCTCCCGCCTCCCGTGGCCGGCTGTGCTGCCGCGCAGGCCTCAGCGCCCCCTACTACTCCCACCGCTGGCCAGGGCATCCCTCTACTCACCCACACCCCCTTTTATTCTGCAGTGACGGCAGCCTCACACCGCAGCTGAACCGGTGAACCCTCGTACTCCTGTCCGCGCGGGCTTCCACTGTCGCATCTTCCCTGGCTCTGCGTCGTCCCCTTCCTAGGCCTCGCCGTCGTCCACCGCCGTGGTGCTCTCAGCGCGGCATGGTCAATGTGGTCAACGACCGACTTCCATCAGAAGAGTACTGTACGTGGAGAGGCTGACAGCTGGGTCCACGGCAGCCGCAAGGAAGTGCCTCCTTATTACGCGGAAAATAATTATTCCTCCACCTGACAGCAGGGACCCGCCGGATGGGCCACCAGTATTTCGTGAAAAAAACATTTCCCCTGACTGCTAGGACCCACAGGACGGGCCACCGTATTTCATGAAAAAAACGTTCCCCCCGCTGTCAGCTCGGACCCACCGTAAGTGCCTCCTTATTACGCACAAAAAAATGAATACCCCCTGCTAGCTGGGACCCACCTTGGTGGGAGGCTGACTTGTGGGCCTACTAAGTTGACTGGAACAGAGGCCTTTGTCAACTTTAGTCAATATATGAACGATTCTAGCTCCAGTGACCGTACGATGTCCATCCAATGGCTGTAGTGCTTCTTCAACCTTTGGTCTTCTTGCTCCAGCCGCCCAAAGTAGCGCCGGTCGTGCCGCCTGCTCCTGCCGCCCGTGGCCGGCTGTGATGCCGCAGAGGCCTCACCGTCCCCTAATACTCCCACCGCTGGCCAGGCCATCCCTCTATGCACCCACACCCCCTGTTATTCTGCGGCGACAACAGCCTCACACCGCAGCCGAACGAGTGAACCCTCATAATCCTCTACGCATGGGCATCCACCGTCTTCCCCGGCTCCGCGTCGTCCCCTTCCTAGGCCTCACCGTCGTCCACCGCCCTGGTGCTCTCGGCGCGGCGTGGTCAACGTGGTCAAGGAATGGCTTCCATCGGACATGGACTATACGTGGAGAGGCTGACAGCTGGGTCCACGGGCGCAGCAAGGAAGTGCCTCCTTATTACACGCAAAATAATTATTCCTCCACCTGACAGCGGGGACCCACCAGACAGGCCACCATATTTCACGAAAAAAATGTTTCCCCCTGTCTGCTGGGACCCAGCAGCTACATCTTCGCACGCAAGGAAGTGCGTCTGAAAAAACAATTCGCCCCCCTGACTGCTGGGACCCACCAGCTACATCTTCGCATGCAAGGAAGTGCGTCCAGGCAAAAAAAACGATTCGCCCCCCTGACTGCTGGGACCCACCAGCTACATCTTCGCACGCAAGGAAGTGTCTCATAGTCGGGACCCACCTGGTCGAAGCGTACGTAGCGTTGTCATTCTGGTCGCGAACGTGTACGTACATATATATTGGTCGATGTAGAGGCGCGCACGTGTCGTAGTAGAGGCGCGTACATGTCATAGTAGAGGCGCGCACATAGCATGTACACGTACGTACAGCGGCCAGGGTGCAAGAAAGAAAATACGGCCACGTAAGTGTACATACGGGCGGGGTCTCGAATGCCTACTCGCACATACGTACGACGAGGGCTCGTGTACATAACTGGGTCGGAACGGAGAAACAGCGTCGTCGTCGTGTTCATGGGGAGGCAACGGAATGCGTCGTGTTCATGGGGAGGCAACAGAATGCGTCGTGTTCATCGGGAGGCAACAGAACGCGTGGGAGCCAACCGGCTGGGTCGGAACGGAATGTGTGGTCGTGTTCATCGGGAGGGCTTGGACGGAACATGCGATGGAAACGAGGCCTGGAGTACCGCAGAACGGAGGAAATGGCCTTGTATTCGACCAGCCATGTTTGAAACGGGATCCTGTTCATCGGGAGGGGTCTGGCATCCCGCAAAACGGAGGAAACGGACCTCCTACGGTCGAAACGGGGGTCCTGTTATCGGAGGTGTGGTTACCAAAAAGATGAAACGGACCTCCTACGGTCGAAACGGCGGTCCTAAAACAGATGAAACGGACCTCCTACGGTCGAAACGGCGGTCCTATTGATCGGGAGGGGCTGGCGTACCGCAAAACGGACGAAACGGACCTCCTACGGTCGAAACAGGGGTCCTGTTCATCAGGAGCGATGTGGCGTACCGCAAAACAAGACTCCACGGAATACTGTTCATCTCCACCCTCGACCTCCTCTAGCCTCCACGGGCTACCGTCCACCTCCTCCAGCCTCCACGGGCTCCTGTTCATCCAGCCTCCACCGCATGCTACTCCACCGGCTACTGTTCAACCACCCCTCCACCGTCTACTATTCATCCAGCCCTCCACACCATGGGGTCCTATTCAACCACCCCTTCATGGGCACCCCTCCACCATCTACTATTCATTCAGCCCTCCACCACACCACGGGGTCCTGTTCATCCAGAGGCAACGCCACCGCTCACTATTCATCCACCCCCCTGCAACGCTCACTGTTCATCCCAGAGGCAGCATCGATCGGCTTCAGTTAGCAGCAGTAGCGAAGGAATCGCTCGATCGGGTTCAGTTAACAGCCATCGATCGATCACTCGGGTTGAGTAACGTGTAGCCTGCAGTGCAATTGATCGGGTTCAGTTAGAGCCCAACGCCTCACTCGGGTTCAGTTAGAGCCAACGCCTCGCACACACGCACGTACGTGTACGAGAGAAACGTGCATCGCTCGGCCCCCGACCTCCCACCGTAACCGGCAACTCCCCGAAATTTTCCTCCCCTCGCTTCTACCACGGTTTTTTCCGTCATGGACGGCCCAAAGAATGTCATGCAGCTGCGTCTTCGGCCCGCCCAGGACGAAAAGCCCATTTTCTGTCATGTTTTTTTGTCATAGAAGTAGGAGCCCACCACATCTATGATGATACCAGGTTTTGTCACAATTATCGTCATAGAAGTGTCATATGTATGACAGAAAAAAAATTCGTTCGGCCCAAAATGTCACGGATGTGTCTTTTTTTTGTAGTGGAAGGACCTGCGAGACGTATTGGAAAACAAAGCAGGACAGTCAAGATTGATCTACGGATCACGGGGGCGCACCACAACGTGCGACGATGACCGTCACACCGGATACACTAAACAAAAGTCCGGTCGGGCCGAATACAACAGACCAGATTCATTTGAAGTGCGTCGGGATGTAGCCCGGCATAGAGGCGCCGCACACCCCCTATGCTTCACTGATGAAGTAATTGATCATGAATTCCCACAAGGGTTTAAACCCGTGAACATTGAATCATATGATGGCACAACAGACCCCGCGGTATGGATTGAAGATTTTCTCCTACACATTCACATGGCCCGCGGCAATGACTTACATGCCATCAAGTACCTACCACTTAAGCTCAAAGGACTAGCTCGGCATTGAATGAATAGCCTGCGGCAAGCTCCATTGGCAGTTGGGAGGACCTGGAAGACGCATTCCTTGACAACTTCCAGGGCACTTACGTGCGACCACTGGATATTGATGACTTAAGTCACATAACCCAACAGCCCGGAGAGTCAGCTAGGAAATTCTGGACTCCGTTCCTAACTAAAAAGAACCAAATTGTCGACTGTCCGGATGCCGAGGCCTTAGCAGCCTTCAAGCATAACATCCGTGACGAATGGCTCACCCGACACCTCGACCAAGAGAAGCCAATGTCCATGGAAGCCCTCACGACACTCATGACCCGCTTTTGCGCGGGCGAGGACAGCTGGCTGGCTCGTAGCAACATCACACCAAAAAAACTTCGGCGATTCAGACGCCAGAGATAGCAACGGCAGGCCACGACGCAATAGACACAAGCGTCGGAACATTGGCGACAACGCCGAAGACACGGCAGTCAGCGCCGAATTCAGAGGCTCTAAATCCGGACAGCGGAAAAAGCCATTCAAAAGAAACAATCTGGGCTCGTCCAGTCTGGACCACATACTCGATTGCTCATGTCAAATTCATGGCACCCCTGATAAACCAGCCAACCACACCAATAGAGAATGATGGGTGTTTAAACAGGCCGGCAAGTTGAATGCCAAAAACAAGGAAAAGGGGCTGCATAGCGATGACGACGAGGAGCGAGGACAAAAGAAATTCCCTCCCAAGGTGAAAACGGTGAATATGATATACGCAACCCATATTCCCAAGCAGGAACGGAAGCGTGCACTATGGGACGTCTATGCGATGGAGCCAGTCGCGCCATAGTTCAACCCATGGTCTTCTTGTCCGATCACTTTCGATCGAAGGGACCATCCAACTAGTATCCATCATGGCGGTTCTGCCGCATTGGTCCTTGACCCAATCATTGACGGATTTCACCTCACACGAGTCCTTATGGACGGTGGCAATAGCCTGAACCTGCTTTATCAGGATACAGTGCGCAAAATGGGTATCGATCCCTCAAGGATCAAACCCACCAAAACCACCTTTAAAGGTGTCATACCAGGTGTGGAGGCCTGTTGCACGGGCTCAATCACACTGGAAGTAGTCTTTGGATCTTCGGACAACTTCCGAAGCGAGGAGTTAATCTTCAATATCGTCCCCTTCCGTAGTGGTTATCATGCCCAACTAGGACGAACCGCATTCGCTCGATTCAATAAGGTACCGCACTACACATACCTCAAGCTCAAGATGCCAGGACCTCGCGGGGTTATAACAGTTAATGGAAACACAGAGCGCTCACTCCGTACGGAAGAGCACACTGCGGCCCTCGCAGCAAAAGTACAAAGCAACCTTCTTAGGCAGAGCACCAATTCGGCGATAAAGCCCCTGGACACCGTCAAGCGAGTCCAGAGCTCGACTAGCAAGTTGGCCTCCGTCCTAGTCCCAGTCAAGCGGCAAAATTTGTGCCGCGCGTACATAATTACGCACTAAAAATACCATAGGCATAGGTGGAGGCACGGCTACGACGCAGTCCACGATGCGGCTCAACTGCCCCAGGACCCGTATTCCTTCATCATTTTCTTTCTTTTAGGACCCAACTTTCTGGAAGCCCTTTCAGATAGCCGGATTATCGGACTCATCACGGGAGGGGAAAACCAAGGAGGTAAGAAGCTTTGACGTATAAGGGAATACCCAGGTGGTCTCTGATAGCGATCGTTATACCTGTTTATATACCCACACGCATCTTACCCTTGGCTAGGACATGTTAAATAGTCCTATTTTTCTCATCGCACTACTTGTATACATACGCTTTGACGTATTATTTAAATAACAATGGAAAAAATATACAGCGTCAGCTTATTATTACATTTTCTTCATCTTTTTCCTTGACTGCTTATTTACTACAAATCGCACACGTACACTCTAGTACGTTCAGTTCACCAGGGGCTTCAGTGTACCCCATAACACGGCAAGAAAAGTCCGAACACTTTTGACAGTGCGGCACCCGAAACTTATAGCATTATATGCATCAGCTCCGAATCATGTCTTGGGTCAATAGTTGGGTTTGCCCGGCTCCTATCTTTTGGTACCTTACGTTCCGCTATATTGGCTAAGGTAGCGCAGGGAGAACTACTACGATTGTGTCCCGGTTCTTCTGGACGAGCACCTTAGTAGAGAAAGCCGAAAACTGACTATCATGATGCGGCGAGATCTGGTCGTTGTTCGAGAGGTCTCAAATCCTTAAAGATTTTTTCCGCTTCGGGCGAGGAATCGGCCTTGTCCGATTTAGGCGTGCATAGCGCCCCAAGTTCGGCCTTCCAAATATTAGGGGCTTCGCCAAAATTTAAAATTGTAGACTTCTATGGCTAAGTGAGAGTGATAAAGCTATATAGTCCGATTGCCTTGTTCGCTGCGCTAAACACCTCCTTAAAGGACCAAAAAATTGGATAAAGAGTGTTTAGATTTATCCCGAACACTCCGATACTAGCTACATGGGGGCAGAAGCTGATGACTAGCCAACTCTCAGATTTTACAAACGGCCGCACATAAGGTAATATTTTAAATCAACAAGCATTATATAGCGCACATGAACTCATTTTTCATATTACAGGATGACATTAGTACATTCATTCAAATATTACATCCTTAGCACATTCATCCGCCACAAGGCAGGCACCCTTCAGGACACCCTCATAATACTTCTCGGGGTGACAGTGCTCCTTGCCCTTCAGCGGCCCCTCCGTCACCAGCTTCTCGGCGTCCATCTTCGCCCAGTGCACTTTTGCACGGGCGGAGGCCCTGGATGCACCTTCAATGTAGACGGACCGCTTAATGACTTCAAGCCGCGGACAAGCATTTACCATCCGCTTTACAAGGCCAAAGTAGCTGTCGGGCAGGGGCTCAGCAGGCCACAGCCGGACTATAAAGTCCTTCATGGCCAGTTCGGCCGCCTTGTGTAGTTCGACCAGTTGCTTCAGCTGGTCGCTCAAGGACATCGGATGTTCGGCCCCAATATACTGGGACCAGAACAGCTTCTCCGTCGAGCTCCCCTCCTCATCATGGTAGAACTCTGCGGCATCCAATATGCTACGCGGCAGATCTACGAACGCTCCTGGAGAGCTCTGAATTCAGGTAAGTAAAAGGAAAGTCTCCTTCACATGCTTGCTTTGCATAATGAATGCCTTACTCGCCGCTATCTTCTTGGCCGCCTGGATCTCCTGGAGGGCCTTTTGGGCTTCGGCCTTGGCGTCTTGCACGCTCTGGAGGGCCTTCGCAAGCTCGGACTCCTGCGTCTTGGAGTCACGCTCCAAGGACTCGAATTTTTTGACGAAGTCCTGGAGCTCTTGCTGGACCTCATTTACCCAAGCCTCCTGCTTCTCGCGCTCGGTGCGCTCCCTGGCCGCCTTGTCTTCGGCCTCGGACAGAGCTTTCTTAAGGGTCGCCACTTCGGTCGTGGCCCTTATTAAAATCCATGATGCTTCTATTAGCATCAACGATTTTCCTTTATATAACACACGGACGGGGTATCACTTACCTTTGTTCTCCTCGAACTGCCTCTTCACGAGGCCGAGCTCTTCCTTAGCCTGCCCAAGGTCCCGCTTCAGTCCGGAGACCTCTGCCATGCGGGCAGCAGTGGCCAGCAGCGACGCCTGCTTATTCACATACACATAATATGATTAGACTCATGTGGATGTTATTTGATCCTCTGTTCGGCCTTTCTTTCCAAACACCAAACAGAGCATCAGGGGCTACTATCTATGCTATGATTTTCCTTGCAATGTGATTACTTACCTCAAAACCTGTTAGGAGGCTGGCGCAGGCTTCGGTCAATCCGCTTCTGGCGGACCGAACCTTCTCAATCACCGTACTCGTAAGAGTACGGTGCTCTTTGTCAATGGAAGTGCTGTGAAGCGCTTCCAGCAAATTGTCTGATGCCTCTGGTTGGACAGAGGTCATCATAACAGGCGGCTCACCCTCCTTAGCAAGGGGCTGCCTACCTGAATCCGGAACCATTGGAGGTTCCATCGCAGTATCCGGCCGGGGGCCGGACTTGCTGCGGTCCCCGTCGTCAAGATCCATGGGGGCCTTTCCCCCCATGTTCACGACATCTGGGATTTCACCTTCGGGCGTCTCCAGAACCATCTCCCCCTGCTCCGGTATCCTCTAAGACAACACCTTGGTGTCGTCCGCGGGCCGGGGGGAGGTGGCCGTCGGGAGCGAATAGCTATTCATCTCCAACTGACTCAAAGACCCATTCGAGGAGGATATGTTGATGTGGGGTTTGGACGGACTGCACAATCACATTTGACGTGATAAGAAGCAATAAAGCAAAACATACCAGAAGTATTATAGTGTCCGGATACTTACGACTTTGCTCGGGGCTTGTCCCTGGGCAACCACTCCTCGTCGCTGTAGGCAGCTATTGTGGATTGGTCCGGAGGAAGGGTCCTTCCCTTCTTGGACCCTTGGGCCTCCCCAGATGGGGCGGCCTTCCTTTTCTTCTCCTCCCTGGTTGGGGAAGGAATTTCCTCTTCCTCCTCCTTGTCTTCGTTGGAGGAGTGCGCCTCGACGTCTTCCGACGATGTGTCCGATGCAGCCTTGCGCCAGAGACCTTTCCTGGTCCCTGTGGCCTTCTTCTTGGCCTTCTTCTCCGGCACCTTGTAAGGCACCGGAACCAGCATCTCCGTCAGGAGAGCAGTTTCTGGATCTTCAGGTAGCGGAGCCGGACAGTCGATCCGTTCCGCCGTCACCACATAGTCCTGTTAAATTAGCATGGCGGCTTAAATTCCTCCCACGAACATACTAGGAAAGGCACATCTTGTGAAATATAGAGAGATTACTGGATTAGCGGGGCACTTTGCGCTGAGTCTGCAGTCCTCGGTAGTGGGAGGAGGTACTTCGGCGGCCTTGAACAGCACCTTCCAGACGTCTTTGTGCATCGTGTCGAAGACCTCTCGCAGTGTCTGGTGTTTGGCCAAATCGAACTCCCACATGTTGAATTCCCGTCTTTGACACGGGAGGATTCGGCGTAAGAGCATGACCTGGACCATGTTGACAAGCTTGATCTTCTTGCTTATCATATTTTGGACACAGTTCTGGAGTCCGGTCAGCTTCACAGGTGCACCCCAGGCTAATCCCTTCTTTTTCCAGGAGGTGAGCCGCATGGGGATGCCGGATCGGAATTCGGGGGGCCGCCGCCCAGTTGGCGTCGCGCGGCTCGGTGATGTAGAACCACCCCGACTGCCACCCCTTCAAGGTCTCCACGTAGGAGCCTTCGAGCCAGGTAACGTTGGGCATCTTGCCCACCATGGCTTCACGTTGAAGATCTTCAGCCACAGGCCAAAGTGGGGCTTGATGCGGAGGAAGGCCTCATAGACGACGATAAACGCTGAGATGTTGAGGATGAAATTTGGGGCCAGATCATGAAAATCTAGCCCATAGTAAAACATGAGCCCACGGACAAATGGGAGAAGGGGAAATCCCAGTCCGCGGACGAAGTGGGGGAGAAACACAACCCTCTCGTGGGGTTCCGGAGTAGGGATGATCTGCCCTTCGTCCAGGAGCCGGTGCGCGATGTCTGCGACTAAGTATCCGGGCTCCCGAAGCTTCATTAGGTCCTCCTCCATAACGGAGGAGGCCATCCAGTTGCCTCCCGCTCCGGACATGTCTAGAATGGCATTACGGAGAAAGTGATAACTTGGGCGCTGGAGCTCGAGAGTGCGACAATGGATGACCAAAGGAGGAAGAAGGCGTGGGTGAAAAAGGGGAATACCTATCTCTTTATAAAGGCGATAGAAATTGTGCGCCTCCCCACTTGCCTGTTAAAATCGCTTATTCCCCAAGCGCCACGATTGATGGCGCGGTTGGGTTACCCAGGCCCGTATTGATGAGAATCCCACAATAAGGGGACATGATCTCTGCTTCAACAAGCGTGCCAAGGAAACCGCCTCGCAATATGCGCAGTAGCTGGTTGTGAAAAACGGTTCGAATAATGACCAGGCCGTGGCATGATGTCACGCTACGAAAAGTTGTCAGCAGATTAGATTTGTGGAATATTGTTCTCTCTACGGTAGTTTGTGGAATTTGTTTTGCAGAGCCGGACTCGACTCTCGTGTTCAAAATCTTCTATGGAGTATTCGGAGAAGGAACCCACCTTGCAATGCCGAAGAGAATCTGCGCGCCGGAGTAATCGTCATTGAAGCCTGGTTCAGGGGCTATTGAGGGAGTCCGGGATTAAGGGGTCCTCGGACAGCCGGACTATATACTCTGGCCAGACTGTTGGACTATGAAGATACAAGATTGAAGACTTCGTCCTGTGTCCAGATGGGACTCTCCTTTGCGTGGAAGGCAAGCTTGGCAATTTGGATATGTAGATCTCCTTCTCTGTAACCGACTCTGTGTAACCCTAGCCCCCTCCGATGTCTATATAAACCGGAGGGTTTAGTCCGTAGTACAAGAACAATCATAATCATAGGCTAGCTTCTAGGGTTTAGCCTCTACTATCTCGTGGTAGATCAACTCTTGTAATACTCATATCATCAAGATTAATCAAATAGGAAGTAGGGTATTACCTCCATCGAGAGGGCCCGAACCTAGGTAAACATCGTGTCCCCCGCCTCCTGTTACCATTAGCCTTAGATGCATAGTTCGGGACCCCATACCAAAGATCCACCGGTTTTGACACCCGGCACCCCTATACTCATCAAAGTCAATCAAGCAGGAAGTAGGGTATTACCTCCATTAAGAGGGCCCGAACCTAGGTAAACATCGTGTCCCCTACCTCCTATTACCTTTGATCCTTAGACGCACAGTTCGGGACCCCCTACATGATATCTACCGGTTTTGACACCGACATCTACCTCTTAGGCCTGATTTTGAGGACAACGAGGTTGTCATGGATTCATCACATCCTACATCTACAGAGGCCTAGGAGAAGATAGAGAAAGCAAAGGTTGCAAAAGCAGCAAAGGCAGCAAGTGCTCCAAATGCTTCAACGATGAATCTCAAGACCAAGCAAGATCAGCTCAGTTATCTGCTTGAGGCTACCGTGAGGATTGAGAGGAGCCTGGCCACCTTATCTCAAAATCAGGAGAGTCTTGAGAGGATCATTGAGACCAAGATGTATGACCTTGATGTGAAGGTCACAGAGATTCAAACCATTGTGGAGAAGTTAAGGGAGGATGCTAAGGACAATGACCCTAGACCCAAAACAGACAGATTCCAAATAGTGCCAAGGTCACAAAGGTCATCACTTGTGCTAGTTGCAAACTCTAGAACTACCATCTCCGCACCTCCAGCCACTACCACAGTTGTCCCTCTAGTGTCAACTCCTCAAGCTCCATAGACTTCAGCAGAAGCATTTGCAGATGGACTCCTCTTCACGATGTCTACGCACACTAGAGCTACAAGCCAGAAGACCCCTTCAGGAGCTCCCGAAGATCTTGCTTAGAGTGTCGTATAACACTATATGTTTTCAAACTTTTTGGTAACTTGTTGCCAAAGAGGGAGAAAGTGTATTGATCATATGCTTCGAGAGAGAGTGCCTTTTGCCTTTTGCTGGTTTCATTTCGATTGCTGCTTGCTACTTTGGTTGTTTGGTTGTTGTTACTCTTGCTACATTTGTGTTATGCTCGTGAGATACTTATGTGATCATGTATTTGATCATACTATGCTTAATGTGTGCTTGCATGGTTATATCTATGAATGTTTGTGTATGATCAATCACTTGTATCTTTGGTGCTGAGTGCATGTCATTTAATTCTTATCATTTCACTACAAAAAAAGACACATCCGTGACATTTTGGGCTGAATGAATTTTTTTTCCTGTCATTCTTATGACACTTCTATGACGATAATTGTGACAAAACCCGGTATCATCATAGATGTGGTGGGCTCTACTTCTATGACAAAAAACCATGATAGAAAATGGGCTTTTCATCCTGGGCGGGCCAGAGATGCACCTGCATGACATTCTTTGGACCGTCCATGACAGAAAAAATCATGGTAGAAGCAAGGGCAAGGAAAATTTCGGGGATTTCCCGGTTACGGTGGGTGGTCGGGGCCAAGCGATGCACGGAGGTTTGCGCGTTTCTCTCGTACACGTATGCGCGTGTGTGTGAGGCGTTGCACTCTAACTGAACCCGAGCGAGGCGTTGTCTCTAACTGAACCCGAGCGGTTGCACTAGCTACGTTACTGAACCCCGATCGATCCCTTGCTATTAACTGAACCCGAGTGATTCCTTCGCTACTGCTACTAACTGAAGCTGGTCGAAGGTGCCTCTTGATGAACAGTTCCCTGTGGGGGTTGGATGAATAGGATTCTGTGGTAGTAGAGGTCATTGCCACTGGATGAACAGGACCCTGATTGAGGAGGTGGGGGTGGATGAAAATTAGCTAGTGGAGGGACCCCGTACGTGGAGGGCTGGTTGAATAGGACCCGTGGAGGGCTGGTTGAACAGGACCCCATGGAGGGCTGGTTGAACAGTAGCCAATGGAGGCTGGATGAATAGGACCCCGTGGAGGGCTGGATGAACAGTAGCCGGTGGATCCTGGAGGAAGTCGACGGTGGATGAACAGTGCCAGGTGAAGGCTGGAGGAAGTCGTCGGTGGATGAACAGTGGCAGGTGAAGGCTGGAGGAAGTCGACGGTGGATGAACAGTAGCAGGTGGAGGCAGGAGGAGGTCGATGGTGGATGAACAGTAACTCGTGGAGTCCCGTTTTGCGATATGCCACACCCCTCCTGATGAACAGGACCCCCATTTCGACCATAGGAGGTCGAAGAGAAGTCTGTTTCCTCCATTTTACGGTACACCAGACCCCTCCCGGTGAACATGATCCCGTTTCGACCATAGGCGGTCGAACAGAAGGCCGTTTCCTCCATTCTGCGGTACGCCAGGCCTCGTTTCCGATGTTTAGTCCAAGCCAGTTGGCTCCTGATGAACACATGAAGCATTCCGATGTAGTCTGTTGCCTCCTGATGAACAGGACGTGTTCCAACTCAGCCGCTTGGCTCTGGGTGAAGACGACATTGTTTCCTCCGTTCTGACCCAGCCGGTTAGCTGAAGATGAACATGACTACGTAGCTACCGTCCATTGCCTCTCCATGTACACGAACCCTAGCCGTCTGTATGCGCGAGTACATGTTTCGAGACCCCGCTCATATGTACGTATGTGGCCGTATTTTTTGGCCTGTGGTTGTATGTACGTTTACACCATTTAGACGGGATAACCTGAACTGCTACATGGGGGGCTCTATTATGACATGTGCTGCTACTTACTCGGCCACGGTTCATTGTTGCAAAGCGAACGATCGACCAGCATGTACGTACATGTTCGCGACAAGACAGACAACGCTACGTACGCTTCGATCGGGTAGGTCCCAGCTGTCAGGGAGGATAAGGACGCACTTCCTTGCATGCGAAGATATAGCTGTTGGGTCCTAGTTGTCAGGGGGGAATCATTTTTTGCCCGTAAAAAGGACACACTTCCTTGCATACGAAGATGTAGCTGGTGGGTCCCAGCAATCAGGGGGAAACGTTTTTTCGCGAAATATGGTGGCCCGTCAGGTGGGTCCCCACTGTCAAGTGGAGGAATCATTATTTTGCGCATAATAAGGAGGCACTTCCTTGCTGCGGCCGTGGACCCAGCTGCCAGCCTCTCCAGGTACAGTACTCTTCCGATGGAAGTCATTCCTTGACCACATTCACACACCGCACCGAGAGCACCAAGGCGGTGGATGACGGCGAGGCCTAGGAAGGGGACGACACGGAGCCGGGGAAGACGCGGTAGTGAATGCCCACACGGAGAGGAGTATGAGGGTTGACTGGTTCGATTGCAGTGTGAAGCTGTCGTCACCACGGAATAACAAGGGTCGTGGGTGAGTAGAGGGATGGTTTGGCCAGAGGTTGGAGTAGAGTGGGGCCATGAGGCCTGCGTGGCAGCAGAGCCGGCCACGGGAGGCAGGAGCAGGTGGCACGACCGACGCTGGTTTGGGCGGCTGGAGGAAGAAGACTAGAGGCTGAAGAAGCACTATGGTCATTGGATGGACATTGTACGGTCACGGGAGCTAGAATCGTTCATATTGACTAAGTTGATAAAGCCCTCTGTCTGTGTCAACTAAGTAGGCCCACAAGTTAGCCTCCCACTATGGTGGGTCCCAGCTAATAGGGGGAGTATTCTTTTTTTGTGCGTAATAAGGAGGCACTTCCTTGCGTGCGAAGATATAGCTGGTGGGTCCGAGTTGTCAGCAGGAGGAATGTTTTTTTCACAAAATACAGAGGCCTTTCCGGTGGGTCCCAGCTGCCAGGTGGAGGAATAATTATTTTGCGCGTAATAAGGAGGCACTTCCTTGCGTGAGGTCGTGGACCCATCTATCAGCCTCTCCACATACAGTCCTCTTCCGATGGATATCGCTCGTTGACCATGCCGCGCCGAGAGCACTAGGGCAGTGGACGACGGCGAGGCCTAGGAAGGGAACGACCCGGAGCCGGGGAAGACTCGGCAGTGGTTACCCACGCGGTGGGGAGTACGAGAGTTTACTGGTTCGGCTGCCGTCATCGGAAAATAACACGAGGTGTGGGTGAGTAGAGGAATGGTCTGGCCAGTGATGGAGTAGGGTGGGCGGTGCGGCTTGTGCGGCAGCACAGCCGGCCATGGGAGGCAGGAGCAGGCAGGCCCACCGACGCTGGTTTGGGCGGCTAGAGCAAGAAGATCAGATATTGAAGAAGCAGCACATGCCGTTGGATTAACATCCCACGGTCACTGCTGCTAGAATCGTTTGTGGACTAAGTTGACAAAGCCTTTCATACACGTCAACCTAGTAGACCCACTGTAAGTGCATCTAGTGCCACCCCTAGTTGGTTTTGGAGTATTGACGACAAACCTGGTTGAGCGACTAATGTGTTTGTGAGAATTGCAGGATAACACAAGTATTAGTCCCATATTGATTCGGTTTATCTACCATAGATGGCCCCTAAAAATGTGTGAAGACATTGAAGACAATGGTGGTCTGTGAAGACATTCACATTGAAGACTAAGACTAGAGAAGACATTGTGTGAAGACTATGGAGTGCGAAGACATAGTTGTTTTGTAGTTTCCTTTTCTTCCTTGTTGAGTCATAGGAACCACCGTACTGTTAAGTGGGGTCCCAGTGAACAAAGTTAGAGTGACTGATGTGATGCTCAACCAAATCCTATGTCTTCGAGCGAAGATAATGAGAGCAAATCTTATCAAGAGCTGGATGAGTCAGCTTGGCTTGTAACCCAAGTTAAGCTGCCGCGTGCGTTTGAAATCTGACTGTTGGACACTTGTCAGTTCCTTAGTGACCCAGGGTCATTTCGGACATATCAAGTCGGGTTGCCTCCTGGCTATAAATAGCCCACCCCCTACACCATAAATTGGTGGCTGCTCAGAGTTAGTGCACGGCTTTTGTCGTTTGAGAGCAACCCACCTCCGAAGCCTTTGAGAGAGAATCCTTGCGAGGACAAAGCCCAAACACCCAGAGCCAAAGAGTGTTAGGCATCACTGAAGTCTTTCTATCCGCGGGATCTGAAGACTTATTACACTTGAGGACTGTGAATCCTCCAGCCGGTTAGGCGTCGCGTTCTTAGCATCCAAGAGTCATTGTGGATTGCCGGTGAATGAAGTCTGTGAAGGTTTGGAAGTCTCCCTTGAAGACTTACTAGAGTGATTGGGCGAGGACTAAGTGTTATTATCTCAAGGGGAATAAGGTGAAGACGCGGTCTTCTGAGTTGAATCTCAGCCTCCCTAACCAGACGTACAGTTGTCACAGCAACTGGAACTGGGCCAACAAATCCCTTGTCCTCTCCGAGCAACTAGTTCTATCCTACCTCTCTCACCTTACTTATAGTTTGTCTTTGTGAAGTCTTTGCTTACTTGCCTAATCTGATTGACTTCACTGTGTGAAGATTATAGTCTGTTTGGCTTCATACTATCTTCCATCCTGATCCATACTACCTAGCTGCTTATAGTCTTCGTGCTTTCACCTCATCGCTTACTTGACTATGGCTTGTCTAGTGTAGTCTACCTGCCACTGCATATCTATAGGTTCAATTCTATTATTTGTCTTCAAAACACCCCTGTTTGAAGACTTCCATAAAAATCGCCTATTCACCCCCCCCCCTCTAGTCGAATACCAGCACTTTCACCCACAAGTCAGCCTCCAAATCTGCCCCAAATAGCATACAACCCAAAATTTCTAGCCATATTCAAATTATTTTAAAAACTAAACATACCTTAATTTAAACCCGCACAAAAACAATGAAATTTAAAATATCAAAATCTGGAAGAAAAAAGTATTTTGGAACTAATTGCCTGTTTGCTGTATTTTTTCATTTTACAGCCCATTTATTATTACTTATAGCTCATTTTTTATTACTTATAGCCCATTTCCTGGGCAAGCCCGAATGCATCCCTCCTCGTCTTGAAAGATTTTCGGCCCAACAGGGCGTAGAAAAGAAAGTAGGCCTATGTTGGTTATTCTGCAAATAATAAAAATAGCTGGGCTAGCCATTTTCAGAAAGGAAAAAAAACTGGTCTGGTCATGTGGTTAACATATGAAATAAAAACTTGGGCTAGATGGGCCACAACTCCCGCACAACCAAGTTGATACCCTTCTTTGTCCCGAAAAAACAATTAATGCGCGCGCTGCTGGGTCCCGGGTGTCTGCCGCTCCTTGTGCAGTTATCTCGCTTATTGACTATGTTGACAGTGGCGTGCGACCCAGATCTCAGGAAACCATCAGGAGGAAACCTTTTTTTCTTGTAATAAAGGAGGCACTTGCTTGCCTACTGCCATTATCCTGGTGGGTCCGTACTGTCATCCTCACCATGTAAAATCATCTCCTTATTCCTCTCGGTTGTTGACCATGTTGACAACACCGGAGGGCGGCGCCGCGGCGAGCGAACCAAGGCGGAACTCTCAATTTTGTTCTCTTTCCTTCCTCACAAAAAAAGAAAGAAAATCAAAGACTTGAGAAGGCTTACAAAACAAGCTAGTGTACCAGTAAAGAGACGATGCCGAGTTTTTGAAAAAAGAGAGACGTGCTCCTGTAGCTGGTTCGAATGCAAACCTAGACTATGACTATATATGGTGCTATGCTACTCTGCAAGTAATGAAACTGACATATCCAACACTCACTTCTCCTCTTCTCTACTTAATCTACCAATCATCAGAAGCTATGGCCGCATCAACCAAGTCTGCTGGCTACTCGCCCACCTGCTCTTCAGCAGGCAACAACTAGATGTGTGCCAAGTCGCCACCCATACCATCGCCTTTGGGTCTCATCACACCCCCGCCGGCACACACACTGCAGCCGATTGCTCATCGCAACCCGCTGCTGCTGGTCTGGTGCCACTTCTGCAAATCACGCAAAGTCATCCATCGTGTCTCAACCACAATCCTCAACCCTGGTCGAGTCTTCTACAAATGCCCGAATCATGGAATAATAATATGTTTAAGTGTTGTTCTGCTGCTTTCAGTTGCTGATTTTTTAATAGTTTGGTTGACAATCTTCCAATTTGATTCATGTAGAAAAGGGAACATTCGTGTGATTTGTATTTCTAGGAAGTTGCTGATGTGGGGGAATGCAACCATGCTGATTATTTGGTTAGCCTAGGAATCCCAATACCAGCAGGTTGGGGTGTTGGACAAGTAATTGAAGGAACGACAGAAGAGGAAGATGCAGAGCAGAAGGTTAAAGATGCAGTTCCTCTGAAGATGGCCAAGCAACAGCTGTTGAACAGCCGTGACAGCAATGAGGAGATGAAAGAGCTTGTGAATATAATTGGCAAAATCGATGTGCTCTATAGGATGATTGTTTCTTTATTTACAACATATGTAGCACTCGTGATGTATTCAGTGGCTATGACATGAGCACTTTGCTAAAACTAGTAATGAATGAAACCTGTTTAGCAGGTTGGGCATAGTGTTGTGAACATCTAATGATTTCTATTAACGTAAATCGGGGGGTATCCCCTTTTGCTCATAAATAAATAAATAGCAGAGGCCCTTTTTCTAATAACTAAATAAATTAGCAGAGGCCCTGTCGGGTCAACTTTGTTCCCATTTGAAGACGTCGAGCAAATTGCAGTCCAACAACCAACTATGTCATCAAATTCAAGTTTCACAGCCAAATATGAGTACAACTAAACAATAATGTCATCATGTTTTAGTCGTCATACAATCACCAAACACAAATCAACATACATAATAAGTGATGTTCTCATAGAAAAATACTAAACAACAAGTTCATCGGGTTTCAGTTGTCATAGCAAACACAATTTCACATAGTAGATAAAAAAACGTCTTCTGACAGGCAAATACGACAAAAGCAATCTAATCATCATCCGCAGTAGTAGCGTCAACATCTTCACCATGTGTATCAGTCTGAATCATAATTCCCCACAATGTCATCTTCTTCTTCATCCTCAATGTCCTCAAACGTTGGCTTCTTCTTGATCAACTCTTGTATGCCCACAGCCCGACAGACAATCTTTTCGCCAGTGTCATTGACGTGATGGTTCTCAAAGATATTAGGAACATCTGTGGAATCTTGTACATCAGGAGTAGTGTAAGCATCATCTTGTTGTGCAACTTCATTAAATGAATTCCTCTGCTCAAACCTTTGCAATACTCTCCAGTCATCAATGCGTGCAAATGTTTCTTCCATGAAATATATCTGTGTTGCTTGATTTGTGAAAATAAAAGGCTCGTCAGTCTGTACGCCGCCTTGACATTGATGGATTTGAAATAATCATCAGCTCTGGATTTTGTGATCCTGGAAAACAGGTTATACCAATGATAGCACAATAGAACCACACACCAATGAACCTCAAAACTAGAGACATACTGGAACTAAACAATATCTATTATGTTAGCATACATTTCAGCTGTCTCTTTGCCATACGTATCCGTGCTCATGATGGCACTGTTTTGTGTCTTCCTGCCTTCGTTGCATGCAAGGGTGTTGTAGCACCCATCTCTAACAACACAAGATTCATAATGTCTTACCCGAGTATCAGGACCCATTGATAGTGCGTAAAGGGCATCATAAACCGCCTACCCATCCTCCCACATCTTCTTAACCCATGGTTAGAAAATAGGCAAGCTGATCATCTTATGTACTCAATATATTAAAAAACTGACAGTGCAATTCAAAAGCTTACATGGCTCTTGAACCATTTTGCAAATCCTGCCATAACCAGTTTGTCAATGTTTCTTGGATTTTGCGGTAGTAACTCCTTTTTGTAGATGTTGCAGAACATAGTGATCGCGTCAAACATCTAAATATATAAGAATGTGCTGCAAGTTTAGTAGATTATGGTGTATAAGCTACAGTACTTAGCACTTACTCGATATAAGGTAGAATCTCAGGACATTTATTCAACACACACCAAACCATTTTGTCTAGATCTTTAGGTTTGTCGTCTTGTTGACTCTTCCCTATAACCTAGACAGAATAATCGAAAACATTGAGCCCGGGATTGTCTTCAGCCACCTCTTTACTAAGCTGATCAGTTGTTTCAATGTATTTTGAGCAGAATGTCAATGCTTCTGTAGCAATGTAGGCCTCTGCAATGGAACCCTTGGGTCTAGCTCTGTTCTTAACATAGCCCTTGAAAGTGCCAAGCCGCCTTTCAATATGGTACATCCAGCCATACTGTACTAGACCTCTAAGTAGTGCCTCATCAGATAGATGAACAACCAAATGCACCATCACATCAAAGAAGGATGGAGGATATATCTTCTCAAGGTCGCATAGGATAGTTGGTATCTTGTCTCTAAGACGCTCCAAAGCATCTATCCTTATATTTCTACTACACAGTTCCCTGAAGAATTGTCCCAACTTTGCAACTGCTCTGTATAAGTCAGGGCAGCCCAATCCTCTAAGGATAATAGGTAAAACCCTTTGAAGTAGGATGTGGCAGTCATGAGTTTTCAACCCTTGTACCTTGTTTCCATCTGCATTGACTCTCCTTTCAGGGTTGGAAGCAAATCCATGTGGGAATCTCACATGTGACAGGACCTCGCAGAGTTCTTTTATTTTTACCATGTCCAATACGTACACAGCTGGTGCTATATCCCATGGTTTACCTTCATCTTGCAACTGCAAATCCTTTTTGATACCCAGGTATGTCAAATGAATCCTAGATTTTAAGGTATCTTTCGTCTTGCCTTCAATATTAAGAAGTGTGTCGATAATGTTGTCACATATATTTTTCTCGATGTGCATCACATCAAGATTCTGCCACATATCCAAATCTTTCCAATACTCCAAGTCTGACAAAGTGGACCTGCGGGTAAACAATAATCTCTCTTCTACCCTGCCACGCTTCCTTTTCCCGCTACCATTATCAGGATGGTTTCCTGGTGTAATATGCCTCACCTTCTCTAATTCCACTTGCAACTCATCGGCGGTGAGCCCCTTTGGCGCATCGCAGTTTTCATGCTTTGAATTGAACACATATCTTCAGTATTATGTAGGACACGACTTGTCCTTGGCAAGGAAACGTGGTGTCCAATGTAATAGATCTTGCTAAGTATTGCGTATGACAGCGGATTTCTATCACAGCGAACACATGCATTGTAACCATGTGTCGTTCGCCCTGACATAGTGCCCAAAGCCGAATAATCATGGATGCACCAAACTATAACAGCACGCACAAAGAAATCAGATGGTGGGCTGCTATATAGGTCTCGAGTGAGAACACCCCTCCATAGCTGTTGAAGTTCCTCCACAAGAGGCTCCATGAATAAATCAAAATCCTTTCCAGGACTTTTTGGACATGGAATGAGCAAGGTCATCATGTAGTTTGATTCTTTGGTGTAGACATTTGGAGGCATGTTGTAAGGGATAACAAGAACTGGCCACATGCTATATGTGGCACTCTGGTGGCCAAATGGGTTAAATCTATCTGAAGCTAAGCCAAGTCTAATATTTCTCGGGTCAGCAGCAAATTTTTGGTGTTTGTGATTGAAGCTTTTCCAGTCACTACCATGAGATGGATGGCTCATTACATTCTGATCTTTGTGCTCCTGGTTCCTAGAATGCCACAGTACATTCTCTCTTGTTTCAGCATCATCAAACAACCTTTGAAATCTTGGTATAACTGGAAAATGTCTCAGGACATTATGAGGAATCCTTTTCACAACATCTCCATCTTTCCATCTTGATGATTTGCATTTTAGGCATTCACTTAAGTTGGCATAATCTTCTGGAACAGAACACAATTATTCTTACAAACATGGATAATATCATATCCAATTCCAACTTCATGAAGGAAATTCTTCATTTTACTGTAGGTGTGGCAGCTCCGACACTTCTGGGAAAGATTTACAGAAAGCAGCCAACATCGCATCGAATGATTTGTTGGTCATCCGCTCAGATGTCTTCACCTGAAGAAAGGTGACCATAGCTGAGAATACTGACAGCTTATTTCCTGGGGTGACAGCCACGTTGCATTGTTCCAACATGCGGGCCCACCGTTTTTCTTCCGCAGGTGAAAGTTCACGAAATGCACGAGCATTTCGTAGCATTGTTTCAATGTTGGTCAAACTCACTGGCTCCGCCACCACCACCACCACCTCCTCCTCCTCCTCCTCCTCCTCTTCCACCTGAGCATCAAGTAGATCAAGATGGTGATCTGCTGCTTCCACATAGTCAGTAACACCTGATGCACGACAAGTCCATGATAGAGCATTCCAGGTACAAGAATATTCATCAAATACATGTATAGAGAATTACATCATTGATGAATACAATCATCTAGCATAGCTCTACGGCTATCTAAATGGCGGTGAAAGTCTTGGTTTGGCAGCATATTGACTCTGGCTGGGCTCCACAACTCAGAGGACTGGCAAGGTTACGGCCTAGCGCGACCAAACAAGCAGACAATCCAGGCACGACCTACAAACTGGCATGACACGCCAGGTCAGTACATTGAATGTACTTGCAAGATAACCAAATATATAGCATCCAAACAAATAGATGACAAAGCAAGGACCAAGCGCATGTAACAACCTATCTCATAGCAGAAATAAGCATGGCATGATATTAACTAGAGACATAGATCAAAATAAGCATCAACATCATGACATATACTAGCATGGAAATAATATGGCCTTACAAACTTACTTCTAGCATAGCAACAACAGAACATAGCAGGACATCTCCACCATAACATGGCATATCAAAACATACTTCTAACATGGCAATGGCAAAACATAGCATAGCATCTCGATCATAACATGATATCTTGAAACATGGCATAATCTAGCATCTTAATCAAAACAGGGCATGGCATTGCGAAACTATGATGAAAACAAAGTACCACTTATTTCCCGTGAAGGCATATCATATCAACTTTATACAACAATCTCTTACTCTTCCAGGGCTTGTCAGACCAAGATCATGACTCACCGAGACCTCGTCTCGTGATCATATCAAAACATCACCGTGACTTCTCACAACTATCTCATAGTCCAAGCCACCACATTATTCATCACACATTAGTTATCCAAGTCACCACATTATTTATCGCACATTATCAACTCAGTTATTTTAGGTTTATCCTCCATTTCGACCAAGACCCGATAGTGTGACCTACTATGAACTGTGCCCATGACCGAGGACGCAACTATCGATAGGTTTAACATACACTCTGCAGAGGTAGCACACTGTACCCACAACATGGAACCCATGGCCTCGCACTCCCATTCGGGTGGACCAACGACGTTCCGACAAAACTGTTCTACTGCCCATGACACTCTCCCGGACACTCCGACCAACTCCCCTTTGGGCTAGGTCCTGGGTGGCCCCGTGCCTACCAAAGGCATCAACGCCACCGTCGTGGCAAAACAAAATGGTCCCAAACAGGGACATGAGCTCAAAAACCAAACACAACATCGGGCACACAAGGCTTATGTCCACCTACCTGATCAGGTTAGCACGCACCCATAACCTTCCCTCGCTGGAGGCACCAGCGAGAGGCATGACAATAGACCCAGTTAGGACCTTCCCATAAAGGCAAATGTGGCTGCATTGGAGAAAGCTTGATTTTGTGGCACTATGACTCGATCCCATCGATGACGAAGGAGGTTTATTATTAAGTCATTTTATTATCTTCTCCACCATCATCAACATGCAAGCATTTTAACTAGAATGCAGCAATGAGCATGCAACATATCAATGCACGAACAAAATATCAAGCTTCTCAAGTGAACAACAATAGCATGTGAAACATCACACAACCAGGTACTACCATATTAATGAGGTAACAGAATCATCATGGCATCAAGACTACTGACATGAATCCAAACAGAGGCATAATATTATCAACAATGACATCCAACTAGCATGTCAAAAGTTATTATGAAAGCACAAGCATGCATGGCACACAACACAAACATATAGCACGGCTGAAATAACGACAGACGAAACAGGCAAGAAACTAATGCAACTAAACACACACACGAGGTGCAAGCAAAGTCAACATGCAAGTTCAGGGCTCATGATAAGAGGTTGGCTTGCCTCGGGGTCGAGAAATACTCCGGGAAGAAGTGTGATAACTTCATGGAAAATTTTGTCGAAGAGGGGTTCCTTCGCAAAGGGGCTGGATTAGGGTAAGGGCAAAATTGGCACTTTTAGTATGTGCAAACATAAAGAAAATAGTCCCTTCAAAAAGATCTCGACAAACAAAGAACATGAGCGTTGGAATTATACCTGGCCATGGGCCAGGCCTAAAAAGCCCACCGCAGAAAACTGAGGCCCAGGCCCTACCATCGGGCCTACTTTTCAAGCCCAAGCCCGACCCATCTGGTAAAAAGCCCTGAAAAGCCCTTCGGGCTTAGGGCCATGGGCCAGGCCTCTTCCTTAAAAATTATAATATGTCAAGCCCAAGCCCGTCTAGGCCCTACTGGTGGGCTCAAAACTCAGGCCCAAGCCCAGCCCACGGGCAAGCCCATCGGGCCTTGGCCCTGGATTTTTTGGTTTGAGTTGTATGTTTCATTTTGGTGTTGTCGTATGGTGCCCTCCGTGTCACACAAGCGTGTGAGATTCTCGCTGTAGGGTGTTGCAATGCATTCATAATTTGCTTATAGTGGGTGGCGAGAGTGACAGAAGCTTATACCCGAGCAAGGGTATTGTTGCGTATGGGAGTAAAGAGGACTTGTTAATTAATACCATGGTTACGTTTTACCCTAATGATCTTTAGTAGTTGCGGATGCTTGCTAGAGTTCCAATCATAAGTGCATATGATCCAAGTACAGAAAGTATGTTAGCTCATGCCTCTCCCTCGTATAAAATTGCAATAATGATTACCGGTCTAGTTATCGATTGCCTTGGGATGAAATCTTGCTCTTGTGTTACAAAAAGCTATCTACTAAACAACTAACTTCATTATCTTGCAAATTACTCATAGTTTTATTCTTGCTAAGTACATCTAGTTTTATTCTTGCAAACATATCCTATCACCCACAAAATAGTTTCATACTTGTTCTAGGTAAAGCGAATGTTAAGTGTGCGTAGAGTTGTATGGGTGGTTGATAGAACTTGAAGACAATATAAATCCTACCTTTAGCTCCTCGTTGGGTTTGACACTTATTTATCGAAAAAGCAACAATTGAACCCCTATATTTGTGAGTTATCAATCAAGTACAAGATGTAATCAACACTACTAGCAGCCCATAGGTACCAATCTAAGACTTTGAGACAAAGATTGAATACAAGAGATGAACTAGGGTTTAAGATGAGATGGTGTTGGTGAAGATGTTGATGAAGATTGATCTTCCCACGTTGAGATGGTTGTTGGTGATGTCGATGGCTTCGATTTCCCCCTCCCAGAGGGAAGTGCTCCTGCCTAAGTTCTACCTCAAGACGGCAGCGCTTCGTCCCGAAAGTCCTCTCTTGATTTTTTTTCTAGTTCAAAACCCTTCATATAGAAGAATATGGGGGGGCAGAGGCCAGCTGTGGGCCCCATAAGGCATCAGGGCACACCCGGGGGTAGCCGCGCCCTATTGCCTTGGGGGAACGGGTGGGCCCCATTTTTGGTACTTCTTTGCTCCCGTATTTTTATATGTTCCATAAAATTTCTCCGTGAAGTTTTAGGTCATTTGGAGTTCTGCAGAATAGGTATCTCTGATGTAGCTTTTACAGGTCCAGAATTCTAGCTGCTGGTAGTTTCCCTCTTCATGTAAATCTTGCAAATTAAGAGAGAAAAGGCATTAGAATTGCATCACAAAGTGTTATAATGATGAAAAATATGATAAATAACAGTAGGAAAACATGATGCAAAATGGACGTATCACTCTACCATCGCCAAGGAATGTCACTCATGAGCTAGTCATTCGCCCTGGACAAACTAGACAAGACCGGGAAGCTCCTTCTCCGCCAAGGCCAACTGAATCGGTGTGTGTGGCCTCCACTGCTCAAGTTGATATACCATTGAAATTTGATTCTTAAGAGGGTGAAATTCCACACTCCGAGCTCTTTGCTACTCCTTCTCAAGATGCTCCAAAAGTCTCTGGTCTCGTTGTGATCAAACAACAACGTAATCTCGTGGCCAACTCAATATCACTAGCTGCTCAAGGATCCACACCAATGATTCCCGAAACAAATCATGTCCAACAACCGACTATTTCTAAAGCTCAATTATTAGTAGCACCAACCCCATCACTTCTCAAGTTAACAGTTGATACATCTGCGAGAACAAATGAAGTAGGTCCCTCTGCAAGGACATCAGTTTCTGCTCGCCATCCCGACTCCATTGTATACGATGATGATTTCCTTTCACCAGAAGAAGAACTCAAGTACCCCAATCCTCGAGAGGAATTTCCCATATTCTTTGATGGTCCTAGTGCTAAGGGTCCTCTATTCAACATAAATGTGCATTCACAGTTCTTTCAGGACATCAAATATGATGGACCTCGCTCTTAGTGGATTTTTGAGTGGATGACCAAAGGCAAACGGATCAGGTGCACTTCAACGCATTTCACCTCGCATTTTAATTTTCCTCGCTTTGAGCATGGAAATACTAAGGTTCAAGTGCACAACATTGATGTGATCTCTGATGAAGATTTTAAGTGCATAATGGACAAGGAGAAGATTCACGACTACTCTGGTCCTCCTTGTCCTGAACATTTAACTTTTGAGAACCAGACTCTATATCATCCGCTCTCCTACACCATTAGCCTGTTTGCTGGCATGAACATTGACAAGACCATATCTGATGTTCTTTGGAATGCCATCTATGCAATCTCTAAAAGATACATCTTAAATATTGAAGATATGTTTCTGCGCATTCTGAAGGATTCTGCTCAGTTTCCTTTCACCTCAAAGGTATTTGCTCCATGGGTCCAAAAAGTCATTGATCATGCAATGGGCACAGTGTATCTGGCGAAGGGAAGCCAGAAATGCTTAATTCCTCCTGTTCATGATACCATGCAAGCAATGGAAGATTTCACCTTGGGAAAGCCCTCGGTGTCCCCTCAAGACTACCACCGGAAGTTTGATGGTCCTCGCCATCCTCAACGTGATCGAATGGTTTCTCCATAGCCGATGAGAACAAGAAAAGACTTTGGAAACTACTTCGCAAGTTCTTCACCGAGAAGCAACTCCTGAATGTGACCGTCCAAGAGCTCTATGATTATATTGACAAAAGGCTTCACAGTTGAAGACTTTCAAGAACATCTTACTCTTCCACTGCCTGCTCGTGAGCCAACCACCAATCTCCTTCATTTGAAGCTTCGCAAGCTGCTTGAAGAATCTGAAGCCACCTCACCAATAGTAAAGCCCTCTAAAGAAAATGTCTTAACTTGCATTCCTCGGACAAGACCCACTTTAAGACGCATCGAGATATTGTCATCTGTTGGTCTCAAGTACAATGTCTATGCCATGTCCTAGACCTGAGGTCCTCGCATGTTCTCAGGATGAGGGTCAGCTCACTTGGGGTCTATCAAACGCTACTCCATATCTGGGTAGTTATAAAGGTAGCTTTCGGGTGAGTCGTGAGACATGCCGTGAGACATGGTTGACCAAGATGGGGTTTTCCCCTCCTATTTGGAGAGACATTCTCTAGGCCCCCTCGAGTGATCAGATTTGGAAAGCATGGCCGTGCGACTTGGGTTAAGTGTTAACCCAGTTCGGGAATTTGTAGCATGGTGTCGAGAAGAGAGGTCGAGGTACCACAAGGGTGACAAGTACTCGCCTTGAGCTTGACAACATATGTCATGAGGCAAAAGTAATGTTGCATATGAGACACATTGACGAGGTTCATCAAATGACTTTACGCACACATGGGAGTTGGCATGTTCTGCTAGGAGCCACTACCAACAATCAACTTTAGTTGTGTCCATTGTATGTGAACCTATAGGGTCGCACACTTAAGGGGATGTAGCCCATTCGGATTGGATCCGAGTGGAAAATGGATGTAGAGTCCTAGTGGGCTCAAGTCTTGAGCCCACCTAGAAGTCTATATAAAGGGGAGTGGGTGCACCACTTAGGGTTGATCTTTTTCCACCCTGGACAATCGCCGCCACAACTCCCCATGCCCATGTTGTGCGACCGGACCTAGCAGTCTGCCGCCCAATGCTGCACCCCGCATGTGTGGATACCTTGGAGGCATCGCACTTGCGGTTCTTGGATGAGCCGTTCGAGGGATCCACAAGGTGCCGATTGTGGGAGATCACCGTTCATGGATCTTTTCTGTTCGGGGGAGATCGACGACATGAGGAGGAGACGCCTTGGGAGATCGAGTACATGCATCACCAACTCTACTTCCCTGCGGTGACTGGGCGTCTAGTGGTAAACCCGATCCCATGATCTATATCCAGCACCCAATCCCATGATCTATTTCCAGTAGCATGATCTTGGGTGTGTGGTAGAAATTTTTTGGTTGGCGCTCGCATCGCGTACCGCATGTTCCAACACCAACCCCATGTGTGGTGTCGTGTAGGCCCGTGTGCGATGCAATCACGGATTAGGCCCGTGTACGGTGAAACCATCAATTAGGTTTAGTACTAGGGTAGCTTGCATGATATATCCTTCCTTGTAGCATCTAGATCAAAATGAAAGGACGGTAATACTTGCCTGACATTTCCCAGGGTTGAAATCTAGCACGAACGAATCATTCCTCTAGGAAGTGGGGAGGGGGGATGAGTGAATGTTTCGTGGGAAACCACCCCAGCACGGGGAGCTCCTGTTCGGCGCCCTCAGCGCCGCTTAGACTAGTTGGTGCTCGCAGGTGACTTGTAACGGGCCGACCTAGTAACTTGCTGTGAAACACAGCAAACGGGAGATTCTCAAAAACAATGCAAACATATCAAAAAAAAGTAAACGGGTTATTCCTCACGTTAATTTGGTAGAAACGGGTTATTTTTTAGTGCCTACAGAATAACTTTTAAATGTAGTTAAATTCTCACATCTGGTTGTATTATTGGTCGAGACGTTCGTTGTACATGCACACTTACTAGTAATAATATTAAAGGAAGGATATTTTTGTTCTCCGCCCATCACTCCTCCTCCTTCCCAACTTCTGTACATTGTTGATTATTCCTGGGTACATTGCCTCCTGGGGACAACCCCGTGTGTGGTGTCGTGTAGACCCATGTACGATGCATTCACCGATTAGGCCCGTGTATGAGGCCCATTGGGCCTCCGTAAGTTGCCGCTTGGCGGGAGCTCCTTGAGTGCATTGCTCTCCAGTCGCCCAACGTGGATTGGCCGATCGATCACATCTCCTGGCATCTCGAGTCTTCGGGGATATTATCCACCAAATTGCTATAACAGGCTATTACGGCTACTCCTCGTCCAGAGCCCCTTGTTGATATTTGGGCTATTACAATTCCACTGAAGATTCAGATCTTCCTATGGCAGTGGATCCGGGTCGAGTTCCTTCAGGGTGCATGTATTTGAGGAAAGGCCAGAGTAATGGTATTTTCCCTTGTGTGGGACGACGGAGGACTCAAATCACATCTTCTACGTATCCGCGCAATTCCTCAGGAGTTACTTCCAGGAGGTGGTCGGTGAACATTGATGCAACAACAATTTCCCTGACCTCTTCACAGAAATCCATGCCTCTCCACATTGTGCCCACCACATTAGGTGGCTAGGTGTTGGAGTTCTCGCGTGGACGCTTTGGACGGTCTGTGTCGTGGTATTTCCTCGACATATGCCAAGGGATGGCTTATCATGTGTGGGGACAGGAGTGCATTGCCGGGCTCTAGAAACAGGAGTAGGCAAGACCTCAAACGACATCGGGTCTTACCCAGGTTCGGGGCTCTGTGTGGATATAACACCCCTAATCCTGCTCTACGGGGTCTATGCATCACTATGATCAAATAGCGTAGCTACAAGGGTGCTCCTTGAGCTGCTTAGGCTAGAGGAGGAAGAAGGCAAGCTAGCTCTACTTCTCCCTAGCCCGGTGAGTGTATGGTGGCTAGAATGGTGAACCCCTTGCATGGGTGAGCCTAGGGGGTTTATATAGGCCTACCCCCAGGGGTACAATGGTAATCCGGCTGGTTGTAGGACCCGGCCGTCAGTGTCTCTGGGCTCTGACTTCTCCGCTGATAGTTGGGGCCCGCCACCTGGTGGGCCCCGCCAACTGTTGTGAACTCGGCCGACAGGTAGGGCCCGCTGCCTGTGGGCCAGGAGGACTATGTCGCATTGTAGCCTCGCCTTTGATGACGGTAGCTTGGTCGGGGGGCGTATGGCTATAGTACCGCTGCCTGGCTGGCGGTCACTATAGCCACACCCCGTCACTTCTGGTTAATGGTGCACAGACTCCAAGGGGAGGGATGGCCGCCTGCTAGGAGTCAGCTTCCCCTTGTGGCTTCCTGCTCTGGCCTTGCCGCCTTCTCGGGATACACGGACAGGTGGGGCCCGTTGTCTGCGAGCCACACCGACCGCCTGTCGTGGGAGCATGGCCCTGTCTGACGTAGGCGACGTCATGGGTCACGTGGCTACAGTGTCGTGGTAGGCGAGGGGTGTCCGCTTGGTACGCCTGCACTGTGGCCATGTTTCATCCAGGATTCAGGGGTGGCAGGTTGCACTGTTGCCACGTCTTGTCTTGTCGTAGCAGGTGGGTGCAAACTTTGAGGGGGACGAGGTGCCGCTTGGTAAAGGTCGGCCCATGCCATGTTGCCTTCTAGGGAGCTCTGCCTTCTAGGGGTCCGCCTCCTTCTAGGAGGCAGCCTGTTGATACAAGTCCGCCCCGTGGGCTGGCCTTGCGACCAGTCGGGTTGAGGGGCTTGGCCAGCCCCGATCTCTTAAAAACTGTTGAGGTGTGGATGAGGCTACCCAGGGTCTATCCCCCCGTCAGTAGTCCCCAAAGCTGGTGAGGTTCTATGGCTTTGGGAAGCCGGAGACCTCAGCGGTTTCCCTCTCAAGTGGTCTTCCGCCTTCTGCCTCGTCCGGCTGGGAGGAGTCGGGCGCCAGGAGCCGGACATGGTCACGGCCGCCTGGTGGTATTCGAATCATCGTGGTGGGGGCCAGGTGGCGCGCCAGCCAGGCGACAGGCTCGCCGCCCGTTGCACGCCCGCTATGCGGCGCCAGTTGGCCATGTCGGCCTGCCAGCCCGGGCGCGTGACGGGACGTTGCCGCAGGCCCGGGCCCGCGAACACAAGGTCTCAGCACGCGCACGGATTCGCTGCGGCCGAGGCGGGCGGTTGCGCTTCCCAGGTGTGTTTAATACATGCCATTACGGCACGGAGAATGCGGGGTTGTGGGGGGAGTGGGCGCAATTAATCTTGCGTACGCCCACGTCTCACCCCTTCGGCTCCGCCACCGGGGGGCTATAAGTAGGGGTAGGAGGGGGAGGCAGAATGCACGCGTGCCCTCCTCGCCCTTCGTCTTCCCTCTCACATTCTTCTTCCTCTTGATGCCACTACGCCTTCTCGTCTCACCGGAGCGCCACCGCAGCCCACCGTCGCGGGACTTTTTGCGCCACAGCCGCCTCGCACTGCCGCCGAGCACAGAGTCCAGGCGCACGGTGGCCGTGCCGACGACTGGGATGGCTCCAACGTCCATGACGACCACTTGGAGTTCCTTCGGCGCGGCACGGCGGCTCCCTCATGCCTCGAATGTCAAGGTGTGTGTTCCTCCCAGAAGGGAGATTTTGCCGGTGCCGGAGGGCGGCGAGCACGTCGTCTTCCGGTCGCACTTCCTCTGCGGCTTTGGTCTGCCGGCGAGCGGATTCCTCCGCTCGACTTCTACGAAGTACAGCCCCACCACCTGTCGGCGTTCTGGGAATGGGGGTCCCCAGACTTGCCTGCCTGCAGCCTGTGGCGTGGCTCAAGGGGCGGCCCAGCACGGCCCATCTTCATCAACACAAGCTCAACACCCTCGCGAGGGGCCAAGCCTCATGGGGTGGATGACAGGAAGCTTCCGCAGGCACGGCCTCGTCAGGCTGGCTCGCAAGGAGGCGGAGAGATCAAGGCGGGCTGCCTCACGAGGTGCCCATGACGCAAGCCATGACGACCAAGGGCGCCAGGCTGGCGCCAGCCCGCGCAGTGTCCTTCCTTTCCTCTTTGGTGCAAAGGGAGCAAGCGCAGGCAATAGTATCAAGCAAAGGCAGCCACTTCGGTGCAACAAGACCAAGACCAGCAGAACGGCAGGATGGAGGTCATCATGGAGCCCAAGCCAGCGTCACCACCAGAGCCTTTGGCAGGCGAGGACCAACTTTAGTCAGGATAAGTGTACTAGATGTTCCCCTTCAGAATGGCCAATTGTTGGTGCCCTTCCCGCTCAATATTTGGGAAGAGGCCCAGGGCCTTTGCCTATAAATAGGACTAGCCACCCACAAGGTAGGGAGGAGGATCATCATCTGGAAACCAGTAGAAAGGAGCGACTGAACTCCCCCAGCAGTTCATCGCACCAGCCAAAAACAAACCCTCGCAAGGATGTTCTTCCTTGTATTGCTCATCATCAGCCCAAGAGGCAATCCACCACACCACAAACTAGAGTAGGGTATTACACCACAATGGTGGCCCGAACTAGTATAAACCTTGTGTCTCTTGTGTTCCTCTTTCCATAGCTTAGATCCTAGCGAGGCGGCGAGGTGCAGGTAGGTAGAGGGCGAAATCTCCGCGCGCACCCCCAGTGTTCGAATCTAGAGGGTCTGCCGGAACCCAAAATCCGACATTTGGCATGCCAGGTAGGAGTGCGCCCGGGTTTTCTCCTTCCGCCGACCCGCTCTCCGTCGACACCGCGATTCGCCCTGTGATGAGCGGCGTGCCGCCCGCTCTGGTTGTTAGCGCTAGCGCGGGGGACAGGGGGCTCCGAGCCTTGGTCCCAGCCTTGTGACAGGTGCGGTGGCCAGACAAGTTACCGGCGGCTTCCGTGGCCCCTAGGGAAGAGCTGCGCAACCTCTTCCTCGCCCAGCACGCTGCACCGGCGTCCCCGGTCGTCGCGGCCCTCCTGGGCGGCTCACAGGCGCCACCTTTGGGCCGCCATGTCAAGCCATTTGTCCGCCAGGTCGGCGCTGCCTCCACATGGCAGGGGGGGCCCTCAGGTCAGTCGGCGCCCAAGGCTGATTTGGCCTTCAGCTTGGAGGACCACCCCTCCAACTCAGCCTGCTCGGGCGCGCTCCCGATGCTGTGCACCCCCAGCATCTACTAGGTGGCCGTCACCAGGACTCTCATCAACAGCGGCTCGGGCCTCAGCATGCTCTCGATTGAAGCCTTCAGCCTCCTCCACATACCACCGGAGCGGCTTTAGCCCATCCGGCCCTTCTTGGGTGTCGGGGGCGGGTCATTCAGCTCCCTGGGGCAGATCCATCTCCCGGTAACCTTCGGCACCTACGACAACTTCCGCAAGGAGCTAATCGACTTCGACATCGCCCCCATCGGCCTCCCATATAACGCCATCCTCGGCTACCCAGCGCTGGCCCGATTCATGGCCGTGACTCACCCGGCGTACAACGTCATGAAAATGCCCGGGAGCAGCGACGTCCTCACCGTGTGCGGAGACACCGAGGATGCGTTACAAGCGCTCAAGCTCGCCTTTAAGGCGGCGGCGGTGGCGCAGCCTGCCGACTTGGACGCCCTTGAGCCCAAGGGGGCTGCACCGGCCAAGAAGAAGCAGTTGTTCACCCAAGACAAGGCAGAAACCAAGAAGATGCTGGTTGACGAGGACGGATCCACTGACGCCACCTTCACCATAGGCGCCAACCTCGAGCCCGAGCAGGAGGAGGCCCTGGTCAAGTTCCTGCGCGCGAACAAGAAGGTATTCGCATGGGAGCCCGATCAGCTGGCGGGGATCCCTAGAGCCGTAATCGAGCACCACCTCAACGTGTGCCCCAATGTCCATCCTGTGAAGCAGAAAGCAAGGCGGCAGTCCACGGAAAAGCAGGCTTTCATCGTCCAAGAGACCCGCAAGTTGGAAGCTGCAGAGGTCATTCGCGAGGTCCGATACCCGAATTGGTTGGCCAACCCAGTCGTTGTGCCAAAGAAAGGGGGGAAGGAACGTATGTGTGTCGACTTCACCAACCTCAACAAAGCTTGCCCGCAAGATCCGTTTCCGCTCCCCCGCATCGAACAGATCGTCGACTCCACCACCGAGTGCGACCTGTTATGTTTCTTGGATGCCTTCTCTGGGTATCACCAGATCAAGATGGTGGTAGAAGATGTGGAAAAAATGGCCTTTCTAACCCCGTGTGGGTGTACTGCTACACATGCATGCCGTTCGGGTTGCGCAATGCAGGGGCGACCTTTCAGCGGCTGATGCACATCACCTTGGGCCCATAGCTCGGGAAGAACGTTGAGGCTTACGTCGATGATATTGTGGTGAAGTCTCGCGAGGCCAAGACCCTGATACAAGACCTGGAGGAAACCTTCACAAGCCTCAACGCTGTGAGCCTGCGGCTCAACCCAGAGAAGTGTGTGTTTGGGGTCCCCTCAGGCAAGCTCTTGGGCTTCCTCGTGTCCCACTGAGGCATTGAGGCTAACCCAGAAAAGGTCAAGGCGGTCGAGGACATGAGCCCGCCAAAGACCCTCAGAGAAATGCAGAAGCTCACTGGGCGCGTGACAGCACTAGGACGCTTCATCTCCAAGTTGGGGGAGCGAGCACTGCCTTTCTTCCAGCTGATGAAGAAAAAGGGACCCTTTGAATGGACTGAAGAGGCCGACAAGGCGTTCCAAGATCTCAAGAGGTACCTAACCAGCCCTCCGGTAATGGTGGCCCCGCGCCCTCAGGAACCCCTGGTGCTCTACCTTGCAGCCACTCCATACTCCGCCAGCACAGCCCTGGTGGCGGTTAGGGAGGAGCATCGGAACAAGGCCACGCCATCTGCCGGGGTCGAGGCGAAGCATGAACAAGGAAGACCCACGGAGACCACTACCACAGCCAAGAAGGATCAGCCGCCGCAGGAGAACACACTCGGGGCAGCGGAGACCCTCCTCCTAGCGACCAGCCGCTGGGGCCTCCCCTGCCTCAAGAGGCGCCACTGTCTCTGGAGGGTGCCATCGACACCAGCACTCCCAACCTTGTCGAACACCCTGTGTACTTCGTCAGCACAGTGTTGCGGGACGCGAGGGCGCAGTACCCCATGCCTCAGAAACTCCTCCTCGCGCTATTGGTGGCCTCGTGCAAGCTACGGCATTATTTTCAGGGCCACCCCATCAAGGTTGTCTCAGCGTACCCTTTGGGAAGGGTGCTCAGGAGCACTAACTCAGCTGGAAGAGTCGCCGAATGGAACATTGAACTGCAAGCGTTTCAGCTCGAATTCAGCACAACCAGAGTCATCAAGGGGGCCGCCTTGGCAGATTTCATGGCGGAATGGGCGGAGGCGCCAGGCCTCAAGGCTGATGAGGATCGATCCCTCTCCCCGGGAAGCGAGGCGTTGGACGGTTGGATCATGTACTTCGACGGGGCGTTCTCCAGGCATGGCGCGGGGGCTGGTGCGGTACTTATATCTCCTACTCAAGACAAGCTCTACTACGCCGTGCAACTCTATTTCCAGCACGGAGAAAAGGTCTCCAACAACATAGCAGAATATGAGGGCCTAATAGCAGGCCTGAGGGTCGCAGCCGCCCTAGGAGTAAAGCGTCTTACCATCAAGGGTGATTCACAACTCCTCGTCAACTTCTCCAACAAAGTATATGAGCCGAGGGATGAGCACATGGAAGCCTACCTTGCGGAGGTCCGCAGGATGGAGAAGCAGTTCTGGGGGCTAGAGTTACAGCACGTGCCCCGTGGCACCAATCAGGAGGCCGACGACATTGCCAAACAAGCATCCAGGCGGCTACCTCAGGAGCCTGGCATCTTCAAAGAGCGGCTCTTCAAGCCCTCGGCCACGCCATCACTGTCAAGCGCGATGCAGCCTCGGGATGAGCTCCCCCAGCCGCCAGCCTCGGGAGCCCCGGTCTACGGCCCGGCCTCAGGGGCGCGTCTGCTCTTGACGATGGAGCCTCAGGAGGGGTGCTAGATCATGGAGCTCCGGAGCTATCTGATGCAAGGGACCTTGCCAGAGAAGGAGGAGGAAGCGGAGCGTGTGGCACGGCAGGCCACAGCATACTGCATCAGGGATGGAGAGCTCTACCGAAGGCGACTGAATGATGTGTCAGTGCGCTGCATCTCCAGGGAGCAAGGGAAGGAACTGCTGGCGGATATACATGGTGGAGACTGTGGGCATCATTCATCGTCGCGGACCCTCGTTGGCAAGGCGTTCCGCAGTGGATTCTATTGGCCCACTGCGCTCAATGATGTCGTCGAACTGGTAAAGGCCTGCGAGGCCTGCCAATTCCATGCCAAGCAGATCCATCAGCCGGCTGGAGGTCTGCAAACTATACCCCTCTCATGGCCATTCGCAGTCTGGGGGCTGGATATCCTGGGCCCATTTCCTCGGGCGCCAGGGGGCTATCGCTACCTCTACATCGCCGTGAACAAGTTCACTAAGTGGGCTAAAGTGGAAGCCGTCCGCACCATCCCCGCAGGTTCTGCGGTCAAGTTCATCAAGGGCATCGTGAGTCGGTTCAGGGTGCCGAACCGCATCATCACCGACAATGGTTCGCAGTTCACCAGTAACCTCTTCAAAACATACTGTGCTAACCTTGGAATGCAGATATGCTACACTTCAGTGGCGCACCCCCGGAGCAACGGTCAGGCCGAGCGGGCCAACGCAGAGGTCCTGAGAGGCCTCAAGACCAGGACATTCAAGAAGAAGTTGGAGGCCTGCGGACAAGGTTGGTACGATGAGCTTCAATCCGTGTTGTGGTCCATCCGCACGACCGCGACCAAGCCAACTGGCGAGACCCCATTCTTCCTGGTCTATGGAGCTGAAGCGGTCCTCCCTCACGAGGTCAGACATCGTTCCGCACGGGTCCTGGCGTTCGACGAGGCGCAGCAGGACTCCATGCGGGGACGGACCTCGTGCTGGGGGAGGAGCGTCGTCGGGAAGCTGTGCTCCGAGCATCAAGATACCAACAAGCATTGCGGCGATACCACTGCCGCAACATCCGCCCCAGGACTCTCGAGGTAGGGGACCTCGTGCTCAGGCGGGTTCTCTCCAGGGAGGGACTGCATAAGCTCTCTCCCATGTGGGAGGGCCCGTTGAAGGTTGTTCATGTTTCCAGGCCCGGCTCCGCGCGCTTGGAGACTCAGGAGGGGGTACCCGTCCAGAACGCGTGGAACATCCAGCACCTCCGGAGATTTTACCCTTGAAAACGCCTAGAGCCTGTGAAGAGGATGAACGCCTGTGAAGCTGTTGCATTTTGGAAAAGGCCCAGAGCCTGTGAAGAGGGCGAACGCCTGTGAAGCTGTTGCGTTTTGGAAAAGGCCCAGAGCCTGTGAAGAGGGCGAACGCCTGTGAAGCTATTGCGTTTTGGAAAAGGCCCAGAGCCTGTGAAGAGGGCGAATGCCTGTGAAGCTGTTGCATTTTGGAAAAGGCCCAGAGCCTGTGAAGAGGGCGAACGCCTATGAAGCTGTTGCGTTTTGGAAAAGGCCCAAAGCCTGTGAAGAGGGTGAACGCCTGTGAAGCTGTCACATTTTGGAAAAGGCCCGGTGCCTGTGAATAAGGCAAACGCCTGTGAAGTTTATCTTCCCAAGAAAGGCCCGGAGCCTGTGAAGAAGGCCAATGCATGTGAAGCTCGCCGCCCGTGACACTCTCACATAATAATGAGTTGGGGCTGTACACACCCCGGAGTCTCAAGAGCGTCGGCCGCAGGCCCTGGGGCTCCCTCCCACGCCCAGTGGCAGCACTTAGCTCCGCGCTAGTGAGAAGACGTCGAAGACTAGATTAGGTGCCGGACGCGGCTTTTCTCATTTGCTTTTTGCAGTTGGCTTGTTCATCCCCATTCGAGGTTTTATTGAAGTTGTTGTCGTCTTTGGCTTGTGACTCTTTGCCTTTTTTGCTCTCCTGCCCCGATTTCTTTCGCGCAAGTCTCGCGAGGGAACAACGCGGGCACCCTCGTGAGTGTTTTCCGCCCTTATCGTCTGAGGCTTCCCTACCCGGGTCCACTACAGGAGCACCCCTCCAGTCCGTGCCCCAAGGGCACCGTGACATGAACACAGGACATGGGTCGGTCGCCTCCGCAGCTGAGGCCGGGAGCTACCTCTTTAGACTAACCCTCGCAGGACTCAAAGCGTTCGACGAGGCCTCGGCCACGGGAAGCAAAGGTCACGACAGGCCTCCCCCCGAGCTAAGTAATTTCTGCGCGCAGGCGCCTGCACAAAGGCACAATACCGGAATAGCGGAGCAGTAAGATAATTAACAGCAACAGTCCAAGCGCACCCTTGCGGGGTCCTACACTACTATCTCCTTGCGCAGGAAAAGAAAAAAAAAGAACAAAACGGGCGTGACACGCCCGACACCAACTGAAGGCGGAGACTCGAACTGCCTCCGGAGCTCAGGAGGACCCCATCTCGCGCTTCACCGAGGCGCGACGGCGGGCGGACCCGCTACCTCCCTCCAGGCGGGCGCGGCGGCGCGGAGGCTGATCGCGGCCACCGCTAGAGGAGCCACTACCCGAAGAAGAGCCATCGAAGCTCGATCAACCACGAGCGCCGCTGACCACGCGCGTGTTGTCGTCTTCATCATCGCTGGGGGTGGACCCACGGCCGTGATCATCGTTCTCAGGGCAGCACCCAGCACGGCGACCATCTTCCTCGAACACCCTCACATAGAGGGTGGCATCACCGTCGAACTTGAAGTGCAGGGTGCACCGCCGGCTCAGACCACGCGCGCGGGCAAACGTTTGCCAGCCACGGGTCAGGGCCAGGCTCCCGGCTGCAGAGACCTCCAGCGAAGCCCAGGAGGCTCGGCTGCAGCAACCGTCCGCTTGAACCCAGAGGCCGCCCGGGGCGCCAGGCGGAAGCTCACCTAGGAGGGAGCAAGGAAGCTGGAGCCGGGTGCTGGCCGATTCCGCCGACCACACAACGAATTCCGGCAGAACCTCTACCGAGTGGGAGCGAGGCCTAGGGGGTTGCACGGACATGGCGCGCCTCTCAGCAGCGGCCTGCCGCCCGTCACCACGCGGGAGATCACCTCCACGGCCGCGAGGAGCCATCGTGGGAGTCACAGGGTGTTTGCGGGGACGGCCTCGACCGCGCTTGGGCAGGGGAGGGTCAGGCCCCGCCTGGCGGGCCTTCCCTTTCTCCACGGCTGAGAACCTCTTTGGTGGAGCCATTAAGAAGAAAGAGAAGTAAGAGGGGATGGACCGGAAGGGCAGGCGCCGTCCCGTACTTATAGCCAGAGGAGGCCAACCGCCGGCCTCCACGATCACAGGTAATCATGACCCGCTTTGCATGCAGGGACTTGTCAGTTCGCGCAGTTGCCAAGGCATCGTAGGGGAGCGGAGCCGCCCACGTCCAATCAACTGCCACGCGGCACCCAGGGCCACAGGCTGTTAGGGCCCGTGGCGCTTCGCACTTGCCCCTTCGCTTCTCTGCTCAGCCAAGTCCGGGCGCGCCTTGGGCCCGGGGGCTACTGTCGGCGTTCTGGGAACGGGGGTCCCCAGACTTGCCTACCTGCAGCCTGCGGCGTGGCTCAAGGGGCGTCCCAGCACGGCCCATCTTCATCAACACGAGCTCAAGAACCTCGCGAGGGGCCAAGCCTCGTGGGGTGGACGACAGGAAGCTTCCTCAAGCACGGCCTCGTCAGGCTGGCTCGCGAGGAGGCGGAGAGATCAAGGCGGGGTGCCTCATGAGGTTCCCATGACGCAATCCATGACGACCAAGGGCGCCAGGCGGGCGCCAGCCCGCGCAGTGTCCTTGCTTTCCTCTTTGGTGCAAAGGGAGAAAGCGCAGGCAATAGTATCAAGCAAAGGCAACCATTTCGGTGCAACAAGACCAAGACCAGCAGAATGGCAGGATGGAGGTCATCGTGGAGCCCATGCCGGCGTCACCACCAGAGCCTTTGGCAGGCGAGGACCAACTTTAGTTAGGATAAGTGTACTAGATGTTCCCCTTCAAAATGGCCAATTGTTGGCGCCCTTCCCGCTCAATATTTGGGAAGAGGCCCAGGGCCTTTGCCTATAAATAGGACTAGCCACCCACAAGGTAGGGAGGAGGATCATCATCTGGAAACCAGTAGAAAGGAGCGACTGAACTCCCCCCAGCAGTTCATCGCACGAGCCAAGAACAAACCCTCGCGAGGCTGTTCTTCCTTGTATTGTTCATCATCAGCCCAAGAGGCAATCCACCACACCACAAACTAGAGTAGGGTATTACACCACAATGGTGGCCCGAACTAGTATAAACCTTGTGTCTCTTGTGTTGCTCTTTCCATAGCTTAGATCCTAGCAAGACGGCGAGGTGCAGGTAGGTAGAGGGCGAAATCTCCGCGCGCACCCTAGTGTTCGAATCTAGAGGGTCTGCCGGAACCCAAAATCCGACACCACTTCACGCCGAACACAGTGGTGCTGCTCTCCGATTTTGTCACCCTCTGTGAGGGATATCTCGGCACACTCCCCACACTCGAGCTGTGGAGAGAGCTCTTCTACCTCAAGCTCGACACCGTCGCCAAGAACAAGGCAGCCCAGTGCGGCGCCTGCGGCGCGGTGCGGCGGACCGGAGCCGGGACCCGCTTCCCGGCTCTCGCCCTGCTGTAGTCAGCCAAGATGTGGCAAAAATATTACTTCTACATCGAGAACATCCACCCGTCACGGAACTACATCAAACCTGCTGGCTTACGTAGCCAGTCTGCCTGCCGGGCCCTACACCAACTGGAGATATCGGTCGAAGAACCTGACGGACACCTCCAGCATCGCTCTCGCATGGCTTCAGGAGATGATGGAGTTGGAGGGCCTCAAGGCCTCAGACCTGCTGGCCGCCTTCATGGAGCGTCGGGTGCTACCTCTTCAAGCCCGGCCCCACATCATCAGCAACATGAGTGGATGCCGGGATCCATCCCGGATGTCCACCAAGGTGATGACGGATGTGGAGGTGGTCCGGATGGTGAACTTTTTCTCCGACTGCAAGCTCTCAGAGAAGGAGCGGCAGTTCGGCAAGCCGCCGTACAGGCGGGCTAATCTGCCGCCTTCGGTAAGTCTTTTGATTCTCTATATCTTTGATGGTCCGGGTTCTTCTTGTCGCCTGAGAAGTTGGCCATGGTGCAGTGCTTCCCGGTCCAAACAGCCACCGACACACTGGCCCCATGTGACTAGTACCTGGCGGACCGGGCGGTGAGCGACGCGGACGACCCAGACTTGGGGGCGGCCGCCATGGAAGAGGATGACACCACACGCGGCAGCGGTGAGGGAGTGGGCAGCTTCTCAGGAGGCGGCCTTGGGGAGTGAACGGACGACGAGGAGGAGGATGACAAGCCGCATCGCAGTCATGGTGCCAATAAGGTAGGCGCCAGCTCCTCGGCTACGCCGACTGCAGCAGCTGGCGCGCCGAAACGCCGGGCTAACGCCGGGTTGTTCGGCAGCCGGCCCAAGAAGGTCAAGACCTCGGCTGCCACGACCAAGCGGCAAGAGGCTGCTGTGAGGGCGGCCCTTTTCCAGAAGGGCCCGAAGCAGCGCCTGGTGGTATCTGCGTGAGTACTTTGATCTTCCTGTTGTCGCTTTGAGTTTGCTTCCCTTGCACTCTTTTCATTAGTTTTTCTTGTTTCCCCGAATAGGGCTCCGCTATCTCTCTCGCAGGCCCCGTCTATCTCGGTGGTTGGGGCGGCAGACAACTCTGTAGGCCCCTGCCGCGTGGATCCACTCTCCGCCCTCCAAGAGGCAACAGAGAGGAACACGCGGGAGGCGCGAGAGCAGCGGGACGCCGCGGCCTGGGAGGAGGTGGAGGCGGCCAATGCGGTGCAAGCAGAGGTTGATGCGGCGGTCGGGGCGCAAGCCGACATGGTGAACAGGGAGCAGGCGGATGCTTCCGCCAAGGCGCAGGAGGAGGAGGCATCCCATGGTCAAGCCCTGGAGTCCATCGACCCGCAGCACGCGGAATCGCAGGTGCCGGATGGCCAGGGGCCGACTGGCGGGGCTGGCATCGACCAGGTGGCCTTGGAGAGGAGAGGGGGCGGCCCGTTGTTTTGGAGATGGAGATGGTTCTGCTCGCGCCGACTGCCGACGCGCAGGGCAGCCAGCCTGACGCGCCACAGGTGGCACTATCTGGCGACGGGTTGGTGGTGGGTCTGATTCCCACAGTCCGCATTCCCGCGTGCCAGCGCCCAGTGAGGGCGAGCTCGCCGTCAAGGCCGATGGAGGTCGGGGCCACCAGCATGGCGGCGCCCGTCACCGAGGCCACCTACACCGCCTCAACGGACCGGGCATCAGGGGGCGGCACCGATGTCCTGAACGTGGTTGTGCAGGATGTCTTGGCCTAGTTCAGCACCCAAGGCACCGCCCTTCAGTGATCCATGCTGGAGTTCTTGGCGACGCGGACGGCCGTCCGGGTACATACTTGCTTCTTGTTTTTTAAACTCTTGCAATCTTCTGTGGGGGCGCGCCAGCGCACCCACTAGGTGTAGCCCCCGAGTTCCGGGCCGGCTGCTGAGCAGGCGGCTCGAAACTTTTAGGTAAGTTCCGAGTGCTAACTTGTTTCTTTTTCTTCTGTTGCCTTTGTTGCAGGACTACCACAACCTCCGTGCGGCCGCCTACAACTCCCAGAACCAGGAGCTGGCCAAGCGGACTAGGGATTTGAACGAGAGCCGTAGTAAGCACTCCGTCTTTCTTCTCACGGCGGCGTGTTAGCGCACCCGCTGGGTGTAGCCCCCGAAATTCGGGCCGACTGCTGAGCTCTCGGGCTGGATCTTCTGGCAACTAATCTTTTGTTGATGTTGATGTCTTCTCTTTCTAATCTTTGTAGAGGCGGCCGCCGAACTGCAGCAGTGCCTGGGCGCGGGCCAAACCAAGCTTCGCACCAAGGAGCAGGAGCCAACCAGGTGGCCCAGGAGTGCGAGCGTCTGATCAAGGAGCTGGCGGCCCAGGCGGAGCGGCACAAGATGAAGCTCAAGAAGCTGAAGGAGAGCGAAGACTCCCTCAAGGCCGAGTTCGAGACTCAATGTTCGAACTGGGCTGAGAAGGAGAAGTTCCTGATGGCTACGGCAAAAGCGAGGACATGATTGATGGTAATTTATTTCTTCTTCTTGAGCAGCCGCCGACTGCTGTGAGAGTCGGCCTCTGTCTTCTTATCTTTTGACCTTCTTCTTGTGCAGAGTACTTCCCGGGTTACTCCGTCGCTGTCACCCAGGCCATCGAGGCGCGGCGCGAGGTGCGAACGGCGGCAGGCATGGACATTGCGCCCAACGCGCCCCGGAATGTCGGCGAGCAGCTCTTGGCCGTCAAGACACGCCTGCAGCCAGCCCACCGAATGCCCCACCACCTGCAGCATGTCGGGGCTCAGGTGCTGGCCGCCCTCTGGCCGGATGCTCAAGTTCGGCGCACCCCCAGCCGGACTGCTGACTGGCTAGAGGTGGCAGTCGGACGCTTCAAGGCCTGGAAGGGCGCCGCGGCTCGGGTGGGTGCCCAGACGGCCTTGGAGTTCGCCAAGGCTTGGTACCCCGGCCTGGATCTAACCCAGCTGGCCACCTTCCGGTAGGAGGCCGGTCCAGAGCTAGCAGTGGCGGGTCCTATGCTCACTCGGCATGCGGCAGCGATTGCTGATTACGCCGACACCACCGTCTTCGTCCCCGAACTGGACGATGAGGGCGCTGAGGTGTCGCCCGACTGGTTTGGGCTGAACCCGACGGATGAGGACTCGGCAGAGGAGATTGCCTCCAGCAATGAGGTGAAGACGACAAGGACGAGGATGACAAAAACGATGCATCGGATGACGGAGCGGACGGCCAGCCTCAGCCCGATCGAGCCTCGACCAGCGAGCCCCGGGTGGCTGCGCCGACTGCTGTTGATGCTGACTGGGCAGAGACTCACTAGTCGGCTGCTCCACCATCTAGCGCTGCTTCCCCCACCAACCTCTCGGACCCGCCTACTGCTCCTCTGGCCTAGGCGTCCATTTTATCTTATCTTTTCCTATTCTTGTAATCTTTTGAACAAGTACGTTAAATTCGCGCAATTCCACCCACTGGGGTGTATGTTTAAACTTAATGACTGCTGGCATTAGGCCTCTTGCAATGTATATAAGTTTAAATCCCCACATTCTTGCATGTGTTGCCAGGTTCTTGCTAGATTTTGCTTCTCTATTTGGCTTTTTTCTCTTTCATGTTCTGTTGGCCGCCTCCCTGCGAGCCGGACAGCCGCTCTGCGGTCTCTGGCTAGGTCAGGGACTTGGCCGCTCTTTAGAACGGGCAAGTTACTTCAACCGCATAGGGCGTAGCTTAGTCGAGCGAGAAGACGGCCTGCCGACTACTGAGTAGCCGGAATAGGGAGGCGAGGAGCCGGCTAGGCCTAAGTTAGTGTTTTCCTTAGTCGGATTTCATGTCGACGGTGTTTCGGCCTTTAGCTCCTCGCCAGTCATATAGTCACACTGCAAGCTGTGACTTGGAGCGAAGAGAGGGCTTTGGCATCGGCACACTACTAGTCGGCTCCGGCTAGTGCAACTTAGGCCCAGGCGGCAAGCCCCCGGGTCGGCTGGCCGGGACCCGGGCATGGTAGGAACCGACTAGATAAAAAGGTAGCCCCCGAGTGCACCTCGGGGGGGCTGAGGTCTTTTACTTAATTAAAAAGTTGGCGTGGTACATACGCTCGAATCAACTGTAAAACGGGCGGAGTAGATTTGCATTCCATGGCTGCTCCGTCTCTTCGGCGGTTGTGCATCGCTTGCACACCCTGGGCTTCTAAGCGTCGATGAGGTAGTACGAGTCATTGCCCAGGGCCTTGCTGATGATGAAGGGGCCTTCCCAAGGTGCCACGAGCTTGTGCTATCTGGCTGATCGCTGGATCAGGCGGAGCACAAGGTCGCCTTCGCGGAAAGAATGCAGCCTGACTTTCTTGTTGTGGTAGCGGCGCAGGCTCTACTGGTAGATGGCGGACCGGCTGCACGCAAGCAGTCGGGCCTCTTCTAGCAGGTCGACGTCGTCTTCTAGCGCCTCTTTTGCTTTCGCCTCTGTGTACATGATGACCCAAGGTGATTCGAACTCGACATCTGTAGGGATGATAGCCTCGGCACCATACACAAGGAAGAAGGGTGAGAAGTCGATTGATCTATTGGGCGTGGTCCGAAGGCTCCAGAGGACAGCCGTCATCTCATCCAGCAGCAGACCGACCGCTCTAGCGGCTCGATCAGGCGGGGTTTGATGCCGGACAAGATAAGGCCGTTTGCTCGCTCTACTTGGCCATTTGACTACGGGTGGGCAACGGACGCTAAGTCCAGTCGGATACCTTGATTTGTGCAGAAATGGGCCAAGGTGCCTTGGGCGAAGTTGGTGCCGTTGTCGGTGATGATGCTGTGGGGAATGCCATATCAGACAGTGATGTTGGCGATGAATGTGACAGTAGTCGGACCATTCAGTTTCTTGATTGGCTTGGCTTCTATCCACTTGGTGAATTTGTCCATGGCGACCAGCAGATGAGTCATGTCGCCGTTGTTGTCTTGAAAGGACCCACCATACCCAAACCCCACACGGCGAATGGCTAGGTGATGGGGATGGTCTTGAGGGCGGAGGTCGGCAGGTGTTGCTTGGTGCTGAACTTCTGGCGCCCCTTGCACTTCTTGACCAACTCTTTGGCGTCGCCCAAAGCAGTCGGCTAGAAGAAACCATGGTGGAAAGCTTTCGCTACGAGGGACCTGGAGGCAGCATGGTGGCCACATTCGCCTTGATGGATATCTCTGAGGATCTCCAAGCCCTTCTCCAGTTCCACGCAGCGCTGATAGATGTCGTGTTGGGTTCTACGGTAGGGTGCGTCGACTGCAAATTAAAATTTCCTACGCATGGAACATCCAGGAACATGCTAAGGGAGATGGGTCACAGATCGTTACCACTAGATGCGCAGTGCCATGCAACGGGAGTAGAGTTGAGGCAGCGCATTCCTGGAGTCACCTCGTGTTCCCGGAGTTGTCTCCTCCTTGCCGGTCTCCCACGTAGCCGATCGGATCCCGCAAACAGGTTCGCCGGAGCGGCACAAGTGCACCACCTCTAACGGTATCTGTGCGTGCAGGAGGAACGTCGTGAGGCGGACTGCTAGGTCCAATCACACAACCGGCATCGAGTGGAGGTGGCTAGTTGCAACACATGCAAAGCCCTAACGATGGTGCTGAAGTGATCAACCGAATAAGTGTGTCGTACCTCCATTATTTATAGGCATCCGTCACGGGCTCAACACTTGGGCCTTGCACGGATCCTAAAGCCCAAAGTCTACTCGGTCGCGTTCCAACTCCAGCTTGGATCACATCCGACCAGTGTCCTTCGAACCGACCTCGTAGGTTCCTTCCCTTAAGCGCGCGACCCCTTAGGTTCAAGTCGGCTTGGTCGCAATTCGGATCAGCTCTGACATGCACGGTTGGTAGCGGCCTCTAGCAAGGCTTGTCGACCACCAAGCAGACTATGAAGCTGGTTAGGAGAACCTGTACAACGTGTCACACTTATGTTCCCTTTGCCTCACGATATATGTTGTCGGGCTCAAAGCGAGACTGTCATCCTTGTGCTAGCCCGACCTCTTTCTCGTTCCAGTGATACCGACCACAAACTGGGTTATCTCATAATTCTTGTCGCATGGCCATGCTTATCCTGATCGGATCACACGAGGGGCCCAGAGTATATCTCTCCTGATCGGAGGGGCAAATCCCATCTTGCTCGACCATGTCTCGCAGCATGGGACTGGATAAACCCGAAACTTACCTTTCTAACTACCCAGTCACGGATTAGCGTTTAGTCGGCCCAAAGCAAGTCTATCACCATCCCGAGTACATGCATCAGCTCAGGTCTTGGGACATAGAATGTATGTTGTACTAGAGACTAACAGATGACATATCACCATGTCTCATAGTTGGGTCTGTCCGACTCGAACCTTATCCCGACTCGGATTTGACTACGCCGAATCCGACCAAATCCTTCTGAGTCCATATTATCCGGTTAGCATCCAATGCTCCATGGCTAGTGAGACCGAGCCATCCATCGTGTCATATGCTAGTCTAGTCCGACATGTGCCCACACGTCACTTGCGACTAGGGGCAATTTAGGATGTATCATATAACACAAGATCTCACAGACAAGTCATGTACTTGCCAACAAGTATCATTGTTTACATCCAAGGACTATCTTCATTCATAAACACATAAGAAATATCATCATACATGATTGCCTCTAGGGCATATCTCCAACACGCCGGTCATGCTTTGCCTGGCGAGCTCTTGATTGACGATGGTGTAGGTGCCTGCTCTGCGCTGGATCTGTCGGGCTAGCACTTGGTCGGCTGGTAACACGTGGTTGACCAGATAATCGTGGATGGGCTGCGCCTAAGATGGGGCCGCCGCCACTGTGAATACAGCAACTGGTATGAGGGGCGGGTTGGGAGGCGGCGGGCCGGGACTGGCCGCTCCTGATGGCGCTGATGAAGTCCCCGGGCTGACTGCAGCAGCCCCCCGGCCGCCTGCTGGGTCTTTTGGGCCGGGTGCTGGTGCTGCAGCCCCCGAGCCGACTACTGAAGTCCCCGAGCCGACTACTGAAGTCCCTGAGCTGGATCCGACTGCTCCGGGGGCAGCCGGTGATACGTCTCCAACGTATCTATAATTTTTGATTGTTCCATGCTATTATATTACCTGTTTTGGATGTTTATGGGCTCTACTTTACACTTTTATATCATTTTTGGGACTAACCTACTAACTGGAGGCCCAGCCCGTATTGCTGTTTTTTGCCTATTTCAGTATTTCGAAGAAAAGGAATATCAAACGGAGTCCAAACGGAATGAAACCTTCGGGAGCGTGATTTTTGGAACAACGTGATCCATAGGACTTGGAGTGCAAGTCAAGAAGCAATCGAGGAGGCCACGAGGGTGGAGGGCGCCCCCCCCCCCTACTGGGCGCGCCCCCCTATTTCATGGGCCCCTCGGGCGTCCACCAACGTACTTCTTCCTCCTATATATATCCATGTACCCCGAAAACATCAAGGGAGACGACGAAAAACTATTTCCACCACCGTAACCTTCTGTATCCGCGAGATCCCATCTTGGAGCCTTCGTCGGCGCTCCGTTGTAGGGGGAATCGACCATGGAGGGCTTCTACATCAACACCATAGCCTCTCCGATGAGTTGTGAGTAGTTTACCACAGACCTTCGGGTCCATAGTTATTAGCTAGATGGCTTCTTCTCTCTCTTTGAATCTCAATACAAAGTTCTCCTTGATCTTCTTGGAGATCTATTCGATGTAACTCTTTTTGCGGTGTGTTTGTCGAGATCTAATGAATTGTGGGTTTATGATCAAGTTTATCTATGAGAAATATTTGAATCTCCTCTGAATTATTTTATGTGTGATTAAGTTATCTTTGCAAGTCTTCGAATTATCAATTTGGTTTGGCCTACTAGATTGATCTTTCTTGTGGGAGAAGTGCTTAGCTTTGGGTTCAATCTTGCGGTGTCCTCTCCCAGTGACAGCAGGGGCAGCAAGGCACGTATTGTATTGTTGCCATCGAGGATAAAAAGATGGGGTTTATATCATATTGCATGAGTTTATCCCTCTACATCATGTCATCTTTCTTAATGCATTACTCTGTTCTTTATGAACTTAATACTCTAGATGAATGCTGGATAGCGGTCGATGTGTGGAGTAATAGTAGTAGATGCAGGCAGGAGTCGGTCTACTTGTCACGGACGTGATGCCTATATACATGATCATGCCTAGATAATCTCATAATTATTCGCTTTTCTATCAATTGCTCGACAGTAATTTGTTCACCCACCGTAATACTTATGCTATCTTGAGAGAAGCCACTAGTGAAACCTATGGCCCCCGGGTCTATCTCTTATCATATAAGTTTGCTATCTACTTTTATTTGCATCTTTACTTTTCCAATATATATCATAAAAATACCAAAAATATTTATCTTATCATATTATCTCTATGAGATCTCACTTTCGCAAGTGGCTGTGAAGGGATTGACAACCCCTTTATTGTGTTGGTTGCAAGTTCTTGTTTATTTGTGTAGGTGCGTGGGGCTTTTCAGGAGCTTCCTACTGGATTGATACCTTGGTTCTCAGAAACTGAGGGAAATACTTACGCTACTATTGCTGCATCACCCTTTCCTCTTCAAGGAAAACCAACGCAAGCTCAAGACGTAGCAAGAAGGATTTCTGGCGCCGTTGCCGGGGAGGTCTTCGCTCAAGTCAAGACATACCAAGTACCCATCACAAACTCATCTCCCTCGCATTTACATTATTTGCCGTTTGCCTCTCGTTTTCCTCTCCCCCACTTCACCCTTGCCGTTTTATTCGCCTTCTCTTTCCCAATCTCCTCTCTCTTTCGTTTGCCTTTCTGTTTGCTTGTGTGTTGGATTACTTGTCGCGATGGCGCAAGATAATACCAAATTGTGTGATTTCTCCAATACCAATAATAACAAGATCCTTAGTACTCCGAGTGCTCCTCTTAATGATGTTGAGTCTTGTGAAATCAATGCTGCTTTGCTGAATCTTGTTATGAAAGATCAATTCTTCGGCCTTCCTAGTGAAGATGCCGCTACCCATCTAAACAACTTTGTTGATTTGTGTGAGATGCAAAAGAAAAAAAGATACAGATAATGATATTGTTAAATTGAAATTATTTCCGTTTTCACTTAGAGATCGTGCTAAAGTTTGGTTTTCGTCTTTGCCTAAGAATAATATTGATTCATGGAACAAGTGCAAAGATGCTTTCATCTCTAAGTATTTTCCTCCCGCTAAGATCATCTCCCTTAGGAACGATATTATGAATTTTAAACAACTTGATCATGAGCATGTTGCCCAATCTTGGGAAAGAATGAAATTGATGATTCGCAATTGCCCTACTCATGGTTTGAATTTATGGATGACCATACAAAAATTTTATGTCAGGTTGAATTTTGCTTCTAGAAATCTTTTTGATTCGGCCACGGGAGGCACGTTTATGGAAATCACCTTAGGAGAAGCTACTAAACTCCTTGATAATATTATGGCTAATTATTCTCAATGGCACACTGAAAGATCTACTAGTAAAAAAGTGCATGCTATAGAAGAAATTAATGTTTTGAGTGGAAAGATGGATGAACTTATTAAATTGTTTGCTACTAAGAGTGCTTCTATTGATCCCAATGATATGCCTTTGTCTACTTTGATTGAGAATAATAATGAATCTTTGGATGTGAATTTTGTTGGTAGGAATAATTTTGGAAACAATGCTTATAGAGGAAACTTTAATCCTACACCGTTCCCTAGTAATTCCTCTAATAATTATGGAAATTCCTACAATAATTCTTACGGTAATTTTAATAATATGCCCTCTGATTTTGAGAATAGTGTGAAAGAATTTATGATTTCTCAAAAGAATTTTAATGCCTTGCTTGAAGAAAAATGCTTAAAGTTGATGATTTGGCTAGGAACATTGATAGACTCTCGCTTGATGTTAACTCTTTGAAACTTAGATCTACTCCTCCTAAGCATGATATCAATGAGTCTCTAAAGGCTATGAGAATTTCCATTGATGAGTGCAAAGAAAGAACCGCTAGATTGTGTGCTAAGAAAGATTGCTTTGTAAAAGCGTGTTCTTCTAGTTTCCATGAAAATAATGATGAAGATCTTAAAATTATTGATGTGTCCCCTATTAGATCTTTGTCTTGCAATATGAATAATGATGGGACTGGAGATGAGTCAACTTTAGTTAAAAGGCGTCCCAATGATTCAGAGTTTTTAGATCTTGATACTAAATTAGGTAAAAGTGGGATTGGAGAGGTCAAGACTTTAAATAGCATTGAACCCACTATCTTGGATTTCAAGGAATATAATTATGATAATTGTTCTTTAGAAGATTGTATTTCCTTGTTGCAATCCATTGTGAATTCTCCTCATGCTTATAGTCAAAATAAAGCTTTTACCAAACATATTGTTGATGCCTTGATGCAATATTTTGATGAAAAACTTAACTTGGAAGTTTCTATACCAAGAAAACTTTATGATGAGTGGGAACCTACTATAAAGATTAAAATCAAAGATCATGAGTGTTATGCTTTGTGTGATTTGGGTGCTAGTGTTTCCACAATTCTAAAAACTTTATGTGATACTCTAGGTTTCCATGATCTTGATGATTGCTCTTTAAATTTGCACCTTGCGGATTCCACCATTAAAAAGCCAATGGGAAGGATCAATGATGTTCTCATTGTTGCAAATAGAAATTTGGTGCCGGTAGATTCTATTGTTCTTGATATAGATTGTAATCTTTCATGTCCTGTTATTCTTGGTAGACCTTTCCTTAGAACGATTGGTGCAATTATTGATATGAAGGAATAGAATATTAGATTCCAATTTCCATTAAGGAAAGGCATGGAGCACTTTCCAATAAATAAAGTTAAATTACCTTATGAATCAATCATGCGAGCTACTTATGAATTGAGTGCCAAAGATGGCACTACTTAGATCTATCCTCGCTTTTATGCCTAGCTAGGGGCGTTAAACGATAGCGCTAGTTGGTAGGCAACCCAATTTTATTTGTGTTTTTTTGTTTTTGCTTATGTTTAGTAATAAATTTGCATCTACCTTCTGTTTAGATGTGTTTTTATGTTCTAATTAATGTTTGTGCGAAGTAGAACCTATAGGATAACCTATGGTGATAGTTAATTTGATTCTGCTAAAAAACAAAAACTTTGTGCGCATGAAAATAATTTTAGTAATTCACAGAAACGTGATTTTGTGTTGATTATTTTTGCCTTAGATCAATAGACAAATTACCCAGTACTTCCTATTTGGGTAGGATTGTTAGAGTTCCAGAAGTATTTGAGAGTTACAGATTGCTACAGACTGTTCCGTTTTTGACAGATTCTGTTTTTCGTGTGTTAATTGCTTATTTTGATGCATCTATGGCTAGTATTAGGTGGTATGAACCATAGAGAACTTGGAATACAGTAGGTTTAACACCAATATATATAAATAATGAGTTCACTACAGTACCTTATGTGGTGGTTTTTCTTTCTTTCACTAACGGAGCTTATGAGATTTCCTGTTGAGTTTTGTGTTGTGAAGTTTTCAAGTTTTGGGTAAAGATTTGATGGACTATGGAATAAGGAGTGGCAAGAGCCTAAGCTTGGGGATTCCCATGGAACCCCAAGATATTCAAGAATAGCCAAAAGCCTAAGATTGGGGATTCCCCCGGAAGGCATCCCCTCTTTCGTCTTCGTTTATCGGTAACTTTACTTGGAGCTATATTTTTATTCGCCACATGATATGTGTTTTGCTTGGAGCGTCTTGTATGATATTAGTCTTTGATTTTTAGTTTACCACAATCATCCTTGCTGTACACACCTTTTGGGAGAAACCTACTTGATTGGAATTTATTAGAATACACTATGTGCTTCACTTATATATTTTGAGCTAGATAGTTTTTGCTCTAGTGCTTCACTTATATCTTTTAGAGCACGGCGGTGGCTTAATTTTGTAGAAATTTTTAATCTCTCATGCTTCACTTATATCATTTTGAGAGTCTTTTATAACAGCATGGTATTTGCTATGCTTATAAAATTGGTCCTAGAATGATGGGCATCCAAGTTGGGTATAATAAAAACCATCATAGGAAGTGAATTGGATGCTATGATCAATTTGATACTTGATAATTGTTTTGAGATATGGAGGTAGTGATGTTACAGTCATGCTAGTTGGGTGATTATGAATTTAAAGAATGCTTGTGTTGAAGTTGGCAAGTCCCATAACATGCACGTATGGTGAAAGTTGTGTAACAAATTTGAAACATGAGGTGTTCTTAGATTGTGCATCCTTATGAGTGGCGGTCGAGGACGAGCGATGGTCTTTTCCTACCAATCTATCCCCCTAGGAGCATGCGTGTAGTGCTTGGTTTTTGATGACTTGTAGATTTTTGCAATAAGTATATGAGTTTTTTTTTACTAATGTTGAGTCCATAGATTATACGCACTCTTACCATTCCATCATTGCTAGCCTCTTCGGTACCGTGCATTGCCCTTTCTCACCTTGAGAGTTGGTGCAAACTTTGCCGGTGCATCCAAACCCCGTGATACGATACACTCTATCACACATAAACCTCCTTATATCTTCCTCAGAACAGCCACCATACCTACCTATTGTGGCATTTCCATAGCCATTTCGAGATATATTGCCATGCAACTTTCCACCGTTTCGTTCTATTTTTTTATGACATGCATCATAATTGTCATATTGCCTTGCATGATCATGTAGTTGACATCGTATTTGTGGCAAAGCCACCATGCATAATTTTTCATACATGTCACTCTTGATTCATTGCCCATCCCGATACACCAACGAAAGCATTCATATAGAGTCATATGTTCTAGTATTGAGTTGTAATTCATGAGTTGTAAATAAATAGAAGTGTGATGATCATCATTATTAGAGCATTGTCCCCAAATAAAAAAAGAAAGGCCAAATAAAAAAGGGGTAAAGGCCAAATAAAAAAAGAAAGGCCAAATAAAAAAAGGAAGGCCCAAAAAAAGGAAATAAGGGGGCAATGTTACTATCTTTTTCCACACTTGTGCTTCAAAGTAGCACCATGTTCTTCATATAGAGAGTCTCATATGTTATCACTTTCATATACTAGTGGGAATTTTTCATTATAGAACTTGGTTTGTATATTCCTACGATGGGCTTCCTCAAAATGCCCTAGGTCTTCGTGAGCAGCAAGTTGGATGCACACCCACTTAGTTTCTTTTGTTGAGATTTCATACATTTATAGCTCTAGTGCATCCGTTGCATGGCAATCCCTACTCCTCATGTTGACATCAATTGATGGGCATCTCCATAGCCCGTTGATTATCCCTGTCAATGTGAGACTTTCTCTCTTTTTTTGTCTTCTCCACACAATCCCCATCATCATATTCTATTCCACCCATAGTGTTATATCCATGGCTCACGCTCATGTATTGCGTGAAAGTTGAAAAAGTTTGAGATTGTTTAAGTACGAAACAATTGCTTGGCTTGTAATCGGGGGTGTGCAAGATGGGAGCATTTTTGTGTGACAAAAATGAAGCATGACCTAACCATATGATTTTGTAGGGATGAACTTTCTTTAGCCATGTTATTTTGAGAAGACATGATTACTTTGATTAGTATGCTTGAAGTATTACTATTTCTTATATCAATATGAACTTTTATTTTGAATCATTTGGATCTGAACATTCATGCCACAATAAAGAAAATTACATTGAGAATTATGCTAGGTAGCATTCCACATCAAAAATTCTGTTTTTATCATTTACCTACTCGAGGACGAGCAGGAATTAAGCTTGGGGATGCTTGATACGTCTCCAACATATCTATAATTTTTCATTGTTCCATGATATTATATTACCCGTTTTGGATGTTTATGGGCTTTACTTTACACTTTTCTATCATTTTTGGGACTAACCTACTAACCAGAGGCCCGGCCCGTATTGCTGTTTTTTTGCCTATTTCAGTATTTTGAAGAAAAGGAATATCAAACAGAGTCCAAACGAAATGAAACCTTTGGGAGCGCGATTTTTGGAACAAACGTGATTCGGAGGACTTGGAGTGCAAGTCAAGGAGCAATCAAGGAGGCCACGAGGGTGGAGGGCGCCCCCCCCCCCCCCTACTGGGCACGCCCCCCTATCTCGTGGGCCCCTCGGGCGTCCACCGACATACTTCTTCCTCCTATATATATCCATGTACCCCAAAAACATCAGGGGAGACAATGAAAAACTATTTCCACCACCGTAACCTTCTGTATCCCCGAGATCCCATCTTGGAGCCTTCGTCGGCGTTCCACCGAAGGGGGAATCAACCACGGAGGGCTTCTACATCTATACCATAGCCTCTCCGATGAGTTGTGAGTAGTTTACCATAGACCTTCGGGTCCATAGTTATTAGCTAGATGGATTCTTCTCTCTCTTTGAATCTCAATACAAAGTTCTCCTTGATCTTCTTGGAGATCTATTCGATGTAACTCTTTTTGCGGTGTGTTTGTCGAGATTCGATGAATTGTGGGTTTCTGATCAAGTTTATCTATGAGAAATATTTGAATCTCCTCCAAATTATTTTGTGTGTGATTAAGTTATCTTTGCAAGTCTCTTCGAATTATCAGTTTGGTTTGGCCTAGTAGATTGATCTTTCTTGCAATGGGAGAAGTGCTTAGCTTTGGGTTCAATCTTGCGATGTCCTTTCCCAGTGACAGCAGGGGCAGCAAGGCACGTATTGTATTGTTGCCATCGAGGATAAAAAGATGGGGTTTATATCATATTGCATGAGTTTATCCCTCTACATCATGTCATCTGTCTTAATGTGTTACTCTGTTCTTTATGAACTTAATACTCTAGATGCATGTTGGATAGCGGTCGATGTGTGGAGTAATAGTAGTAGATGCAGGCAGGAGTCGGTCTACTTGTCACGGACGTGATGCCTATATACATGATCATGCCTAGATAATCTCATAATTATTCGCTTTTCAATCAATTGCTCGATAGTAATTTGTTCACCCACCGTAATACTTATGCTATCTTGAGAGAAGCCACTAGTGAAACCTATGGCCCCCGGGTCTATCTCTTATCATATAAGTTTGCTCTACTTTTATTTGCATCTTTACTTTTCCAATCTATATCATAAAAATACCAAAAATATTTATCTTATCATATTATCTCTATCAGATCTCACTTTCGCAAGTGGCCATGAAGGGATTGACAACCCCTTTATTGCGTTGGTTGCGAGTTCTTGTTTGTTTGTGTAGGTGCGTGGGACTTTTGAGGAGCCTCCTACTGGATTGATACCTTGGTTCTCAAAAACTGAGGGAAATACTTACGCAATCCAGGAGACTTGGAGTGGATGTCAAGAAGCGAACGAGGCGGCCATGAGGGTGCTCGGTGCGCCCTAAGGGGGTGGGTGCGCCCCCCACCCTCGTGGGCCCCTCGAGCGTCAACCGACATACTTATTCCTCTTATATATATCCACGGACCCCGAAAACATCTAGGAGCACCACGAGAAATTATTTACACCGCCGCAACCTTTTGTATCCGCGAGATCCCATCTTGGAGCCTTCACCGGCGCTCCACCGGAGGGGGAATCGACCACGGAGGGCCTCCACATCATCTCCAAGGCCTCTCCGATGAGTTGTGAGTTGTTTACCACAGACCTTCGGGTCCATAGTTATTATCTAGATGGCTTCTTCTCTCTCTTTGAATCTCAATACAAAGTTCTCCTCGATCTTCTTGGAGATCTATTCGATGTAACTCTTTTTGCGGTGTGTTTGTCGAGATCCGATGAATTGTGGGTTTATGATCAAGTTTATCTATGAGAATTATTTGAATCTCCTCTGAATTCTTTTATGTGTGATTAAGTTATCTTTGCAAGTCTCTTCGAATTATCAGTTTGGTTTGGCCTACTAGATTGATCTTTCTTGCAATGGGAGAAGTGCTTAGCTTTGGGTTCAATCTTGTGGTGTCCTTTTCCAGTGACAGCAGGGGCAGCAAGGCACATATTGTATTGTTTCCATCGAGGATAAAATGATGGGGTTTATATCATATTGCATGAGTTTATCCCTCTACATCATGTCATCTTGCTTAATGTGTTACTCTGTTCTTATGAACTTAATACTCTAGATGCATGCTGGATAGTGGTCGATGTGTGGAGTAATAGTAGTACATGCAGGCAGGAATCGGTCTACTTGTTGCGGACGTGATGCCTATATACATGATCATGCCTAGATAATCTCATAACTATGCGCTTTTCTATCAATTGCTCGACAGTAATTTGTTCACCCACCGTACTACTTATGCTATCTTGAGAGAAGCCACTAGTGAAACCTATGGCCCCCGGTTCTATCTTTTATCATATAAGTTTTCCATCTACTTTTATTTTCATCTTTTATTTTCCAATCTATATCATAAAAATACCAAAAATATTTATCTTATCTTATTATCTCTATCAGATCTCAGTTTCGCAAGTTACCGTGAAGGGATTAACAACCCCTTTATCGCGTTTGTTGCGATGTTCTTGTTTGTTTGTGTAGGTGCGTGGGACTTTTGAGGAGCCTCCTACTAGATTATACCTTGGTTCTCAAAAACTGAGGGAAATACTTACGCTACTATTGCTGCATCACCCTTTCCTCTTCAAGGAAAACCAACGCAAGCTCAAGACGTAGCAGCCGGCACGAAGATGGAGTCGGGCTCCGACGAGGGCTTGATAGATGGCTTGCGGAGGTGCTCGAGGGAGACGGCGGCTAGTATGGCTTACCGGGTGGAGCCAATGCGGGCGAGAGCACCTGCTGCATCGTTGTCGGCTCGTGGCACGTGGATGAACTCGCACCCGTCAAAATGCCCGCTCATCTGCTGGACGAGGAAGCGGTAGCTTGTAATGTTGGCATCCTTGGCGTCCCAGTCGCCGGACGACTGCTAGACCACCAAGTTTGAGTCGCCGTAGTAGAGGATGCAGCGGATGCCGATTTCTTTGGCCAGTCGGAGCCCAAAGATGAGCGCCTCATACTCGGCTACGTTGTTGGAGGCGGTGAAGTGGATCTGCAGTGTGTACTTCAGCTTGTCGCCTTTTGGGAGAGGTGAGGACGATGCCGGCTCCCAAGCCGGTGCGCATCTTTGAGTCGTCAAAGTGCATCCACCAATGCGTAGAATCCTGTGCTGGCGGCAAGTACTGGGACTAGGCCCAGTCGACAAGGAAGTCGGCCAGTGCTTGAGACGTGATGGCGGTGCGGGGCTGGTAGAGGATGGTGTGGGGAGCCAGCTCGATGGCCCACTTGGCTACCCAGCCTGAGGCGCCTCTATTGCCCATGATCTCGGCAAGGGGAGCAGTGCAGACAACCGTGATGGAGTGCTCTTGGAAATATTGCTTCAGCTTCTTGGTGGCAAAGTACAGGCCGTAGCACATCTTATGGTAATGGGGGTAGTTCTGCTTGGAGGCCGACGGGACCTTGCTTAGGTAGTACACCGGCCTCTGGACCAACTGGGCCTTGCTGGCTTCTCGACGCTCGACGAAAATCACCATGTTGATGACTCGGTTGGTGGCGGCGATGTAGAGGAGCATGGGCTCTTTAGCAGCCAGAGCCGCCAGGATAGGCGGCGTTGACATCATACGCTTGAGCTGGAGGATGGCGGCGTCCGCCTGGTCATTCCACTCGAAGCAACTGGTTCTCTTCATGAGCTGGTACAGAGGGAGTTCCTTCTCGCCAACCGACTAATGAAGCGGCTGAGGGATGCCAGGCACCCGGTGAACTTCTGGACGTCACGCAACTTGGTGGGATTCTCCATCCGCTCGATGGCCTTGATCTTGACAGGGTTGCACTCGATGCCGCGTTCTGAGACAAGGAAACCAAGGAGCTGGCTGGCTGGTACACCGAAGACACACTTCTACGGGTTGAGCTTGATGTTGAAACGACACAGGTTCTCAAAGGTCTCCTTGAGGTCTTCCATCAAGGTTCCACGCTTCTCCGTCTTCACCACAATGTCATCCACATAGACGTGGGCATTGCGTCCGAGTTGCTTCAACAAGCATTTCTGCATACAACGTTGGAAGGTGGCGCCGGCATTTCTCAAGTCGAACGTCATGGTGATGTAGCAGAAAACGCCGAATGGTGTGATGAAGGCGGTCTTCACGCGATCAGCTGGTTCCAGCTTGATCTGGTGGTAGCTGGAATAGGCATCAAGGAAAGACAACATCTCGCATACGGCTGTGGAGTCAATCACTTGGTCTATCCGGGGCAAAGCAAACAGATCTTTGGGGCACGCTTTGTTGAGATTGGTGTAATCAATGCACATGCGCTACTTGTTGTTCTTCTTCAACATGAGGACTGGGTTGGCAAGCCAATCCGGATGAAATACTTCCATGATAAATCCAGCCGCTAGCAGTCGGGCGACCTCTTCTCCAACAATCCTTCTCTTCTCTTCTAACAGGTGGCGGAGGGGTTGCTTGACCGACTTAGCATCCGGCCTGACGTGCAGTTTGTGCTCGGCGAGATCCGTCGGACACCCGGCATGTCTTTGGGGGACCATGCGAAGATGTCTCGATTCTCACAGAGGAAATCGACGAGCTTGCCGTCCTATTTGTTGTCAAGACCAGTGCCCACGACAGTAAACCTCTTCGGGTGCTCCGGGTCCAGGGGGATCCGCTTGGTCTCTTTGGCCGGCTGGAAGGAGGCCCCTGCTTCGGACTCCTTGGGATCAGTCGGCATGGCCGACTTCTCGCTGGCCATGGCTACCATCCGGTCAAGGAGCCACTTTTCTTGAGCGATGACGAGGGACTCGGCCAGCCGGCTGCTGGCGGCAGCACAATCTTGTGACTTCTTGTAATTTTCGGCAATGGTGATGATGCCCTTGGTGCCCGACATCTTGGCCTTCAGGTATGCATAGTGCAGGATCATCATGAACTTGGCCAGTGCAGGGTGGCCCAAGAGCGCGTGGTAGGGGCTTTCTAGGTCGACCACCTCGAACCAGATTGGTTCGCGGCGGAAGTGATCCCTCTCGCCGAAGAGGACATCAATCTTAATCTTGCCAATTGGGGAGCGGGAAAGGCCGGGAACTATGCCATGGAAGACAGTCCGGCTTGGCTGAAGCTGCTTGTCCTTGATACCCAGCCGCTCCAAGGTCTCGCGGTACAGGATGTTGGTGCTGCTGCTGCCATCTATCAGGACTAGGCCGAAATGGCAGGTCCGCCTCTTCGTTGCAAAGGTTGCGTCGAGCACCAGGGCGTATGAACCTGGGTTGGGCATCACAGCCGGGTGGTCAGCTTGGCTCCAAGTGATGGGCCTCTCGGACCAGTGCATGCGGGTGGGAACCTCCGAGCTGACGGCGTTGACCTCTCGGTGCTGCCGCCGCTTGCTGTGCTTGTTGCCGGCTTCACTCGTGAAGACGACATAGGCGGCGTGCTCTTCAGGTAACTTGTCTTGAATGGCACCGACAGGTTGAGCTGCCGGCTGCTGAGCGACCGGAGCTAGAGGGCCGACTGGTGGGGGAGGTGGGAGGGCCTCGCCCTTGGCGATCTGAGCAAGCTAATTGCACTTCCGCGTGGTGTGGTTGGATGGCTTTGCGCCGTTGTGGAACTTGCACAGGGCGTCAAGGGCTTGCTCGAAGGAGAGGGCGGGCAACCACGCTCCCTTGCCAGTTCACTACCACTTGGGGGCGGGCTGACCAGTCGGCTGCTGATCTTCGACTGCTGCTACCTACCGGTTGTTGGAAGCCGGCTGCTGAGCCTTGCGCTTGTTGTCGTTTTGCTGGCGCCAGTTGGTGTCAACAGCCGGTGTTTTGGGAGCCGGAGGGAGCACCTTCCCGGACGCGTCCACTCAGAGCTCTGACTTCAAGGAGGAGTTGGCCGTGGCATATTTGTCCGCTATGATTAGCAGCTCGTCTAGGGTGGCCGGCTCATTGTAGAGGAGCTTGTGCTTGAGTAAGGTGCCCTCTCGGCACACGACAGTGAAGTACTCTATGGCTTGCACCTCATGCACCCCTTCGCTGGAGTTGTGCAGCTCGCCCCAGCGCGTTAAGTAATCGTGGGTGGACTCAGTCGGGCCTTGGACGCACATGGAGAGTTGGCGAGTCTTGGGCGGCCGCTTGTAGGTGCTGTGAAGTTGTGGATGAGGACTTCGGTGAAATCCAGCCAGCTGTTGACGTTGTACAGCTTGAGGCTGTTCAGCCATGTCTAGGCCGTGCCCTGGAGCATGAGTGGAACATACTTCACAGCAACACGCCTGTTGCCGCTTGCTATGTTGACTGCGGTCGAGTAGTCAACCAGCCAATCCTCCGGCTTCACGGAGCCGTTGTACTTGGGAGTGTCTCATGGGAGCGAGAACCCTTTGGGAAAGGGCTCGTCGCGTATGCGGGGGCCAAACAAGGCGGGCTGACTGCATCTTCTTCTTCTATCCCAGGGATCGAGCAAGTCGGTCGATCCAGTGGCGGGCGTCGTTCTCTCCGACTCCCTCGTGGTGGCCCAGCCGGCCTCCGAGAGTCGGATGCTCAACAGCCGGCGGGGAGGCACGTCTCTCCCTACGTGGGGGAGGCAGGCGGTCGCCACGCCGTTCCACTGCTCTTGGGCGGTCGTCTTGGTCGCGCTCGATCATGATGTGCGTGCGCCGTCTGCGGCTAGCAGCCGGCTCCGGGTTCCTCCGGCCGTGAGCGCGGACTGTCAGGGACCAAGAGGTCGTGCCATGCTCACGGTGGGGGGGACGGGTCTCATCTTGCGCCAGGTTCCACCATGCGGCGGCCGGCTTCCTGCTGCACGACGGCCGTGTCTAGGAGCTACTAAAGGCGCTCCATCATGCAGCGCTTCTCGTATCCCTCCATGTGGTCCAACTCGTCTGCCGCTGCCTGGGCAGCGCATAGGTTCTCCATGGGGGTGGCGTAGACCGGGCGGTCGGCTCCCAACAGGCCGGCAATGGTGGTGCCGCATTGTCGGACTGCGCCCAACCGGCTGGGCTCTCCGGCAGCCAGAGTGCCGCCTACATCATGGTCGATCTCGCGTTGGTAGGCGTCAATAAGGCACCTCATGGCGGCCAGCTGGTAGGCGTTGTCGAGGAGCGAGACGTGGTGTGCCTCCACAGTCGCACCATCCGCGCCTTCCTTGACCGGAGTGGCGAGGGCTCGTAGGGCCGCCCGGATCAAATCCTGGTCCGCTCTGGCGGAGGCTCCGTCCTGACTAATGACCAGCACCTTTGTGACGATGCTGGCGCTGGTGATGCTATCCGCGCGAGGGAGTGGGTCGTCGATGATGTCTACGTGGTCGGGGTAGGCATCAGTATTTGCTACGTCGGAGTCGATGATTATCTTGACGGGCAGATCGGTGGAGCCGACAGACTCCAACTCAGAGGCGAGCTCATTAGCGAGGTGGAGCTTGCTGAGGAGGTCGACGAGGCAGCTCTCAGAGTTGGCCGATCCCGCGTCGAGTGCGGGCTCGTCGGCGAGGTGGAATCCACCAAGGAGATCGGCGAGGGAGCTTGCAGCGCAGGCGGCCTCCACGCCACGCAACGCATCGGTGCAAGCGCCATCCAGCGTGCCAGGCTGGCTGTGCTCTCAAGGAAGGAAACAGGTTCCCGTCCAGAACGTGTCTCTGACCAACGGTGCGCTTAGCCCCATGGTGGGCGCCAAATGCCGTGGTATTTCCTCGACATATGCCAAGGGATGGCTTATCATGACGGGAGTGCATTATCGGGCTCTAGAAGCGGAGTAGGCAAGACCTCAAACGACGTCGGGTCTTACCCAGGCTCGGGGCTCTCTGAGGGAGTCCTGGATTAGGGGGTGTCCGGATGGCCGGACTAAAACCTTTGGCCGGACTCCCAGACTATAAAGATACAAGATTGAAGACTCCGTCCCGTGTCCGGATGGGACTTTCCTTGGCGTGGAAGGCAAGCTTGGCGATACGATATGAAGATCTCCTCCCATTGTAACCGACTCTGTGTAACCCTAGCCCTCTCCGGTGTCTATATAAACCAGAGAGTTTTAGTCCATAGGACGAACAACAATCATACCATAGGCTAGCTTCTAGGGTTTAGCCACTCCGATCTCGTGGTAGATCTACTCTTGTACTACCCATATCATCAATATTAATCAAGCAGGAGTAGGGTTTTACCTCCATCGAGAGGGCCCGAACCTGGGTAAAAACATCGTGTCCCTTGTCTCCTGTTACCATCCGCCTAGACGCACAGTTCGGGACCCCCTACCCGAGATCCGCCGGTTTTGACACTGACATTGGTGCTTTCATTGAGAGTTCCTCTGTGTCGTCGCCTTTAGGCCCGATGGCTTCTTCGCTCGTCAATCGCGATGCGGTCCGGGATGAGACTTTTCTCCCCGGACAGATCTTTGTATTCGGCGGCTTCGCACTGCGGGCCAACTCGTTCGGCCATCTGGAGCAGATCGAAAGCTACGCCCCTGGCCATCAGGTCAGGAAGCTTAAACTACACGGCCGACATCCGCAGGGACTTGATCTTCGACGGATTCGAGCCACGACCGGGCGCGCCACACTGTCACAATGGGCATGATTTAGCTCTGCCATCGGACAACACCCAGAGCGTCACTCAAGTGTCCGCTCCGACCATTAGCTCGGAGCCCACTGCGCCAGTCGGGGACGTACAGTTGGACGCCGCCCCGGAAGCTGCAACCTCTACGGCGATAGAGTCGGATACCAGCCTAGTCCCTCGCAAGGCCCGTGACTCCAAGGTTCCGGACTCCGATCCGGACTCCGTAAATCCCGCACCTCTTCTGATTAAGCCCGATTGGGCTCCGGTCATGGAGTTCACCGCCGCGGACGTCTTTCAGCACTCGCCTTTTGGCGGTATCCTGAATTCATTAAAGTCTCTCTCTTTGTCAGGAGAGCCCTGGCCGAACTACGGCCAACACGGTTGAGATGCGGACGACGAAGAAATTCGAAACCCACCCACCACCCACTTCGTAGACACTGTCGACGATTTAACCGACATGCTCGACTTTGACTCCGAAGACATCGACGGCATGGACGCCGATGAAGGAGCCGATCAAGAACCAGCACCTATAGGGAACTGGAAAGCCACCTCGTCATATGACATATACATGGTGGACACCCCTAAAGCGGGGGATGGCGAGGAGAAAACGGAGGATGATCCCTCCAAGAAGCAACCCAAGCGCCGACATCAGCGGCGCCGCTCTAAGTCCCGCCAAAGCAAAAATGGCGATTCCGGCACCGGAGATAACAACACGCCGGACAGTGCCGAAGACAACCCCCTCCAGCAGGATTCAGTGCAGGAGGATGAAGGAGCCAGCCCTCATGAGAGAGCGGCCGACAAAGAGGATGAGGACGAAAATTACATGCCTCCCTCCGAAGACGAGGCAAGCCTCGACGACGACGACGAATTCGTTGTGCCAGAGGATCCCGTCGAACAAGAGCGTTTCAAACACAGGCTCGTAGCCACGGCAAGTAGCCTCAAGAAGAAATAGCAGCAGCTTAGAGCTGACCAAGACTTGCTAGCCGACAGATGGACCGAAGTCCTGGCGGCCGAAGAGTATAAACTAGAACGCTCATCCAAGAGCTACCCAAAGCGCAGGCTGCTACCCCAACTTGAGGAGGAAGCAACTAAACCTACATCACCAGCGTACGATGCGCCTAATCGGCCACCCCGTGGCCGCGATAGAGAGGCCTTCAGGTCCTCAACCCAAGCCGCACCCCGACACCGCTCAAAACATACCAGAGTATGGGGAGACGCAACAGACCTGCGAGACATCTTGGAGAATAAGGCAAGGCAAACAAGATCAATCTACGGATCGCATGGGCGCCCCGCTTCATGTGACGCTAGCCGTCACGCCGGACATAATAAGTATGGCCCGGCCGAATACAACAGACCAAGCTCGTCCGAGCTGCGTCTTGATATAGCCCAGTACAGGGGCGCCGCACACCCATTATGCTTCACAGACGAAGTAATGGATCATCAAATCCCCGAGGGCTTCAAACCCGTAAACATCGAATCATACGATGGCACAACAGATCCTGTGGTATGGATCAAGGATTATCTCCTTCATATCCACATGGCCCGTGGTGATGATCTACACGCCATCAAATACCTCCCGCTCAAGCTTAAAGGACCAGCTCGACATTGGCTTAACAGCCTGCTAGCAGAGTCAATTAGTTGTTGGGAGGACTTGGAATCCGCATTCCTTGACAACTTCCAGGGCACGTATGTGCAACCACCAGACGCCGATGACCTAAGCCACATAATCCAGCAGCCAGAGGAATCGGCCAGACAATTCTGGACACGGTTCCTAACCAAGAAAAACCAAATAGTCGATTGTCCGGACGCCGAGGCCCTTGCAGCCTTCAGGCACAACATCCGAGACGAATGGCTTGCCCGGCACCTAGGACAGGAAAAGCCGAAATCTATGGCAGCCCTCACGACACTCATGACCCGCTTTTGTGCGGGAGAAGATAGATGGCTAGCTTGTAGCAATAACATAACCAAGAGCCCCGGCAATTCGGATACCAAGGATAACAATGGCAGGTCACGTCGCAACAAGCATAAGCGCCGCATTAACGGTGACAATACTGAAGATACGGCAGTCAATGCCGGATTCAGAGGCTCTAAACCGGGTCAGCGGAAGAAGCCATTCAAAAGAAACCCTCAGGGCCCATCCAGCTTAGATCGGATACTCGATTGCTCGTGCCAGATACACGGCACCCCCGAACAGCCAGCCAATCACACCAACAGGGATTGTTGGGTGTTCACGCAGGCAGGCGAGTTAAGTGCCGAAACCAGAGACAAGGGGCTACATAGCGATGACGAGGAGGGGCCCCGGCCGCCGAACAACAAAGGACAAAAGGGATTTCCCCTGCAAGTTCGGACGGTGAACATGATATACGCAACCCACATCCCCAAAAGGGAGCGGAAGCATGCTCTCAAGGACGTCTATGCGTTGGAGCCAGTCGCCCCAAAGTTCAACCCATGGTCCTCCTGCCCGATCACCTTCGATCGAAGGGACCATCCCACCAGCATCCGTCACGGCAGATTCGCCGCACTGGTCCTAGACCCAATTATCAACGGATTTCACCTTACCAGAGTCCTAATGGACGGCAGCAGTAGCCTGAACCTGCTTTACCAGGACACAGTGTGAAAAATGGGCATCGATCCTTCAAGGATTAAACCCACAAAGACAACCTTCAAAGGTGTCATACCGGGTGTAGAGGCTAGCTGTACAGGCTCAGTTACACTCGAAGTGGTCTTTGGATCCCCGGATAACTTCCGGAGCGAGGAGTTAATCTTTGACATAGTCCCATTCCGCAGCGGCTATCACGCCCTGCTTGGACGAACCGCATTTGCAAAATTCAATGTGGTGCCGCACTACGCATATCTCAAGCTCAAGATGCCAGGACCTCGCAGAGTCATCACGGTAAACGGAAACACCGAACGCTCTCTCCGAACGGAGGAGCACACGGCGGCCCTGGCGGCGGAAGTATAGAGTAGCCTCTCAAGGCAGTTCTCCAATCCAGGCGTCAAACGTCCGGACAACGTCAAGCGAGCCCGAAGTAACCTACAACAAATCCGGCTGGCACATTCCGAGCAAGCATAGCAGTGCGGCCCCAACCCCAGCCCCCGCCAAATGGCGATACTGGTACCACGCGTACATAATTACGCCCTAGAGATACCATGGGCATAAGGGGAGGGGCACAACAACGGCACGCCCAGAATGCGGCTCAACCGCACTAAGGGGCTCCCTATTTCGCCGTTTTCCTTTTTACACACTTTCAGGACCCAACTATTCAGAAGGCCTATTCGGCAATACACTCGCCGAACCCACGATGCAACAGCCAGGGAGAGAGCAAGCCACGTCAAAAGTCCAGGTGGTCTCTATAACGAGTTTAATACCTGTTTTACTTACAATCCCGCGGCTTGCCCCTGGAGGGGAACATGTCAAATACTCCCATCTCTTGCTTACCGCACTTCTTGTATCGTTCTGCTTTCGCAGCAGCCCTTTTTAATAAACAATATATAGCTCTTACCTATTATTGTACTTATCTATTTTTTATATACAAATATGTTCAGTCATGACATTCTGCAACCGTACACTTTGGTGCGGACAATACACCAGGGGCTTACAACACCCCATAACATGGTGTGATAAGACCAAACACTCTCACGAGTGCGGCACCCCGAACTTATAGCACTATATGCATCGGCTCCGAATCATGTCTTTGATCAATAGTTGGGTTTGCCCGGCTCCCATGTTTTGGTACCTTACGTTCCGCATTGTTGGCTAAGGTAGCGCTGGGAGAACTACTGCGATTGTGCCCCAGTTGAGCTGGGTTAACACCTCAGTAGAGAAAGCTAAAACTGACTATCATGATAGTGCGAGAGACCGGTCGCTGTTCGCGAGGTTTCTTCGAGTCCTTAAAGACTTATGCCGCTTCGAGCGAGGAACCGGACTTATCCGGCCTAGGCATGGATAGCGCCCCGAACTCGGTCTTCCGAATACTAGGGGCTTCGCCGAAATTTAAAATTATAGAATTATATGGCTAAGTGAGAGTGATAAAGCATTATAAGTCTGACGGCCTGGTTCATTGTGCTGAACGCCTCCCTAGATGGACCCAAGAATGGGAACAAGAGCGCTCAGGTTTATCCCAAACACCCCAGCACTCGTGGCATGGGGGTCGAAGCCGACGACTTGCATCTCTTAGATTTGATAAACAGCCGCACAGAAGGTAATATTTTAAATTAACAAGCGTTGCTTAACGCATATGAACAAAGCTTCAGCGTACAGGATAACAAATGCGAGTCTACTCAAAAATTACATCTTTGGAGCACTCGTCTGCTATACGGTGGGCACCCTTCAGAATGCCATTATAATACATCTTGGGCGTACGATACTCCTTTCCCGGCGGTGGCGCGTCCGTCAACAGCTTCTCCGTGTCTAGCTTGCCCGAGTGCACCTTAGCACGGGCAAGGGCCCGACGGGCACCTTCAATACAAATGGAGCGCTTGACGACCTCAATCCACGGACACGCGTCCACTAGCCGCCGCACTAGATCGAAGTAGCTCCCAGGCATGACTTCGCCAGGCCACAGCCGAGCTATGAGGCCCTTCATGGCCTGTTCGGCCACCTTGTGGAGCTCGACCAGCTGCTTCAGCTGGTCGCTCAGGGGCACCGGATGTTCGGCCTCAGCATACTGAGACCAGAACACTTTTTCCGTCGAGCTCCCCTCTTTGGCTCGGTAGTATGCGGCGGCATCAGACACACTACGGGGTAGATCGGCGAACGCTCCTGGAGAGCTCCGGATTCGGGTAAGTAGCAGATAATTAACTTTTATATTTTTGCTTTGCATAAAGAATGCCTTACCCGCCGCTATCTTCTTCATCGCCTCGATCTTCTGAAGGGCCTTATGGGCTTCGGCCTTAGCGGTCTTGGTACTCTCAAGAGCCAAGGCAAGCTCGGACTCTCGAGTCTTCGAGTCACGCTCCAAACTCTCGTGTTTTTCCACGAGAGCCTGGAGCTCTTGCCGCACCTCCGCCACCCGCGCCTCCTGCTTCTCTCGCTCGATGCGCTCCAAGGCCGCACTCTTTTCGGCCTTGGAGACCGCCTCTTTCAGGGTCGCCATCTTGGTCGTGGCTCCTGCAACATTAACGTTGGTCCTGTTATTATTTTGCAACCAAGTATTTCTATATACATTTACAGGAGGTACTATGTACCCTCTTTACCCTCGAGCTGCTTCTTGGCACGGCCGAGATCGCTCTCGGACCGCTCGAGGCTTTCCTTCAATGCATTGACCTCCGTAGTCAGTGCGGCAGAGGTCAGCAGCGCAGCCTGCATTCCCATGTTGACATATCTCTATTAGACTCATGCGTATATCTTTTTAGATCCTCAGCTCGACTTTTCTTTCCGAACACCGAACTGAGCATCAGGGGCTACTGTCTATGCGGTAATATTTTTTATATATGTTTTTGAACACATACCTCAAAGCCCGTTAACAGGCTTGTACAGGCTTCCGTCAGCCCGCTCTTGGCGGACTGAACCTTCTGAATCACCGCACTCATAATAGTGCGGTGTTCCTCGTCGATGGAGGCGCCGTTAAGCGCCTCCAGCAAATTGTCCGGCGCCTCCGGGTGGACGGAAGTTGCCGGCGTCGTAGGCTTTCCCTTCTTATGAAGGCGCCGCCTGTCGGACTCTGGAACCGCTGATGGTTCCGGAGCAGTGTCCGGCCCGGGGTCGGACTTAGATCCCTCCGGAGCTTTACCCCCTTCGGGCCTGGAGTCCGGGAGATCGCCTTGCGGTGCCTCCAGGACCACCTCCTCCTGGTTTAGTCCCTTTCGGGACCCTACCTCGGCGTCGTCCGCAGGGAGCGGGGAGGAGGCTGTCGAAAGCGAAGCACTGTTCACATCCGACAAATTCAGGGAGCCGCTCGACGAATCACCAAGCTGAGCTCTGGGCGGACTGCATGATTAAAATTTGGCGTTAGACATTACCAAATAATAGAAGAGCGCCATGAGTCATTCGGGTAATCGGACACTTACGACTTTGCCAGGGGCTTGACCCTGGATGGCCATTCCTCCCCGCCGTCTTCGGCATTGGAGGCGTAGTCCGACAGATGGGTCTTCCCCTTCTTGGACCCTCCGGCCTCCCCAGTTGGGGCGGCCTTCCTATTCTTTCCTCCCCCCATTGGAGGGGGAGAGGCTTCTTCATCTCCTTCCTCCTCCTCGTCTGTCACATCCCTAGCTCTGGCCTGTCATGTGCTTGCTTCCATCTGTGCATCATGTTTAAATTTTTAAAAACTTGAACTGAGGAAGTCAGAAGCCTCAAAACCCTAAATAAAAGAAGGGAAAAAACCCTAAAATCTCATTCATTGTTCCAAAATGCTCCTCTTAGATGTTTAATATTTTTGGCAAGGGTTTTGATCCAAACCAAAAATAATGAACATTTTAAAAGGATTTATTTTTGGGACTTTGAATTTAAATCATTAGCTATTTGAATTTGAATTATATTCATATAACTAGAATATAATTTCAAATACCCCTGAAATATTTTATAAGCTTTTGGAAAAGTCCATCTAGCAAAATAAAAATATTCAGAGGAGTTTTTGGCATTGTTTGAATTTGTTTAAATTCAAACAATGGCAAAAGATATTAAATAAAAGAAACAGAACAGAAATAAAAAAAAGAGCAGAAGCCTACCTGGCGCTCACCTCTCAGCCCACCCGGCCCAAACCTACCTGGCGGCCTAGCTGGCAGGCCCAGCCCACCTCCTCCTCCCTGTCGCCTTCCTCCTCGCGCCAGTAGGCAGAGGAGGGACTCGGCGCACGCGCCCGAGCTCGCCACGCCACCACCCTGCTCGTCTGCATCGCCTGGACACCGCGACGCCTCGCGTCATCCTCTCGGCGCTGCCCCGACCCCCTGGAACCCCCTCGACCTCTCCCATCGCCTCTCCCCTTCTCCGTCCCTCTCGCACACAACCGGCCGAGCGCCACCGTCGCTGACCCTCGCTGCCCTCGCGGCCACCGCCACCCCCTCTCCTCCCCGACGCGCTCCCGAGCTCCGCAGTGCCTCCCTCGACCTCTCCGTCGGCTCACGCGACCGGAGAAGCCCCGAAGCGCCGTCCCGACGCTTTTCCCCTCCTCGGCCACCGAGGACCGCCGCTGTCGATTCGCCGCCTCTGACGCCTCCCCGAGACCCCCGAGCTGCTCATCGACCTCGCGGTGAGCCTCCGTGCAGAACCCCTCTCTTTCCCCTCGCGTTTGCGAGCTCTAGGCCATAGCTCCGTCGCGGCCGAACTCCTGCCGCCGCTGACCTTGTCGCCGCCGTCACCTGCAGCCACTGGAGCTCCCACCCGAGTGCACCATCATGCTCAGAACGTCTCCACGAGCCCGTTGCCTGCCGCAGCTCGCCCTCTCGTGCCCCCTAGTGGTCGCCCGTGTCTCACCCGAGCTCCGGCGGCCGCAACCGAGCTCGCCGCCGTCGACTCCGGCCACCCCAGGCCCGGAGACCACGACCATCCGACGCGCCATCACGCCAGCTCTCCGTAGAGCCAAAGGGCACACCGAATGGTGCCCTGTACGTGAAACCCGCACCTCCACCGCCGCGTTTAGCCTCGCCGGCGGCTAAACACCGGCGAGTTGACCCCGCTGACCAGGGGTTTGACCTCCCCCTGGGTCGATGACAGGTGGGGCCAGCCCCCTGTTAATTAGTTTAGTTTATTTTAATTTATTTAGCCACTATTTCACTGCCATGTGGGCCCGAGGCCCTGCTAATTTGGTTTAGGTACTAATTAAATTTTAGCTAACCCACTGACCCGCTGATTGTGGGCCCCAGCCCTTCTAATTACGTTAGTTAAGAATTAACTAAACCCTGTTTAGTTCCTGTGTCACTGACGTGTGGCCCCCACACGTCAGGTTTGACCTGGAGCGCCCAGTTGACCTGCTGACGTCACGGTGACGCACTGCTGACGCAGTAAATGTTTTCTGGAATTTAAATAATTCTTAAATGATTTATTAATTTCAGAAAATGCCCTAAACTTCAATAAATCATAGAAATTCAACCATAACTCCAAATTAAATAATTTATATATGAAAAATTATCAGAAAAAATTCAAGGAATCCATCTGTACCATTTTCATGCATGTTAGAACAACTTATAGATGTTGTTTAGCACAAATCATATAAAGGGCATTTAAATAATCACATATGGAGTTTGAATTTGAATCTTGTATTCAAACCAACTTCATTTAATCTGTTGCTAGTTGCATTAGCTCAAAACACATTCATTTTGCCATGTCATGAGCATGCATCATATTGTGCATTGCATTGATTGTATTTCTTCCTTGTTGCCGGTATTTGTTCCCTCCCGGTAGACGATGTTCCGACGTTGTGATCGTTGACACTAATGAAGACTCAATGTTATCTTCAGAAGTGCCAGGCAAGCAAAACCCCCTTGTTCATTCCGATACAATCCTACTCTCTCGCTCCTGCTCTCTTTTAATGCATTAGGATAACACCGATCCATCTGTTACTTGCTGCGGTAGCTGAACCCCTTTATCCTTTGCATGACCTGTCATTGCCACAGTAAATAGATGAAACCCACTAGCATGAGTAGGAGTTGTTTGAGCCCTGTTGTGCCTACTCATTCATGTTTGTTTGTCATGCCTGCTACTGCTTAGAGTTGAGTCAGGTCTGATTCATCGGGGATGAATCAGAGGTGTGTGAACATGTCCTACTGTGTGTGAGCTAAGCGTGTGAACACGATTTGGTAAAGGTAGCGGTGAGAGGCCATGTAGGAGTACATGGTGGGTTGTCTCATTGCAGCCGTCCTCAGGAACTGAGTTCTGTGTTTGTGATCCATGATTCAGCTACTACCATACATTGGGCCCTGAAATATGACCCCGCTCGACTTCTTATTCACCCTCGTCCTCTGTCCAGGAGTTGCAAGTAGTTTCTGGTGTTTGTAGTATGCTGGAGGCCGTGGACAGCGCTGACTGTAGGGGTGGGCTGTGATGCGGTAGGCACGTGGCCGGGTATACCGGGCGCCCGTTTGGTGTCACGGAACCCTGTTCACATCGTTTGGGGCTGTGAGCGAAACTCCGGCCGGATCTCCTCATGGATGGAACCCGAATAGGCGATAAACCTGGACTAGAGACTTGAGTGTTTAGGTAGGTCGTGGTCTACACCCACGTAGGCTTTCGCTTGAAGTCTGCCGAGCACATGTCGTGTGCAGACGCTAAGTGGTGGAAACATGTATGAAGAAGTACACCCCTACAGGGTTAACATCATCTATTCGAATAGCCGTGTCCGCGGAAAAGGACTTCTGGGTTGCTTATATCAGTTCATAGACAAGTGAAAGTGGATACTTTAAAATGCGCAAGATAAGCGTGAGTGCTATGGATGGCGTTCTCGTAGGGAGACGGGAGCGGATCCATAGTGGTGTATTGATATGGTGAATATGTGGACTCGTGTGCGCCACCTCAAAAGAGTTACATTGCAGTCGTAGTTCAGGATAGCCACCGAGTCAAAGCTGGCTTGCTGCAGTTAAACCCCACCATCCCCTTTGTTGATAATGATGCATATGTAGTTAGTTCTGATGTAAGTCTTGCTGGGTACATTTGTACTCACGTTTGCCTATTTTATGTTTTTGCAGAGAGACTTCGGTCTCACTAGTAGTTCCACGTGGACTTCGACGTTTAGCTTGTTACCTCAGCTACGATCTTGTGCCCTCGGCAGGATCTGGTAGATAGTCAGGCTTCTCAGCCTTTTTCTTTTATAGATGTCTGTACTCAGACATGTTAAGCTTCCGCATGTGCTTTGACTTGTATGCTCTGATTGTTGGGTCATGAGACCCATGTTTGTAATATCTCGCTCCTTGGAGCCTATTGAATAAATTACTTGAGTCGTAGAGTCATGTTGTGATGCCATGTTGTATTTGCACATATCGAGCATATTGTGTGTATGTTATTGAAATGCTTGGTATGTGTGGGATCTGACCATCTAGTTGTTTATCTTTAGTAGCCTCTCTTACGGGGAAATGTCTCCTAGTGTTTCACTGAGCCTTGGTAGCTTGCTACTGCTCCGGAACACTTAGGCTGGCCGGCATGTGTCCTTCTTCGTTCCTGTGTCTGTCCCTTCGGGGAAATGTCACGCGATGAATACCGGAGTCCTGTTAGCCCGCTACAGCCCGGTCCACCGGAGTCCTGCTAGCCCAGTGCTACAGCCTGGATTCACTCGCTGATGACCGACACGTTCGATGATGGGTCATGGATGCATGTCCCTGTAAGTCTGTGCCACTTTGGGTTTACGACTAGCCATGTCAGCCCGGGCTCCTTATCATATGGATGCTAGCGACACTATCATATACGTGTGCCAAAAGACGCAAACGGTCCCGGGCAAAGGTAAGGCAACACCCGTGGGAATACCGTGCGTGAGGCCGCAAAGTGATATGAGGTGTTACATGCTAGATCGATGTGGCATTGAGTCGGGGTCCTGACAGCGTTGGTATCAGAGCTTGACTGCCTGTAGGATTACCAAGCCAAACTGGTCGATGTTGAGTCTAGAAATTCTTTAGTTATATGTAGGGGAATTGATTGTGGGATGGAACGTAAGGCTCTTTTTACTCCTTATACCTCATGGCCTTCTGATCTGAGTCATCATCTTCTCTTCTACGGGGATTAAGAACTAGGCTATCTCTTCTTTCTATTAGGATCACGTGTTACTAATCAGTGGACTTATAAGATTGTTGGATTTAAGTCTCAGTTCAGTTCCTACTACTTCCGTATGTTAATTGTTGATCTCGAAACCTTAATATTGTGCTTCTGAGTGGTTATGCCACCATTTTTGTGAATGTCTCAAATCTTTTCTGAGCATTTACAGCTGTTATGCTGTCCGAGTCATCCCAGGTTTCTAAGTAGTCTGATGCATTTGCAAATCCTTTCTTCCCGTTTCAATGTTCCCATGGGCCAGATTAACCACACTAATCAGTGAGTTGAGGTACTCCGTTACCTTGACATATATGTTGGAGATATTATTATGACCCTAGGTGTCTTAGGGGATCATCTAGTAATTTAGCCATGATTTGTGTTCCCAGTGTGATGATTCTGGCCATCATTCTCGAAAGCATCCCGTGATGCTACCTAGTAATAGGTATTCTGTTCCTGGGTTCTTGAACCCGAGATTCACTCTACCTACTTCATGTTGATAGTAATTGCTAGTGCCTTTAGGATATTAGTAACCTTTGCGATAGTCCTTGAAGTCCGTGGTGTCTTCTTCTTCCAAATACCATGAACTACTTATGGCAGAAGTTCCTCGTTGAACTGAAATATCACAACAGGATTATTCTTGATGAGTTCTCCATTATATATTGTGGCTCTGCCAGTTCTACCTTTCTGCATGGGTTATCCGGAAGAATTATGTTGAACTTCGTTCGACATGCTAAACCATGCATCCACAACTCAGAAAATCATATGTTCTTTTGAGTTGTCCCATCTTAGTTGTTTCCGACCCTCGCCTATCAATTGATAGTCAAGAGTATGCGTGCATTCGTTCGTCGATGCCTATTACCCTTGTGGTCCGCCAAGCCATTCTATTTCAGAATGAATAGGAGAAACAAACTCCAGAATCTCATCCATATCTAGGATTGGGTCAAAGCAATTATATTCCGTAGATCAAAATGCCAATCCAGCTTCTGGTCTGTTCTACCTTGAAGTATTACCATCTTTATATCAGGAATATCATGGGAATTGCACACCATCTTATGAATTCTTGACGCAGTAATACTTCTGATCATCATTGATAATTTCTCGGTTTCCGTGTTATTGTAACCGGAATGCCGACAAATGAATCATGGCGTGTGAAATCAATACTGCTAGCAACTCCATTGCTTGATAGTTAAATGGACGATAACCTCATTCTTAGCGTGTTGATTATTGAATCGTCACCCTAAGGTTGATTGTGCTACCTAGTCCTTATTTCTGGTGCACTCTCCGATCAGTGAGTTAGGATAGTGCCAATCCTTGCTTATTTGATCATATCGTCTTGCCCTAAAAAGCAAGATTGTTCTCGAGCTTAGTAACATATCGGTGGTTCGTGATTTTCCGAATATCTTCTCGGAAGTATTACCAGGTTGTCCCCTGACTGTTATGTTGAGCTCGTGATCAAGTTGGGTTCTTCTGAACCATCCTTCTCCAAAAATCGGTGTTAGATATCCCTGAGCTAGTTGGTTAAGCTAGACAACAACTTGGAGAGTTGGAAGATAAAAGCTTGCCTGACTTAGTTCGTTCCAAAGGGATATTCTTGTGTAGGGTGTGCTGAAGAAAGATGATATCTTCATCGATTGGTCCTTGTGATCAGTTGCTGGAACTATTGTCTTATCAATCCTTGATTTGAGTGTGGGCTATCGTCAAATCAAATCAGTACCAACGATGTTCGTAATGTTGTCTTACTCGTGGTTGATCCCTCGAGCATACACCATTACATCTTTGGTCTGACCAATGCTATCACCGTGTTCACTTAACTATGGAATTCCTTTTAAAAGGAAACCTAGATGAATTGTTGTTGAGCCCATTGGCAACATCCTTATCTCCTCCATGATGTTGTTGAACATTAAGCTAGTGTTGGAAACTTTTGAAAGCATTTTCTTCATGCTAGCTCATGAAGTATTGTTTGATGGAAGGAGTGACTTCCTCTTATACACGTGCATTTGGTGAAAGTTGCCGCCGTGAATTTCAGAAAGATTGTTTTGTTTCCTTTGGAATCATCCCAAATCAGTCATGCACACGTGCGAAGTATTCTGTAGTCTGGAGACTTGCAACCTTCGTTCTATATGTGTCCCTAGCACACTAAGCCACTGATTGACTTGTTCAAGGAAAAGAAGTCTATGCTTGGGATCTAATCCATGGACTTGCGTAAAGACTTCGATATCCTCGATTATGGTTCCCCACCCGAACTCGGTAGTGTTTGATTATAAGACTACTACGTGGCCATGCTTGTCTGGGACAACGTGTTCACATCCTAGTAGCAGAACCAGCTCATGTTTGGAGCTTGCTATCGTAGTTCATTCCCGAGAATCTCGCAACGTCATCTCATCGATTTGTGTTGCAAACTTTCGTTTTTCTTCCTAGACTCGATGAGTCTGGAATATCCTGACACCAACCAGATCTGAATCTCAGGCAGATATGATGGTTTGGAACATTTCCCAAGAACTATAATATCGGTCCCCCGAAAACCGGTAAAGTGGATGTCGTGGCCAACACACCCAGCCGGAAGACCTGTTATTATAATATCTTGATTGAGGAAGTTGGCCACCTCCCCATAGGGATTTTGTAGGATTTACTCCCTAGTTGCCCCTATGGATTTTGAGATCCCGAAGTCCGATTTTTTTTTACTTGATGTTCTAAATATCAAACCATATCTATGAATGGGTTACGCTAGCACATCAAGGAGAACATTAGAAGCGGAGTGCTAAATGTCTCTCGGTCGATCATCCAGATTTTATTTGCTTGGCCTCGCTAAGGTGAAATCTGAGAAAGTGTTATCCTCCTTCGCATCTGCATCGTCCATCGCTATTCATCATGGTAGTATGTTGTGTTGTCAGCACCCTTGACGCGGTTGTTGATAAAACCTTGATGATTGTGGAAATGCTCAAGTTCTTGAGAGCATGCACAAGCGCTACGTGTTATCATCGGCTCTAATTGGGATGCTCTCAGTTCCCTCGGCAATGCTATGACCTTCTCAAACAGTGAATTCACTCTCTATTGTTGGGTTCTTCCCCAGTTACCAGAATCATTCCCAGCATTTGCATTTTGTTCCCAGCTTGCACCGCCAATGTGCCATTCTACCATGGGTCTCTTCCATTTCCGGTGATAAGCAAATTCATCCATTACGTTGTCTTCAACAAGGTAATCCACATCATCCAAGTCCGAGTATGCCATTCTACCGACCCCCTCCAAACGATCGCTTGAGAATTGCCTTAGGCTGGTATAAAGGTTTTCAATGATCTCTGAATCAAAGGTAATTCTTTTTGCCACTTAAGGAAATAACCTACGAATCACCCTCCTCCAGGATGTTTCGTCGTGGTATCATGGCAACTCAACTCCTCGCTACGTGGACAATCGTTTACCACCTTCTTAAGTGTGGAATTGTTGCCCACCTAGTGAACCTTCATCATCCGTTTCTTTCCACCCCTCTTGATGTGTATCTCGTGTCTCAACCCGAGAGATGGTCTTATGTCTCATTCCGTGAGTTGTTCGATCTTTGAGAAGATCGACCCTTCTAGAGTCTCCTTCTTCCCTTCATGTCATGTTGACAGGATTTTTCAAGGCAAGACTTCAAGACAATGATGGTGAATGAATCAACGTTCAACTGAAGTGCACCCTGGATCGTGAAGATTATACTAGTCTGCGTTACCCTTCACCTTACCCTACGCTTGAATCTCGAGACGAGATTCTTGTTTAGTGGGGGTGAGTTGTCACATCCCTAGCTCTGGCCTGTCCTGTGCTTGCTTCCATCTGTGCATCATGTTTAAATTTTTAAAAACTTGAACTGAGGAAGTCAGAAGCCTCAAAACCCTAAATAAAAGAAGGGCAAAAACCCTAAAATCTCATTCATTGTTCCAAAATGCTCCTCTTAGATGTTTAATATTTTTGGCAAGGGTTTTGATCCAAACCAAAAATAATGAACATTTTAAAAGGATTTATTTTTGGGACTTTGAATTTAAATCATTAGCTATTTGAATTTGAATTATATTCATATAACTAGAATATAATTTCAAATACCCCTGAAATATTTTATAAGCTTTTGGAAAAGTCCATCTAGCAAAATAAAAATATTCAGAGGAGTTTTTGGCATTGTTTGAATTTGTTTAAATTCAAACAATGGCAAAAGATATTAAATAAAAGAAACAGAACAGAAATAAAAAAAAGAGCAGAAGCCTACCTGGCGCTCACCTCTCAGCCCACCCGGCCCAAACCTACCTGGCGGCCTAGCTGGCAGGCCCAGCCCACCTCCTCCTCCCTGTCGCCTTCCTCCTCGCGCCAGTAGGCAGAGGAGGGACTCGGCGCACGCGCCCGAGCTCGCCACGCCACCACCCTGCTCGTCTGCATCGCCTGGACACCGCGACGCCTCGCGTCATCCTCTCGGCGCTGCCCCGACCCCCTGGAACCCCCTCGACCTCTCCCATCGCCTCTCCCCTTCTCCGTCCCTCTCGCACACAACCGGCCGAGCGCCACCGTCTCTGACCCTCGCTGCCCTCGCGGCCACCGCCACCCCCTCTCCTCCCCGACGCGCTCCCGAGCTCCGCAGTGCCTCCCTCGACCTCTCCGTCGGCTCACGCGACCGGAGAAGCCCCGAAGCGCCGTCCCGACGCTTTTCCCCTCCTCGGCCACCGAGGACCGCCGCTGTCGATTCGCCGCCTCTGACGCCTCCCCGAGACCCCCGAGCTGCTCATCGACCTCGCGGTGAGCCTCCGTGCAGAACCCCTCTCTTTCCCCTCGCGTTTGCGAGCTCTAGGCCATAGCTCCGTCGCGGCCGAACTCCTGCCGCCGCTGACCTTGTCGCCGCCGTCACCTGCAGCCACTGGAGCTCCCACCCGAGTGCACCATCATGCTCAGAACGTCTCCACGAGCCCGTTGCCTGCCGCAGCTCGCCCTCTCGTGCCCCCTAGTGGTCGCCCGTGTCTCACCCGAGCTCCGGCGGCCGCAACCGAGCTACCCCAGGCCCGGAGACCACGACCATCCGACGCGCCATCACGCCAGCTCTCCGTAGAGCCAAAGGGCGCACCGAATGGTGCCCTGTACGTGAAACCCGCACCTGCACCGCCGCGTTTAGCCTCGCCGGCGGCTAAACACCGGCGAGTTGACCCCGCTGACCAGGGGTTTGACCTCCCCCTGGGTCGATGACAGGTGGGGCCAGCCCCCTGTTAATTAGTTTAGTTTATTTTAATTTATTTAGCCACTATTTCACTGCCATGTGGGCCCGAGGCCCTGCTAATTTGGTTTAGGTACTAATTAAATTTTAGCTAACCCACTGACCCGCTGACTGTGGGCCCCAGCCCTTCTAATTACGTTAGTTAAGAATTAACTAAACCCTGTTTAGTTCCTGTGTCACTGACGTGTGGCCCCCACACGTCAGGTTTGACCTGGAGCGCCCAGTTGACCTGGTGACGTCATGGTGACGCACTGCTGACACAGTAAATGTTTTCTGGAATTTAAATAATTCTTAAATGATTTATTAATTTCAGAAAATGCCCTAAACTTCAATAAATCATAGAAATTCAACCGTAACTCCAAATTAAATAATTTATATATGAAAAATTATCAGAAAAAATTCAAGGAATCCATCTGTACCATTTTCATGCATGTTAGAACAACTTATAGATGTTGTTTAGCACAAATCATATAAAGGGCATTTAAATAATCACATATGGAGTTTGAATTTGAATCTTGTATTCAAACCAACTTCATTTAATCTGTTGCTAGTTGCATTAGCTCAAAACACATTCATTTTGCCATGTCATGAGCATGCATCATATTGTGCATTGCATTGATTGTATTTCTTCCTTGTTGCCGGTATTTGTTCCCTCCCGGTAGACGATGTTCCGACGTTGTGATCGTTGACACTAATGAAGACTCAATGTTATCTTCAGAAGTGCCAGGCAAGCAAAACCCCCTTGTTCATTCCGATACAATCCTACTCTCTCGCTCCTGCTCTCTTTTAATGCATTAGGATAACACCGATCCATCTGTTACTTGCTGCGGTAGCTGAACCCCTTTATCCTTTGCATGACCTGTCATTGCCACAGTAAATAGATGAAACCCACTAGCATGAGTAGGAGTTGTTTGAGCCCTGTTGTGCCTACTCATTCATGTTTGTTTGTCATGCCTGCTACTGCTTAGAGTTGAGTCAGGTCTGATTCATCGGGGATGAATCAGAGGTGTGTGAACATGTCCTACTGTGTGTGAGCTAAGCGTGTGAACACGATTTGGTAAAGGTAGCGGTGAGAGGCCATGTAGGAGTACATGGTGGGTTGTCTCATTGCAGCCGTCCTCAGGAACTGAGTTCTGTGTTTGTGATCCATGATTCAGCTACTACCATACATTGGGCCCTGAAATATGACCCCGCTCGACTTCTTATTCACCCTCGTCCTCTGTCCAGGAGTTGCAAGTAGTTTCTGGTGTTTGTAGTATGCTGGAGGCCGTGGACAGCGCTGACCGTGGGGGTGGGCTGTGATGCGGTAGGCACGTGGCCGGGTATACCGGGCACCCGTTTGGTGTCACGGAACCCTGTTCACATCGTTTGGGGCTGTGAGTGAAACTCCGGCCGGATCTCCTCATGGATGGAACCCGAATAGGCGATAAACCTGGACTAGAGACTTGAGTGTTTAGGTAGGTCGTGGTCTACACCCACGTCGGCTTTCGCTTGAAGTCTGCCGAGCACATGTCGTGTGCAGACGCTAAGTGGTGGAAACATGTATGAAGAAGTACACCCCTGCAGGGTTAACATCATCTATTCGAATAGCCGTGTCCGCGGAAAAGGACTTCCGGGTTGCTTATATCAGTTCATAGACAAGTGAAAGTGGATACTTTAAAATGCGCAAGATAAGCGTGAGTGCTATGGATGGCGTTCTCGTAGGGAGACGGGAGCGGATCCATAGTGGTGTATTGATATGGTGAATATGTGGACTCGTGTGCGCCACCTCAAAAGAGTTACATTGCAGTCGTAGTTCAGGATAGCCACCGAGTCAAAGCTGGCTTGCTGCAGTTAAACCCCACCATCCCCTTTGTTGATAATGATGCATATGTAGTTAGTTCTGATGTAAGTCTTGCTGGGTACATTTGTACTCACGTTTGCCTATTTTATGTTTTTGCAGAGAGACTTCGGTCTCACTAGTAGTTCCACGTGGACTTCGACGTTTAGCTTGTTACCTCAGCTACGATCTTGTGCCCTCGGCAGGATCTGGTAGATAGTCAGGCTTCTCAGCCTTTTTCATTTATAGATGTCTGTACTCAGACATGTTAAGCTTCCGCATGTGCTTTGACTTGTATGCTCTGATTGTTGGGTCATGAGACCCATGTTTGTAATATCTCGCTCCTCGGAGCCTATTGAATAAATTACTTGAGTCGTAGAGTCATGTTGTGATGCCATGTTGTATTTGCACATATCGAGCATATTGTGTGTATGTTATTGAAATGCTTGGTATGTGTGGGATCTGACCATCTAGTTGTTTATCTTTAGTAGCCTCTCTTACGGGGAAATGTCTCCTAGTGTTTCACTGAGCCTTGGTAGCTTGCTACTGCTCCGGAACACTTAGGCTGGCCGGCATGTGTCCTTCTTCGTTCCTGTGTCTGTCCCTTCGGGGAAATGTCACGCGATGAATACCGGAGTCCTGTTAGCCCGCTACAGCCCGGTCCACCGGAGTCCTGCTAGCCCAGTGCTACAGCCTGGATTCACTCGCTGATGACCGACACGTTCGATGCTGGGTCATGGATGCCTGTCCCTGTAAGTCTGTGCCACTTTGGGTTTACGACTAGCCATGTCAGCCCGGGCTCCTTATCATATGGATGCTAGCGACACTATCATATACGTGTGCCAAAAGACGCAAACGGTCCCGGGCAAAGGTAAGGCGACACCCGTGGGAATACCGTGCGTGAGGCCGCAAAGTAATATGAGGTGTTACATGCTAGATCGATGTGGCATTGAGTCGGGGTCCTGACATCGTCTTCCGAAGCGGAGGGCGCGTCGGGGTTGTCGGGTGATGGATCTGACGCCACCGGGCGCTGGGAACTCTTTCGGGTCCCCGTGGCCTTCTTCTCTGGCACCACGTGAGGTGCCGGAACCAGTATCTTCGCTAAGTGTGTGTCTGCTGGGCCTTCGGGCAAAGGGGTCAGACAGTCAAACTGTCTGGATGTCCTCTTCTAGTCCTGTCAAAGGAACGGGAGTTTATATCCCACATAAAGTCACACTATGAAATTCGGGTATCTCGTAAGGGACTAAATGTAAGCTTACTTCGGAGGCTTGACGTTTGGCGCAGAATCCGCGATCCTTGGTGACGGGAGGGGAGACCTCGGAACTCTTGAAAAGCACCTTCCAGGCGTCCTCGTGCTTCGTTTTGAAGAGCCGGGATAGAGTCTGGTGCTGGGCCGGGTCGAACTCCCACAAATTTAAGTCCCGTCGTTGACACGGGAGGATCCGGCGGAAGAGCATGACCTGGACTATGTTGACAAGCTTGACCTTCTTGGTCACCAGGTCTCGAACGCAGGTTTGGAATCCGGTCACCTCTTTCGGATTGCCCCACGACAGGCCCGTCTCTTTCCAAGATGTGAGCCGGGTGGGGATGCCGGATCAAAATTCGGGGGCCGTTGCCCACTTAGGGTCACGCGGCTCTGTGATAGAAAACCACCCCGATTGCCACCCTTTGATGGTTTCCACAAAGGCACCCTCGAACCAAGTGACGTTGGCCATCTTGCCCACCATAGCACCTCCGCATTCTGCTTGTCAGCCTTTCACAACCTTCGGCTTGACGCTGAAGATCTTCAGCCATAGGCCAAAGTGAGGCTGGATGTGGAAGAAGGCCTCACACACGACGATAAACGCCGAGATATTGAGGATGAAGTTCGGGGCCAGATCGTGGAAATCCAGGCCGTAGTAGAACATGAGCCCCCGGACGAACGGGTGAAGAGGAAAACCCAGTCGGCGGAGGAAATGGGGAATAAAAACAACCCTCTCATGGGGCCTGGGGTGGGGATGAGTTTCCCCACATCTGGAAGCCGGTGCGCGACGTCGTCAGACAAGTATCCGGCCTTCCTCAGCTTTTTGATTTGCCCCTCCGTGACGGAGGAGGCCATCCATCTACCTCCCGCTCCGGACATGGTTGGAGAAGGTTGAGGTGGGAAGTGCGGGCTTGGGCGCTGGAGCTCGAGCGCGCAAGGACGGATAAGCAGAAGAGGAAGAAGGCGTGAATGGAAAGGGAGGATTCTTATCCCCTTATATGGGCAGCCAAAACTACGAGCCACCCACCGGCCTAATAAAACTCGCTTATCTCCCAAGCGTCGCGCTTAATGGCGCGGTTGGGTTACCCACACCCGTATTGATGGGAATCCCGGAATAAGGGGACACGATCTCTGCTTTGACAAGACGTGCCAAGGAAACTGCCTCGCTAAACGCGCTGAGGTGGAACAGTAAAATGAATAAAAGCCTGGCCGTGGCATGATGTCACGCCACGGAATACGTTAGCAGATCCGATTGACGCAAATATTATTCTCTCTACGGTGGAATGTGGAACTTATTTTGCAGAGTCGGACACTACCCTGGTGTTCAACATCTTCTATGGAATATTCGGAGGAGGAACCCGCCTTGCAATGCCGAAGACAACTTGCGCGCCGGACTCGTCGTCATTGAAGCCTGGTTCAGGGGCTACTGAGGGAGTCCTGGATTAGGGGGTGTCCGGATGGCCGGACTAAGACCTTTGGCTGGACTCCCAGACTATAAAGATACAAGATTGAAGACTCCGTCCCGTGTCTGGATGGGACTTTCCTTGGCGTGGAAGGCAAGCTTGGCGATACAATATGAAGTTCTCCTCCCATTGTAATCGACTTTGTGTAACCCTAGCCCTCTCCGGTGTCTATATAAACCAGAGAGTTTTAGTCCATAGGACGAACAACAGTCATACTATAGGCTAGCTTCTAGGGTTTAGCCACTCCGATCTCGTGGTAGATCTACTCTTGTACTACCCATATCATCAATATTAATCAAGCAGGAGTAGGGTTTTACCTCCATCGAGAGGGCCCGAACCTGGGTAAAAACATCGTGTCCCTTGTCTCCTGTTACCATCCGCCTAGACGCATAGTTCGGGACCCCCTACCCGAGATCCGCCGGTTTTGACACCGACACTCTCCTTGGAGATAACACCGCTAATCCTGCTCTGTGGGGTCTCCGCATCACTATGATCAAATAGTGTAGCTACAAGGGTGCTCCTTGAGCTGCTTCGGCTAGAGGAGGAAGAAGGCAAGCTAGCTCTACTTCTCCCTAGCCCGGTGGGTGTACGGTGGCTAGAATGGTGAACCCCTTGCATGGGTGAGGCTGGGGGTTTATATAGGCCTACCCCCAGGGGTACAATGGTAATCTGAATGGTTGTAGGACCCAGCCGTCAGTGTCTCTAGGCTCCGGCTTCTCCGCTGAAATTTGGGGCCCGCTGCGTGCGGGCCAGAAGGACTATGCCACATTGTAGCCTCGCCTCTGATGATGGTAGCTTGGTCGTGTGGCATATGGCTACAGTACCGCGGCCTGGCGGGCAGTCACTGTAGCCACACCCCGTCACTTCTGGTTAATGGCGCATACACTCCAAGGGGAAGGACAGCCGCGTGCTAGGAGTCGGCCTCCCTTGTGGCCGCCTGCTCTGGCCTTGCCGCCTTCTAGGGATACGTGGACAGGTGGGGGCTGCCGTCTGCAGGCCACACCGACCGCCCTTGTGGGAGCATGACCCTGTCTGACGTAGGCGACGTCATGGGCCGCGTGGCTACAGTGCTATGGCAGGCGAGGGGTGTCTGCTTGGTACGCCCACACTGTGGCCACGTTTCATCCGAGATTCGGGGGTGGCAGGTGATACGTCTCCAACGTACCTACTTTTCCAAACACTTTTGCCCTTGTTTTGGACTCTAACTTGCATGATTTGAATGGAACTAACCCGGACTGACGTTGTTTTCAGCAGAACTGCCATGATGTTGTTTTATGTGTAGAAAACAAAAGTTCTCGGAATGTCCTGAAAATCCTCGGAGGTACTTTTTGGGAAATATAAAAAATACTGGAGAAAGAATCAAGACCAGGGGGCCCACACCCTATCCATGAGGGTGGGGGCGCGCCCATCCCCCCCCCCCCTGGGCGCGCCCCCTGTCTCGTGGGCCCCCTGAGGCTCCACCGACCTCAACTCCAACTCCATATATTCCGTCTCACGGAGAAAAAAATCAGAGAGAAAGTTTCATCATGTTTTACGATACGGAGCCGCAGCCAAGCCCTAATCTCTCTCGGAAGGGCTGATCTGGAGTTCGTTCGGGGCTCCGGAGAGGGGGATTCATCGCCGTCGTCATCATCAACCATCCTCCATGACCAATTTCATGATGCTCACCGTCGTGCATGAGTAATTCCATCGTAGGCTTGCTGGACGGTGATGGGTTGGATGAGATTTACCATGTAATCAAGTTAGTTTTGTTAGGGTTTGATCCCTAGTATCCACTATGTTCTGAGATTGATGTTGTTATGACTTTGCTATGCTTAATGCTTGTCACTAGGGCCCGAGTGCCATGATTTCATATCTGAACCTATTATGTTTTCATGAATATATGTGTGTTCTTGATCCTATCTTGCAAGTCTATAGTCACCTATTATGTGTTATGATCCGACAACCCCGAAGTGACAATAATCGGGATACTTCTCGGTGATGACCGTAGTTTGAGGAGTTCATGTATTCACTATGTGCTAATGCTTTGTTCCGGTTCTCTATTAAAAGGAGGCCTTAATATCCCTTAGTTTCCGCTAGGACCCCGCTTCCACGGGAGGGTAGGACAAAAGATGTCATGCAAGTTCTTTTCCATAAGCACGTATGACTATTTACGGAATACATGCCTACATTACATTGATGAATTGGAGCTAGTTCTGTGTCACCCCATGTTATAGCTATTACATGAGGAATCGCATCCGACATAATTATCCATCACTGATCCATTGCCTACGAGCTTTTCACATCTTGTGCTTCGCTTATTTACTTTTCCGTTGCTATTGCTACAATCGCTACAAAACCCAAAAACATTACTTTTGCCACTGTTACCTTTATTATCATATTACTTTGCTACTAAATACTTTGTTGCAGATACTAAGTTATCCAGGTGTGGTTGAATTGACAACTCAACTGCTAATACTCAATAATATTCTTTGGCTCCCCTTGTGTCGAATCAATATATTTGGGTTGAATACTTTACCCTCGAAAGTTGTTGCGATCCCCTACACTTGTGGGTTATCAAGACTAATTTCTGGCGCCATTGCCGGGGAGCATAGCTCTATTCTCTGAGTGACTTGGGATTTATATCTGTTGATCACTATGAGGAACTTGAAAGACGAAAGAACCAAGATTTTGCCCTCAACTATGAGGGGAGGTAAGGAACTGCCATCTAGCTCTGCACTAGATTCTCCTTCTATTATTAGTAAGCTTGCGACACCTAAACCTGTTACTGCTATGAATTCTGATATGTCGCATGTTATTGATGATGCCACTTCTGCTATGCATGATACTTATGATGAAACTACTTCTGTGCGTGATACTACTTTGCCATTAGGTGAATTTCTTGATGAACAACTTGCTAGGGCTGGAGAGAATGAAATTATTGAAGATGCAATTATTGATGATAGTGATGATGAAAGTTCTCCAAATGATTATGAATTGCCTGTTGTTCCTGAGGGTTATGTTATGAATGAAGAAGCTGCTAGAGCTATCTTTGCTTGTAAAGATAGATATGATCTTAAGAAATTATTAGCTAAATGGAAGCAGCAGTCTCTTAATGCTAGAATGAAACCTGACCCCACTTTTGCTACTTCACCTATCTGTGTTACTGATAAGGATTATGAATTCTCTGTTGATCCTGAGATTATTACTTCGGTTGAATCTGATCCTTTTTATGGCCTTGAATCTGAAACTGTTGTGGCACATCTTACCAAGTTGAATGATATAGCCACCCTGTTTACTAATGATGATAAATCTCGTTATTTCTATATCCTCAAGATATTTCTGTTCTCATTAAAGGGTGATGCTAAGACTTGGTTTAATTCTCTTGCTCCTAGTTGTGTGCGTAGTCCCCAGGATATGATTTATTACTTCTCTGCTAAATATTTCCCTACCCATAAGAAACAAGCTGCCTTGCGGGAAATATATAATTTTGTGCAAATCGAAGAATAGAGTCTCCCACAAGCTTGGGGGAGGCTTCTCCGATTACTTAATGCTTTGCCTGATCATCCTCTTAAGAAAAATGAAATACTTGATATCTTTTATAATGGACTAACCGATGCTTCTAAGGACTACTTGGATAGTTGTGCTGGTTGTGTTTTCAGGGAAAGAACAGTCGACGAAGCTGAATTACTATTGAATAATATGTTGACTAGTGAAAATAATTGGACTCTTCCTGATCCAATTGCTGAACGAGTTGAGCCAACTCCAGAGCCTATTCCTAAACCCACTCCGAAGAAGAGAGGTGTTTTATTTCTCAGTCCTGAAGATATGCAAGAGGCAAAGAAATCAATGAAAGAAAAAGGTATAAAAGCTGAAGATGTTAAGAATTTACCACCTATTGAAGAAATACATGGTCTTAATATACCGCCTGTTGAAGAACGACATTGTCTTGATAACCCGACACATGTAGTAAAGGTAAATTCTCTCTATAGATATGATAAAGTTGAAATTCCCTCTACTAAATTTCATAGCCCATGCTTAGATGAATTTGATGACTTTATGGCTAGACAAGAAAGTTTTAGTGCTTATGTTGGTAGAGAATTAAAGAGTAACGCTTTCGAGATAGGACGCGTGAGTGATTTTATGGCTAGAGCTAAAGGTGATCTTAAACTCACTACCAAATATGCTTCTATGGTTGCTACTCAAGCTGAGCAAGTACTTAAAGCTCAAAATGATTTGCTTGATGAATTAAATAATAAACCTGATTTTGCTGTTAGAGTGGCTACTAGAACTGGTAGAATGACTCAAGCACCTTTGTATCCTGAAGGCCACCCTAAGAGAATCGAGCAAGATTCTTACAGAAACAATTTAGAGGCACCTAGTTCTTCCAAAAAGAAGAAAAAGAAAGACGATCGGACTTTGCATGCTTCTAGTGAACCTATTGTAGACACACCTGAGAATCCCAATGATATTTCTATTTCTGATGCTGAAACACAATTAGGTGATGAACATGAACCTAGTGATAATGTTAATGATAATGTTCATGTTGATGCTCAACCTAGCAAAAATAATGAAGTAGAGATTGAACCTGCTGTTGATCTTGATAACCCACAATCAAAGAATCAATGTTATGATAAGAGAGATGTTGTTGCTAGGAAGCACGGTAGAGAAAGAGAACCATGGGTTCAGAAACCCATGCCCTTTCCTCCTAAACCATCCAAGACAAAGGATGATGAGGATTTTGAGCATTTTGCTGAAATGATTAGACCTATCTTCTTACATATGTGCTTAACTGATATGCTTAAAGTAAATCCTTATGCTAAGTATATGAAGGATATCATTACAACTAAAAGAAAGATACCGGAAGCTGAAATTTCCACCATGCTTGCTAATTACACTTGTAAGGGTGGAATACCAAAGAAACTTGGAGACCCCGGGGTACCAACTATACCATGCTCCATTAAAAGAAATTATGTTAGAACTGCTTTATGTGATCTTGGAGCCGGTGTTAGTGTTATGCCTCTCTCTTTATATCATAGACTTGAATTGAATAATTTGACACCTACTGAAATATCTTTGCAAATGGCTGATAAATCAACTGCCATACCTGTCGGTATTTGTGAGGATGTGCCTGTTGTGGTTGCAAATGTCACTATCTTAACGGACTTTGTTATTCTTGATATTCCCGAGGGCGATAGTATGTCAATTATCCTTGGTAGACCCTTTTTGAACACTGCAGGGGGTGTTATTGATTGCAACAAAGGCAATGTCACTTTTCATGTTAATGGTAGTGAGCATACGGTACACTTTCCGAGGAAACAATCTCAAGTTCATAGCATCAATTCTATTGGAAAAGTTCCAACTATCATTATTGGAGGTTTTGAATTTCCTCTTCCTACTGTTAAGAAAAAGTATGATATTCTTATAGTGTTATTCGAAATTTCTCCGGTTCCGTGTTATTCGGAATGAGTTTGTTAACAAGACTTGATCAACCTTGTTAGTGGATTCATTTTGATGAGCATGAGATGGATGAAACTAGAAGGCACAACCTTCTGTACCCTCTTTTTACTTTCTGTTATTTAAATTAAATAAAGCAAAAATAGTATTATCCGTCTGTTTTCTGAATTATCCGTGCAATAAAAAATCCCGAAAATAAAAGTGCTCTAAATGCCCTGCAAATTTAGTATGATTTTTTATGGATTATTTGAGGATTTTAGGCACTGAAATCACTGCAGGAGGGGCAAGCACCAGGCCACGAGAGTGGAGGGCGCGCCCACCTACCCTGGGCGCGGCCCCCTGTCTCGTGGGCCCCTAGTGGCCCCCTCCACTTATGTCAGCACCCACACACTCCATCTTCTTCCCAAAAAAATCCCCATCCAGCTCAAGCACGAGTTCTAGCTCATTTTGCTGCGATTTTCGATCTCCTTACTCAAAGCTCCATTCACAAAACTGCTTTGGGAGATTGTTGCTTGGTATGTGACTCCTCCATTGGTCCAATTAGTTTTTGTTCTAGTGCCTTACTCATTGCAATTTTTTGCTGCATAAGTGACCATGTTCTTGAGTTTGCATGTTAAATTTATGAGGTCCCAAGTAATTCTAATGCATGATATAGGCTCTAGGCACTTGTAGGAGTAGTTGCTATCAATCTTGTTTAGTTTTATTCACTTTCATTTTGAAGTTACTAAAATTTCAAAAAAAAATAGAAAAAGAGTTATGTCTAGGAGAATGTACCAAGGTGGTTCCTCAGTAAAGAAAGGACCCAGGATTGCTATACGTGAGCAAGACGTTGAACTACCGAGGGATGCAGAAGTACGAGCTTGTGAGTGGCCATCCGATGATTTTATGGTCGAAGCAGGCTTTAAGGAGGAATTTGACGCATATGTGCGTAATGCCGACCTCGAGGACTTCTTACAAGATAAGTGTCCTCAGTATCATCAATTGACTGATTCATTTGGGCGAAGGTTTGAATATAAATGTACACGTAATTCTCCGAGTGTCCTATTTGATATCTATGATACATCTTATACCATGGACTTAGAGGATTTTACAACTGCTTGCAAACTTCCACAGTGGGGCAATATTAATGATCCCCACAAATCTGAATTTAGAGATTTCCTTGCTAGTATCACTGTGGGAGAATCTAGGGATATTACACAAGCTACCATAGGGAGCATTCATTTTCCTGCTATACATTATTTTGCTCTTTTCATTGGTAGATGCATTAACGGTAAAGATGAAACATGTCATATGTGTGTCCCTGATCTTTGTGTCCTCAAGAGTGTTGTGTTAGGTTGTAAAGATTATAACTTGGGGGCAATAGTTGCACATAGGTTGCATAAAAATGGTAGAACTGGAGATTTATTTGGAGGAATTTATGCGACCCGTGTGGCTAATTATCTTGGTATAGCCCCATGAGAGGGGGATATGACATTGCCTCCTGCTTATTTAGATTATGACGCTATGGTCTAACATCATTTTCTTACGAGGAATGAACAATTCCTCCAGTATCGACTAATCTTTGACAGGCGTAGCTGTCCATGTTACTCTTCCTGCTCCTTCCCTTTTTGATTACCAGGCAAAAGGAAGATATGTTGTTACCAGGGAGGAAGCAGCTGAACACGAGGGGAGAGCGGAGGCGGCTCGCCAACATGCCGCAGCTCAGGAGGCATTTGCTGCTGCATCTCAGTACGACCCCAGTTACAACTACGGATATCAGCCAGGCTACCCTTGGCATTAGACCAACTTAGGCCAAAAGCCTAAGCTTGGGGGAGTACGTATTTCTCACCGACTTTACATTTATGTTCCCACACTATTCTAGTTGTCGGTGCTCATACTCTTCCATTGTATTATCCATGCTAGTTTAAATTTATTTTTCTAGTTTTCTTCTTGTGTGTTTGATAAACCTTAAGAAAAACCAAAAAAATTAGTTTGTTTAATTTCCATGCTTGTAGTATAATTAAAATGAAAACCCAAAAAGATTTCTCGTTCTTCTTCTTACTTGTTGGGAGCTTTGCGGTGTAAATAGTTTTATTTTATTTTCTTTTCTTTGGGGGTCGAGAGTAGAAGACCATATTGAAAATGTTTAGTGACTCTCATATGCATGATTGTTTATTTAACTTAGAGCCCATATTACCTTGTCTTCTCTCTCTTGAGTTGAATGCTTGCAGATTCCAGCTTAGTCCAATGCACGTGCACTATTATTATTATACACATCGTTCGGTCGTGCAAGTGAAGGGCAATAATGACGATATATGATGGACTGATTGAGATGAGAAAAGCTGGTATGAACTCTACCTCTCTTGTTTTTGTAAATATGATGAGTTCATCGTTCCTGATTCAGCTTATTATGAAGTAAACATATTTGCAATGACATTTAGAGATTATAGTTGCTTGTGCCATGCTTGATTAGCTATGAGTTATAATGGTTTACCTTGCGTGCCAACATGCTATTAGAATGATTATGATGTGGTATGATGGGATAGTATCCTCCTTTGAATGAATTGAGTGACTCGACTTGGCACATGTTCACGCATGTAGTTGAAACAAATCAACATAGCCTTCATGATATTTATGTTCATGGTAGATTATATCCTACTCATGCTTGTACTCGGTGTGAATTAATTTTAATGCATGTTTATGACTGTTGTCGCTCTCTCAGTTGGTCGCTTCCCAGTCTTTTGCTAGCCTTCACCTATACTAAGCGGGAATACTGCTTGTGCATCCAAACTCCCTAAACCCCAAAGTTGTTCCATATGAGTCCACCGTACCTTCCTATATGCGGTATCTACCTGCCGTTCCAAGTAAATTTGTATGTGCCAAACTCCAAACCTTCAAATGAAATTTTGTTTTGTATGCTCGAGTAGCTCATGTTTCAGCTAGGGCTGCCTATATCTTCCATGCTAGGTGGGTTATTCTTAAGAGGAGTGGACTCCGCTCCTCATTCACGAGAAAGGGCCGGTAACTGGGATGCCCAGTCCCATGATCCAAAAAGATCAAAGCAAATCAGTATAATTAAAAAAACTCCCCCAGGGTTGTTGTTAGTTGGAGGCACTCGTTGTTTGGAGCAAGCCAAGGATTGATGCTTGTTGGTGGTTGGGGGAGTATAAACCTTTACCATTCTATTTGGGAACTGCCTATAATGCATGTAGTATGGAAGATACAGTCATCTCATAGTTGTTGCGTTGACAGCGAAAGTATGCCGCTCAAAATGTTGTTCAATATCTATTTTAAAATTGAGCTCTGGCACCTCTACAAATCCCTACTTCCCTCTGCGATGAGCCTATCTATTTACTTTTATGTTGAGTCATCACCTTCTTATTAAAAAGCACCCGCTGGAGAGCACACTATCATTTGCATTCATTATTATTAGTTTATATTGGGTATGACTTGACTGGATCTCTTTTACCATGAATTAAAATGTTTAGTCAGTCCTTGATCTTTAAAGGTGCTCTGCATTTATGTTTTGCGGTCCCAGAAAGGGCTAGCGAGATACCATTTTGTTATACCATGTTATAATTGTTTTGAGAAAGTGTTGTCATCCGAGTTTTATTATTACTAGCTGACCCGTTGTGCCAAATGGCGCAGAGACCCGCTGAAGACATGTTGTCGATGAAAATAGTTTCATGCTGCAAGAACGCTGAACTAAACTATGGTATTTTGCAAACATGTTAATTGTGTTGTTAAATAATAGTTTGGGAAAAGGAAATTTTGCATAATATGAATATGTTCAATCTGAAAAAGTGGCCACTATGATGAGGTAGTAAAGTTTGTATGGCTGTGTTTTTTTAGCAAGTTTGAAATGGTGGTTATCATGATGAAAAATTTGTGCGTGCATATATTTCTTGGGATGATGAGAGAGTAAGGCTGGCTTGGTTGTATTTTTTTAGCAAGCTTGAAAATATGCAGTATGATGAGAAAGCAAAGTTGACATGGTTGTATTTTTTTAGCAAGTTTGAAAACATGGTTGTGATGATGAAAAACCTGGGCATGATATAATATAGGCGGTTTATCTTAAAATGGTTGATCTATTTTAATAGCATAAAGTAAAGATTGAAACAAAAAAAATATTTGCTTGTATGGAAAGTGAAAGTAGAAGTGTTTTGAAATGTTGTCTTTCGCGATAAAAATGTGTTGTACCAATTATTGAGGCATATATAAATATAGTTGGTTTATTTTAATATACTTGGTTTATTTGAATAGCATAGAATAGAAGTTGAAACCAAAAAAATAGCCGTTGGCATGAAAAATTAAAATAGAAGTGTTTTGAAAAGGTTGTGTCTCTCAATATAAAACGGTTGTAGCAATTACTGAGGCATATGCATGTATTATGTGTCTGTTTTTCCTAAAAAAGGATGTGTTTGTTTTCTTTTAGAAGCATATTTTTTTAGCAACATTAGAAGCATGTCTGTATTTAAGGTTTACTGGGCTGGCCTGCTTGTTATTTGGCCCACGGACAATCTTACTGCCTGGCCCGCTCGCTGTAGAATATCAAGCGGCAGGCATCGGTCCCGTGCCCCGTGCTATTCCTCTTCCTCGGCATATCCGTTCGGTGGTCGAACCCTCTGCTGAGAGACGAACCCTAGCGTTTGCGTGCTGGTAAGATTTCTTCCCCTTTCTGACTGGCTGGGGCTTATTTGAAACATGGATCTAGTTCGCACGCACTTGGATTTGGCAACTTCTTTCGTTTTCAGCCGACTCCTACTCCATTGCTGTCTTTTTTCAGCACAATGTTTTCCGCTTGTTTTGTCATAGTTGTGTTGGTTGAAACTTTTTGCTGTTTAAGGTTTGAAGTACGGCCAGGGATGAGGGGGGATTGCATTAGCAATCCTGTGAACATCAGCTCTGATGAGAGCGGGGATAGCAGTTCTGATGGATCTCTAGACACGAGCTCTGATGAACCTGCGAACATCAGCTCTGACGAGGCTAAGCAGACGAGCTCTGATGAACAGGCGTATAGCAGCTCCGATGATGGTGTGGACACAAGCTCTGATGAAGGTATGTTTAGTAATGGCAAACATCGGACATTTGACCAAATAAAATGTGGGCATGATCTGTATTTTAATCATTTGCGCTTATGGGCCATTTATCTATTGAATTATTGAGGCATGTGCTACCGCATGAGGAAAAACAAGGTTGAGAAGACATGCAAGGATGTGTGTGACTGCCCTAGGGAGTATGCAGTTGGTAAGGACTAATGCTAGATAATCCAGAATGTTTTTTTTGTAGATAGGAAATTAATTATTTTACTTTTGTTCTTAGGATATAATCCTAATTCTGAAGCTGACTGGATGTATTCAAAGGAATTTATGATGTCAAAGTGTGCTCGAAAGCGTCTTAGTTGCTATGCCCGTTCTGTTAAGCCTGCTATTAGGCACTATGTGTGTAAGATGAACAAGACGTTTACCAAAGCTGGGCAGAGAATGGTGAGAAGCAAATTTATTTGCCTATATGTGCATTTGCCTACTCTATGAATCATAGTGTCTAACTATAAGTTTGTTGAATGCTTGTAGTACTTCTCTACTTTGTTCACTAAGAAGCACTTGATGAAGTTTCTCTCCAGTCCGGTTGATCGAATGCGGATTAAGCATTCATGTGGGCGCTGTTTAACCTATGTTCGACTGATGAAAGGGGTTGACAAGAGGGCTGCTATAACACATAACTGGAGCCGCTTTGCGGAAAGAGCGAAGCTGAAAGAAGGGGAAATTTGTGTCTTTTCTCTCCGGCATTGCAAGGGGGTGCCAGTGTTCACCGTGCACAAAATCTGAAGAGGTTGGTGTATGAAACAGAATTTTATTGCTGAAAGTAATATTTAGTTTATTTCTTGGCCTAAGTAAGTATGGGTTTTTGTAGGTTTCTGGGATGCAGTTTGGAAGGGGAAAGATGGGAAGGTATTCTGCAAGGACATGTAGATATGTTCTCTAGTATGATGGTATGCCTATGCTTAGTAATGTTCAGTCGTTTTGTAGACTGTGGTCAGGTTTGTTGGGTCAAGGGAGCCAGGATGCTTTTCTTTTGGCACTAATGTATGCTCTATGCTATCTATGTAATGCAATGATGATGAAGACTCTAAATTATTAATGAGCTATATGCTTTTGCCTAACATTGTAATTTTGTTTGCCTGAAAGTAATTAAGCGTATGCACATAGATATAGTATAGTCAGTACATGGGATTTCATAAGATAGGACTAAAGTTTTGGCCGCATGGAAATACTCCGCATGAAGGATAATAAGTCTTGGTAATGCCTTTGAGCTAGCTTTCAAAAGTATCCTGGTCGATGTTGTTGCTTGGGTTTATAGCTGATTGGCATGGTTGAACAACGCTCTCTTTGCACTTCTTTCTCCAGACACCCTGTAGACAGTGCTCTGCTGGTTGGTCAAAGAGGAAGATAGTTGATTTAGTAGGTTTTTCTTGTGAGTGGTTTACCTAGTAGTTATGTTGTCTTTGATTTCTGGTTCCAGCTTGCTGGTGTCAGGAAAGAGGTTAGAGATCACTTCAGTTGGCGGTGTGTTCATTGTGCTGCCATTAAACTGTGGTTCTGCTTCAGGTGTTGGAACCAATTCATCATCGGGTTCCTGAAACTTGTTATGAGATATACATGGGCTATTTTTTGTATGTGTAAAACTGGTACACAAAGTAAGACAAAAGAATGTCTAATATACCTGAAGAAGTGGTGTATTTGGACCGTCATCATCGGATGAAAGCAGTAATGTTAATGGTTGGACCCTATCTCTTTCCATGGTTTCAACTTGTTTTTTAAGCTGCATAGTAGATTGCTCAAAACCCCATGACCAGGATGTTGCGTGTAGAAGTTCTCTTCTGCATTTCTTCAGGGGCTGTAGGTTTGCATCATCAAACACTACTATGTTGTTTTCTTGTAGATAGCTTATTGTAGCCACATTAGCTGATTCAGCAGCTTCGAGGGATGTACTTTTGAAATCCCCATAAAAAAATTGTTCTGTGGCTGCCCAGCCTCTATGAGGTGGTAAATTGATTGAAAGAGAGGCAATTAGGCCATGTTCCCTCATGTCAAGTATGTCATGGTCAGTGATTTGTAGCTTAAGAGTGTTTGTGGCTTGCTGAAGAATGTAACGTTTGCTTATGTTGACATGGGTTGGCGACATCTGCAAGTTGTAAATCAGGCATGAATTACGCAAATTGACAAAGATGTTGTTGCACATATGCTTTAATCGACCATATAAATAGGAAGTAAATTACCCAATTGTCTTCAGGCACGTACCTGTGGAAGGTTTCTGACCATGAGTTCTGCATCCAATGGAGAATACGGATTCTCTCCCGCCATATCCTTGCACTGGATGTGTGATTTACGGAGTTGGAAGATAGAGGCGGCTCGGGGGGTGGTAGATGGAACTGGAAATGGACGCGGCAGATGGAAACCCTAGAATCTGTGAGTTGGAGCCAGTGTGATTGCTGTATATGGACTGCTGTGGGCTTACCAAGGGTTTTCAGTGGGGCCTGATATGGACAGCAGGCCCAAGGTTGCATTCATTTTTTTAGCGCGTGTATTTTAGAATATGAGCCCAGTTTCACAGCCGTGTGATTGCATTTTCACAGCCAGACAGAAATGAGCTATTTTGCACTGCATTAGCGACTTTAGTTTTGTTGTTTACAGAAACAGGAATTGTATACGCAATAGGAATCCTGAAGTATACTGATGGCCTTATCTATGCCAGCTATAGAGACATAAATGGCAGTAAAAATTAAATAAGAAGCCACATGGACATAAATGGTGCAAGCAACAGAGTCTTAACAGGGCCATCATTAGTTCTTACACACAGTCTTGGCAAGTCTTACACAGACAGAGAAACATAATTATACATTACGTTTAACCTATGTGGTTAAACAAAAGGATCGAAATAGACTACAATTCTAAAGGGCCTGGTTTAGGATCTATTCTTGTAGAATAGAACTCTAGAAACCTCTCCTGATGCTTTTTAGCTGCTTTTCTGATTTGAGCACCCTACGCTTGAGCCTTTCTGCTATCTTCTCAATGTTGTTAAGAGGTTCATTCATAAGCTGATCGATGGGTTCTTTCCCAGATGATCTGTTGAGCGCTGTCACATTGCATATATGATCAGATAATCCATGCATGTATCTTGTAAGAATGAACCAGCCCATTGCATTTTTCTTGTTCTTATACCTAGCCATCATTAATTTGTTCTTCATGGATCTGGTCTTCGCCTTTGTTTTCTGCTTGTTATACTTTGCCACTGCTAGTTCATGCTTTAGATACTGATTTTCCTCATCCAGTTTCTTCATCTTGTTGTAATTGTAGTCTCTTAGTTCAGTCTTAACCATGGATTTTATGTATCCAATTGCTTCCATGGCAGCTGCGTCCTCTCACATTGCATGATCGATACACTGCACCCCGGGAATAGCCATATGACTGCCATGATCTTCATCATGTGATGTGGGTGTATAGAAAAAACAGTGACACATACTCTACCGCCATCACATGCTTTGCTTCGATACTCAGCTGCTGGAAGTTCTAAAGTCTGTAAAAGAACATCCAGTATCATCATGTAAGGGATTTTGATCATCGGTGGTATGGCCTGTGATTTTAAACGGATGTCATTAGGCGCGAGGGCATGAATCATATTTCGGCAGGTGAAAGCTTTTAGAGGGAAGAGTGTACTTTGAATAACCCAAGCAAAACTAACACCATATTAGTTTATGCTATGGTAACAGCTCGAACGAAGATAACTAATTTATCCTGGACAACTTTATGCATAAGATGTTGATGAAGGTAAGTTTGTATATGATCAGTTGTATAAGCATAAGCTATGCATTGACGGTGTAGAGCACAACATTTACTACTTGGTAGGTTCTAATTATCACAAGTATGAACTGATGAGTATCACAAGTGTGATTTCAATCGTGAATGCAATGTATAAACAGGAGTGTTGTGCCTGCATGAAACAAAAAGACACACATCCAATACTGAAACAATGCAGGAAGCTCTCTATGATTGTGCCTATACGAAACAAAAAGACTTTGGTGTGTGTTTGTATGGAAGTATTTGGCGTACTCTTTTTAGAGGACCACGCCAGAAATTTTTCTCGTGGTTTAAAATTTGTCTTGATGAGTGGTGTCAGTATAGGCATATCTTTTCGCCTGCTTAAAACTTTATGACATTAAGAAATAGTTTGCATAATAAGCCTACAAAGCTTAAACTACGAATCGTACTGAGAGCAAATAGGCATACAGAAACTATCCACAATAGAGAACTAAAGTATCAGCTGTTTTCTACTATATAACCACCAACCTCACAGCGGGGCTCCGAATTCTCATACTGAGCGTAGGACTCTTCCATGCCTAGTATTTCCTCATGCATCAAATATTCGGAATAGCTTTATTGCATACCAAGGAAATTATTCTGGTCCAAGGAATGCTTGTCTATTTTTCTGAAAGGAGGCCACCTCAAGTAGTTGGCCTTCAGATTGGTTATTGTTGGAGTATTCTTCATCCAGAGAAAACCTGGCCTGTATCTCCTCTGCATCAAGTGGCATCTCCTGTGAAATCAGGTAGATAGATTAAACGCTGACCACAGCTGCAAGCTTAATTAGAAAGAAGGCACATAGATTTGCGGCCACATCACTGAATCATAAGGGTAGTTACCTGTGGCCCTGCCGAGGATTTGTCCGGGCATCCAGATGCTGAAATGCATGGAGAAATAGCGGCTAGCAATATTGAATGCGCTCGTGCGGATGCTGTCATTGTTTGGGAGCGAGGCTCTGAACGTGCGGGAGAGAACACTCTGCCGATCTAGGGTTTCATCTGGCTGCGTTGATAGCAATATATGATATGTCTATGGGCCTTTTGACTGGGCTATTGTCTCTGGGCCCATAGACCACATTCTCAAGCGTCTCCACAGTAGTTGGAAAGGGAAAATGCGAATAGAAAGGTACATAGATTGCAGGTAATTGAAAAGAGAAGCAGGTAATACAGGCCTTAAACTGGCGTTATAGTTTGAAAATAAAAATACAGTGGTGGCATAGTAAGGTTGCTTGCTAATAAGACATTTGTAATAGGTAGTTGAAGTTTTCGATATTCTCCCCTATTTGATCTATAGCAGTTTGCTCAGAGAGCAGAATACATCAACTCTTGTAGGTCTCATCGTAGCAATATTCCTGTGGGAAGTGAAGAAATAAGTTAACTGCTATATTATGGGACCTTGTCAGTATGTATACATAAATTGATTCACGCATATAATATACCTTAGTTTTCCAGCATAGTTGGAGATCGAACTGTTATCTTTGCCTGTCGTGTGTACAGCGGCATGTAATGATGTCCTGTATACATATAGTCTGATTCGCATCCACGTGGCGTTATGTAGATGGTAATATAATCTGGGATATCAATCACGCTGTCAACCCAGCCGAAACAGTCATATCTATGTGTATTTATGAAGCCCTCTCCAGGCAAACCATTCTCTTCAACCAAGACAAATGGGCTCAACAACTGGCTTGCTATCTCGTGTCAGAGGATTCCAGCCAGAAGTTCACTTATACTTACACGAATAAACTGGGTAAGTGAAATTTGCTGGCCACCATAAGAAGAACACCAAGGAATAGCCTTGAAGATGTGACCAGCTAGCTCAATGTGTCCCCTTGCCAGAACAGTTGAACTGAATGTTGCAAATGTAGCATACTGAACATCTCCTTGATAGTAAACAAGGAAAGCACCAGAGCTAATCGGCTTCACCATGACGTATCTTGACGTTGGTATATACCGAATGACCGCAGAAAATATTTCCTTTGTGTCTATGGGTTTAACACCATCTTCTCGGTTGAGGATTATAGAATGTGATAGCTCCTGGAATCTATCGGGATCGACCTCCGTGTCTTGAAGAAAACAGTGTGGGGGTAGCAGCATCGACGGTGATGTCCCGAGCATCTGGCACAGGTGGTAATGGCTCAATGGGCCTCATTATCTTGTTGAAAGGGTTGTTAAGCACACTAATAAGCACAGTGAACATGTCCAGCTGGATTCCTACTGTTGTGTTTGCTCGATCCCTAAACCTACGTCTGATCTTGATATTCATCCGCAACGGCATATTTTCTGGCGCGTTTGTCCAACAGATGCACCGGAATGCAAGAAGCTCATTGTAGGTGATTGTGTCAGGGTAAAGCTCAGAGACGACACAATACGGATGCAGCATAAAATCCACTGTCTTGAATGTCCAAAGGTGCAGCAGGAGATTTGTTATTTCAACTAAAACCTGTGATCCGGCATGGTTATCATTGAAATCATAGGCTGGTGTGCCACAAAATGTTGAGTTTTCATCTGCACAGAGAGTTGTAAAGTATATATTACCCAGGTTAAGCCTCTGTTCGTTCTGAAGAAACTCGACTGCTTGTTTGTTCTGCTGCTTGTTTGGGATGCTAATTAAGAACTCTTGGTCATGAGTATCAATAGTAACAATTTCATCACATTCAAGCTGAAAAGCTTTAGCCAATGCATTATCAAAGTGCCTTCGTGCAGTTCTACTATCAGGAGAGAAAATGATCTGGAAATGGTAGTGTGTCCGGATCTCTGGGCATTTTGTTTCACCATAAGAAAGAAAAGCTCTTGTAATATTTCTTCTGGAACAGACAGGCGAGGACGAAATACCTTGCAAGATTATAAAATAGTTTAGGCTATCCGCCAGCTTAGGCGCTGAGAAAGGACGAGTGGATCTAAGAATACAGGGGCAGTGGCTCAGCTTAGAGGAAGAAGGAAAGAATAGAATCTACCTTGAAATGGAACGGCAGTATAGGATGCAGCTTCATCGGTTGAAGAAGACGCCATAAGCCCAGGGCACCAAGATGTAGCGAGGGAAGAAACCCTAGAAATGGATGCGCGGAGAGTGTGACGACAGGATTGGTGGGGTGGAGTAAGAGAGCGTGCAGGTTATGGGGGACAGCACATTGGCCAGTTCTCAGCCACACAACCTGTCTAGATATGAGGCACGCCCAAGAACGGGCCTACTGGGCCGAAGTAGAAACGGGAATGGGCCAGAGCCTTAAAGGCTATGAAAAAGGAGGAGATGACCAGAGTGTAAAACAGAGGGGAGACAAAATCATCTATGAAAAGAAGAAATTATCTGCAGACTATGGGGCAGCATATCACGTATAAAAAGGCAAATCATAATCGAACAGCACACACATAATATGATAGAGTTCACTTGATTACATAGAGGAGTTTTTGTTTTGCCGTGCTTTGACACTGCTACTTGAGCAGCCAAAGACTTTTTAGCATACAGACATATAAATAGAGGAGTTTTAGACATGCTTCCTAAGAAGCATACAACTACACCAAGGTCTATGCAAGAAGCATACACGGCAACGGACTCTGCTTGTAGCTGGTCAAAGAGCATTATGATGGAGCGTTGTCGAGAGCAAAGCTAGATGCATAAACCGCCATCTTTCTCCTTTGATCTTGCCGAGGAGAAGCTAATGTACATAAGATAGATAACCTACAGCAGAATGCAAAGTTTCATAAACCAGTTCCAAGTATGACAATGGCAAAATAAGTCCAAGAATAGTAGTATATAGGGAAATTGTGATGTACCTATAGATATTTTAAGGTTTGATAGGCAAGGCAAAGGAGTCACTGTTGCTTTGTTTTCTTCCCTCCTGCAGCTCCTTTTCCAGCAACGGGGTTCCTTTATTTCAAGTTGTGTTAGTGAAAAATAAATAAGCGGAATGCTATATACAGGTTTGGAAACCAGCTATATTACTGGAATGTAAGAAGCAGCACATCTTGTTTCTCTGAAGCAGACTCTTATCATCTTTTGCATTAGTAGCACCAGAAGGATCTTCAGCCTTTTCCTCATCATTCTCCTGGAGCACCCAACATATACATAAGCTTGATAATACAGAGACATAGCATATTGATATTGGATGGTTGTTAGGCTATACAATAGTAAGATTTTGCGTTGACACCTGTGTATCAACGCGTGATTATGCTACTCATTTACTAAATGTACATGCGTGCATTTATACTATTATGCGTTAGTTAGCACATGTGTGTTAATATGTATCTTTGGCGGAGCAGAGAAATATTTACCGTGGCTATTTCATCACACTGCTTTGGAGGATCCTCTGCCAGAGGGAGCTTCTTATCATTGCCGATAAACAAAGCACGCCTGGTCCTGCTGGGTGGGCATGGTGATTTGCTAGAAAAGAAAATGCGATCATAAGAGCAAGCAAGCATTAGAAAATACTGCAGTAGTCCTTTCTAAAGAGGCATACCCTGGAGCTGCAGATGAAAGGAGACCAACACTGAGCTTTGAAGTTGGTGTCTGCGCCTGAGTGTAAAAAAAGGGATTGAGAAGAACTGAATTAGTTTTCGGGCATCTTGATTGAATAAATGTAGTGAGAGATAGTAGACTAAGAAAAGAACACACCGCACCTGTAGGTGATGGAAAAGTTATAGCAGGGCTCCCTAAGGAGCTACCATGCTTGGGGTACTGGGTGTAAACATCTCATAAGGTACTGGACTGTCAGTCAGGGAAGCAGAGGATGATGCTCCAGATGATCCAGGAACACAGTCAAAGGTAGATGAGCTTAACTCAGGCTTGTAGGTTTCCATAACTTTCACAACTTGAAATCATAGTTGTGTGCTTCTGGTTGCAAAGCTTCTCTTTGCAATGGACACAAGAAGTTTATACTTCTGCCCAACAATCTGGGTAACCTCTAGTGGAGCAATCCTATCAATCATCGGTACACGAGCTATCTCTTTTATGGTTGGAAGTCCTGGGTTTCTAAACTTCAGCAAACTAAGGAGTGGTTTTCCAACAGTCGCTTTTCCAACTTTATCAAACATGGTGAACTCAGCCTCACCCACGTCATCACTCACAAACACCAAAATGCAGTACCTGCGCATGGCATGAATAGAATGAGGACTGTAGTGAAGGACTAATAAAATACAGAAGAGGCATGTCTAAATAAATCAGGCAGGAATCCTGAGGAAACAAACAAGACAAAACAAAAGAAACAGGAGACAAAGGTCTAGGAAGGCACATACGTCTCTAGTGTTGTTATGGATGGGCAGTTAGGATTGGCGAATCGGTAGTTCGATGCGACTATTGTAGAGGTCTTGTTGGAAGAGGAGCAAGAGAAGAACCACCAGCGCTGATCAGGATTGAGCCTCTGGACAGTAACAATACATATGAATCGTTTTTCCTGTCGAAGTAACATAACTTGCAGATGAGCACATGACCGGGAAAAGCAGGAACAACATATAGAGGAAAAGATAGCGAGGATACCTCGTTTTCATAAGGGTTCAGGCGGAGGAGCTCTGACACGGTCTTTTCAACTGGATCAGCGTAGATACGGCTAGTAAATGTACCCTCGGTCAAAGCAGCATCATTATCAATGGGTTTGAATTAGCCCCCGACCTATTTTAATACGCAACAGGGGAGATAGTTAGCAGCGTGACAAAGAAAACAACACTATCTTCATATTCAAGGTTAAAGCAAGAGAAGCCAATTAGAAGGCATATAGAAATCAACTGTTGCGGAAGTCATTTATCACTGGGAGATCCTCGTCAATGTACCAACGGCAAGCAGAACTACCACTAAGTCCTTGAACACCTGCATAGTTATTGAACAATATAGAGGGGTGAGAGGCTGCATTGAACATAGGACGAAAAGGTTGTACAATACAGAATGCATAGATGTATAAGATGCAACAGGCTGACCACCTTGATTTATTTTAGGCAGTGTTCCTACGAAAATTGCAATCACAGCTTCCTTTTCATCTATTGCCTGTACTACTTCTTCTTCAAATTCAATTGCTCGATCACCCCAAAGGACCAGCTTTAGCTCCTTTCCCCTATAGGTTTCATATGACGAATAGATCAGTAAAGAAACAAACGAGTAGGTGACCTAGAATTGTGGACGCATAACAATAAGCAAATGACACTTACTGTAAGTCAGTTAGGATTATTGTCCTTGTATTTGATTGTTGTGGCTGATGCATTCATTGGATAGTGATCACATCAGAAACAACAGTTATTCTTCCAATGACATCTTCAAAACCATAGAATTTGCAAGAGCATCAGACTCCAGATATTTAACAAGTGGTTTTGAATGTACTTAGGCGTGCAGTGACACAACTTACCAAGGAAACGAGGCGGTGGCCCACATGGCTTGGGGATGTCCTAAAATGGGATCAAATTGTAGGTGCAGAATGGGTAATCTGCTTCCAAGCCCGGGCGTAAAACAGCATTGCTAAACCTGGTGAACTGAATCATGAAGCGATTCTCACCAGGTCTATAAGTTGTCTTTGCTTCAACGCAGTTGAAGCTGCTCATCATGTAGACCTTTCCTTCCTCCAGCTCATCCTTTAGTTCTTCTGCTCGCTGAGGAGGTATCTGCACATACATATGGTCCTAGGCTAAGTACGGACAGTTGGCGTTGAGCTAGCTATGTAAAGACAAACCTGGCTATCAAGAACAACTAAGTCCATGTGCTGGATAGGGCCATTGTCAGTCCCGCCACGATAGAACCACGGGCGTGAGACAAGGACAGAGACAACCCACTTCCTACTGTGGTTGTGTATCTCAGAGAGCATCTGATGCGCCATCTGAAAACACAAAGACAGATTTGTTTAGGAAGGTAAAAATACACAAAGAAGCAGCACATTAGGTTTTGCAATATGATAGCATACCTAATCGAAGTCAAGTGAACAGACATATTAAGCGAACTACCAAAAGACCTTCAACACGTACATAGATGCACAGAAAAGAACAGTAGATGCTATCTTAGGTAATGAGCAGCAACAGATAAAACAACATTTACAGCCTCAAATTTTATTGAAAAGGGAGCAGACAATCCAAATACTTGACCAAATTAGGAAGCATACAATAATATAGGCTAAGAGGCAGCAAGTAGTAGTGAGACCAAAAGCAGCTCGCAAAATAAAGCACGACGTAAGTACTATTCCAAAGACTGAAAGATCTCAGAGAAAACTATGTTTCTAGTCTGAGATCCAAGTGTGCCATCTTCGTTCTCGATAAGTATTTTCAAGTTTTTCTTGGAAGTCACACGTGAAACCGCCACGTAAAGCTGGCCATGAGTGAAAACAGGACTTTTCAGGTATAATCCAACAGCTGAGAGAGTTTGTCCCTGGCTCTTATTGATAGTCATGGCATAACAAACCCTGACTGGAAACTGGCGACGATGTAAAGTAAATGGCCATTTAGGATCCTTGGCAGTGAGGCAAATCCTTGGAATGTATACAACATCCCCAATATTAGAACCAGTCATGATAATATCCTCAATGACTTTATCACCAAGTTTAGAGACAACAAGACGAGTACCATTACAAAGACCAGTTGCCTGACTCAAATTTCTAAGGAGCATAATCGGCACGCCTTTTTTCAATAGCAACTTGTGCTGGGGGAAATTGTTAATTCTAATTGTATTGAGGTACTCGATAGGATAAAACACATCCATATTATGCATTGAGTCAGTAGCATTTCCTATAGAATCATAGCTTAAGTACTCCCTCTCAGTAGAAGTCATTAAGGCTAGCACATGGTCATTAACTTCTTGAGCTAGATCATTTGTCGTTGTTAAGATAGTCCTTTGGCACAAGTATTTTCGATTAGAACAATTTTTAGCAAAGTTTGTATGTACAACATTAACAATAGCGCCTATTCTATTATCCTCAGAATGGATCAACATATCATCAGGAATTGTTACCCAACTTGGCTCACACTCCCATTGTCTGGTAACACAAGGCGTTGTACCATCACCAATACTCAACATCCGACTAGAGAAAGAAGCTATCTCAGCTTGTAAAACAGGATCTGTTGTTTGCACAGCTAAACGCATGTTCACATTAAGATGTAGAACTTCTATAAAACTCCATAGAGGTGAATTTGTTATAGCAGCATTTATAATCTGTGAGCGAGTCCCACCCTCAATGACTGGTAAAATCTGTCTCAAATCGCCACCCAGAACCATAACCTTACCACCAAAAGGCATGTCAGCTATAGAAGCATCGTCGGCAGACAGAATATCACGTAAGCTACGATCCAAAGCCTCAAAACATCTACGATGCGTCATTAAAGCCTCATCCCATATTATTAGTGAGGCTGATTCGATCATCTCTGCTAATTTGCTAGATCTTTTTATATCACATGTTCCATTGTCATCTAAACTGATTGGTATTTTAAACCTAGAATGAGTAGTCCTACCTCCAGGCAAAAGAAGTGCTGCAACCCCAGAAGATGCAACTGTGAGAACAATCCTTTCTTTACCTCTAAGATAAGAAATTATGGAACTCCGAAGAAAAGTTTTCCCAGTTCCACCATATCCAGAAACAAAGAAAAAGCCAGGTTTTCCAGACACAACTCTGTCGATAATATTCTTATAAGCCAGGAGTTGATCTGGATTTAATTGGTTGTACATGGTTTCTGCCTTTAGCAGTTCACTTTTAGGATCAGCAGATAGTTCATTAGTTATCATGCCATTGTCATCAGAGTTATCATCATATGTGGTTTTTAATGGCAGCCTGTGGTCTAGAATATTAGAACCATTTTTACTAAATAAAACTGTCAACTTATCAAGCAAGATGTCTCTTAGCTCATCAGGAGGTACAACATGATTGTCATCACGAAAAGAGCGCTTGATATTGTACTTAATATCCTCAGCTAAGTGTGACCAATATTTTTCAAAGAAAGCATTTTCATCATTAACACCACAATGAACAAGGATTGTAACAAAAAGCCTGCGCAACTGATCTCCCATACCCCAGGTTAAAGCCTCATCAAACGCACTATACCATTCAAGATCATCTCCAAGTAAGCCCCTAGCAGCACATGCTTCCTTAAAGGTTTCATACACAATCCCATTATAAGTTCTAACATCTGTATAAGACATAGCACCTTTAACAACCATCAAGAGCATTCTAAGATAGAAAAGTTCTCCAGTTGTAGGGTGAACAGAATAAATCCTACCAATCCTATAACTCGAAGTCTTAGGAATCCATTGTTTTTTGCTTCCTAGCCAAGTCCATTTGGTTGGGAAGTCACAATAAGTAAGAGACCTAGCATTTGCATGGCATCTATTAGCTACAAACCACTCGGTTAACATTGTTCTCTGTAGCCACTCATCGTCAGCAACTGACTTCAGGTTTGCTTTAACATTGAAACGCACCATGTGTTTATTTAACAAATGAACAGGCAATCTTTCAATAGAAGGCATCTTACTGTGTATATCAAAGCCATATATCCTCCAGCAACCATCTTTATCACATATGTAACGGCATTGTCTATATTCCATGATCTCATCAATCTCAATACCATGCTTGTTTTTGATGCTTTCAAACAAAGTTTTTGAAAAATCAGGACCCTTTGTAACATACTTATAAAGATACTTGATAACATGGGTTTTATTGCACCACTCAACGTTAATATGCGCTTGGTATTTTTTTAGTATGAGCAGATTATAAGGAACAACATGCCTGTTATCAAGCCTGACCTTTTTTTAAATATAAAACGGCCGTTGTCTGGAAGACTATACACAGGGAATCCACTATCATCTAGAGAGGTCTCGAGCTGAAATGACTTAGGAAATTTTTTTGAACACAATCCATTTTTCATGCAAGGACATTTAACACCATCTTCCCCGCATCATGTGTTCAGAAACAAGAACGTATCCAAGAGGATCCGCAACAGGATCAGGGATGGAAGCCGATATAAAAGAGTCAATTAAAGCAGGACTAACCTACCGGTTTTTCCTATCAAGCCAGATCAGGATATGGGCATGACGAATCCCTCTTTTCTGGAACTCCATAGTGTGTAGTACTGTGAACAAAGGGATAAAAAACAATCACGAGCAGAGGTGGAAAAGAATAGAAGAAAAGAGATGAGAGGAATTGCAAAGCACGTTTTACCCGCCACGACAGGACCAAAGGACTCCCCACTCTTAATATCATGAATATAGTCATTGAGCTTCATGTGATAAACCCTGACCGGAAGATCCGCCCTGTCTGAAGGCATCTGACCAGGCTCAGAACATAGGGCTTCTGTTATTTCAGTCCACTTGGGATTACAGGTAAAGGTGGTGAAAAGGTCTGGTGGGCCAAAGACACGTGAAATAGCTACTGCGTCCTGGAAGTTCTCAATCATATAACGCCGGCCACCGGTAAAAGAGGATGGAAGTATGTTTTTTTGCCAACAGAACTTGCATCTGTCTGCCCTTTTCCAACAGCATCAGTGACTCCTTGCAAGTTCTCTGCTCTAAGATCATTATTAGCCTTCATGATGAAATGCAGCCTCCACTCGTCTATGCAAGCGCGTGCGTCTACAATGGCCTGTGAGGAAAGCAAACCACAACAAAGGTATGGATTATGCTGCTCTGGTCTATAGTGGAGACAATAGGAATAATAGTCCTGCATGGTGAGTCTGGTTCTTTTGCTAGTATCTAAAGGATTTGAACCAATATATTTAAGCCCAAGCTGAAACCCACGTTCTGCATAGGGAAAGAGAAGAGGATACTGCAAAGGCATAAATGAAGTTTGCAAAGAAGATATTTGTTGCAGATTGTCATCTCTACCGTGTATTATTATGTCACGACAAGAAGCCTCCACCGTGAACTCACCAAACATTAAAGATGCTAACTCATCAGTTGTAGGGAGGCTAAACTATGGTCCATCAGATTCTCTAGGGGCAACTAAACGAATGGCTATCTCAGCATGCTTATTGGCTGCTAGTATTTCTCTAGCTGATCTAAACGTTTTGACATAAGAATTGTGCGTATCAAGCATATGCATCAAGCCTTCAACAATAGATTCATCTAAACCACCATCACTCTTTTCACCCTTTTCTAAAGCCTGAATCCTGTTTTGCACCTCATTCTGGGTATCATATATATAGAGTTCGGCATACTTAGGGGTATTTCCTTCCTTAGGCATAAGAGATCCCATTCTATGACAAACCAGCCCATTTATTTTGTATATATTCGGACCATTACCATCATTTACAGAATGATCAACAGTAGTTCTGATGGAAGTAAATGCAAAGAGGCAGTTGTACTGGCGAATTTTCTTTATAAACTCTCTGCTACGCGAGGGACCATTGTATCTCAGCAACTCAGAGAGAAACAAAGGTGGCTTTTTAAAAGATGTAATATACACCTTACCACCCTTACAGCATTTGTTGTAAACCACCCGCCTTAGCGTTATAGCGGATTCCGATCTCACCCTCTCCTCGAACCAGAAGACTGCACCACAGTTGGTACATTTGTAGTCTGGTCCACCGTAGAAAGATCTCTTTCGGTACCCAGCTGCAAATTTGTCTTGGCTCAGTAACAATGGTAAATCAGCAATGCATCATACAATAGTTTCTAGGCATATCGGCACTCAGCATACCTTTCAGCATCTCAGACTCCTCAGCCGTGAATCCAACCCAGTCAGCACTTAAGGGTGATCTAATGGCAGGCCCTTTCCCCCTAAATCTATCAACAACCACCCTACATCTCTTTCTATTACGGGACGTAATTTCTGGACCAAGAACGGGGAAGAAACCATCATCTAAAAAAACAAAGGGCCTGTTACAGGTACGAAGACGAATCGAGAGAGTGCACGAGGCACACCTATAAAGGAAAATGACTTATTTTAAAAGGACACCCCATACATTTTCTTTTAGGTAGGCCTGAGGATATGTAGGGCAACGGTGAGTCACAGAAAGACAGCCTTCGTCGAACAACACGGTGTGGAGGTGGCTGACTGGTGCTTGAATTGGCCTTACAACGAATAGAACAGCGCTGAGGCATGACTCACAAGAACGGCATGAACAACAGAACAACCATAACACACTGCAACACAAATGTAACACAAAGAAAAGCAATCTAATCAGGCACATTAAACAGTAGAAAGGCATACACCTAGACCCAGGAACATGATTCAAAAGACAAGCCTCTATAAAGGGCACGAAACATTTTTTTTAAATGAAAGGAAGAGGCATCCCAAAAGCAAACTGTAAGCCTTTTTTAAAATACATAGATGGAAGTAAAAGTCCATCAAACAAATCCGAGCGGATAAAAAAACAAGAGAAAGAGAGCAAGTCCATGAAACACCTTCCCAACAGTCCATGGGAAACTATAAGCCCAAATGAACAAGATTCTTTAAAGTTCATGGCCCAAGAAACACCTTCCCAAAAGCCCATGAAGAACCAGAAGCCCAAAAGGAACAGGGTCCTCTAAAGCCCATGCTAGTTTTTTCTCTATAAGAGAAGTGGGTGGTCCAAAGACCAGGGACCCAGCCGAGGAAGAATCAATAAACAAGTAACATATTTATTATTTGAGTACGTGGGAAGAGCATTGAATTCGAAGAAGATGGCTATTCTTTTCAGTCTTGCAAAACGCAGAAAGAAGACACTGTAAGAGCCATATAGAAAGCCCGAGGACTTTATTGCATCAGAGAAATAGACCAATTCAGTACAAAGCAGGCACGCAGGCCCAAATAGGAAGCCCAGAAAAGGTAGCTAAAGAGAATGAAGAGAGGAAAGCAGCTGAGAGCACAGCAGACCCCAGTCAAACTGGACCAGAAGAGGGCCAACATCTTGATTTATGTCCGTCTCTGCAGATGTACGCCGCAAGTGCAACAGCTCTCTCTCCAAGTGACCAACACGCCGAATGGCAGAGACTACAACCGTTATGGAAGAACGGAGGGAGCTCCTATAGGCCATCATACAGTCATAATTGTAGTCTCGAACCACAAACCCATACAGATGCTGCAAAAAACTTATGGCTTGGAGGGTAGCCTGTTCATAAGCATGTACAAAACCACACCAGGCTGAGCTCCAAAAAAATTCTCGTCGCGGAACCGGAGCAGAACTATCCCCTGGAAGCTCCAGTTCTACCCCAGCAAGAACGGACCCATCCTCCATGACCTCACACAGATACAAAAGCGCCGGCAAAGAGCACCGGGCCACCACGGCTTCCAAAATGGGTAACGGTTGAAATAAGAGTACACATCCTGCTCATACGCAACGAAATTATAAAAAAACTGGAAAATAACACGACCCCTGGAGCAGATCCGGAATAGCGAGATCATCAGTACATCAACAACCATGATAACATGCATAGACAAGTAAATACATCTGAACCCACAGGTAGCCGACATGCAATGGAAAAGGAGAGCAAACCTTGAGGAGCAGCAGCAGGGCATAGATTCAGAAACAGATCAGCTTTTGCAACCTACAAAATAAATGCAGACAAAACCATTAGAACACAGCAAGTCACAGAGCACATATATATTCCATCAAAGGCACTAAACAAGTGCAGAGTCACACAATGGCACCAGAACAATTCTTCTTTTAACCAAAGGAAACAACATCACTTAGCATGACAAAACATCATCTACTACATCTATAGCAGCTTTTAATCACTGAGCAATCAAACTATAGACACACAAGAAGCGAAGGAACATCAATCAACCTCAACCACTGTGTTTTTTCAAGCAAAGTAAAATCACAAGAAGTATAAACCTTCAGGGCCACTGCAGAGGCACCAGCTAAATAAAACGGACTAAGCACGACATCTTCTCAGACCTAGTCTTTCGGGCTATACAATCTAGAAATAGAAACAAACAGACAAAAGAGAAGAACATTACCAGAATGACGAAGCACAGCCGAAAGAGCAGCTAACAAGTGAATGTGGACGAACATCTGACCAACCTGAAGACAACCTAAAACACAAACTATACCCATATTAGCCGCCGACGAACAACATGAAGCATGCGCATGCACAAATGACGGAACGCAAAAATGGCAAAGCAGAGCACACGGTAGCAGGAAACCATCGTATCGAGCAGCACTCAACCATTTCAACAAACACCTCAAAGGCATATGTTCATATAGAGGCAGAAGATACAAGCAAGAACCTGGACAGCAAGGACGTAATGGCGCACGCTCCCACGCGAGGGCCAACGGTAAAATCAGCAGCAAACTGCGCACCAATGGAGCAAAGACAAGCAAAGGAGGTCAGTAAACAAGATAAAGAACGGCAGAAATGAACAGGGAAAGGATAAGAAGATGGACCTCAACCAACACCACCCATGGAGGAACGCGCGGCCATGGCGACTACCGCAACGTAAGCTGGCCGAACCGGATGAAGGCAGGCCAACAGGAGAGGACGCGGCGACCTGGAAGCGTGGGCGAAAGCGAGCGAACGAAGCGGCATGGAGGAAATGAGGGATAGAACAAGGAAAGGAGAAAACCAGAGAGAAAAGCCCCCCGGCCACTGCAATGGCAGGGGCAATTCTCACAGAGCCGCATGCGAACACTCCACACATGCATCGACACCCGGGCCAGGGGTTCCAGAGCCCACTATCATAGGCACCCTCCAGAATGCGCGGCGCCGACGCACACGCCGGTCACGTGGGGCGTCACGCGGACCCACGCCGCACCGCACGCACGTCCATTGGCCCCGCCCATGCGTAGGAAATAGTAACAGGCCACTATCGAGGGCAGGCGCAAGTATACGTAGTTATAAACCAACAAGCAACAAACCAGTGGGCCCGTCCCACCGCCTGTCCCACACTCAGCATCACACGGCAGAGCGCACGAATGCCCAAGCGAGTCCAGCGGAACCACCAACCCGGGCAGAGCCACCACCCATCCCGCCCAACCGCGCACAGATCGGAGACGGGTCAAAGGAAACGCATGCAAGCACCCAAACCCAGTGACGCGCAGGACCAGCGACCACGGGACCCAAGCAGCAGCGACGAAGGACAGTGCAGAAGACGGTGATCAACGACCTGGGGATTGAAAAAGCGCCAGTACAGCCCAGAAACGACGCGGCATGGCGCTGCCGTTGGACGGGACGAGCGAGACGAGACCGCTCGCCCACTCCGTACGCCCACTCTCCATGCGCCAGGCCGGCCGAATAATGAGGTCATATGAAACGGGCAATGCGAACACGGGCAAAATACACCAGGAAGATGACGCGCGGGACCATGCGTCGGCGAGGCCCACATGTAGCCGTAGCACCAGCCAGCGAGGAGTACACAACGCAGCGGCGTGGGTTTCTCGCGCGCATGCGGCGTGGCACGAGCGGCTACCTCGTGCCCGCGCATAAGGAAAAGCAACACCCAGCCGTTTCAATCCAAGTGGCCACGGCGCCGGCCCACACGTCATCCCTCACCACGATCCACCGATCGGTAAAAACGAGTGCGCAGAATTCCAGCGACGATCGAACGGCCAACGCGCGAAAAAAGACCTGGTCAACGCCGATCGAACGGGCAATGAAGGATGCCATCGGGGGAGCTCCCTGGGAGCGAGTTGCCCAGCCTCTGTTTTGTTTTAAATGGCTCGCTAGCTGATTATGCTATTGATATGAGTAATTGTGAGACTTAAGTATTATTGTAAGTATGGTTAGTTCATAATATTTGCTGAAACCTGAATGCTGGCTTTGCATGTTTACAACAACAAGAGCAAACAGAGTTTGTAAAAGTTTTTCTTTATCACTTTCAGTTTATCAACTGAATTGCTTGAGGACAAGCAAAGGTTTAAGCTTGGGGGAGTTGATACATCTCCAACGTATCTACTTTTCCAAACACTTGTGCCCTTGTTTTGGACTCTAACTTGCATGATTTGAATGAAACTAACCCGGACTGACGCTGTTTTCAGCAGAACTGCCATGATGTTGTTTTATGGTAGAAAACAAAAGTTCTCGAAATGTCCTGAAAATCCTAGGAGGTACTTTTTGGAAAATATAAAAAATACTGGAGAAAGAATCAAGACCAGGGGGCCCACACCCTGTCCACGAGGGTGGGGGCACGCCCACCCCCCTGGGCGCGCCCCTCTGTCTCGTGGGCCCCTTGAGGCTCTGCCGACCTCAACTCCAGCTCCATATATTCCATCTCGCGGAGAAAAAAATTAGAGAGAAAGTTTCATCGCGTTTTACGATACGGAGCCGCCGCCAAGCCCTAATCTCTCTCGGGAGGGCTGATCTGGAGTCCGTTCGGGGCTCCGGGGAGGGGGATTCGTCATCGTCGTCATCATCAACCATCCTCCATCACCAATTTCATGATGCTCACCGCCGTGCATGAGTAATTCCATCATAGGCTTGCTGGACGGTGATGGGTTGGATGAGATTTACCATGTAATCAATTTAGTTTTGTTATGGCTTGATCCCTAGTATCCATTATGTTCTGAGATTGATGTTGCTATGACTTTGCTATGCTTAATGCTTGTCACTAGGGCCCGAGTGCCATGATTTCAGATCTGAACCTATTATGTTTTCATGAATATATGTGTGTTCTTGATCCTATCTTGCAAGTCTATAGTCACCTATTATGTGTTATGATCCGACAACCCTGAAGTGACAATAATCGGGATACTTCTCGGTGATGACCGTAGTTTGAGGAGTTCATGTATTCACTATGTGCTAATGCTTTGTTCCGGTTCTCTATTAAAAGGAGGCCTTAATATCCCTTAGTTTCCGCTAGGACCCCGCTACCACGGGAGGGTAGGACAAAAGATGTCATGCAAGTTCTTTTCCATAAGCACGTATGACTATTTACGGAATACATGCCTACATTACATTGATGAATTGGAGCTAGTTCTGTGTCATCCTATGTTATAGCTATTACACGAGGAATCGCATCTGACATAATTATCCATCACTGATCCATTGCCTACGAGCTTTTGACATCTTGTGCTTCGCTTATTTACTTTTCCGTTGCTATTGCTACAATCACTACAAAACCCAAAAACATTACTTTTGCCACTCTTACCTTTATTATCATATTACTTTGCTACTAAATACTTTGCTGCAGATACTAAGTTATCCAGGTGTGTTTGAATTGACAACTCAACTGCTAATACTCAATAATATTCTTTGGCTCCCCTTGTGTCGAATTAATAAATTTGGGTTGAATACTTTACCTTCGAAAGCTGTTGCGATCCCCTACACTTGTGGGTTATCAGCAGGTTGCACTGTTGCCACACCTTGTCTTGTCGTAGCAGGTGGGTGCAAACTTTGAGGGGGCGAGGGGCCGCCCCGTAAGGGTCGGCCCATGCCCTCGCCGCCTTTTGGGGAGCGCTGCCTTCTAGGGGTCCGCCTCCTTCTAGGAGGTGGCCTGTTGATACCAGTCGGCCCCGTGGGCCAGCCTTACGACCAGTCGGGCTGAGGGGCTTGGCCAGCCCCGATGTCTTAAAAACTGTTGAGGTGTAGATGAGGCTACCCATGGTCTATCCCCCCATCAGTCCGCAATAAACTTGTGATCTAGTGTGCGCCTCTTCGACGAGCTACTGATGTGGTTTTCAAAATGTGACTATTTGCAGCTCTGAAAGCCGTTTAGCCGCCCTCATGACCGGACGCCATCTACATCCTCATTGCAGATCTTCGAGCAATGGCCCTTCACTTGGCGCCGCCGCTTCCTCCTCCACCGCCTGAGCCGGATTAGCCACTTGGTGGCCTAAGCTACCCCTTTTTTTGTTTTATTTTGGACTTGTTGAGTTGTGCCCTTAGCAATACCCTCTTGAACTATTGTGTATGTGACTTGTGTGTGTGCGCGCGCGGTGTGAACCATTGTTGGATCTTGTGGCTGCGTGGTTTGCTTTATATATAAAGCAGGGTCGTAATACTCACCTGACATTTCCTAGGGTGGAAATCTAGCATGAACAAATCATTCCCTTAGCACGGGGGAGGGGGACAAGTGAATGTTTCGTGGGAAACCACCCTAGCATGGGGAGCTCCTGTTCGGCGCCCTCAGCACCGCTTAGACTAGTTAGTGCTCGCAGGTGACTTGTAGTGGGCCGGCCTAGTAACCTGCTCTCAAACACAGCTAACGCTAGATTCTCAAAAAAAAAAGCAAATGCAAAAAAAATGTAAACGGGTTATTCCTAACTTTAATTTGGTAGAAGCGGGATTCGAACCGTGGATGGGAACATGGATGGCCGTAGGCAATAAGCACTAGGTCGGGCTCATTTAGTTGTCCACTAGAAGAAAACAGTGCTATTTAACCATTTCTTTAGTAAACATATACTACTACATACCCAACATAATTTATATGAAAACGAAAGCATAAATCTGAAAATGAATTCTTAAAACTAGTGAAACCAACCACAAGTTAAAAGAAAGGTTTATGAAAAATGGAAATTTTTCACATAAATGAGAAATGTTTGTGAATTTGAGAAAGTTCACGAATTAGGAAAAAGTTCATCAATTTGAAAAAAGCCATGGATTTTGAAAAAGGTTTATGAAATTTGGAAAAAGTTCAAGAAATTTGGAATAAGTGAAGAATTTGAAAGAAAAAAATCACATGCGAAAACATCATGCATCTGAAAAAAGTTCATAGATTTTCAAGAAAATATTAACAAATTTGAAAAAGTTAATCGATTTTGAACACAAATTCACAAATTTGAAAAAAGTTCCTCGACTTTGACAAATAGTTCATTAATTTTCGAAAAAATTCATTGATTTTGAAAAAAAAATCATCGATTTTGAATTAAAAAGAATCACAAATTTGTAAAAACTTCACCGGATTTTTTTTAAAAGTTCAGGAATTTAAAAGAAATTCATAAACTTTGATAAAAAAAAGTTCACGAATTTGGAAAAAGTTCACCTGTTTTTAAAAAAAGTTAATAGATTTGAGAAAAAGTTCATTGAATTTGATAAAGCTTCATATTAAAAAAATCATGTATTTAAAAAAAATCCTGAGTAAAAACCTATGAAAAACCGGTCAAACAAAGACCCAAAAAATGTCCGAAAGGCATGAAATAAGAAGTTGAAGAAGTTTTAGTAGGCTCATTTGTGCCGTCCGAGTCGGTTACCACATCTGGAAGTAAACACTGAGGGTCAGAGTTCCAATCTCACCACCCGCAATATTTTTTAAGGTTAAAAAAAATGAAAATGGGCCGAGCCCAGGAAGCAAGGGGCTGTGCGCCAGTTTGTTTCGTTGCCTTTAACCGGTACTGAAGCCGCCCTATAGGAATCGGGCCCAGCACAACCCCCTTGACCTCAAAATCTTTGACGCTATTTTTTTTTTGAGACATATCTTTGACGCTATTAAAAACAACACGTGATAAGAATTGGACCCAAAAACGGCCCAACTTTAGTACCACAAAAAACAGGCCTTAAAAAAGCTAAAATAGTTGCATCCGACTTAATTAAATAAAACCCTAAAAACTTAATTAAATAAAAACATAAAAATCTGGCATCCGTTTTATAATAAAAATACCATGTAGTCGGCGATTCAAAATAATACATATATTGTATGTAATTCTATGTGAAAAGTTGCCTGTCCAAGAAAGTAATTTGCCATAGCTCTGAACTGAAATTTAATTTGCCATGGCATCAAAATTTGCAAGTACATGGCAAATTTGCATACTGAATAATAAAAAGACCTACAGGAATTTCACCATGGTCTTATAATAAAAATGACATGATCTATATTTCTTTGTCATAACATACAAATCACATGCATTGAAAATAAACTTGACACGGTAGAAACAATAAAAGTGCCATGTAATGCATCAACATTTGCCATGGTTAAGATAAAATACTGCAAACATATGCAAAGATGTTCTGAAAAATAAATTGCCATGGCACTGGAAATATTTGTCTTGGGGCCCAGGAAAAACTAAATTGACATGATTCTGAAAATAAATTTGCCATGTCTATGAAAATAAATTTGGCACGGCTTAGGAAATAAATAAAATTTGCCATTGTCCAGGAAGAAACTAAAATAAATTTTCCATGGCACTGAAAATAAATTTGCTACGGTCCAAGGAAAACCTAAGTTGCCATGGCTACGAAAATAAATTTGCCATGGTCTAGCTCATGGCAAATGTAGAAAATTTTATGTCATGACAAATTTACAAATTTATTCTCTAATTGATGACAAATTCTGAAAGAACATAGTACATTGACATGGCAATCGATCTACAATTCATAGCAATTTGCCATGGTCTATGAAATTAAAAGGCCACATATGCAAAGATGACAAAATGGTTGTGTGCAACCAAACACGCCCTTGTTCTCCCATGTGGAAGATCCAAAAATCCAGACAAAGTTTGGCTCCGGTTGAACTACATTGATACTTCTGCATTGCACTTGCTGCAATCCACTAAGACGTGGTGGATAGGTTTATCTGACGAGACCGTCCCCAACCATGCTCATCTCTTGGATAATTTGGAATGAAAGAAATGCACGAGTTTTTCGACACAAGAGCACTCCTTGTATGATCCTTATTCAAAGTATTAAGGCGGAGGTGTCACTATGGCTGTCCGCGGGTGCAAAACAATTGGGCTTAATTATGCCGCGAGAGTAGCAACTCTTGTTGTAACGGTGTGTGTTGTAACGCAAGACGATCGAACTCTTAATTAATAGACGTGGCAAATCTTTTTCTTAATTAATATACGTGGTAAACCTTTTGCCTGCTTTCAAAAAGAAATCCAGACAAGGAGAGAAGAGCGTGCTTCATGCAGACGCCGTGAGTGCCGGGACTCTCGCACGCCACCTCACGCGAGCAAGCAGGCCTTGCTTCCCTCACGTCACGTCACGTGGGATGGCCTGGTTTCTCGTGGGCAGACGACGCACGGGCACGGGTGGCCACGCGCCAACGGACACGCGCGTCCCACAAGTGCCCGCAGGGCACGGCGATCGGTGGCAGAGACGCCCTCGGCCCTCCGCTGCTTTGACCGCGCGGACACCTGTATACATCACCGTTTCGAGCTGGCAGTGCTATCTACGCCGCCGGTTCTGAAAGAACGCGGCCGAGAATGTCGTGTGACAGCATGACCCAAACATTGCTCCAGGAGACGCAACGCATCGCTTCTCCTCTCTTGGATGCACCGTGTGTGCACCCCGTTTCCGGCGGCATGAAAACGACGGCAGGATAACCCAGGCCACCGGCCGGCGGGCGAGCAGCAGAGCAGGTGTGTTATTCCATTTGATTTGACGATCTGCGTTGGTCACGAGCCAGCGGCGCTCTACAACTGCTCCAAATGCAGCATCCACACCGAATACAAAGCACCGCATATTTCCATCTCCGTTTTCGTCGGTGACTCCGTGGCAGGGAGCTTAGCAATCGCAATACTACGGTTTGATCGAAGCATTGACCAACCACCACGAGGCGATCACACAATCAATGACGGGTTGTCCACTTGGACGCGGTGCAGATTAGTTACAAGAAGAAGACTACACGAACAAGCGAACAAGTTCCCGATGGATGGACGGAGTCTGCTCGGATGAACCCATCCATCCGGCCAAATAAAGCCGCCGCCGCCACCACCACCTTGCTGGCCGGCCGGTGACGAGCAAGTCTGGCCAACCCCTGAAGCAAGCGAACGACTAATCCGTTGTACTCCCTCCGTTCGGAATTACTTGTCTCGAATATGGATGTATCTACCACTTGGCATGGGTGGTAAACTATATCAGAAACAATGAACAAAAAAATATGGATGTATCTAAAACTAAAATACGTCTAGATCCATCCATTTCTGCGACAAGTAATTCCGAACAGAGGGAGTATATTGTTTTGTTTCCGCCCTCCCGTCGCTTTCCTGCCACCCGATCCTCCACTCTGTCACCGCCCGTTTCTTTCCGCTAACTACCAAGCAACAGCACAAGACCAGCGACCCTTCCTCCTGCTGCCAGTGCCACAGCAACGGCAGCTCTCAAAGACACATTGCAATCATAAGGTGGCCAAAATACACAGCACACTCGGTTTCAAAAAAAAAACAGCACAAGGTGTAATTCAAAAGGGAAAGGTTTCTCAAAAGATATTTAAAACTGTGCACATATTAATTATATTCCTTTAAGTGATACTACTACACACGTTCGCGGCTCTTTACGAAGATAGGAAATGGAGAAAAATAAGTAGCAGAGGTGACCGGCAGATTCTTGCCATTTCCTTGTAGCTCTGGTTCCTGTCTTCTTTTAATCAAGCTGAAAATGACGGTTAAACTTATAATGTGATGGATATTTTGTCCATGGATATTTTCATAGGTAGATGAGACGTCTAATCTACCTAAGAAATGGTATGACTCAAGGGGATTATACAAGAAATGGTATGACGCGACAACGAAGGAGCTTGTTAGAGGTTGCAATGGTCATTAGCTAGACTCAAGGGGACAATAAAGAGAAGAATGGTGACACATCATAATAGCAGACCGCAACCCAAATTAACACATAGTCCTTACTTTACAAGCTCTAACTAGTCCATTAAAAAAAATACTAGTTCTAACTAGTGGCATGGAGCGCCGACAATGACAAACACTTGTCGAATCTGTTCATCGTAATTTTTTTGTCCAAGGTGCTCTCAGAAAAGCTAGCAACAATGGTTTCACTAATAATATGGATATACCATTGGTTGTCATTCCATTTTAGGTCTATTCGAGGATCATAGCTCGCTGAAATAACTTTTTTTTTGAAAGCGAAGGACCCTGACATCTGCATTCATTGTTGCATTCGACTATACAACTTGCTTAAGACAATCCTAGAAATGGTGACAAGTTTAATCCGAGAGAATACCTATCCGTCCAATTGAATTCTCGGCGTATATCTAATTCTATCTACGCGTAACAAAAAAAAAACATGTAAAATAAAGAGATTATGAATGTCAATGTAAAATCCAGAGGCAATTACTACAATATGAAAGGCATGCACGTGACCCGCATGACGCCTTAGATATCAACATGCCATTCTAGAATTTGCGGTCGCCCGGTGCTATGAGCCGCGCGATGCATCGAATGGTATGGAGATCGTGTCGTAATGCATGGCTCCATATTTCTTGAAATCTATAAATCCAGACAATGTGACTAAAATAAATTACGCGCTCTATTTTTCTTCTTCCAGATTTTGCAACTAGTAGAACGGAAGTACAAGATCAACTATCCTCCATGGACCTCATCACAATGGCTGCTTTGTAAATAAAATCTTTACTCTCCCCATTCCCGGTCAAAATCCATCTTCTCTTCCCCACAGCGACATTTGCTCTCCACCATCCCGTGCCTTTCCTCTTCCTTCCCCACCTATTTCATGGTGCTCTGACCTACCCAAGCTCCAATCCCACCCAATGCAGCTCTAAAATCTCTCCTGTACTCCACCACCGCTGCTCCCCTACCTAGAGCTGCCGCCGCGCGGTAGCTCGGCGCCACCGCCGACGCCTCGCACCCCCGCAGCCTCTCCGCCGTCGCTGCCGTCGCCGCGCCTCATCGCGACGTCGCGTCCCTGCTCTCTCCACCCCGTCAGCGATCTCGGGCGTTGTTTTTTGAGGTATGAGCTCGTGGCCATCCGGCGATTCCCAAAACCCAAACCAGCATCCGCAAATTTTCTAGATCCGCCCCTCCGGCCCTCCCCGCGGTTAACTCAGTCAGTTAATCCGGCATTTATTAACAGCTTCCGAGTCAGCCGAAATTGGAGCTCTCATAATTGATCCGTGATGGTTTTGATTTTGCATCAATTACATCTTGCTTTACCTTAATTGATTGTATTCTGTTTCTTTCAAGGTATTGTGGAGAGTTTTCCAATTTCATCGGGCTCTGTTCTTCTGAGCGAAGGGTGAGAAGAATCTTTCGCCTGATTGTCCCCAAAGATGCCAGGAATCATAGTGGATGGAGTTGTTACAGAGGAGATTCAGCATGAGGTGGGTTCCTCTCAAAACAAGGAGAATTTGACGGCCCCAACCATGGCGCCAAGCATGCAGAGTGAGACACTTGAGATGCACGTTGAGAATTCTGGTGCTGGGGAGCCCTCGATTGAGCAACTCTACAACAACGTGTGTGAGATGGAGAGCTCAAGTGAGGGTGGCGGATCCCCATCACGCGAGAGCTTCGGGTCGGATGGAGAGGAATCAAGGATCGACTCAGAGCTTCGCCACCTTGTTGCTGGGGAGATGGAGGCCATGAAGGTCATTGAGGAGGAGGAGGAGAAGGAGAAGGAGAAGGGGAGTGGAAGTGTTACCAATGCGGTACCTACTGCTGGGAATGGTACCCCTGTCAGGCCTCAGTCTTCTAATTCATCCAAGAAGAAGGCTACAAAATCACAGCTTGAATCTGATGCTTCTGTTGGCCCCAATGGCAAGGCATCCCCCGAGGAAGGCGAGAGTGAGGTCAGCAAGCCCGGAAGCCGAGTTGGCCGTCGACGGAAAGCTAGTGCCAAATCACAGAATGGGACAGAAGATGCTGGTCTTGATAACCCAGACCTTGGTCCATTTCTTCTTAAGCATGCAAGAGACTTGATTGCCTCTGATAATCCGCGACGAGCGCTGAAATATGCTCTCCGTGCGACCAAATCATTTGAGAAATGTGCAGGTGGAAAGCCAAGCTTGAACTTGGTCATGAGTTTGCATGTTGTGGCTGCAATCCACTGCAACATGGGAAAGTACGAAGAAGCTGTACCTGTCCTACAACGATCCCTCGAGATTCCTGTGACCGAGGAAGGTCAGGAGCACGCTCTTGCCAAGTTTTCTGGCTGCATGCAATTGGGGGACACCTATGGGATGCTAGGTCAGATTGCCCTCTCACTGCAATGGTATGCCAAAGGGCTTGAAATCCAGAAGCAGACATTGGGGGAGCAGGATCCAAGGGTTGGAGAGACTTGCCGGTACTTGGCTGAGGCTCATGTGCAGGCACTACAATTAGATGAAGCACAAAAATTGTGCCAGATGGCTCTTGACATTCACAGGGATAATGGCCAGCCAGCATCACTTGAAGAAACGGCTGATAGGAGGCTAATGGGTCTTATTTGTGACACAAAGGGTGACCATGAAGCTGCGTTAGAACATCTAGTGATGGCGAGCATGGCCATGGTCGCCAATGGCCAGGAGACTGAGGTGGCCTCAGTGGATTGCAGTATTGGTGACATTTATCTCTCATTGGGTCGATATGATGAGGCTGTATGTGCTTATCAGAAAGCTCTTACGGTATTCAAGACTAGCAAAGGGGAGAATCATGCCACCGTGGCTTCTGTTTTCCTGCGGCTTGCTGATTTATACAACAAAACAGGGAAGCTGAGGGAATCAAAATCATACTGTGAGAATGCTCTCAAAATTTATCAGAAACCTATTCCAGGCACGTCTCTTGAAGAAATTGCCACTGGTTTGACTGATGTTTCAGCCATATATGAGACCATGAATGAGCATGACCAAGCACTGAAGTTACTCCAGAAGGCCTTGAAGATGTACAATAATTCTGCTGGCCAACAGAGCACAATTGCTGGAATTGAAGCTCAGATTGGTGTCTTGCACTACATCTCTGGGAATTATGGCGATGCATATGACTCCTTCAAGAGTGCGATTACAAAGCTCCGCACATGTGGTGAGAAAAAGTCCGCCTTCTTCGGTATTGCCCTGAACCAGATGGGGCTGGCGTGTGTTCAAAGATACTCCATAAATGAAGCTGCAGAACTCTTCGAGGAAGCTAGAACCGTTCTGGAGCAAGAATACGGGCCATATCATGCAGATACTCTAGGAGTATACAGCAATCTTGCTGGAACTTATGATGCAATGGGAAGGTAAGCTCCGTATTGATTCCCTTGTCAAGTTGTTTCTTCAATACTTCAAAATAGACCATACATGTTTCTTTGACCAACTAACTGTTAATTTCCATCTTGCTAATATGTTTGTTTGACTTCTCATTATTGTCATCCTTCTAAGCCCTGCATAACCTACATGTGAAATTTTAATGAAAGTGGAGTGCTTCCTTGCGCACCTCGACTTTCTTATGGTCCATGATTTATCGCTAAGTTTTTTTTTGTGAGGGATTTATCGCTAAGTTAATATGGTGATCCATTTGGTTGCTCTCAAGTCTCAACTAGGCCGCTGATTACCTGTTCCATGTTAGCCCTCAGATGTCCTGGATATAGTACAGGATATGAGTAAAGCCATAAAGTGTTCTTATAAATGGCAACTGTCGAGCCTTTGTTATTGTTTAGCATCTTCCAGCTTGGCACATGATTAGTCTCTTTATGCAGCTTTATGCAGCCCAAATTGAATTGGGCAGATGCTGATTGCGATAAAGTTGGGCCTACTTAATTGAAGTAGGACCATAATAAAACCATCTTTAGTTGCTTGTCGTTGGCTGTTGAGTAAAAGAAAGATCACCAATGCTTATCCTCTTGCTTTATCTTCTCCATTTGCATCTTTCTGTCCGTGTGGAAACTTCATGCTGCTTTGTTAGACCTGTGTGTCTGCCAGCTTTTCTGTAATATTCTTCCTAATCATGATGCTAGCTCTGAACTAAGAGTTGCCAGTTGTACTCTGGTCTAGCTGGCCAGATCAGGTTTCTGAAGCAACATGCTATCTCAGCTACGTCTGAAAGCAAATCTGAGATTAAGAGATTGAAAACTGCATCTCCCTCTCTGAATATGTCCAGTTGATGATACTTCTGTTCTTTTGTGTTACCAGACTGGATGAGGCCATTGAGATCTTGGAATACGTTGTTGAAATGCGCGAAGAGAAGCTAGGTACGGCGAACCCAGACGTTGACGACGAGAAGCGGAGGCTTGCCGAGTTGCTGAAGGAGGCTGGCCGGGGGAGAAGCAGGAAGGCAAAATCCCTGGAAAATCTTCTCGAGACCAACCCATACACCATCGGGAAGAGGACTACAGTTGCAGCGTGAGTGAACTACAGCTTTTGAAAGAGAAAAAGGAATGCTATGACGCTAAGAATTTGTGTATCAATTGGTTTATTCAAATTTGGTGAGGGGTACATGGGAATAGTAGTAGCGTTTGAGGATCGAGACACACAAATGATCTGATTGATTGTTGTAAAGTTGCAAAAGCTATTTTCACTTGTTATTACTTGCTCGGTGTCTAGAGCAATTAACTGTGCTCGTTGAACAGGTGTGTTTTGCCTAGTCCTTCTACTAGTTACATACACTACAACAAATAATGAACAGTTATAACCCTACTGTTTACTCCTAGATGACACAAAAATGATCTGATTGATTGTTCTAAAGTTGCAAAGGCTATTACCAGTTTACCACCACGAATGCCTTTTAGTGCTCGGGCGCCAGTGAGTTCCATCTTTTCCGCATAAAGAATCAAAATTCATATTCCAAAGTTCTTAAAAATTCTAATTTTTTTCACATTGTCATATGGATGGATATTGCATGATTAACAAGAGCTATGCAAAAATGACAAATCAATAATTTTTGCCCTGTATAGCTCGTGTGTTAATGTTTCTCATGAAATTTTACACACATGTACTATATATAATTTTTTGAAACACTGATATGATTTTTGAAAATTTTAGAACAAAGGCTACATGGAGCTCGAGCACACAAACACCACTCCACCTGTTATTACTTGCTCAGTGTCTATAGCATAAACCATGGCCGTTGAACAGGTGTTTCGCGTGGTCCTACTACAACAACTATTGAACAATTACGTGTTAGAGCAACTCTAGCAGAATCGACATAATTTGAATTGACGTCTGTCATATGAAGCACACTCCATAATGATTTGGAGGCTGCTGGGCCTGGGAGCAAACACATTCGACAAACGCATCCTTCATAGATTTTCTTTTATTTGGCTTTTTTCTCAAAATTTTAGTTGCAGTTTAAGAGATTTTTAATCCAACCAAACACTACATAATTGTCATCAAACACGGTAAACAACTATGTTAGTGGCCAAAAGTCATCGCATCACATATATTTTGCGACTTCAATGTCGTTAAGCGACATGTTCAAAATATGCAATGCCACTATTCAACATCGCTAGCTATCGAGGAGTTAGGTTTTCCCCTTTGGCTTCCCGTAGTTACCACACCAACGCCATCGCCGGCTAGTCCACACCCAACGACGTCGTCAGCCAGCCACCTCCTTTGCACTCCCCAAGCTCCCTTCGCCTTCTACCTCCCAGGTCCCCGACCCCTGCGTCGCCCCCAAGGGCGGCTCAGGGAAGAAAGTTGCCGCCGTCAGGAGGCACCCTATCGTCCTCCCCTTGCTTCGCCGCCACTGGAGTCCCCGTTGACGTAGTCGTGCTGGCTCCAAGGAAGGTGGCGGGGGCTCGAGCCATAGACGATGTTGCACGCCCCTTCTCCAAGCCGCGGTGATGACTCCAAGGTGGCGACCATGGTGAGGTCCTAGCGGTTTGGTTCCTGGCAGCGGCTACCTCTGGTGGTGCGCCGGCCTGGCTGTCAACGAGCACGCGAGTTTCCATGGAAATCCCCTTGCCGGTGCGCCTTCGGCCTCGTCGGGCCCGAATCTGTGTCTTCTCTAGCGTCCATGGCTCGGCAACGTCTTTGTCTATGTGGTTCATGCCCGTGTTCTTCGGAAGCTAAATTCTCTTTCAACTTCCCGGCGGCTCCGGATTTGCGTTTCCCTCCAGAGTCTGGCTCACCGGCATCGTCAATCATCATCTCGTCCCCTACATCGGCTCTCCCCGCTCTGTAGTCTCTCCAACCCCATCCTTCACATGCCTCGTCCTTCTCCCGCCAGATTGAAAGCTCACATGTCCAGTAGCGTCCAGTGCCACCTTCTTCTTCGGCGGCGGGCACAACTCCTCTTCCTGCAATGGCGGTTCCAGCCAGCGACCTGACTTCCTCGTCTCTGGATCCTGGTTCGGCATCTTTAGGATTGCTTGGACAGAGACGAGAGAAATCCCTGCCCGGCTCGCCAATGCTGGCAGCGGTGTCCTCCCCTTCTTGGAGATGCTGCCATGGCCTTTGTCCATGCTCCTTTTTGAGCATCGGGAAAACCCTTGATTCAATCCATCGGATCAGACGACGATGGCGTCGGTTTCCCTTCTTGCCAGTCGGGTATGGAGTCATGGCCGCGTGAAGAAGGTGGCTCCTGGTGTTCGTGGCGAGGACCGGTACCATGTGTCTCATCTCTTCACAATCCATGGCTGGAGTCCTGGCAAGGCAAGCTTAGTTGTGTTGTATCCTTTGTTTGAACCAAGCATCCCATGTCTCTCTGCTTCAAGAACAATGCTCACGCCGGCTAGCGTTTGTATTGTGTGATGTACCCTCCCTTGTACTCATCCTAACTCTTATATCAATGAAAAGATACCCAAGCTTTGCATATTAAAAAAAAAACTACATACACAGATACAATCATGGTCGTCCTCCAAGTCCGTGTTCGAAGCGACCAAAGACGACCGTGAATTGTTGTTGCTCCTCAAATTTTTGTTAAACCATAAATTTTGACCGGCAACTTTGCGTGCCATTTTAAGAGACTGCTTCTACGTTGCACTCCCTCTATGAAGAAATATAAGATTGTTTACAGGGGGATTTCTTTACAGAGGGAGTATATGTTAAAAACGATCTATTTTGTAAGCCGAGACAAATTATCAGGAGAAAAGCCAAATGTCACTGAAAATAAGCACGACAACGTAAGGTAGTAAAATTTCACATGCAGACACAAACTGAGTACCCACCAAATTCACACTTCAATTCCAGAAAAACAGAGAGATCCATCGGTAGCTCTCAGGGACGATTTGCTGAACAGTACTCCACAAGGATGCATGTGGTTTAACAAAAATCCAAGCTCCAGAAACATCAACCACCCATCCACTATTCTTAACCAGGAGTTATCACTAATAGCACTAAAGTACGACAACCATGAAGCAACTTCGCCCCTGGCCATAACTGTCTTAGTGACCATACTTCTGGAACTCCCACTCGCTGTTGTCTGCAATGCAAAATAGAACTTCAGGATACTGAAAAGTAGCAAGCAACAGTGATGCTGGGGAAAATCGATAGGGAAACAAACCTAGAGGGCACACTTGACGGGTCTTGAGCCAACGGCTGATGCAGTGGAAGTGGAATGCATGGTTGCAAACTCCTGAGAAAATACAAACAGGCCATTAACTTAACTCGGTTAATAGCAAACACTTAACCACATAGTCAGATGCAATCCTCTGCAACATGAGATGTAAACAACAATGCAATGTCCACGGAATCACTAGAAAATAACGACTATGATAATATTCGAGGAGAGAAAATTCACTAAAGGGATAATTGCACATAATGTTTGTCTAAATGAGTAAGAAGCTGATGTGGTCAAAATGCAGGCTTGGTATTATAGCACAGAAACAAACAGTCCACACATGGAAAGATCAAGAAACTACTTATCAACAATGACAGCTTCTGATCTAAATACAGATCCCTAATACGCAATGCAGTCCTAAACATGATAACACAAGAAATTACCTCAGATCAATTTCGTATAACACCTGACTCAGGTATTGACATTGTTCGCAAAAATAAAAACTCAACTGGCAATTTAAAATATGGAGACTGAAGTCCAAGCCATCAATCCACATTCTAACCTCTAGTCCTTTCAAGTTCAAACCAAATACCATGTTATTACTTCAAGGCGTAACCATAGTTAAAGGCATGCCTAGGAGTGCGAAGGCAAAAGGCCTAAATCCTAATGTGCACATAATTGCACATAAGTGTGTGCTTTGGTCAGAACAGCGCAAGTCGGTGGCAAAACACACAGTTAACGCCTAGAGTTTTTTCTACTTTGGACATAACTAGATGTGAACAATTATAAATGGTTAATTACAAAGGGAAGTCATTTGCCTATCTTGTTAAGCGCACAGCAGTACCTTCCTTTTGCAATCAACAGGTGCTACTGAATATTGTGTCACTTTCCTAAATTAAGATTTCAGCCTACAAAGAAGTGAAGAACAAATGAATAAACTTCATTGTCCACCTCCAAGTAAATTCAAGTCACTGTCAGTCTCCAATTGAAGACTTCTAAATAACAAATGGATGCTGGTTTACTATGAGGCTAGTCACTAGACTACATACGCCAGGATAGTCCCCCACATCCCAATACCACAATCCAACGAGTAAAACAACAATATGGAAGTGATGTTAGATAAGCACCGGGCTGCTGAGCATGGCGTTACGACTGGCAAATCATTATCAAGCAATTAATCCTCCACAGCACAATCTATTTTTTGTTATAAACAGTGCAGATTAACAAGTTGATAAATAAGCATCAGATGTAACTTCAGCCCAGCCAGATAAGGGGAACCATCATTGCATGTACATAACACATACACAGCTTCAAGCGGCAGTGCCAAATAAGTAAATTCCCTTGCATGGAAACCATGTAAACCCAAGTACTCCCAATGCCATATAGGTTGTAGTATAACTTAACAAGGCTCACATCAGACAAACAATATTGAGTAAATAATTAGTAGCACAGCAACACAAATCAACCAACTATATATTACATTGTAACAGAGTGACAACCAAAAAACTATCGTCAGGCATCAGCAAATAGGATACAAAATTCTCCAATAGTTAAACCTATGAAACCGCTAATAAAGCCACGACAGACAAAGAAACTTGTTAAGACTTCTAAGAACACACCAATATTCACATCATGACCAATACCAGATTGAGCAGCTGTTAATACTCAAATAACCCTTACATTAACAATGACAACTACGACAATTGCAAGATTATACGGCAGGAAACAGGGGAAGCAAGGGAAGAAGATCTGTATCATACCCCAAGCCACGGTGCACTCCTCGCTGGTGGCGCTGGCCTGGTTCGCCTGGCACTCGATGCCTGCATACACACACAAACGTCACAGGTCAGATTTCACACCGAAAACCCTAGAATCGTCGAAACAAAATCGAAGCGATGCGGCGAACGCGACGCGTGCTCACAGAGGTCCATGATGTGATTGCGGCAGATGGCGCAGTTGTCGACCACAATATCTGCGCGCAAAACACGGAAGAACGAGATCAGAATCGCATCAGGTCAGGCGAAAATCAAGCGAAGGAAAGAGCAGAACGCGATCGATCGAGCGAGAATAGGTTACCCCAGGCCCAGAGCGAGCGAGCGAGCGATAATAGCTTACCCCAGGCCCAGAGCGCGACGGCGTTCCACTTTTTGATCTCGAAGCGCTTGCCCTTCTTGCAGCCGGCGCCGGCGCAGGAGGAGGAGGGGGCGGCGGGGGGCACGGCCACGGCGACGTCGCCCTGGTCCATCGCGAGCGAACCTGGCGACGAGCGAGCGAACCCTAGGAGAGCGGAGGGGAGGAGGAGGCACAGCGAGACGGGAGACCGGAACAGAGCTTTCGCGTTTGGTGAAGGGGACGGGGCCAATAAAAGGGGGCACGCGAGAGAAAGGCCAGGGCGTGCGTGGGCTGCCTAGGTTTGCACGATCGACCGTATCTTAGCCCGATTCTTACTTCTCACGGTTTATTATGGGCTGATTTTGTTTTAAATTTTTTCGACGGGCCTAGAATTGCACTTTCCCGTATACTTTCGATACAAAATTTGATACTCCCTCCGTCACAGTTTAGAAGGCACGGTTAAATTTGCGTGCATTTCCATAATAGACAAGGTTTAGGACGCATTGCATTTATTTCTACTAGCTAAGTAATACTCTGATATACTATTTCTACTAGTACAATGCCCGTGCGTTGCTACGGGTCTTTTAACATTAATCTAATCCTACGTAAATTTATGATGCGGAGGAGACATATCAGACAACGACCATCAGATTAAAAAACAAAGCGCCGAGGTAAATTTACATTGCACATTTACGTTAATTGGTCAACATGCTTGCCTTGACTCCAGGAATGCCTCCGGCTGATGGAGGTCGCCAGGTAGGGTTACGCTAATAGAAATATTTTGATTAGAAATCGATAGAAACTTTATGAAAAATAACGCCTAGCTTGGAGCCTTGCACTTGCAAAGCCAGAGACGTGGTCCACGTCCATGGGCGAGGAAGGGAATTGTAGGAAAAATTGGATACACTTATATTAGTATTTCAGGTCTGCCCAATACATAGTGTTCCTGATATTTTGGATATTTTACGCCAAGTTTCTTACTAAACACAACAGGCCTCTCGCAATCTAAGAGGCTTCTTTGGTTTTGGGTGGTTCAACAAGAGGTATTGCTTCAACACGCTGTGGTATTATTTATCTGCTCTAATCTGCTATACACTCTGATAGTCTCGAATATAGTTCAGTAGGCATAAGCCCGCCGTAGTTCCCTGTCAAGAAAAAAAGTGTGTTGGCAATGGAATCTTATCAAAACTGTAAAGTAAAACACACACCACTGAAGAAATCAATCTTTAAGAAAGAAAAAATAGTATCTTAGTCAATACAGCTATCATTGAAAAGTAGTTCCCAAGTATAAGTGATGGCCAGGCCTCATTTATTTACAACGGGCCATCATATTGACAAGTAGCGGAAAATATAAATCAAGTCGTTGCCGACTCTGTATGGAGAAAATATCAGATATAGCCTACTCTTATGGATTTGGAGTATCCCATATTAAGTGTAAGCGCCATTTGCTGAAGGACTATTTGCAGAACAGAAGATTTCAATACTATGGGAATATTATATTGCATAGCTGACCATCTAATTATTCAGAAATCTATAATTCTAGAAGCACAATAAATTCAAGAATATTAACACCGTGTCGAATGCTAAAAACTTTTGTTGACCATTGACCACCAACATGTTTTCAGAAAATTGTGCCACAAGCAGTATATGCAAATACAATGGTAGTTTTTCGACTTGCTATGTGTATGGCACACAAGTTCATACCATTTTACTAAGCTGACAATGTTCACATAGTTCAGGCATCAAGACCGAATGGTAAAGTAACTGAAACAAAGACAAACTGAAAGGCTTCACAAAGTTCTGTTGTCAGTTTTGAACAGGAAATGATAGACAAAGAAGCTTGGAGCCTTTTGAGCCGACTAAAATTACTTAAATACTTCACCATAAGGTCCATAAGAACTTGAAATCAGGTAAATGTGGATTTGTTTTTTTCAGGTGGCAGATGTGAAATTTAGTGGGAAAGAGAGCACTTAATGATAAACCAAATCATGTACATGTGAGGCCAGGCATAGCACTTTCTGTAACATATCCCCACTATCTAGATTATCATACTACAAGCATTTCACAAATTGTTAAACAACCATACAAAGAAACAGAGATATGCCCCCGCACACGGTACACTCCCCTTGAGAAAACTATAAAAGGGTCTTGCCGTCCTATGTGTTGACTCGCTTAAACTAATCAACATTAGATGAGAATTAGATGGACTGCAGGTAATCAAGCTAATTGCTTTGGAATTCAACTATGCGACGTGTGGTTGGATCACACATACTGTACCTTGTGGATATGTCAAGCGAATCATCAACTAAACATACAACAAACAGAACAACACAATTCATCTACCCACCAAAGTGACAGACATTGATCACCGAGATTGAAAAATCATCAGAGATACACACTAAAAGGGACAACAAAAACAAGCACCAATTGGCATACATATTTGACGCACCTCTGCCTTTTTACTGCATGTATGTGGCGCACACGACGCCCACTGGAAGTTTGGCGAAGTTCCTATAGACAGAGGGGAAGCAAAGAGTAAGCCCAATTTGAGCGATTTCAAGAGGAAATTCATCGTTTATTACTTTTTCTGATGGAGCGAGACTCAAAAGAACAAAATCTTGCACTCACTGTATTAGGAGGTAGTGCGTGGATGCCATCTGCGGCGACCAACGCATCCACCACCCGAAGCGCCGCGCCTGGAGCGCGCCCATGTAGGCGCCCGCATCAGCCCGCATCCCCGCTGGCGTCGAGCGCGAGGGAGACGGCGAGCTTGCCCCTGCCCTCCTCCGCCAGAGAGAGCTCGCCAGCGGCAGAGGCGAGGAGCTGCTGGTCCTGGGCGGACTTGCCGGAGAGCAGGAGGAACATGGTGGCGGCTGGGGCTCCGCCGCTGCTGCTATGCTCGGCTGCGGGAGCGGGAGCGGCGACCCGACGCGCACATCGGTGGGGAGGCTGGCCAGCGGCGGCGGCGGCTCCAATCGGTCCTCGGCGGCGGCGGTCGGATCTCGGCGGCGGCTCGTATTGGAGTAGAGATGGGATCGAGAGGAGTCGGCAATGAAGGATGGGATCGATGGAGCGTTTTTTCTGCCGGGTGTGGGGTTTTTTTGGCCTGTGTCGGGTGGGGTGGGGGAGAGGACGAAAAAAAACCGGACGAAAATGGTGGGACGAAAATAAAACCCGGAACGTGACCTACCAACTGAGACATTAGGAGTAGAGATATGCATGCGTAGTGTGAATGCTATTTTTTAGCCCATCTCACAACCAATAGATAACCACCTAGGTCCCAGAGAATTTCCAAGTGCACCTTTTAAACCGTGACGGAGGGAGTACTCTGAATTAGGCTTTCTCCCCGCTAATTAGTACTCCCTCCGTCCTATAATATGAGAACGTTTTTGACACTAGTATAAAATAAAACAACTGTCACTATTAGTGTCAAGGAAAAAAAGGCAACCATCACAACCATACAACAAATTCAAGTGTCGCGTCGGACCACCAAGTGGTCGATAGCTCAGGAGATCTGCGGGGAAGCAAGACGACGAGCCATCGCAATCAAGGCGTCCAAAATGAGTCCAAGCCGATCATGATCCACCGCCTAGAAAACGGCGCCAGTGCTGCAAAATACAAGAAATTTAAAGAAGAAGTTAGAGGCCCGCCTAGGAAAGACCCGTTCAATGATCATCTTGTTACACGTCGTCTATAGGGTCCAAGCTAGCGCCGCAAACACAAGCCAGAAGAGGCGTCTCCTCCTCCCGCTCTGGATGGCATGGGTCTGTAGGAACCCGACTAGGTCTAGGGCCTCGCAATCAGGCCCAGAACCTCACAGACATAGCTCCAAAGAGCTCTCGTTGCCGAGCACGAGAAGATGTCCATCCATATTTCCGGAACAACACAAAAGGGGACACATCCCATCCCCCAGGGTTGTGCAGCTTGATCATCTCTGTCCCAGATTGGAGGCGATCCCGCAAAAGCTGCCAAACAAAGATTTTGACTTTGAGAAGCAAGGGGCTTTCTATAGCGGAAAGGTGGAAGGCCGGTGACACGTGGCATGTAAGCTAAAGCCAACAGAAAAGATCCTCAAGGGGGTTGGCCACTGTAAGTGCATATAGTGCCATCCCTAGTTGGTTTTGGAGTATTGACGACAAACATGGTTGAGGGACTAATGAGTTTGTGAGAATTGCAGGATAACACAGGTAGTAGTCCCTTATTGATTCGGTTTACCTACCAGAGATGACCCCTAAAAATGTGTGAAGACATTGAAGTCAATGGTGGTTCGTGAAGACATTCACGACGAAGATTATGACATGTGAAGATATTCACTTGAAGACTATGGAGTACGAAGACATAGCTGTTTTGTAGTTTCCTTTCTTCTTTATTGAGTCATAGGAACCACTGTACTGTTAAGTGGGGTCCAAATGAACAAAGTCCGAGTGACTTAAGTGATGTTCAACCAAATCCTATGTCTTCGAGCGAAGTCAATGAGAGCAAACCTTATCTAGAGCTGGATGAGTCAGCTTTGCTTGTAGCCCAAGCCAAGCTGCCGTGTGTGTTTGAAATCTGACCATGGACACGTGTCAGTTCCTTAGTGACCCAGTGTCATTTCAGACATATCAGGTCGGGTTGCCTCCTGGCTATAAATAGCCCACCCCCTACACCATAAATTGGTGGATGCTCAGAGTTAGTACACGGCTTTTGTCGTTTGAGAGCAGCGCACCTCCGAAGCATTTGAGAGAGAGATCCTTGCGAGGACAAAGCCTAAAACACCTAGAGCCAAAGAGTGTTAGGCATCACTGAAGTCTTTCTGTCTGCGTGACCCAAAGACTTATTACACTTGAGGACTGTGTATCCTCCAGATGGTTAGGTGTCGCGTTCTGATCATTCAAGAGTCATTGTGGATTGCCGGCGAACAAAGTCTGTGAAGGTTTGGAAGTCTACCTCGAAGACTTACTAGAGTGATTGGGCGAGGACTGGGTGTCCTTAGCTCAATGGGAATAAGGTGAAGACACAGTCTTCTGAGTTCAATCTCAGCCTCCCTAACCAGACGTACAGTTGTCACAGCAACTGGTCTACCAAATCTTTTTCTTCACCAAGCAACTGGTTTTATCCTCTACTCTCCTTACTTTACAGTTTGTCTTCGTGAAGTCATTACTTGCCTAACTGATTCATTTGACTTCATTATGTGAAGACTTGTATCTGTTTAGCTTCGTACTATCTTCCATTCCGATCATATCTACCTAGTTGCAGTTAGTCTTCGTGTTTTCCTGTATTATATGCTTGACTAATGTTTGCCTAGTGTAGTCTTCATTCCGCTGCTTACTGTATAGGTTCAGTTTACCTGTTTGTCTTTAGATCCACCGTGTTTTGAAGACTTTCACAAAAATCGCCTATTAACCCCCCTCTAGTCGATAACTAGCACTTTCAATTGGTAGCAGAGCAAGGTACTCCCTTGTTCTGTGTGATTCAGTTTAACCACTTGGAGTTTTAGCCATGTCGACTGCAGGGATAATCAAAGTCTCCGCTGTGTGCCCCGTCTTCGATGGCACTGACTACCCCTACGGGAAGAACAAGATGTGCATGCATCTTGAAGCCATTGATGTTGATCTCTGGTATGTCGTCAAGACTGGCGTTCCCAAAGTCGGTGAAGGCGTCACAGCTGCTGATGTCAAGAGATTTGCTCAATTGGACTCAACCGCCAAGAACATTATCTATGGTCATCTGACCAAAGGGCAGTATGGCCGTGTGAGTGCACTGGAAACTGCAAAGCTGGTCTGGGACTGGCTGTCCAAGGTCAATGAAGGCGTCTCAACTCAGAGATACTCAAGAATCAATGTTCTTCGCAATATCTTCAACCGCTTCAAGAGAAATGGCAATGAACATGTCCATCTCACGTTTGTTCGCTTGGCTGATATCACCAATGAGCTTCGTGCTCTCGGCGCTACTGAGATCACCAAGCATGAGAGCATGAAGAAGCTTCTGAGATCACTTGACAGCTCGTTTGACACCTTAGCCCTAATGATACAAGAAAATGTCCTGACTTCAAAGATCTCGATCCGTCTGACATACTTGAGAGGCTCAACACACATGAGTTCCAGCTATCTGAGAAACGTGATATCTATGGTCCCACCTATGGTCGAACCCGTGCACTGAAGGCTAAAGTTGTTTCCTCATCTAAAGAAGAATCTGACTGTAGCTCTGGTGATCCTGAAGAGCTTGGCAAAGAGCTTGCAATGCTTGTGAGGAATTTTCAGAAGTTCTCCAAGAAGAATCGGTTCAGTAAGTCTTCAAGATCTAGCCCAAAGAACGACGAGGCTTCATCATGTGACTACAAGAAGAGAACTTGCCACAAATGCAAGAAGACAGGCCACTACATCTCTGAGTGTCCTCAGTGGGATAAGTAATCAAAGAAGAAGAAGAAGAGCAAGGAATATAATTTTGATGACAAGAAGTAGAAGAAATTGTCAAAAATCTTCTTCAAAGTCTTCGTCAAAGTCTTCATCTCACAAGAAGACCTCACCAAGCAAGGATTGAGCATTTATTGGCAAGGAAATGGATTTAGAGGAGGAGTCTGCCTCTGAGGAGGCGGAGGTGGTGTCCCAGGAGGAGTCTGATTCAGGCGTGGCAAGCCTGGCTTTGGCGTCAGCGTTCGTCGCCAAGTCAATCTTCAACACTAAAGACAATGGTCACCGCGTTGAAGCCAAAGATAATGATGATGATGATGACGACTCTGCTCCGACCTACTGCTTCATGGCACATGGTGCCAAGGTAACTTCACACGATTCCTATTTCCAAACCTCTAGTGAAGATGACTCCGAATGTGAACCCAAACCTAGCTATAAGACACTTCCTAAAATTACAACTGAGCAACAAACTGCTATGGGACATATTCAAAAGTTGCTAGACAAAAGCGATGACCTGTTGTACGCAGAAATGAATCAAACTCAGTCCTTAATCGAAGACATTAAAAGTCTTTGCGTTAAGTATGAAGAACTTGAAAGTCATCATGAAACTCTCTCAGCCTCTCATGAGAAGCTTTCCTACGATTATCTTCAAAGTAAGCGGGATCTTGAGAAACTGAGAGTGTCTCATCAAGATCTTCAAAAGGAGAACGATTCACTAATCGTCCAACAGACCAGTTCCGCTCAGGTAGAATTTGTTCCACCATGCTTAAAGTGTCTTGAGCGCGATAATGTTGTCTCTGTTACTGAATATTCTACTTCTTCTGATGTTGCAATATCTTTAACTGCTAATGTGGTAACTAACCCCTCTACTGAGGATGCCACTGCTATTGCCGATGAGAATGCTAGGTTGAAGACATTGCTTGAGACTGGCATGTACAAAAGCCTCAAAGGGCATCAGACTTTGTGCGATGTCCTCAAGAAATTGAAAGTGCGTTATATCGACTAGAGGGGGGTGAATAGGCGATTTTTATGAATTCTTCACTGAGGAATTTCAGGGTGAGGAAATTCCTAAGCGAAGAACTACTTGCAGCGGAATAAGTACTCAAAAGTAAACATAACAGAACACAAGCATAGTCATCATGATGAAATGAAGACAAGCACAGAGTACAGAAAGCGTAAACACATGATAACACATGATGAGGACAAACAGACTGAAGAAATTGAGATGAGGAAATTGAGAAAGTCTTCAGTCAAAGTCCTCGAACAGATATGAACAAGACCACACCACAGTAATGAGGAAATGAAAGGGTTGAGGAAATAGAACCAGTAAGCTTGGTGAAGACAATGATTTGGTAGACCAATTCCAACTGATGTCTCAGTTGTACATCTGGTTGGAGCGGCTAGGTATTTAAACGTGAGGACACAGTCCCGGACACCCAGTCCTGAACACGCAGTCTAGGACACACAGTCCTCACCGTATTCTCCTTGAACTAAGGTCACACAGACCTCGTCCAATCACTTGTGGTAAGTCTTCAAGTGACTTCCAAACCTTCACAGACTTGGTCACTCGATGATCCACAATTCCTCTTGGATTCTCTAGACCATGACGCCTAACCATCTGGAAGAAGCACAGTCTTCAAAGGTAACAAGCGTCGGATCCACGCAGGATCAATCTCTTCAGTGATGCTCAATCACTTTGGGTTTGAAGGTGTTTGGGTTTGGGTTTTCCTCACTTGATAATTTTCGCTCAAAGTCCTCGGAGGATGGGATGCTCTCAAATGACAAGTGTCAGTTTCTCTCGGAGCAGCCAACCAGCTAGTGGTTGTAGGGGGGGGGGCTATTTATAGCCTAGGGAGCAGTCCGACATGATAAGACATAAATGCCCTTCAATGATATGACCGTTAGGTGGGTAGATATTTTGGGACAGCTGGCGCGTAGCACAACAACGGTCGGAATTTTGACTCTCAAATTCCTCAGGGCTATCATGTTCCTCACTGTGTAGGCAATCCGCACTAGCGAATTCCTAACTCCTCAGTCAGAACAAATTCCTCAGCAACCAGAAGAACTTCGTCTCTGTTACTGAAGAAATCGACTGATCTGTATGAGATTTTTCCAATGGCTTCACTCGAAGGGTTTGGTAGGTGTAGGATTTTGAGTTGAGCATCACATGGAATTTTTTTCTTAGTATTTCCTCGACCCCCTTTAACAGTACGGTGTTTCCTATGACTCAAGAAAGAGAAAATGAAACTACGAAAACAAAAGTCTTCACGCTTCATGTTCCTCGAATGAATTCCAAGTCTTCAAGGTCACACCAATTTCTTCACTTTCAAAGTCTTCAGAAAGTCTTCAGAAATCCAAAGTCTTCAGTTGAAGAACTTCATTCTTAGGGGTCGACTTTCTCTGTAATTATCAAACTCCTCATAGACTTATAGACCTATGTACACTCACAAACGCATCAGTCCCTTAACCTATAAGTCTTCAATACACCAAAATCACTAAGGGGCACTAGATGCACTTACAATCTCCCCCTTTTTGGTGATTGATGACAATATAGGTTAAGTTTTCAATGGGGATAAACATATGAATCGTAAATACCAATATTGAGGAATTTGATTGCAAGATATAGAAGAACTCCCCCTAAAGATGTGCATCGTGAGGAATTTGCTTTTGAAGCAATGCACACTTGAAGAGTAAAATCATGGAGATCTCCCCCTATATCTTGTAATTCATACACGCATTTGACATATAATATGAAGAATTTGAAATGCATGATGAAATATGGTGACTGATGTAATTCGGCATGCGTGTAATGAGGAATAAGCATGCAGAAGAACTCAACAAAAGTATCAGACCACCATAGAGTTTAAGGTTACAACTCAATCCAGCAAAGTCATCAGAAGAACGAGAGTTGTAACTTAGGAAAAATATGCCCATATAAGATAGACCCGCTTGAAGACTAACTTAAACTTCTCCCCCTTTGTCATCGAATGACCAAAAGGGTTGAAAATGAGGACTAACGCCCCTGAAGAATATCATGATAATGGAGGAGCACCAGCGTTGTTGGGGTCATGTGTCGTTGTAGGGCCTGCCGCTATGTCGTCCAAGTCTTCATACTCGTCCGTGTCGCGTGATGAAGAATATGAACTAGCTACCAAGGAAGGAACCTTGACCTTCTTGTATTTCTTCGATGGAGGAGCAGACCAGTCAAAATCTTCCTAGAAGCCCGTTTGCTTCAGATCTTCTTCACCATATAGATGTGACAGAATAGCCCAGGTGCGATCGAAGACTTCATGGAGGTAGTAATGGTTTTTCTTCACTGCATTATGTGTATCAGTCATGTTGTGAAGAATAGAACCAAACTAACGCTTAACCCATTTGTGGTTTCGATCCACCTTCTGGTGAAGACTAAGAAGCAGCTCACGGTCAGTCATCACACAAGGAGCAGTGGCTTGAGGATTTGACTTGTGTGCATTGGCAGCAGAATCATGAATGGCAGAGTCATCATTGGTGGAATAAGATGCAGCTTTGCAAAACTGACCATCCAATGGACGAATGCCTTCATCAAAAATAGCAGTGGCCTTGCCCTTTTCATCAGCTGAGGAAAAAGTCCGCTTGAGGACTTCAATAGGGGGCAAGTAGCTGCCATGGTTGAGTGTATCAGCTTTGTAGTTGAGTGAAGACCTTGTTCTGATGAATCTCATAATCCAAGGAGCATAAGGCTTCAGCTCAAACGGAGAAAGTGCAACATTTACAAGAGTCCTCATGAAGAAATCATGATAATTGACAGGGATGCCATGCATGATGTTGAATAGCAGATTCTTCATGATGCCAACAATTTCCTCATCAGATGAGTCATGGCCTTTGATAGGACTCAAGGTCTTCATCAGAATGCGATAGACTGCTCTTAGCACATACAGTAATTCCTTCACAAGGAATTTGGTCCTTGGGGCTTAACCGGGCTTCAGAGGCTTCATTATCATTTGCATGTAATGAGCAGTAAGTTCAGATTCTTGGTACATACAATGAGCACCTTCAGGTGGAGGACTGATTGGCAGGGCATGAAGTAATTCAGAGGCCGGTGCCTTATAGAGAGTGTTTTCGGTCATCTAGTCCAACACCCAAGTGTTGATATCATCAGCATCACCTGTGACGTGCAGAGTTGCGTAGAACTGAAGAATAAGCTCTTCATTCCAATCAACAATGTCAGAGCAAAAGTTGAGCAGTCCTGCATCGTGAATCACACTAAGGACTGGAGAGAAGCAAGGCATTGATTCCATATGCACGTGAGGAATATGCTCGTGATCGAAGACTTTGTCTTTGTTGAAAAGCAGTGAAGAATAGAAATTGGCCTGGCTGGCAGTCCAATAGCGCTTCCTTCTAAGACGAGCAGAGTCATAAGGATTATAATCAGTGAAGAACATGTGCTCGCCGCAGCCTTGAATTTCTGCTTCTTCGAGAAGGGATCCTTTGGCTTGGGCTGAGGAGTATCAGTCAATTGCATCACTACCTCAGGAATTGCAATCTCAGGATCCACAGGCTGAGGAATTTCAGGCTCTTCTTCAGTTGCAGCCTGGGTCATCAATTCTTCATTGACATTTTCATCAGCACTAGTGGCTGGAATCTCTTCATGGACAGATGGGGTTGCATGAGGTTCTTCAGATCCCATTTGTACTTCAATAGCAACAGGGGACTGAGGAATCTGTTGAAGTGGAGTGAACAGTGGAGAGTTGGGGTGCTAACTTTTCCAAAAGTCATCATTCAGCATGGGAGTGGTACAGCCAATGTCCACTTCTTCATCCGCCATTTCTTCAGCGCCAGCCTCTTCAGCAGTAAACTGAGGCATAGGCCAGGAGACAACTGGTGTTGAAGGGATTGCATCTACTTCAATTTCTTCATCCAACTGCTCTGACGAAGCAGCAGAAGGAATTTCTTCATCTGATTCACTTGGAATCACATAATCTTCATCAAAAGGAACAAGGTCCTTTAATGGCATGGATGAGACAGGAACGACATCAATTGGGTTGTCAAATGAGCTTGTCAAAGGCTTCATCTTCTTCGGAGATGAAGAATCTGATGAAGTTGATGCCTTCTTTTTCTTCACTGCTGCACGCTCTGCAGCCTTGATCTTCTTCACATCTGATGCAGATGGAAGGATTGGAGTTTGCGTTGGTGTTGGTGTAGGAGGAGCAGAGGAATTAGGTTCATTTTCTTCAGGCACAACTGATGCAGTTGCCCTGACGTCTTCATTTTCTTCAGACGCAACACTAGTGGATGCCCTGGCAATTTCTTTAGCGGCTGGAATGCAGTCATCAGCCCTGGTACTTTCATTTTCTTCAGCAGCCTGATTGTCATCATCGGTGCTGGCATGTTCTTCAGTAGGTTGAACATATGCTTCAGCTGGAGTGACTTCAATGCGCACAGGAGCAGCAACACTTGAAGTGAATGTCTTCGTCAGCTTGACGAACCGGACCTTGGCGCCCTTCCAGTCAGCCTTGTAGGCTTCAAATTCTTCGCTGAGCTTCTTGATTTCAGCTTGTAGTGCAATAAGCTGCTCAGGCAAAATATTAAGGATGTTGTCCTTTAGGTAGCGCTGCTTCTTGTACTGCACTTTCCTCAATGACCTTGCTTGGTCATACTTCCATTTTTCTTCTTCAATGAAGGCAGTCAAGACATGACTTTGACCAGGAGTGAGGTTCATCTCCGGCAAAGGTGTGTTCGGGTCCTTGTGCCATAGATCACTGAAATCTAGGATCAACTTCGGATCCAGTAACATTGGCACATTGCTGCCTTTGGCTCTAGCGGCCTTGACCTGCCTGTCTCTGATGATTTCGGCAAGTTCTTCATCATCAGCCCCATCATCATCAGATGGCACTTGAAAAGCGACCTGCTTCTTGTGAGGACTTGGTCGAGGGCCTCGTCCAGCAGTGGCCTTTTTCTTCAGTAGAGAGGGGCCAGTTGAGGAATTTGGTGCAGGTGAGGAACTTGCAGACGCTCCTGAGGCAATTGAGATGCCTGTAGTCCTTTGACACGTGGCGAGATGCACAGGTGTAGAGGATTTAGTTGGAGCAGCTGAGGACTTTGAAGGAGGAGTAGATTGAGGAGTTGGCCATGAGGGCTTTGAAGAATCTGGCCGTGAGGGCATTGCTGAGGAGCTTGGCCATGAGGGCATTGAGGGTGAAGCACTTTGTCACGCCCAAGATGCGACCCTATCCTAAAGGAACTCGAAGGTCCCACCAAGGATAGAAGCGCATCTTGAAGACGCTTTTGCAAGGTGGATATCATTACATCAACATTACATAATAGATGGGGATACATACATAAGGCACAAACGCCCCAAGAATACATCAACATCATACAAGAGATCAACATCCGACTACGGATGAAACACAAACAGAAACTCAAACGACAGCCACCCTGCTAGCCCAGGCTGCCGACCTAGAACCTATCCCCTGATCGAAGAAGAAGCAGAAGAAGAAATCCAAAACAAGTAAACATCACTCTCGCGTCATGGTCATCACATAACTTGTACCTGCAACTGTTGTTGTAGTAATCTGTGAGCCACGAGGACTCAGCAATCCCATTACCATGGGTATCAAGACTAGCAAAGCTTAATGGGAAAGGAAGGGGTAAAGTGGTGAGGTTGCAGCAATGACTAAGCATGATATGGTCGCTAACATACGCAAATAAGAGCGAGAAGAGAAGCAAACCGAATGGTCGTGAAGCTAGCAATGATCAAGAAGTGATCCTGAACTCCTACTTACGTCAAACATAACCCAAAATCGTGTTCACTTCCCGGACTCCGCCGAAAAGAGACCATCACGGCTACACACACAGTTGATGCGTTTTAATTCGGATCTGGTGTCAAGTTCTCTACAACCGGACATTAACAAATTCCCATCTGCCGCATAACCGCGGGCACGACTTTTGAAAGTTCAAACCCTGCAGGGGTGTCCCAACTTAGCCCATCATAAGCTCTCACGGTCAACAAAGGATATTCCTTCTCCCAGGAAGACCCGATCAGAATCGGAATCCCGGTTACAAGACATTTCGACAATGGTAAAACAAGACTAGCAAGAACACCCGCTGTGCCGACAAATCCCGATAGGAGCTGCACATATCTCGTTCTCAGGGCACACCGGATAAGCGAAGCGTACAGGTACCGACGTAACCCAAGTTGCCAAGGAATGGTCCCGCACGGTGCTCTAGTTTGGACCAACACTCGGAGGAGCACTGGCCCGGGGGGGGGGGGTAAATAAAGATGACCCTTGAGTCTGCAGAACCCAAGGGAAAAAGGGCTTAGGTGGCAAATGTTAAAACCAAGGTTGGGCCTTGCTGGAGGAGTTTTATTCAAAGCGAACTGTCAAGGGGGTCCCATAAGTCACCCAACCGTGTAAGGAACGTAAAATCAAGGAACATAACACTGGTATGACGGAAACTAGGGGCGACAAGAGTGGAACGAAACACCAGGCATAAGGCCGAGTCTTCCACCCTTTACCAAGTATATAGATGCATTAATTAAATAAGAGATATTGTGGTATCCCAACATAATCCTGTCCATCATGGAGCAATCTTCAACTTCACCTGCAACTAACAACGCTATAAGAGGGGCTGAGCAAAGCGGTAACATATCTAAGCTACGGTTTGCTAGGAAAGGTGCAAAAGGTTAGAGACTAACATGGCAATTTGGGAGGCTTGAAGAACAAGTGATAAGAAGCGCAGCATAGCGATAGAACGAAGAAACTAGCATAGCAATGATAGTAGTGAGATCCAAGGTGACGGTCATCTTGCCTGAAATCCCGCAAGGAAGAAGGAGTCCATGAAGAAGACGAAGCCACGAAGACGAACCAAGCGTAGACGAACGAATCCTCACGATCGCAACGAAACAGGAACTAACGAGAAGGAGCACAACCGGAAAGAAGCAATCAACAAGGTAAACACACACACATAGACATGGCATGATGCACAACCAAGTATGATGCAATACAAGACTACATGAAGCTACTCATGGCAAGATATGATGTAAACAAGAGCAACACATCAAGACAAGTTTAAATGAGGTCGGGAACAACATATAACAAATCCGGTAAGTCCTCATATGCAAATTTCGAAATTGGTCCAGATCTGAATAAACCTTATGTTCAAGTTGTTAAACAGCAAGTTAAGATGCACAAAGATGATCTACACGAAATTCTAGTCAAGTTGCATATAAAGTTCATTTAGTTCGGAGCTACGGCCTAGAAGATATGAGCAAAACAAGTTAAACATGGCATTGATGCAAAATGCATTCAAACATCAAGCAAACACACCAAAACAAGGATGCAACATTATAATATGAAACTACATGCAATTCTAAGCAAGTTTCATATAGAGCACACTCAAAACGGAGCAACGGTTCAACACACACACACCAAACAAGATATAATAACAATCTGCCCAAAACAGCAACTAGGCATCTAGCAAGCATCAAACCAATATGCTACAGCACCTCAACATAAAAACAAAATCCATGGACATGATGTACAGGTAAATAATAACAAAACATAGACACTGAGCTATCTCCAGAAAACACTAGAACATGCTCAAAAAGACATGGCAAGATTGCATATAATAACAGTTTCAGACTTTGCAGAAATAACATCAGATTGCAATGTTTAGAGCTATCAAACAACATGTTACAGCAAGATATCATGGCAAACAAAGGCATGGCATGCTAGTACTGAAGACAAAGAACAAATCTACCTTACTGAACTAATTCCAAAGATCAACAGAAAATATGGTAGCATCCATGCAAACATGGCAAGTGATATTACAGATTCAGAATATCAACACATGGCAGGAACAACGATAAGTAGGCATGTTGGTGAGCTTGTACCACTCACCACAGAGCAATACATGGCATGACAAGGTGACCAACAGTAATAATAAATGTTTTTGAAGCTAAGCATGGCAAGAGCAAGTTCATAGGGTGCATGGATCACTAGCAAAACACATGGCAAAACTGAACTTCATGTTAATAGGCTGACAGAAACATTATTTAGCAACTTTGGAGCAAGATAACAACAAGCTACAATAGGCTATAAATGCAACCAGTGGCATGGATGGATAGAGCATGAAATGTATAACAAAACATCCTTAGTGAACATCTCCAGATTATGCATAGAATGACTTGTAGCAGCAGGTTTATATAGCATCACAAAATAACAGATTCAGCCTAGCAAAACAGTAACAGGAAGTACCCTACTTCACGAGCTTGATGCACTCACTACAAGACTCACAAAAATACATGGATTGCACCTCTGTAAATATGGCATGATGAAGCTCAAAACTCATGTAGACATCAAGCTCATAAGAAGCACACACAATGCAACAAAAATGACAAATCATCAAGTTCTGTTAACAGACAGCAGTTAACATCATATAGCACTCTTGCAACGATGATTAGGGCATCAAGATGATCTCAAACAATCATGGCACAATGGAATGAAATGTAGAGCATCTCACAATGAACATTTTGACATATAGCACGCACAAAACGGAGCAGTGTGCATGGAGTTACAGCAGGTCAAAGATGCACTCATGAAGTTAACAAATAAAGGACAGCCGATTTTCTGGAAAAAAACAACGAGTGCTATATAACTATTTGACGCACGGGGTGGAGTTTATGCACTGCTCACCATGGGCTGCGGCCCAGGACGCGGAAGGAGGCAGGCCGGAGGAGATGGGCCGCGGGGAGGCGCTGGCCCATGCGGGGGTCAACGCGGGCGCGACGACTGGATCGGGCTCCTCCCGATCCGCAAGGCGGCGGCAGCGACGGGAGTGGCCGGCGGCCGCGATGGTCAGGCTCCAGCGAGGGGAGGTTTGCCGGCAAGTGAGGCGGGCGGATCCGGCGAGGGGGACACCAGATCCGGCGGCAGGGCTCGGGGCAACCGCGGGGTAGAGGCGCCGGGGCAGCTCCGGCGCGGCGGGCACGCGGCGGTGCCGGCGAGGGTCGGCAGAGGAGCGGGCAGTCCGGCGTGGGGTCCAGCACGGCGGCGGGGGGACATGCGGCGATGGGGCACGAGCGAACGGGCGGCGGCGCACGACGGGCTTCGAGGGCCCCGCGCGGGCCTGGCGGGCCGGCGGCGGCGCGCGGTTTCCAGGGCCACGTGGCAGCTGCGGAGTGGCCACGGGAGGTGGCTGGACGCGTCCGTCAGCGGGGCGGACATGTCTGGTGCGGTGAGGGAGGAGATTTAGGGTTTGGGTAGGACATTCATCCGTGATTTGAGGAGGGGAAGGCTAATATATAGGTAGAGGGAGCTAGGAGGCTCCAAATGGAGTGCGGTTTTCGCCCACACGATCATGATCAAACGATCGAGAGGATGGAGGGGGTTTGGATGGGCTCATGGGCTGTGGTGAAGAGGGGCTGGGCTGCAAAGAGAAGGGGGTTTTGGGCTATGCGGTTAACCGTTGGGGCGTCAAACGACCTCCAAATGGAACGAACTTTGATGGGCGGTCTACTGATGATATACCAAGACCACTCGACAAACCTGGGTCCATTCCGAGAATGTTTTTATCCCGCTCATGAAACAAGGTCTGAGGGGGCGACGGGGCCCGACGAGAGTGTCTGGACTCCGAACGGACAATAGAGAGAACTAGGAGGACCCGAACGGATGCAAGTTTTGCAAAACATGAGGATGCAATGCATATGATGACATGGCAAAATGCAGCACGCAAGCAAATGACATGGCAACTACGGCGAAAAACTGGAAGACACTTAGCGCATCGAATCCGGGGCGTTACACACTTGGCTTGTGAGCAGGCCTCTTAGGCATGGCCTTCTTTGGCTTGCTTGCAGAGGCCTCAATAGCTGTAGCAGCAACAACAGAGTCTTCATTGAATTTCCTCACTACTTCTTTTGCCTGTTTGGCCAGTTTGGCTTGGCGCTTTGCCCATTCATCAGGATAATCCTCACCATGCTTGAGGCTGGTGGGATCTGCCAATTGGCCAGGTGCCAACGGAGGTCTTGGGCATGGAGGGTTGAGAGCGAATTTCTTCATATACTTGGGAGTAACATATCTATACTCCTCCAATCTCGTGCCCTGTTGGAAATATGCCCTAGAGGCAATAATAAAAGGATTATTATATTTCCTTGTTCACGATAATTGTCTTTTATTCATGCTACAATTGTATTATCCGAAAATCGTAATACACGTGTGAATACATATTACATAGACCACAACATGTCCCTAGTGAGCCTCTAGTTGACTAGCTCGTTGATCAACAGATAGTCATGGTTTCCTGACTATGGACATTGGATGTCATTGATAGCGGGATCACATCATTAGGAGAATGATGTGATGGACAAGACCCAATCCTAAGCATAGCACAAGATCGTGTAGTTCGTTTGCTAGAGCTTTTCCAATGTCAAGTATCCTTTCCTTAGACCATGAGATCGTGTAACTCCCGGATACCGTAGGAGTGCTTTGGGTGTACCAAACGTCACAACATAACTGGGTGACTATAAAGGTATGCTACGGGTATCTCCGAAAGTGTCTGTTGGGTTGACACGGATTGAGACTGGGATTTGTCACTCCGTATGATGGAGAGGTATCTCTGGGCCCACTCGGTAATGCATCATCATAATGAGCTCAAAGTGATCAAGTGTCTGGTCACGGGATCATGCATTACGGTACAAGTAAAGTGACTTGCCGGTAACGAGATTGAACGAGGTATTGGGGTACCGATGATCAAATCTCGGGCAAGTAACGTACCGGTTGACAAAGGGAATTGTATACGGGGTTGCTTGAATCCTCGACATCGTGGTTCATCCAATGAGATCATCGAGGAGCATGTGGGAGCCAACATGGGTATCCAGATCCCGCTGTTGGTTATTGACCGGAGAGCAGTCTCGGTCATGTCTGCGTGTCTCCCGAACCCATAGGGTCTACACACTTAAGGTTTGGTGATGCTAGGGTTGTAGAGATATTAGTATGCAGTAAACCGAAAGTTGTTCGGAGTCCCGAATGAGATCCCGGATGTCACGAGGAGTTCCAAAATGGTCCGGAGGTAAAGAATTATATATGGGAAGTCGAGTTTCGGCCATCGGGAAAGTTTCGGGGTTCACCGGTATTGTACCGGGACCATTGGAAGGGTCCCGGGGGTCCACCGGGTGGGGCCACCCATCCAGGAGGGCCCCATGGGCTGAAGTGGGAGGGTAACCAGCCCCTGGTGGGCTGGTGCGCTCCCCCTTGTCCCCCCTGCGCCTAGGGTTGGGAACCCTAGGGGAGGGGCGCCTCCACTTGCCTTGGGTGGCAAGTTTCCCCCTTTGGCCGCCGCTCCCCCTTGGAGATTCAATCTCCTAGGGCCGGCGGCCCCCCTGGGGTCCTATATAAAGAGGGGGAGGGAGGGCAGCCAGACTTTTTGCACTTGGCGCCTCCCTTTCCCCTTGCTACACCTCTCCCTCCCGCAGACGCTTGGCGAAGCCCTGCCGGATCCCTGCTGCATCCACCACCATGCCGTCGTGTTGCTGGATCTTCATCAACCTCTCCTTCCCCCCTTGCTGGATCAAGAAGGAGGAGACGTCACGGTGACCGTACATGTGTTGAACGCAGAGGTGCCGTCCGTTCAGCGCTAGGATCTCCGGTGATTTGGATCACGACGAGTACGACTCCCTCAACCTTGTTATCTTGAACGCTTCCGCTCGCGATCTACAAGGGTATGTAGATGCACCCCTCTCTCTCGTTTCTAGATGAACTCATAGATTGATCTTGGTGAACGTAGGAAACTTTTATTTTATGCAACGTTCCCCAACAGTGGTATCAGAGCTAGGTCTATGCGTAGTTCTCTTTGCACGAGTAGAACACAAATCTGTTGTGGGCGTAGATGTTGTCAACTTTGTTGCCACTACTAGTCTTATTTTGCTTCAGTGGTATTGTGGGATGAAGCGGCCCGGACCGACCTTACACGTACGCTTATGTGAGACAGGTTCCACCCACTGACATGCACTAGTTGCATAAGGTGGCTAGCGGGTGTCTGTCTCTCCCACTTTAGTTGGAGCGGATTCGATGAAAAGGGTCCTTATGAAGGGTAAATAGAAGTTGACAAATCATGTTTTGGTTTTTCGTAGGTAAGAAAACGTTCTTGCTAGAACCCTATTGCAGCCACGTAAAAGATGCAACAACAATTAGAGGACGTCTAACTTGTTTTTGCAGCAATTGCTTTGTGATGTGATATGGCCAAAAGTTGTGATGGATGATGAATGATATATTGTGATGTATGAGATCATGTTCTTGTAATAGGAATCACGACTTGAATGTTGATGAGTATGACAACCGGCAGGAGCCATAGGAGTTGTCTTAATTATTGTATGACCTGCGTGTCAATGATTTAACGCCATGTAATTACTTTACTTTATTGCTAAACCGTTAGCCATAGTAGTAGAAGTAATAGTTGGCGAGCAACTTCATGGAGACACGATGATGGAGATCATGATGATGGAGATCATGGTGTCATGCCGGTGACGAAGATGATCATGGAGCCCCAAAGATGGAGATCAAAGGAGCTATATGATATTGGCCATATCATGTCACTACTATTTAATTGCATGTGATGTTTATTATGTTTATGCATCTTGTTTACTTAGACCGACGGTAGTAAATAAGATGATCCCTCATAATAATTTCAAGAAAGTGTTCCCCCTAACTGTGTGCTGTTGCTAAAGTTCGTCGTTTTGAAGCACCACGTGATGATTGGGTGTGATAGATTCCTACGTTCACATACAACGGGCGTAAGACAATTTTACACATGCAAAACACTTAGGTTAACTTGATGAGCCTAGCATGTATAGACATGGCCTCGGAACACAGAGACCGAAAGGTCGAACATGAGTCGTATGGAAGATATGATCAACATGGAGATGTTCACCGATGATGACTAGTCCGTCTCACGTGATGATCAGACACGGCCTAGTCGACTCGGATCATGTAACACTTAGATGTTGGAAATATGCCATAGAGGCAATAATAAATTAGTTATTATTATTATATTTCGTTGTTCATGATAATCGTTTATTATCCATGCTATAATTGTATTGATAGGAAACTCAGATACATGTGTGGGTACATAGACAACACCATGTCCCTAGTAAGCCTCTAGTTGACTAGCTCCTTGATTAATAGATGGTTACGGTTTCCGGACCATGGAGATTGGATGTCGTTGATAATGGGATCACATCATTAGGAGAATGATGTGATGGACAAGACCCAATCCTAAGCCTAGCACAAAGATCGTGTAGTTCGTATGCTAGAGCTTTTCTAATGTCAAGTATCATTTCCTTAGACCATGAGATTGTTGAAAGTGCAACTATCCCTAGGTGGTTTTGGTAATTCATAACAACATATAGCTCATTGAACTAATGCTATTCCAAGACTATTATTTCAGGAAAGCTCAATGAATGGCATGGCATGGATGATGAAAGTGGATCCCTCAAAATACTAAGGACAAAGGATTGGCTCAAGCTCAAAAGCTCAAGACTCTTCATTTTACATTTTAGTGATCCAAGATCACATTGAGTCTATAGGAAAAGCCAATACTATCAAGAAGGGATGAGGTGTTGCTTAATGAGCCTCTTGCTTCATGTGCTTAGTGATATGCTCCAAAACCCTCAACTACTTTCCCACATCCACAAATGACCTAAACCTAAAGCCAAAATCGGTCACACCGATTCTTTCTATCCGGCGCCACCGATTCCAAAAGTCATAGCCACTGCCACAAACCCTAAGCAAATCGGTCTTACCGATAGGGATCTCGGTCTCACCGAGATGGGGTTGCAATCTCTCTGTTTCCCTTCGTAACGTTTCGGTCTAACCGAAGTGAGCGATCGGTCCCACCAAGATTGCAATGTAAACTCTCTGTTTACTTTTTGTAACATTTCGGTCTCACCGAAAAGAGCAAATCGGTCCCACCGAGTTTACCTGACCAACTCTCTGGAAAGCTTATTACCAAATCGGTCCTACCGAGTTTGTGTAATCGGTCTTACCGAGATTACATTATGCCCTAACCCTAACTGAATCGGTCTCACCGAGTTGCATGTCAGTCCCACCGAAAATCACTAACGGTCACTAGGTTTACTAAATCGGTCTGACCGAGTTTAACGATTCGGTCTCACCGAGTTTGGTAAGTTGTGTGTAACGGTTAGATTTTGTGTGGAGGCTATATATACCCCTCCACCTCCTCTTCATTCGGAGAGAGAGCCATCAAAACGAACCTACACTTCCAACTTACCATTTCTGAGAGAGAACGACCTACTCATGTGTTGAGGCCAAGATATTCCATTCCTACCATATGAATCTTGATCTCTAGCCTTCCCCAAGTTGCTTTCCACTCAAACCCTCTTTCCACCAGATCCAAATCCTATGAGAGAGAGTTGAGTGTTGGGGAGACTATCATTTGAAGCACAAGAGCAAGGAGTTCATCATCAACGCACCATTTGTTACTTCTTGGAGAGTGGTGTCTCCTAGATTGGCTAGGTGTCACTTGGGAGCCTCCGACAAGATTGTGGAGTTGAACCAAGGAGTTTGTAAGGGCAAGGAGATCGCCTACTTCGTGAAGATCTACCGCTAGTGAGGCAAGTCCTTCGTGGGCGACGGCCATGGTGGGATAGACAAGGTTGCTTCTTCGTGGACCCTTCGTGGGTGGAGCCCTCCATAGACTCGCGCAGCCATTACCCTTTGTGGGTTGAAGTCTCCATCAACGTGGATGTACGATAGCACCACCTATCGGAACCACGCCAAAAACATCCGTGTCTCCAATTGCGTTCGAATCCTCCAAACCCTTCCCTTTACTTTCTTGCAACTTGCAGGCTTTAATTTCCGCTGCCTATACACTCTTTGCATGCTTGCTTGAATTGTGTGATGATTGCTTGACTTGTCCTAAAATAGCTAAAATCTGCCAAACTCTAAAATTGGGAAAAGGTTAAGTTTTTATTGGTCAAGTAGTCTAATCACCCCCCCTCTAGAGATACTTCAAGGTCCTGCAAGTGGTATTAGAGCATTGGTCTCCATTTGCTTTGATTTCCATAGCTTTTGGTGGTCATGGCCTTGGTTTCACAACCTAGGAGAGTATGGCGTCTAGCGAGGGAAATTATCACCGTAGAGGTCCTTACTTTGATGGTACTAATTTTGCTAGTTGGAAGCATAAGATGAAAATGCATATTCTTGACATAACCCCGCCGTTTGGGCAATTATTTGTATTGGCTTGCAAGGTGAATTCTTCGATGGGAGAGAACCAAACCGTGAAGCCAATGCGGAAGAATTGAAGATGCTGCAATACAACGCTCAAGCATGTGACATCATCTTCAACGGATTGTGCCCCGAAGAATTTAACAAAATCAGCCGTCTTGAGAATGCAAAGGAAATTTGGGATACTTTGATTGATATGCACGAGGGTACTGAATCCGTCAAGGAATCCAAGTTGGATGTGCTCCAAAGTCAGCTTGACAAGTTCAAAATGAAGGATGGTGAAGGTGTCACTGAAATGTACTCTAGGCTTGCACTTATCACAAATGAGATTGCCGGCTTAGAGAGTGAAGAGATGACCGACAGATTCATCATCAAGAAGATCCTAAGAGCATTGGATGGAAAGTATGATACCGTGTGCACATTGATCCAAATGATGCCAAACTACAAAGATCTCAAGCCAACGGAAGTCATTGGAAGGATTGTTGCTCATGAGGTGTCACTCAAGGATAAGGAGGAACTTCACAACAAGTCAAGTGGTGCTTACAAAGCCTCAAGTGAAGCCCCCACATCATCAAGTGAGAAACCAACCTTCAATGAAGAATTGAGCTTAATGGTGAAGAACTTCAACAAATTCTACAAGAGTAGAAGCAAGGAAAGAAGATCCAAGTCAAGGTCTTATCATGACAAGAGATCTTCTAGTCGAGAGCGCAATTGCTACAATTGTGGGAAGCCTGGACACTACTCCAATGAGTGTACGGCACCCTACAAAAGAAGAGAAGATTCTCCAAGAAGAAGGAGCAAAAGATAAGAATCACCACCAAGAGAGAGGAGGAGTAGAGATGATCGTTATGAACGAAGACCCTCACGGAGAAGTAAGGATTCGGAAAGAAAGGACAAGTCATCAAGGAGCTACACAAAACGAAGACATCAAGCTCATGTTGGTGAATGGGTTTCCGGCTCCGATTCCGACAATCACTCCAAGAGAAGCTATCACTCCGACTCCGAATATACTCAAGATGAAGGTGTTGCCGGTCTAGCACTTGTGTCAACCAACTCCTACGACATATTTGACTCACCAAATGAAGGTGTTGGAAGATGCTTCATGGCCAAAGGTCCAAAGGTAACACATCCCGAGTATGTTGATTTTAATAGTGATGAAGATGACTTGCTTGTGGATGATGATTTACTTGTTGACAACTCTAGTGATGAATACTACGATGAAACGTCAATTAATCATGCTAATCAAACGAATGACAATGATAAGGAGAAAATTGAGCTTCTAACTAAAGAACTAAACACTCTTAAGTTAGCTCATGAAACTATCTTCGAAGATCATCGAGAACTTTTAAGGGCTCATGAGAAGTTACGCTTTGAAAAGCTCAATCTTGAGCAAGAGCATGAGTTCTTAAAGGCAATCAATGATGATCTCCGCAAGAAAAGTTCTTCTTACATTGCCAAGCGTTTACTCTTATCTACTTACATGCCTCAAGTCAAGTCTAGTAACAAGTACAAGAAAGATACTTCCTCTAGTAGTAACAATAATGTCAAATCCAATGTTGTTGCTTCTAGTAGTTCTCTTGATTCCACTAATGATTCTCTTAGACAAGTTACACTTGAGCAAGAAAATAGTTTATTGAAGGGAATTATAGAGAAAGGTGTTTACAAGAGCCTTGCCGGGAGTAAGCGATTCGAGGAAATTGTACGCAAGCAAGGAAGGCACCGGAAGAATCAAGGTGTTGGTTTTGAACGAAAGTTCAACGCCAATGGAGTTGAGTGGGAAGAAGATCAATACCCCAAGACAAAGTTTGTTCCTCAACAAGAGAAGTATGATCCTACTTCCTTCAAGGGGACACAAGCTCAAGATGATCTTCCACCACAAGACCACAAGAACAAAGGCAAGGACAAGCTTCAAGAAGAGATTGATGCATTTGAAGAAATACCTAAGGCCTCGTTCAAGTGAGTCCCCAAGACTATGTCAAGTTCTACTTCATCAAGTACAACTACAACTCCAAGGATTCCCATCAAGATGATGTGGATCCCGAAGAAGAAGAACTAGAGAGTTCTTGAGGGTGACTCCGCCAACATTCTTCACTCATATCATTTTGGCAAGAACAAGTGCAATCAACTTTCACATCTTGCACTAGTTCAAGGAGTCACAAAACCCTCATGTTGGTAAGGCAAGGGACAAGGTAACCTAATGTTTTCATGGACATCATCTTGTGTGTGCATCACTCTATGTCTATGTATATTCTTGTTTGTTCCTTGTGGGACTAACCCATGTAGGCAAGTTGAAAGTGCAACTCACTCCAAAGGATTGCTCCAAATGATCTACATCAACATTGAGCATCTACATCTTCAACACCTACATGAAGTCATCATCGAGAAAATCCAAGGTTAGTTCATCCCTCTAAGGGGGGATCTCACATCTAGGGGGAGCTTAACTCTAAGAATTGAGTCAAAGCAACTCTAATGGTGTGAACACATTAATGCATTATGTAAAAGTGGTAACCCCACTTGAGCTTAAACGATGAGTATTACCTATGATCAAATGTTCTCATTTGACTCCTAAGTCAATATACTCATATATAGATGGCCTAGTCATCGCCAATTGTTTGATAGATGCTAGAATTGGTTGTGCACGCTTTGCCACATATTTCATTTGTCATCTTATTGTGTGAGCATGTTGGTGCATATTTTACTCATTCAAGGACATCCACTTGTTGTTTTATTTGATTGGATTCTTTTCTTTGTGCCAAGTGGATGGACAAGAATGCCTAAGAACCTTCTTTAGCTATCTATGCTTTTCTCGTCTCAAACTCTATTCATGCTACATCACAAAATTTGATCAAGTCAGATTCGAACCCACTCTGTGTGAGGAGCACTCGGAGTCCCCGATTCGTCATAGACTTAAACTTCCAAAACCTCTTAGTGATTCTCGGTCTGACCGATCCTTCCATTTCGGTCCTACCGAGATCATCAAGTTGATCTGAGTTTTCAATCTCGGTGCAACCGATTTGAACTTTTCGGTCTCACCGATTTGCTGTAACTGAACACAGTTATGCATCTCGGTGCCACCGAGTTGTTCCACTCGGTCACACCGACAGGGTCGAGCTATATATAGCCACGGGCAAAATTTTGGAAATTTCTGCGAAACCCTTCGCCCGCGCAACAGCTCGCTCTGCCATCGTGGTCTCCGGATCGTCTCCTCGTCACTAGCAGCCTCCTGTCGCTGGTCTCCGCCGCCGTCAACGGATTTCGTCCCCGCCGTTGCCGCTGTAGCAAGTCCACCGCCAAGTTAGGGTATGGACTTAATCTTTGTGCTATCCACGTCTGATTCCTGGCACATTGTTTTCATATTGATTCTTGCCACGATTGAAACTCATCTATCCAGCCAAAGTAGTTCATAGATTAGACGTGATTCAAATTTTTAGGTTTAGGTTTCCGCCGAAACCATCTCGGACCCACCAAGTTGGAAAACTCGGTCTCACCGATTTGGCTTATGCCATTGCACTAGTGACTCTCGGTCTGACCGACAATTACTAATCGGTGCAACCGATTTGAGGATTCTGTGAAACCCTAGCAGTCTCGGTACCACCGAACTAAAACTCGGTCCAACCGAGATCATCAGTTTAGGTTCCAAAACTGCTTCGGTATCACCGAGTTTGAAAATCGGTGGATCCGAAATGCTTTCTGTGGAAAACTAAGACTGAACTTTTGAGTCATTCTTTTGCAAAAACCTCTGCATTTTGTGATGCTCATCTTTTCTATCTCATCTATAACTCTTCACAGGGTCAGCAGTCAGCTTTTGCAGTATGTCTGATCAAAGTGACAGCCAGAACAGGTCAGAAGAGCAGATGGACTTGAGTGAGGGCACTAGTCCCTCAACTTCAGATGAAGGGAGCAGAAGTACTCCTAGCAATTTGCCTAAGGCTGCAACTAGGCAAAGGAGGAAAAGAACTTCAGATTCAGAGGATGAAGATTACAAAGCTGAGGAAGATGAGGCTACTTCCAAGAAAGTGGTGCTCAAGAAGGAATATGGCTCAGCAAAGGATATAAAGCCAGGCATGAAGATTAAAAGGCCTGCAAGAAGGCAACCTATGCCCAAGGCCAGAGCATCAACTCAACTGCCTGAAAGGCCTGATCCCAAAGAGCCAGCTGCTGAAAGCAAGAAGAGGAAGGAAAGGGTCAAGAAGACCATGGCCAGAGTTGTTGGGCAACCTTCCATGATGGAAGAGGAAGAGCTTGCTGCACCAGCACCAAAGGCAGCTAAGCTTATGGGAGATGCAATCAGATCAGGGGCTGCAACATCTAAGCCCAAGGAAGCACCCAAAGCTGCCCCCAAGGCCAAGTCTGCACCAAAGAGGAATACCAGGAGTATTCCAGCTGCTGAGAAGAACAAGGCCCCAGTGCCTGAGGTTGCTGAGGAGGAAGATGAAGAAGTACAGGTTCTAAGGAAGCTCAAGCCAAAGATACCAGACCACAATGATGCCCATCCTGTGGCTGAGGACATGAGAATCAGGAAGGATTCAGGCTGAGACTATGGAGAATGGCAGATCCATATGCCACAAGGAGAAGAACTGCTGTTGATTACAGGTTCCATACAAAGGAACAGCAGGACTTCTATGAAACAATTCTGTTGGACAAGAAGCCCATAGTCTGTGACATGAGGTGGGTTGACTGGAAATTCATCAAGGAAAATGAATAGCACTATCCTGGAGTGCAAGACAGCTTTGTTGCTTGTGGAGTTGCAGATTTTGTTGGACAGAAGTTCACCAACTGGAATGATGAGCTTATCATGCAGTTCTACTCCACAACACACTTTTACCCAGATGGAAGAATAGTTTGGATGTCTGAAGGTACAAGGTACCAGTCCACTATTGAAGAATGGGCAAGTCTGATCAATGCCCCCAAGGAGAATGAGGATGACCTAGACATTTATGCAAAGAAGAAGATGGGTCACAATTCAATGGCTCACATGTACAAGGAAATTCCAGACAAAGCATTAGAGACTCACAAGTTTGGATCCGTTCACTTTCTGCTGTCAGGGTTGCCAACCATAAATTGGATTCTGAGGCACACTTTGTTGCCCAAGTCTGGTGACCATAACATGATCAGAGGGCATGCCATCAACATGTTGCATGTGTTTGATGTGCCACAGAAGTTCAAAGTCATGAGCCTGATCATTGAAACAATCAAGAGGACTGCAGCAGATCAGAAGAGGAGCTGTGGATATGCCCCTCAGATTCAAGAATTGATAAACTCAAAGATGGGCACAGGAAAATATCAGTTGGATAAGGAACACTTTCCACTTTATCCAGACTTTGAGGACAATGAGGTTGTCATGAATGAAGATGATCCACAATCAGTTCAAGCTCAGGAGAAGAAGGAGAAGGCAAAGAGGGAGAAGGCTGCCAAGATGCCAACTCAAGAGGAGGCATCTGAATATTTCTTGAAAACCAAACAGGAGCAGCTTGGTTACTTGATAGCATCATCTCTGAGGATTGAGAAGGGGTTGGCCACCCTAACTCAAAACCAGGAGAGCCTGGAAAGAATCATGGAACAAAAATTCTATGATCTAGATGTCAAGGTAACTGAGATTCAGTCAATTGTGGAGCAGCTGCAGGATGACATGCAGGAGAGGAAGGGCAAGACTACCACCAATGTGTTTGCCACAGTGCCCAGAGCCCAAAGGTCAGTTGCAGTGCCAGTGACAGACACTAGAGCAACAACTTCAGCACCAGCCACTGCCCCTACAGTTCCAGTGCAACCAGCTCCAGCACCAACTCCTCCAGCTCCATCCACTTCAACTGAAGCCTTCATCCAAGGAGCCATCTCTACACCACCACTAGAAGATCAAGCCTGAGAGTCGATCTAGCACTATGCATTTTCTATGAACTTTTTGGTAACTTGTTGCCAAAGGGGGCGAAAAATGTATAGATCATAGGCTTCGAGAGAGAGAGTGTTGCTTTTGTTCTCTCTTGCTTTATTTGGTGGTTTTTCAATCTTTGTTTGCTTTTGGTTGAGATACTATGCTTGTGAGACATTGATGATCATGTGTTTGATCATAAGCTACACTTATGCATGCTTGATATTATCCTATCTATCTTTATGTGATCACTCACTATGCTTGGTGATGAGTGCATGTATTCATTGTTTATTATTTTGAGCGCTCCACCAAGATGTATGTGACATGGAAGAGTAACCCATGAGCCTAATTCATTGTGCATTTGCAGTCCAAAGCAAATCTAAAACTATGCACAAATTTAGGGGGAGCTCTTGCTTATCACATACTTCTCAAAGCGACGATGTTATTTAAATTTTATTATCATTTGTCGAAGCTTTGATCTATATGTTGTCATCAATTACCAAAAAGGGGGAGATTGAAAGTGCAACTATCCCTAGGTGGTTTTGGTAATTCATAACAACATATAGCTCATTGAGCTAATGCTATTCCAAGACTATTATTTCAGGAAAGCTCAATGAATGGCATGGCATGGATGATGAAAGTGGATCCCTCAAAATACTAAGGACAAAGGATTGGCTCAAGCTCAAAAGATCAAGACTCTTCATTTTACATTTTAGTGATCCAAGATCACATTGAGTCTATAGGAAAAGCCAATACTATCAAGAAGGGATGATGTGTTGCTTAATGAGCCTCTTGCTTCATGTGCTTAGTGATATGTTCCAAAACCCTCAACTACTTTCCCACATCCACAAATGACCTAAACCTAAAGCCAAAATCGGTCATACTAATTCTTTCTATCCGGCGCCACCGATTCCAAAAGTCATAGCCACTGCCACAAACCCTAAGCAAATCGGTCTTACCGATAGGGATCTCAGTCTCACCGAGATGGGGTTGCAATCTCTCTGTTTCCCTTCGTAACGTTTCGGTCTAACCGAAGTGAGCGATCGGTCCCACCGAGATTGCAATGTAAACTCTCTGTTTCCTTTCTGTAACATTTCGGTCTCACCGAAAAGAGCAAATCGGTCCCATCGATTTTACCTGACCAACTCTCTGGAAAGCTTATTACCAAATCGGTCCTACCGAGTTTGTGTAATCGGTCTTACCGAGATTACGTTATGCCCTAACCCTAACCGAATCGGTCTCACCGAGTTGCATGTCAGTCCCACCAAAAATCACTAATGGTCATTAGGTTTACTAAATCGGTCTGACCGAGTTTAACGACTCGGTCCCACCGAGTTTGGTAAATTGTGTGTAACGGTTAGATTTTGTGTGGAGGCTATATATACCCCTCCACCTCCTCTTCATTCGGAGAGAGAGCCATCAGAACGAACCTACACTTCCAACTTACCATTTCTGAGAGAGAACCACCTACTCATGTGTTGAGGCCAAGATATTCCATTCCTACCATATGAATCTTGATCTCTAGCCTTCCCCAAGTTGCTTTCCACTCAAACCCTCTTTCCACCAGATCCAAATCCTATGAGAGAGAGTTGAGTGTTGGGGAGACTATCATTTGAAGCACAAGAGCAAGGATTTCATCATCAACGCACCATTTGTTACTTCTTGGAGAGTGGTGTCTCCTAGATTGGCTAGGTGTCACTTGGGAGCCTCCGACAAGATTGTGGAGTTGAACCAAGGAGTTTGTAAGGGCAAGGAGATCGCCTACTTCGTGGAGATCTACCGCTAGTGAGGCAAGTCCTTCGTGGGCGACGGCCATGGTGGGATAGACAAGGTTGCTTCTTCGTGGACCCTTCGTGGGTGGAGCCCTCCGTGGACTCGCGCAGCCGTTACCCTTCGTGGGTTGAAGTCTCCATCAACGTGGATGTACGATAGCACCACCTATCGGAACCACGCCTAAAACATCCGTGTCTCCAATTGCGTTTGAATCCTCCAAACCCTTCCTTTACTTTCTTGCAAGTTGCATGCTTTAATTTCCGCTGCCTATACACTCTTTGCATGCTTGCTTGAATTGTGTGATGATTGCTTGACTTGTCCTAAAATAGCTAAAATCTACCAAACTCTAAAATTGGGAAAAGGTTAAGTTTTTATTGGTCAAGTAGTCTAATCACCCCCATCTAGACATACTTCAAGGTCCTACAATTGTGCAACTCCTGGATACCATAGGAATGCTTTGGGTGTACCAAACGTCACAACGTAACTGGGTGGCTATAAAGGTGCACTACGGGTATCTCCGAAAGTGTCTGTTGGGTTGGCACGAATCGAGACTGGGATTTGTCACTCCATGTAACGGAGAGGTATATCTGGGCCCACTCGGTAGGACATCTTCATAATGTGCACAATGTGACCAAGGGGTTGATCACGGGATGATGTGTTACGGAATGAGTAAAGAGACTTGCCGGTAACGAGATTGAACAAGGTATCGGTATACCGACGATCGAATCTCGGGCAAGTACAATACCGCTAGACAAAGGGAATTGTATACGGGATTGATTGAGTCCTTGACATCGTGGTTCATCCGATGAGATCATCGTGGAACATGTGGGAGCCAACATGGGTATCCAGATCCCGTTGTTGGTTATTGACCGGAGAACGTCTCGGTCATGTCTGCATGGTTCCCGAACCCGTAGGGTCTACACACTTAAGGTTCGATGACGCTAGGGTTATAGGGAATAGATATACGTGGTTAGCGAATGTTGTTCGGAGTCCCGGGTGAGATCCCGGACGTCACGAGGAGTTCCGGAATGGTCCGGAGGTAAAGATTTATATATGGAAAGTTGTTGTTCGGGTTCCGAGAAAAGTTCGGTTTTTTCCGGTATTGTACCGGGAAGCTTTCGGAAGGTTCCGGAGGATTCCGGAAAATGTTCCACCACGTCCAATACAGCAGCATGGGCTGTAAGGGGGCGCCCTAGCCTTAATGGGCCAGGGGCACCAGCCCCCCCAAGGCCCATGCGCATGGGAGAGGGGAAACCCTAAAGGGGAGGGACTCCACTTGACTTGGGAGGCACTCCTCCCCCCCCCTTGGCCGCCGCCCCAACCCTAGATAGGATCTAGGGGGGACGGCCCCCCTCTCTCCCCACCTATAAATAGTGGAGGGGTGGGAGGGCAGCCGCACCCAAGTTCTGGCGCAGCCCTCCCCCTCTCCCAAGTCCTCCTCCTCTCCCGCGGTGCTTGGCGAAGCCCTGCAGGATTGCCACGCTCCTCCACCACCACCACGCCGTCGTGCTGCTGCTGGACGGAGTCTTCCCCAACCTCTCCCTCTCTCCTTGCTGGATCAAGGCATGGGAGACGTCACCGGGCTGCATGTGTGTTGAACGCGGAGGTGCCGTCCGTTCGGCACTAGGATCTCCGGTGATTTGGATCACGACGAGTACAACTCCTTCAACCCCGTTCTCTTAAACGCTTCCGCTTAGCGATCTACAAGGGTATGTAGATGCACTCTCCTTCCCCTCGTTGCTGGTTTCTCCATAGATGGATCTTGGTGACTCGTAGGAAATTTTTGAATTTCTGCTACGTTCCCCAACAGTGGCATCATGAGCCAGGTCTATTGCGTAGATTCTTTGCACGAGTAGAACACAAAGTAGTTGTGGGCGTTGATTTTGCTCAATATGCTTACCATTACTAGTCCAATTTTGATTTGGCGGCATTGTGGGATGAAGCGGCCCAGACCGACCTTACACGTACACTTACGTGAGACAGGTTCCACCGACAGACATGCACTTGTTGCATAAGGTGGCTAGCGGGTGCCAGTCTCTCCCACTTTAGTCGGATCAGATTCGATGAAAAGGGTCCTTATGAAGGGTAAATAGCAATTGACATATCACGCTGTGGTTTTTGCATAGGTAAGAAACGTTCTTGCTAGAAACCCATAGCAGCCACGTAAAACATGCAAACAACAATTAGATGACGTCTAACTTGTTTTTGCAGGGTATGCTATGTGACGTGATATGGCCAAGAAGAATGTGATGAATGATATGTGATGTATGAGATTGATCATGTTCTTGTAATAGGAATCACGACTTGCATGTCGATGAGTATGACAACCGGCAGGAGCCATAGGAGTTGTCTTAATTTATTGTATGACCTGCTTGTCATTGAACAACGCCATGTAATTACTTTACTTTATTGCTAACCGGTAGCCATAGTAGTAGAAGTAATAGTTGGCGAGACAACTTCATGAAGACACGATGATGGAGATCATGATGATGGAGATCATGGTGTCATGCCGGCGACGATGATGATCATGGAGCCCCGAAGATGGAGATCAAAAGGAGCAAAATGATATTGGCCATATCATGTCACTTTTTGATTGCATGTGATGTTTATCATGTTTATGCATCTTATTTGCTTAGAACGACGGTAGTAAATAAGATGATCCCTCATTAAAATTTCAAGAAAGTGTTCCCCCTAACTGTGCACCGTTGCGAAAGTTCGTCGTTTCGAAGCACCACGTGATGATCGGGTGTGATAGATTCTAACGTTCACATACAACGGGTGTAAGCCAGATTTACACACGCGAAACACTTAGGTTGACTTGACGAGCCTAGCATGTACAGACATGGCCTCGGAACACAAGAGACCGAAAGGTCGAGCATGAGTCGTATAGTAGATACGATCAACATGAAGATGTTCACCGATGATGACTAGTCCGTCTCACGTGATGATCGGACACGACCTAGTTGACTCGGATCATGTAATCACTTAGATGACTAGAGGGATGTCTATCTGAGTGGGAGTTCATAAGATGAACTTAATTATCCTGAACATAGTCAAAAGGTTTTTGCAAATTATGTCATAGCTCACGCTTTAGTTCTACTGTTTTAGATATGTTCCTAGAGAAAATTTAGTTGAAAGTTGATAGTAGCAATTATGCGGACTGGGTTCGTAAGCTGAGGATTGTCCTCGTTGCTTCGTAGAAGTCTTATGTCCTTAATGCACCGCTCGGTGTGCTGAACCTCGAACGTCGTCTGTGGATGTTGCGAACACTTAACATACACCTTTTGATAACTACGTGATAGTTCAGTTAAACGGTTTAGAGATGAGGCACCAAAGACGATTTCGAAACATCGCGGAACATATGAGATGTTTCGAGGGCTGAAATTGGGATTTCAGGCTCGTGCCCACGTCAAGAGGTATAAGACCTCCGACGATTTTCTTAGCCTGCAAACTAAGGGAGAAAAGCTCAATCGTTGAGCTTGTCCTTAGATTGTCTGAGTACAACAATCACTTGAATCGAGTGGGAGTTGACCTTCCAGATGAGATAGTGATGTTTCTCCAAAGTCATTGCCACGAAGCTACTAGAGCTTCCTGATGAACTATAACATATCAGGGATAGATATGATGATCCTTGAAGTATTCGCGATGTTTGACACCGCGAAAGTAGAAGTCAAGTAGGAGCATCAATTGTTGATGGTTAGTGAAACCACTAGTTTCAAGAAGGGCAAGGGCAAGAAGGGATACTTCATGAAACGGCAAAACAGTTGCTGCTCTAGTGAAAACCCAAGGTTGAACCCAAACCCGAGACTAAGTGTTTCTGTAATAAGAGGAACGGACACTAAAGCAAAACCACCCTAGATACTTGGTAGATAAGAAGGCAGGCAAGGTCGACGGAAGTATATTGGATATACATTATGTTAATGTGTACTTTACTAGTACTCCTAGTAGCACCAGGGTATTAGATACCGGTTCGGTTGCTAAGTGTTAGTAACTCGAAATAAAAGCTACGGAATAAACGGAGACTAGCTAAAGGTGAGCTGACGATATGTGTTGGAAGTGTTTCCAAGGTTGATGTGATCAAGCATCGCACGCTCCCTCTACCATCGAGATTGGTGTTAAACCTAAATAATTGTTATTTGGTGTTTGCGTTGAGCATAGACATGATTGGATTATGTCTATCGCAATACGGTTATTCATTTAAGGAGAATAATGGTTACTCTGTTTATTTGAATAATACCTTCAATGGTCTTGCACCTAAAATGAATGGTTTATTGAATCTCGATCGTAGTGATACACATTTTCATGCCAAAAGATATAAGATAGTAATGATAGTACCACTTACTTGTGGCACTGCCATGTAAGTCATATTGGTATAAAACGCATGAAGAAGCTCCATGTTGATGGATCTTTGGACTCACTCATTTTTTGAAAAGTTTGAGACATGCGAACCATGTCTATTGGTGTATATGCATGAAGAAACTCCATGCAAATGGATCGTTTGGACTCACTTGATTTTGAATCACTTGAGACATGCAAATCATACCACATGTGCAAGATGACTGAAAGCCTCGATTTCAGTAAAATGGAACAAGAAAGCAACTTGTTGGCAGTAATACATTTTGATTTGTGCAGTCCAATGAGTGCTGAGGCATGCAGTGAATATCGTTATGTTCTTACTTCACAGATGATTTGAGTAGATGTTGAGTATATTTACTTGATGAAACACAAGTCTGAATTATTGAATGGTTCAAGTAATTTCAGAGTGAAGTTGGAGATCATCGTGACAAGAGGATAAAATGTCTACGATATGATCATAGAGATGAGTATATGAGTTACGAGCTTTGGCACGTAATTAAGACATTGTAGAAATTGTTTCATAATTAATACCACCTGGAACACCATAGTGTGATGGTGTGTCCGAACATCATAGTTGCCCCCTATTGGATATGGTGCATACCATGATGTCTCTTATCGAATTACCACTATCGTTCATGGGTTAGGCATTAGAGACAACCGCACTCACTTTAATAGGGCACCACGTAATTCCATTGAGATGACACCGTTTGAACTATGGTTTGGAGAAACCTAAGTTGTCATTTCTTAAAAGTTTGGGGCTGCGACGCTTATGTGAAAAGTTTCAGGTTGATAAGCTCGAACCCAAAGCGGATAAAATGCATCTTCATAGGTCACCCAAAACAGTTGGGTATTCCTTCTGATTCAGATCCGAAAGCAATAGGGATTGTTTCTTGAATCGGGTCCTTTCTCAAGGAAAAGTTTCTCCCGAAAGAATTGAGTGGGAGGATGGTGGAGACTTGATGAGGTTGTTGAATCATCACTTCAACTAGTGTGTAGCAGGGCACAGGAAGTTGTTCCTGTGGCACCTACACCAATTGAAGTAGAAGCTTATGATAGTGATCATGAAACTTCGGATCAAGTCACTACCAAACCTCATAGGTCGACGAGGATGCGTACTGCTTCAGAGTAGTACGTAATCCTGTCTTGGAGGTCATGTTGCTAGACAACAATGAACCTACGAACTATGGAGAAGCGATGGTGGGCCCGGATTCCGACAAATGGCTCGAGGCCATAAAATCCGAGAGAGGATCCATGTATGAAAACAAAGTGTAGACTTTGGCAGAAATACTTGATGGTCGTAAGGCCGTTGGTTAAAGATGGATTTTAAAAGGAAGACAGACAATGATGGTAAGTATCACCATTAAGAAAGCTCGACTTGTCGTTAAAGATGCTTTCCGACAAGTTCAAGGAGTTGACTACGGTGAGGCTTTCTCACTTGTAGCGATGCTAAGAGTCTGTTGGATTTGGATTAGCAGTTACTGCATTATTTATGAAATCTTGCATATAGGATGTCAAAAACATTGTTTCCTTGACAGTTTTCTTGAGGAAAGGTTGTATGTGATAGAACCAGAAGGTTTTGATAATCCTGAAAGACGCTAACAAGTATGCAAAGCTCGAGCAGTCCTTCTAAGGACTGGAGTAAGCATCTCGGAGTTGGAATGTACGCTTTGATGAGATGATCAAAGATTTTGGGTTTATACAAAGTTTATGAGAAACTTGTATTTCCAAAGAAGTGAGTGGGAGCACTATAGAATTTCTGATGAGTATATGTTGTTGACATATTGTTGATCAGAAGTGATGTAGAATTTCTAGAAAGCATATAGGGTTATTTGAAAGGTGTTTTTCAATAGAAAACCTGGAATAAGCTGCTTGAACATTGAGCATCAAGATCTATGAGGATAGATCAAAAACTCTAAATGGTACTTTCAAATGAGCACATACCTTGACATGATCTTGAAGGTGTTCAAGATGGATCAGTCAAAGAAGGAGTTCTTGCCTGAGTTGTAAGGTATGAAGTTAAGAGTTAAAGCTCGACCACGGCAGAAGAGAGAGAAAGGATGAAGGTCGTCCCCTATGCTTCAGACGTAGGCTCTATAGTATGCTATGCTGTGTACCGCACCGGAAGTGTGCCTTGCCATGAGTCAGTCAAGGGGTACAAGAATGATCCAGGAACGGATCATTGGACAGCGGTCAAAAATTGTCCTTGGAGTAAATAAGGACATGTTTCTCGATTATGGAGGTGATAAAGAGTTCGGCGTAAAGGGTTACGTCGATGCAAGCTTTAACACCTATCCGAATGACTCTGAGTAGCAAACCGGATACGTATAGTGGAGCAACCATTTGGAATAGCTCCAAGTGGAGCGTGGAAGCAACATTTACAATATGACATAGAGATTTGCGAAGTACATACGGATCTGAATGTTGCAGACCCGTTGACTAAAACCTCTCTCACAAGCAAAACATGATCAAACCCCAGAACTCATTGAGTCTTAATCACATGGTGATGTGAACTAGTTTAGTGACACTAGTAAACTCTTTGGATGTTGGTCACATGGCGATGTGACCTGTCAATGTTAATCACATGGCGATGTGAACTAGATTATTGACTCTAGTGCAAGTGGGAGACTGTTGGAAATATGCCCTAGAGGCAATAATAAATTAGTTATTATTATTATATTTCCTTGTTCATGATAATCATTTATTATCCATGCTATAATTGTATTGATAGGAAACTCAGATACATGTGTGGGTACATAGACAACACCATGTCCCTAGTAAGCCTCTAGTTGACTAGATCGTTGATCAATAGATGGTTACGGTTTCCTGACCATGGACATTGGATGTCGTTGATAACGGGATCACATCATTAGGAGAATGATGTGATGGACAAGACCCAAGCCTAAGCCTAGCACAAAGATCGTGTAGTTCGTATGCTAGAGCTTTTCTAATGTCAAGTATCATTTCCTTAGACCATGAGATTGTGCAACTCCCGGATACCGTAGGAATGCTTTGGGTGTACCAAACGTCACAACGTAACTGGGTGGCTATAAAGGTGCACTACGGGTATCTCCGAAAGTGTCTGTTGGGTTGGCACGAATCAAGACTGGGATTTGTCACTCCGTGTAACAGAGAGGTATCTCTGGGCCCACTTGGTAGGACATCATCATAATGTGCACAATGTGACCAAGGGGTTGATCACGGGATGATGTGTTACGGAACGATTAAAGAGACTTGCCGGTAACGAGATTGAACAAGGTATCGGTATACCGACGATCGAATCTCGGGCAAGTACAATACCGCTAGACAAAGGGAATTGTATACGGGATTGATTGAGTCCTTGACATCATGGTTCATCCGATGAGATCATCGTGGAACATGTGGGAGCCAACATGGGTATCCAGATCCCGCTGTTGGTTATTGACCGGAGAACATCTCGGTCATGTTTGCATGGTTCCCGAACCCGTAGGGTCTACACACTTAAGGTTCGATGATGCTAGGGTTATAGGGAATAAATATACGTGGTTAGCGAATGTTGTTCGGAGTCCCGGATGAGATCCCGGACGTCACGAGGAGTTCCGGAATGGTCCGGAGGTAAAGATTTATATATGGAAAGTTGTTGTTCAGGTTCCGGGAAAAGTTCAGTTTTTTCCGGTATTGTACCGGGAGGCTTCCGGAAGGTTCCGGAGGATTCCGGAGGGGTGCGGAGGTCCGGAAAATGTTCCACCACGTCCAATACAGAAGCATGGGCTGTAAGGGGGCGCCCTAGCCTTAATGGGCCAGGGGCACCAGCCCCCCCAAGGCCCATGCGCATGGGAGAGGGGAAACCCTAAAGGGGAGGGCCTCCACTTGACTTGGGAGGCACTCCTCCCCCCCTTGGCCGCCGCCCCAACCCTAGATGGGATCTAGGGGGGCCGGCCCCCCTCTCTCCCCTCCTATAAATAGTGGAGGGGTGGGAGGGCAGCCGCATCCAAGTTCTGGCGCAACCCTCCCCCTCTCCCAAGTCCTCCTCCTCTCCCACGGTGCTTGGCGAAGCCCTGCAGGATTGCCACGCTCCTCCACCACCACCACGCCATCATGCTGCTGCTGGACAGAGTCTTCCCCAACCTCTCCCTCTCTCCTTGCTGGATCAAGGCATGGGAGATGTCACCGGGCTGCATGTGTGTTGAACACGAAGGTGCCGTCTGTTCGGCATTAGGATCTCCGGTGATTTGGATCACGACGAGTACGACTCCTTCAACCCCGTTCTCTTGAACGCTTCCGCTTAGCGATCTACAAGGGTATGTAGATGCTCTCTCCTTCCCCTCGTTGCTGGTTTCTCCATAGATGGATCTTGGTGACTCGTAGGAAAATTTTGAATTTCTGCTATGTTCCCCAACATAAGATGACTAGAGGGATGTCAAATCTGAGTGGGAGTTCATTAAATAATTTGATTAGATGAACTTAATTATCATGAACTTAGTCTAAAATCTTTGCAAAAATGTCTTGTAGATCAAATAGCCAACGCTCATGTCAACATGAACTTCAACGCGTTCCTAGAGAAAACCAAGCTGAAAGATGATGGCAGCAACTATACGGACTGGGTCCGGAACGTGAGGATCATCCTCATAGCTGCCAAGAAAGCATATGTCCTAGAAGGACCGCTAGGTGAAGCAACCATCCCAGAGAACGAAGACGTTATGAACGCTTGGCAGTCACGTGCTGATGATTACTCCCTCGTTCAGTGCGTCATGCTTTACAGCTTAGAACCGGGGCTCCAAAAGCGTTTTGAGCAACACGGAGCATATGAGATGTTCGAGGAGATGAAAATGGTTTTCCAAGCTCATGCCCGGGTCGAGAGATATGAAGTCTCCGACAAGTTCTATAGTTGTAAGATGGAGGAAAATAGTTCTGTCAGTGAGCACATACTCAAAATGTCTGGGTTGCACAACCGCCTGTCCCAGCTGGACATTAACCTCCCAGATGAGGCGGTCATTGACAGAATCCTTTAGTCGCTCCCACCGAGCTACAAGAGCTTTGTGAGGAACTACAATATGCAGGGGATGGTGAAAACTATTCCTGAAGTATTTTCAATGCTGAAGTCAGCAGAGGTAGAAATCAAGAAGGAACATCAAGTGTTAATGGTCAATAAAACCACTAAGTTCAAGAAGGGCAAGGGTAAGAAGAACTTCAATAAGGACGGCAAAGATGTTGACGCGCCCGATAAGCCAGTTGCCGGAAAGAAGTCAAAGAATGGACCCAAGCCTGAGAGTTAGTGCTTTTATTGCAAAGGGAAGGGTCACTGGAAGCGGAATTGCCCCAAATACTTAGCAGACAAGAAGGCCGGCAACACTAAAGGTATATGTGATATACATGTAATTGATGTGTACCTTACCAGCACTCATAGTAACTCCTGGGTATTTGATACCGGTGCCGTTGCTCATATTTGTAACTCACAACAGGAGCTGCGGAATAAGCGGAGACTGGCGAAGGACGAGGTGACGATGCGCGTCGGGAATGGTTCCAAGGTCGATGTGATCGCCGTCGGCACGCTGCCTCTACATTTACCCACAGGATTAGTTTTAAACCTCAATAATTGTTATTTAGTGCCAAGTTTGAGCATGAACATTGTATTTGGATCTCGTTTAATACGAGATGGCTACTCATTTAAATCCGAGAATAATGGTTGTTCTATTTATATGAGAAATATGTTTTATGGTCATGCCCCGATGGTCAATGGTTTATTCTTAATGAATTTCGAACATAATGTTAGACATATTCATAGTGTGAACACCAAAAGATGTAAAGTTGATAACGATAGTCCCACATACTTGTGGCACTGCCGCCTTGGTCACATTGGTGTCAAGCGCATGAAGAAGCTCCATGCTGATGGACTTTTAGAGTCTCTCGATTATGAATCATTTGACACATGCGAACCATGCCTCATGGGCAAAATGACCAAGACTCCGTTCTCCGGAACAATGGAGCGAGCAACCAACTTATTGGAAATCATACATACTGATGTGTGTGGTCCAATGAGCGTTGAGGCTCACGGAGGATATCATTATGTTCTCACTCTCACTGATGACTTAAGTAGATATGGGTATGTCTACTTGATGAAACACAAGTCTGAGACCTTTGAAAAGTTCAAGGAATTTCAGAATGAAGTAGAGAATCAACATGACCGAAAGATAAATTTTTTACGATCAGATCATGGAGGAGAATATTTAAGTCACGAATTTGGTACGCACTTAAGAAAATGTGGAATCGTTTCACAACTCACGCCGCCTGGAACACCTCAGCGTAATGGTGTGTCCGAACATCGTAATCGCACTCTATTGGATATGGTGCGATCAATGGTGTCTCTTACTGATTTACCGCTATCATTTTGGGGATACACTCTAGAGACAGCTACATTTACTTTAAATAGGGCTCCATCTAAATCCGTTGAGACGACACTATATGAATTATGGTTTGGGAAGAAACCTAAGCTGTCGTTTCTAAAAGTTTGGGGATGCGATGCTTATGTCAAGAAACTTCAACCTGAAAAGCTTGAACCCAAGTCGGAAAAATGCGTCTTCATAGGATACCCTAAGGAGACCATTGGGTATACCTTCTACCTTAGATCCGAAGGCAAGATCTTTGTTGCCAAGAATGGATCCTTTCTGGAAAAAGAGTTTCTCTCGAAAGGAGTAAGTGGGAGGAAAGTAGAACTCGATGAAGTACTACCTCTTGAACCGGAAAGTAGTGCAACTCAGGAAAATGTTCCTGTGGTGCCTACACCGACTAGAGAGGAAATTAATGATGATGATCAAGGTACTTCAGATCAAGTTGCTACTGAACTTCGTAGGTCCACAAGGACACGTTCCACACCAGAGTGGTATGGCAACCCTGTCCTGGAAATCATGTTGTTAGACAACGGTGAACCTTCGAACTATGAAGAAGCGATGGCGGGCCCAGATTCCAACAAATGGCTTGAAGCCATGCAATCCGAGATAGAATCCATGTATGAAAACAAAGTATGGACTTTGACAGACTTGCCCGATGATCGGCGAGCGATAGAAAACAAATGGATCTTTAAGAAGAAGACGGACGCGGATGGTAATATTACCATCTATAAAGCTCGACTTGTCGCTAAGGGTTATCGACAAGTTCAAGGGGTTGACTACGATGAGACTTTCTCTCCCGTAGCGAAGCTGAAGTTCGTCCAAATCATGTTAGCAATTGCCGCATACTATGATTATGAGATATGGCAGATGGACGTCAAAATGGCATTCCTTAACGGCTATCTTAAGGAAGAACTGTATATGATGCAGCCGGAAGGTTTTGTCGATCCTAAGAATGCTAACAAGGTATGCAAGCTCCAGCGATCCATTTATGGGTTGGTGCAAGCATCTCGGAGTTGGAACATTCGCTTTGATAAGATGATCAAAGCGTTTGGGTTTATGCAGACTTATGGAGAAACCTGCGTTTACAAGAAAGTGAGTGGGAGCTCTGTAGAATTTCTCATATTATATGTAGATGACATACTTTTGATGGGAAATGATATAGAACTTTTGGACAACATTAAGGCCTACTTGAATAAGTGTTTTTCAATGAAGGACCTTGGAGAAGTTGCTTACATATTAGGCATCAAGATCTATAGGGATAGATCGAGACGCCTCATAGGTCTTTCACAAAGCACATACCTTGATAAAATATTGAAGAAGTTCAATATGGATCAGTCCAAGAAAGGGTTCTTGCCTGTATTGCAAGGTGTGAGATTGAGCTCGGCTCAATGCCCGACCACGGCAGAAGATAAAGAAGAGATGAGTGTCATCCCCTATGCCTCAGCCATAGGATCTATTATGTATGCCATGCTATGTACCAGACCTGATGTAAACCTTGCCGTAAGTTTGGTAGGAAGGTACCAAAGTAATCCTGGCAAGGAACACTAGACAACGGTCAAGAATATCCTGAAGTACCTGAAAAGGACAAAGGACATGTTTCTCGTCTATGGAGGTGACGAAGAGCTCGTCGTAAAGGGTTACGTCGACGCTAGCTTCAACACAGATCTGGATGACTCTAAGTCACAAACGGATACGTGTATATGTTGAATCGTGGAGTAGTAAGCTGGTGCAGTTGCAAGCAGAGCGTCATGGCGGGATCTACATGTGAAGTGGAGTACATGGCAGCCTCAGAGGCAGCGCATGAAGCAATATGGATGAAGGAGTTCATCACCGACCTAGGAGTCATACCCAATGCGTTGGGGACAATCACTCTCTTTTGTGACAACACTGGAGCTATTGCCCTTGCCAAGGAGCCCAGGTTTCACAAGAAGACCAGGCACATCAAGCATCGTTTCAACTCCATCCATGAAAATGTTCAAGATGGAGACATATATATTTGCAAAGTACATACGGATCTGAATGTTGCAGATCCGTTGACTAAACCTCTTCCGCGGGCAAAACATGATCAACACCAGAACTCTATGGGTGTTCGATTCATCACAATGTAACTAGATTATTGACTCTAGTGCAAGTGGGAGACTGTTGGAAATATGCCCTAGAGGCAATAATAAAAGGATTATTATATTTCCTTGTTCATGATAATTGTCTTTTATTCATGCTATAATTGTATTATCCGGAAATCGTAATACACGTGTGAATACATAGACCACAACATGTCCCTTGTGAGCCTCTAGTTGACTAGCTCATTGATCAACAGATAGTCATGGTTTCCTGACTATGGACATTGGATGTCATTGATAGCAGGATCACATCATTAGGAGAATGATGTGATGGACAAGACCCAATCCTAAGCATAGCACACGATCGTGTAGTTCGTTTGCTAGAGCTTTTCCAATGTCAAGTATCCTTTCCTTAGACCATGAGATCGTGTAACTCCCGGATACCGTAGGAGTGCTTTGGGTGTACCAAACGTCACAACGTAACTGGGTGACTATAAAGGTATGCTACGGGTATCTCCAAAAGTGTCTGTTGGGTTGACACGGATCGAGACTGGGATTTGTCACTCCGTATGACAGAGAGGTATCTCTGGGCCCACTCGGTAATGCATCATCATAATGAGCTCAAAGTGACCAAGTGTCTGGTCACGGGATCATGCATTACGGTACGAGTAAAGTGACTTGCCGGTAACGAGATTGAACGAGGTATTGGGATACCGACGATCGAATCTTGGGCAAGTAACGTACCGATTGACAAAGGGAATTGTATACGGGGTTGCTTGAATCCTCGACATCGTGGTTCATCCGATGAGATCATCGAGGAGCATGTGGGAGCCAACATGGGTATCCAGATCCCGCTATTGGTTATTGACCGGAGAGCAGGTCATGTCTGCGTGTCTCCCAAACCCGTAGGGTCTACACACTTAAGGTTCGGTGACGCTAGGGTTGTAGAGATATTAGTATGCAGCAAACCGAAAGTTGTTCAGAGTCCCGGATGAGATCCCGGACGCCACGAGGAGTTCCGGAATGGTCCGGAGGTAAAGAATTATATATGGGAAGTCGAGTTTCGGCCATCGGGAAAGTTTCGGGGTTCACCGGTATTGTACCGAGACCACCGAAAGGGTCCCGGGGGTCCACCGAGTGGGGCCACCCATCCCGGAGGGCCCCATGGGCTGAAGTGGGAGGGGAACCAGCCCCTGGTGGGCTAGTGCGCCCCCCCTTGCCCCCCCCCCGCGCCTAGGGTTGGGAACCCTAGGGGAGGGGGCGCCTCCACTTGCCTTGGGGGGCAAGTTTCCCCCTTTGGCCGCCGCCCCCTTGGAGATTCAATCTCCTAGGGCCGGCGGCCCCCCTGGGGTCCCTATATAAAGAGGGGGGAGGGAGGGCAGCCGGACTTTTTGCACTTGGCGCCTCCCTTTCCCCTTGCTACACCTCTCCCTCCCGCAAACGCTTGGCGAAGCCCTGTCGGATCCCTGCTGCATCCACCACCACGCCGTCGTGCTGCTGGATCTTCATCAACCTCTCCTTCCCCCTTGCTGGATCAAGAAGGAGGAGACGTCACGCTGACCATACGTGTGTTGAACGTGGAGGTGCCGTCCGTTCGGCGCTAGGATCTCCGGTGATTTGGATCACGACGAGTACGACTCCCTCAACCTCGTTCTCTTGAACGCTTCCGCTCGCGATCTACAAGGGTATGTAGATGCACCCCTCTCTCTCGTTGCTAGATGAACTCATAGATTGATCTTGGTAAACGTAGGAAAATTTTATTTTATGCAACGTTCCCCAACATGCCCATCTCCTCTTTATCCTTTATATGCGCACCTTGCGCTGATTTTTGTCCTCTTTGCCAAATTTGGCCTCATCAGGAGTGCAATAATCCTTGTATATGTCATCAGGGATCTCGAAAGCAGTATTGACCTCAGGCCTCTTTCCACCCTTCTGTGGCTTCTTACCATGAGCCATTTTCTTCAGCCGAGGAATGTGAACAATGGAATTTTCTAAAGATGTATGCAAAATTTCTTCGAGGAACGCTGCAAATGAGTTAAGTTGATGAGAACCTAGTGATTCAGCAGCAGACATGAGTACCTGTGAACAGAGTATAGTTGCGAGGAATTTGGAAAGGTCATATGCATTCTTAGAAGGTTTTTCAAAAAAAATAAGTTTGAGGAATTTGACCAGATGAGTCTTGAAGAATTTCACTAAGCGTGCTTTGTCTTAGGTTCCAGAGTTGTATAGATCGAAGATCCACACAATTGAGGAATCTTGAAGAAAAATTATTGCTTAGAGAAACGAATCAAGAGCAGATGACATGTGAGGTGTTCAGTGTGTGAAGACTTGAAGAATAAACACCTTTGAAGATTTTTAAGAAAACATTTGAATCAAAGAGAGCTGTAAAAGTAACTTTTAATTACCCTTGATGAAGAACACGACGAACTGGGAAGTGTAGATGTGAAGTTCGTCAGTTCAGATCTTCCACACCCTAACTTGGCAGAGGAAGACAGCTACGATGGCGGCGGAGTGAAGAAATCCGCAGCCGGCGCGAGTACGACGGTGATGAGGTCGAGGCAGTGAAGCTCTTCCTCATCGGCGATGATGAAGTAGCGACGGCGCTAGGGCTTGAGAAGCTCGAGCGGGAGTGAGAACGAGCGGAGTAAAAACAAAGTGAGGAAGGGGAGGGGGTATTTATAGTCGGAGTGAAAAACTGTACGCCCGAGGAAATCATACGAACGTGCCCCTGACCCTTCTCATTCGCTTGACATGTGTCACCCACGTACTGAGAGGTGGTGATCATGTGAGATCGTGGGTGAATAGAAAAGTATTATCATGGGATGTGGAACGGTTTGAGCGGAAAAGCCGAAAATTTAGATAAGATAAGTTAAAAGTTCCGTTCGCAAATTCTTCAGCTGACAAGGACACAGTGAAGAGTTTGAACGAGTTTCAAATAGAACGCACATGAAGAATTTGTGAAAAGATTGGGTTGAGTTTAGCATAGAGGGGGAAGGATCCGATCACATTCACTTAGCAAAAAAAATCAACTTGAAGAATGAGCAATAAGTGAATGTTGTAGAGGACATAAACTCATATATATATAATCAAATGAAGAACAACGACGGAAAGAGTGAAGACAATGCAAAGTTGAAGAATTTGAAAAACCGAGGAATTTCAAAAACTGAGGAAAAACTTAAATTGAAGATTTTCAACTTTTGGTGGTGGCATATCCCACCGTATAAGAAAGTTGATTTCAGACACCGCGTACAATTATCGTAGGGCTCTGAGAATCAATTTCTTCGTTAATTTCTTCACACTTAGAGGGTTAGTATTCATTGATTGAAGAAAAACGTTATTTTGTGTGTTGCGCATCTAAGTCATCAATTTTGCACAAGTGTTAGGATGAGCGTCCTTTTCAAAGAACATTCGAAGATTCTAGGATATTTAGCTCACACCTTAACTTACTAAATCTCTTCTCATCCAAGGGCTTAGTGAAGATATCGGCTAGCTGTTCTTCAGTCCGTACATGCTCAATAGAGATGTCACCCTTCCACACATGATCACGAAGAAAATGATGACGAATTTAGATGTGCTTTGTCTTCGAGTGCTGAACTAGGTTGCGAGCAATCTTTATTGCACTCTCATTGTCACAATAGAGAGGCACATTCTTCATGTTGATGCCATAGTCCTTGAGAGTTTGCTTCATCCACAGCAATTGAGCACAGCAAGAACCAGCAGCAATGTACTCAGCTTCAGCTGTAGATAGTGCTACGCAGTTCTGTTTCTTCAAGGACCAACAGACCAAAGACCGTCCGAGGAAATGGCATGTGCCAGATGTTGACTTGCGGTCCACACGATCACCAGCATAGTCAGAGTCTGAATATCCAATGAGATCAAAAGCCGAGCCCTTGGGGTACCATAATCCAAGTGTTGGTGTGTGAGCTAGATATCAAAGAATATGCTTCACAACCTTATGGTGTGATTCCTTCGGTGTAGCTTGAAATCAGGCGCACATGCAAACACTAAGCATAATATCCGGCCTAGATGCACATAAATACAATAATGAGCCAATCAAGGAGCGGTATACCTTTTGATCGAAGTCGATACCATTTTCATCAGTGCATAGTTGGCCACTTGTGGGCATGGGGATTTTGACCCCTTTGCAATCTTGCATGCCGAATTTCCTCAATACATCTTTGAGGTATTTCTCCTGAGATATGAATATGCCATTGCGTTGCTGACAAATTTGAAGACCTAAAAAGAATTTCAATTCTCCCATCATAGACATTTGATATTCTTCACTCATCATATAGGCAAATTCATCACTGTAACGTTGGTCAGTACAGCCAAAGATAATATCATCAACATATATTTGGCACACAAACAATTCACCATCATAAGACTTAGTAAAAAGAGTTGGGTCGAGTGAACCAGGTTTGAAGCGTTTCTTCATGAGGAATTCCTTGAAAGTATCATACCACGCCCGAGGGGCCTGCTTGAGGCCATATAGGGCCTTATTGAGTCTGAAGACTTTGTCAGGATGTTTTGGATCTTCAAAACCTGGGGGTTGAGCAACATATACTTCTTCCTCAAGCTTACCATTGAGGAATGAACTTTTCACATCCATTTGATATAAAGTGATATTATGATGGTTAGCATAAGCAAGTAATATGCGAATAGCCTCAAGTCTAGCAACAAGTGCAAAAGTTTCATCGAAATCAATTCCTTCAACCTATGTGTAGCCTTGAGCTACAAGCCGTGCCTTATTCCTCACCACAATGCCATTTTCATCTTGCTTGTTGCGGTAGATCCATTTTGTGCCAATGATATTGTGCTTGCGAGGATCTGGACGGTTGACTAGTTCCCAGATGTTGTTGAGATTGAACTGATGTAATTCTTCCTGCATAGCTTGAATCCACTCAAGCTGCAGAAATGCTTCATCTACCTTAGTGGGCTCTGTGATAGAGATAAATGCAAAGTGCCCACAAAAGTTAGACAAATGTGAAGCTTTTGAGCGTGTGAGAGGACCTGGTGCTTCAATGTCATCGATGATTCTCTCAATTTGCACTTTGTTTGCAACGCGAGGATGAGCGGGTTGTCGTCGAGGAATTTGATCCGCATTTTCTTCAGGACCATTTTCCTCAGCACCATTTTCTTCAGGTGCTCCAGCTCAACGTTTTTCACGTTCTGGAATGAATTCTTCAGCAGATTCTTCGGTAGGAATGACATCCTCAATAGCCTTGAGCTTGATAGATTACTCAGGTGCTGGTTCATCTATCACAGAAGGTAGGTGCTCTCTTTGCGAGCCATTAGTTTCATAGAACCGCACATCTACAGTTTCAACAACTTTGTGAAGAATGTTGTTGAAGACTCTGTATGTGTGCGAATCCTTTCTGTAACCAAGCATAAGACCCTCATGTGCTTTCGGTGCGAATTTAGAACTGTGATGAGGATCTCTAATCCAACATTTAGCACCGAAGACTTTGAAATAACTCACATTGGGCTTCTTTTCAGTGAGGAGTTCATAAGCAGTCTTCTTGAAGAATTTGTGAAGATATACTCTATTGATGATGTGGCACGTAGTATCAATTGCCTCAATCCAGAAGCGACGAGGCGTCTTGTATTCGTCAAGCATTGTGCGAGCCATCTCAGCAAGAGTTCTATTCTTGCGCTCCATGATGCCATTCTGCTGAGGAGTATAAGGAGCAGATAACTCATGAGTAATACCAAGTTCATTAAGATAGTCATCAAGACCAGAATTCTTGAACTCGGTCCCATTGTCACTTCTGATGTGCTTGATCTTCACACCAAAGTTGGTTGAAGCCCTCGAGTAAAATCACTTGAAGACTTCCTGCACCTCATGTTTGTAAGTGAAAATGTGCACCCAGGTGTAACAAGAATAATCATCAACAATAACAAAGCCATATTGAGATGCATCATTTGAAACTGCAGAATAATGATTAGGACCAAAGAGATCCATGTGAAGCAATTCAAATGGTCGAGTGGTGTCATCTTTCCAGCTTCACAGGCTCCGCATAAATGATCCTTGAGGAATTTCACATTCTCAATGCCAATGACATGCTTCTTCGCAAGTGTGTGAAGATTCCTCATGCCATCATGACCAAGTCGTTGATGCCATAGCCAGCCTTCTGAAGCTTTTGCAAGTAGGCATACGACCAGTTGTGGTCCTGTAGAGAAATCAACAATGTACAAGTCTCCTATCCTAAAGCCTTCGAAGACTTTGGAATTGTCAGCTTCCAAGATCACAAGACAACGATGTTTGCCAAAGACAACAACCATATTGAGATCACAAAGCATCAAGACAGACATGAGGTTGTATCCTAAGGACTCGACAAGCATGACTTTGTCCATGTGTCGATCCTTTGAGATCGCAACCTTACCTAGACCCAATACCTGACTTTTGCCTTTGTCAGCGAAGATGATATGCTTCAGATGCGATGGTGATAAGGGAGCATCCATCAATAGATTCTTTTCACCAGTCATGCGATTCGTACATCCACTATCGAGGACCCACTCATTGGCTTTGGGTTGATCATCTTGCAGATGAACTAGTGCAACTTACGAACTCATATACTTCATCAATGAAGAATATGACATCAATATCATCAGAACAATTTCATCAGGCAGTAGAACAGATAAAACAGTATGAGGACGTGAGAAATGAAAGTTCATTTCTTCATGATTAGCCTGCATCCTTTCAGGCAACTTTCAGGTCTCTAGCAAATTCTTCAGACGTTTTAAGCACGTCTAGAGACCTGACCCTGCATAAGAGATTAGTTCATTTTCTTCACCACCCACATTTGAAGGGGTGGCAAAGAATTCATCACTTTGCGAGCTCCATATGAGAAAGGTGGCATAGAAGCTAGTCCACTTCGTTTCACATAAGAGGAGTTAGGATAAGCATATGAATAAGCAGAGAAATTCTTCGAGGACTTATGAACATAATGGTTAGAAGAATAATGCTCATATTCATAGCCCTTATCTCTTCCCTGCAAAGCAGAGGGGTTAGCACGATGATGATCATATGAGGACTTTGATCCTTTTGAGGAATTTGATCCACGTGAGGAATTTTGTCCGTATGAGGACTTGGATCCATATGAAGAATTCGGTTTATATGAAGAGTTTGATCTGAGTTCCTATTCTTCACAGGTGGTGTCATGAGGACATTCACTTGAAGACTTTCAAGGCACCTTTTGGGAACCTAGATTTTCTTCATAGGGGAACCGTTCCTGCAGTTAGTGCCAACATATCTAGCAAATACTTCACCATTCTGATTTTTGAATAGTTTATAGTTGGAGTCAAATGACTCATCAGAAGAATGAGGAGATTCACATGTAAAGCCAGATAAATTGGATGGATCAACTGGAGGTCCCTTTGCAACAACCCATGAGGTTTTGAGGTACTGCTCAGGCTTCCAATATGTTCCATCAGCATTGAGTTTCCTCTCAAAGGCAATACCCTCTTTCCTAGGGTTTCTGTTGAGGATCTACTTTTTAAGCACATCACAAAGAATCTGATGCCCTTTGAGGCTTTTGTACATGCCTTTCATGTACAATTCCTTCAGCCTTGCACCATCAGTGATAGTAGCAATGTCCTTAGATGAGGAATTAGTGATAGCAGAGACAGATGAAGAATTTGTAGCATTAGAAGCATTTGAACATTCAGGTGAAGAATTAGCAGTTTCACGTTCAATGCACTTCAAACATGGAGGAACAAATTCTTCCTGAGTAGCGCTGATTTGTTGAGCAAGTAATGAATCACGCTCCTTCTGAAGATCATCATAACTCACCCTTAGCTTCTCAAGATCTTGCTTTCTTTGAAGAAATTCATAAGAAAGCTTCTCGTGATCAGATAAGAGAGTGTTATGATGACCTTGAAGGTTGTCAAACTTAGATTGAAGTCTCTAAAGATTTTAAGTCAAAGTTTGAGTTCGATCCATTTCTTCACCCAACATATCATCTCTCTTGTCTAGCATGTTTTGAACCTTTTCCAAGGCCTTTTGTTGTTTAGTGGCAATACAAACAAGCTTGGTATAGCTAGGTCCAAAATCATCATCAAATTCATCATCACTAGACTCGGATGAGGAACATTCGGTTACCTTGGCACCTTTTTCCATGAGGCATGGTGCAGAAGATGATGGATCAGGTTCGAAAGTCATCATTTTGAGAGATTCCTTGAAGTCCTCAAACCAAGGATCATGACGGGTTTGATGACCTCCATATACCTCAGTGATTCGGTCCTAGATAAGCTTCGCATTGCAGAGATGCATAATGTGCCTAAATTCATCTCTAGATAGGCAGGAACATATGATATCCTTCGCCATGATGTCAAGTCAAGTGTACTTGCGAATATCATCAGTGTCCGCCATCTTGCGTAGATCGGTAAGACCAATCTCAGTGACGGTCCATAGCTCGCTGTTCATTGCCATGAGGCACTTCCTCATCATGGCCTTCCACTTGGGATAATCATGACTGTCAAAGATGGGGCATGTCCCTTTCTTCATACCCGCGGTCGACATAACTAAAACTCCAGGCGGTTAAACCAAAATCACATAGAACAAGGGAGTACCTTGCTCTGATACCAATTGAAAGTGCGTCCTATTGACTAGAGGGGGGGTGAATAGGTGATTTTTATGAATTCTTCACTAAGGAATTTCAGGGTGAGGAAATTCCTAAGCAAAGAACTACTTGCAGCGGAATAAGTACTCAAAAGTAAACATAACAGGACACAAGCATAGTCATCATGACAAAATGAAGACAAGCATAAAGTACAGAAAGCGTAAACACAGGATAACACAGGATGAGGACAAATAGACTAAAGAAATTGAACTGAGGAAATTGAGAAAGTCTTTAGTCAAAGTCCTCGAATAGATATGAACAAGACCACAACATAGTAATGATGAAATGAAAGGGTTGAGGAAATAGAACCAGTAAGCTTGGTGAAGACAATGATTTGGTAGACCAGTTCCGACTGCTGTCTCAGTTGTACATCTGGTTGGAGCGGCTAGGTATTTAAACCTAAGGACACACAGTCCCGGACACACAGTCCTGAACACACAGTCCTCACCGTATTATCCTTGAACTAAGGTCACACAGACCTCGTCCAATCACTCGTGGTAAGTCTTCAGGTGACTTCCAAACCTTCACAGACTCGGTCACTCGGCGATCCACAATTCCTCTTGGATGCTTTAGACCATGACGCCTAACCGTCTAGAAGAAGCACAGTCTTCAAAGTTAACAAGCATTGGATCCACGCAGGATCAATCTCTTTAGTGATGCTCAATCACTTTGGGTTTGAAGGTGTTTGGGTTTGGGTTTTCCTCACTTGATGATTTTCGCTCAAAGTCCTCGGAGGATGGGATGCTCTCAAATGACAAGTGTCAGTTTCTCTCGGAGCAACCAATCAGCTAGTAGTTGTAAGGGGCGGCTATTTATAGCCAGGGAGCAGCCCGACATGATAAGACATAAATGCCCTTCAATGATATGACCGTTAGGTGGGTAGATATTTTGGGACAGCTGGCGCATAGCACAACAACGGTCGGAATTTTGACTCTCAAATTCCTCAGGGCTATCATGTTCCTCACTGTGTAGGCAATCCGCACTGGCGAATTCCTAACTCCTTAGTCAGAACAAAATTCCTCAGCAACCAGAAGAACTTCGTCTCTGTTACTGAAGAAATTGACTGATCTGTATGAGATTTCCAATGGCTTCACTCGAAGGGTTTGGTAGGTGTAGGATTTTGAGTTGAGCATCACATGGAAATTTTTCCTTAGTATTTCCTCGACCCCCTTTAACAGTACGGTGTTTCCTATGACTCAAGAAAGAGAAAATGAAACTACAAAAACAAAAGTCTTCACGCTTCATGTTCCTCGAATGAATTCCAAGTCTTCAAGGTCACACCAATTTCTTCACTTTCAAAGTCTTCAGAAAGTCTTCAGAAATCCAAAGTCTTCAGTTGAAGAACTTCATTTTTAGGGGTCAAATTTCTCTGTAATTATCAAACTCTTCATAGACTTATAGACCCGTGTACACTCACAAATGCATCAGTCCCTTAACCTATAAGTCTTCAATACACCAAAATCACTAAGGGGCACTAGATGCACTTAGAGAAACAGATTCTCAATCGAAACCCTAGGAAAGAGGGTGTTGGGTTCGAGAGGAAAATGAACGTTGATGGTTCATATTTGACGCCTGAGCAGTACCCCAAAACCACCTGGGTTGCTACTAAGGATCCTTCAGTGGACCCATCCACTTTATCTGGCTTGACTTGTGCTAACCCAATTGTCATTGATGAATCTTTTGATGCAAATTATAAACTGTTTAAGAATCAGAATGGTAAAGTGTTTGCCAGGTACATTGGTACTAACTGCAGGAACGGGTCACCCTAGAAGAAAATCTGGGTGCCCAAAAGCTGTCTCGAGAAGCTTCCCGTGAATGTCATCATGACACCACCTGAGAAGAAGACAAACCCCCGACCAAAGGCATCATATGGACCAAAGGCTTTATACAGGCAGAGGACCACTCATGGTCACCCTAATGCCAATGTTTTGTAGGAGAACCATTGCGAGACTCATGAACATGAGCATGTTTCTTCTAACTGCTATGTTCACAAAACTAAGAACTTTTCTGCATATTCATATGAGTACTATTCTCCTCCTGCAAAGATATTTGCTAGGGCTCCCAAGCCAAAGTTCTTAGATGTTGCACTTAGGCTTATTGCTTCTAAGCCACCCCTAAAGACGTGGGTGGTTAAGAAGAATTAACTTCTCTTGCAGGGAAAGGTCTCCAGCCGGAAAGCAAAATCTTACGACAACAATGTTGGAGACCTAAAACATCTTGTGGGACGCAAGATAAAATGCTCCAATGGTCTTATCATGTATTTCGTCCCAGGGTTCCTTGACAAGCATCCTATCATGCATAACCAGAATTTGAACTTTGATAATATGCTTGTTCGCTACATGTTTCTGTTTCACAATACTCTTGCAGAAGCCTATCCCGCTAACTGCATTGTAGGGTACAACTCCGAAAGCCACTAAATGGATCATGGATAGCGGCTGCACCAACCACATGACTGGTGATCGAAGTCATCTTATGGATTCAACCCTTCGTCCATCTACTAAGAGCCACATCACATTCGCTGACACTGGTAAAAGCAAGGTATTGGGTCTTTGTAGAGTTGCTATCTCAAAGGATCAACACATGGATAAAGTGATGCTTGTTGAATCCCTTGGATACAACTTAATGTTTGTGTAAATGCTCTGTGATCTGGACATGATTGTGATATTTGGAAAATATCATTGTCTTGTGCTAATGGAATATGACAAATCTCTAGTCTTCGAAGGCTATCGAAGAGGTGATCTGTATATGGTAGATTTCTCCGTAGGACCACAACTTGCCGTATGTCTTCTAGCAAATGCTTCAGAATGATGGCTATGGCATCGACGGCTAGGACATGCGGGCATGAGGAACCTATACACTCTTGCAAAGAAGAAGCATGTCATTGGCATCGAGGGCGTCAAGTTCAAGAAGGATCATCTGTGTGGTGCCTATGAAGCTGGAAAGATGACTAGAGCCAAACATCCCTCGAAGACAATCATGACTACCACATGTCCTTCCGAGTTGCTTCACATGGATCTATTTGGCCCTACTCACTACCCTACCCTTACTACTAATGCACATATCTATGGATTCATTATTGTTGATGATTACTCAAGATACACCTGGGTGCACATAATTCTCTATAAGATTGAAGTGCAGGATGTCTCCAGACGCTTCACAAATTGAGCCATGATGAATTATGGCATCAAGATCAAGCACATCCAGAGTGACAATGACACTGAGTTCAAGAACATTGGCCTCAACATTTATCTTGATACTTTGGGCATCGCACATCAGTTCTCTGCTCCTTACACACCTCAGCAGAATGGCATCATGGAGTGCAAGAACAGAACACTCATTGAGATGCACAGATGATGCTCGACGAGTACAAGACTCCAAGAAAATTCTGGCCTGAAGCCATTGACACTGCATGCCACATCATCAACAGAGTATATCTTCACAAGTTCTTCAAGGAGACTTCTTATGAACTTCTGACCGGTAAGAAGCCAAATGTCAGTTACTTCAAAGTCTTTGGTGCTAGGTGCTGGATGAAGGATCCACATCCCATGTCTAAATTTGCACCGAAAGCACATGAAGGTTTTATGCTTGGTTATAGAAAGGACTCACACACCTACAGAGTCTTCAACCTCTTTCACTACAAAGTGGTTGAAACTGTAGATGTGCGGTTCGATGAGACTAATGGCTCACAAAGAGAGCACTTGCCAAATGTGCTAGATGAAGCTACACCAGGTGAAGCTATCAAGCTGATGGGTACTGGAGAAATCATACCCACCGAGGAACAGGCTGAGGATGAGATCATCATTTCTACACCTAATCAACCTGAAGACAATGCTCAGTTTGAAGCCAATGTTGAAGATGAAGACAATAGTCAGTCAGATCAAAATCTTCGTCCAGCTCATCCTCGTGTCGCCAATGAAGTCCAGATTGAGAAGATCATTGATAGCATCAATGCTCCTGGCCCTCTCACTCAATCAAGAGCTACCCAACTAGCAAACTTCTATGGTCACTTTGCTTTTGTCTCTATATCTGAACCCAAGAAAGTTGAAGAAGCCTTCATGGAACCTGAATGGATTCAAGCTATGCAAGAAGCGCTTCAACAATTTGAGTTGAATAATGTCTGGGAGCTTGTCAAACATCCTAATCCTCACAAGCACAATGTCATTGGCATGAAATGGATCTATCGCAGCAAGCACGATGAACTTGGACAACTTGTTAGAAACAAGGCACGCCTCGTCGCTCAAGGTTACACACAAGTGGAAGGAATCAAATTCGATGAAACCTTTACTCCCGTGGCAAGGCTTGAAGCCATTCGCATACCGCTGGCCTATGCTAACCATCACAATATTCTTCTGTACCAAATGGATGTGAAAAGTGCCTTTCTCAATGGCAAAATCGAAGAAGAAGTGTATGTCGCTCAACCACCTGGTTTTGAAGATCCAAAGCATCCTGATATGGTACAATCTCAACAAGGCATTGTATGGCCTCAAACAAGCACCTCGCGCTTGGTATGACACACTCAAGGAATTCCCGAAGAGCAAAGGCTTCAAAACTGGTTCACTAGATCCCACACTCTTCACGAAGACATATGATGGTGAACTGTTTATGTGTCAAATATATGTGGATGACATTATCTTCGGCTGCACGGATAAGAGATACAATGATGAGTTCGGATACATGATGCAAGAGCAATATCACATGTCCATCATGGGGAGCTGAAATTCTTCCTTGGTCTTCAAATCCGTCAACAGTGCAATGGCATCTTCATATCGCAAGAAAAATATCTCAAAGATTTCCTGAAAAAGTTTGGAATGCAAGACTGCAAAGGGTACATGACGTCAATGCCAACCAAAAGTCATCTCGGCCATGACGACAATGGTAAAGAGTTCGATCAAAAGGTATACCGCTCCATGATTGGTTCTTTGCTATATTTATGTGCATCTAGGCCTGATATAATGCTTAGTGTTTGCATGTGTGACCGATTCCAAGCGGCACCAAAGGAATCACATCACCTTGCGGTGAAGCGAATTCTTCGATATTTGGCTCACACCCGAACACTAGGATTATGGTATCCAAAGGACTCAACATTTGATCTAGTTGGATATTTTGATGTTGATTATGCTGGTGACAAGGTTGATCGCAAGTCTACATCAGGCACATGTAACTTTATTGGATGATCTCTTGTCTGTTGGTCTTCAAAGAAGCAGAACTGCGTATCCCTCCACTAAAAAAAAATACACTTCCGTGATGATACGTGTTTGTCACAGTAGGTCGCGTTTTCTGTCATGCATGTACATCCATGACGATTTTATGACAGAATCAAGAAAGTCATACCTGTGCTGTCGTAGAAGTGTTCCATGACATTACCAAAGTTATCATCAAGGAAGTGTCCACTTCCATGACGATAAATCGCGCGTCACAGAAGTGCTTTCGTCAAGGGTGACCGACACGTGGCATCCACCGTAACGGAACGCCGTTAAGCTATCGTGTCGGGTTTTGGATTCGATAACTCATTAACAGCCCTGACGAATGGGGATTTTCCACGTGTAAAATCATCATTGGACGGAGGAAACACGTGTCGGCTCATTGCTGGGACAGATGTTATCCACTCATTGGACAGAAGGCGCCTATGATACGTCGACACGTGGCACGACCCAACAGAGGCCCATTCCTGTGAAAAGGCCGGCCCGTTGGACTTGGTCAAAAGGTGGCGGGCCGGCCCATGGAAAGCTTGTTAACGGCCTGTTCGCATATAGCCCATTTACAGCCCGCTAACCCAAGGCCCGTTACGCCCTATTCGAATTAGGCCCAGTAGCGTCATCTGGGCCATTCAATATGATTCCAGCCCGTTTTCACTTCTGGCCCATGTATGGCCCATGAAGTCTTTCGGCCCATATGAGGCCCTATGTAACTCTTGGCCTATTAACGGCCGTGGTGAAACTGGCCCATAACGAATAGTGTATCAGTTTACACCCATTAACGGCCCGTGGTGAAACTGGCCCGTAAAGAATAGTGTATCACTTTATACCCATTAACGGCCCGTTATTCCGTTGGGCCGTTTCCATCCCATGTTATCTTTCGTCCTTCTCAGAGCCCATTTATTCTTGGGCTAATTTCCAACATTCATTTACTTACGGCCCGTTACTGTCATTTTCTGCTTGTGGGCCAAATTCAGCCCGTGGTTACAGTCGGCCCGTTTGTGCTCTGTTAATACGTTGGGCCGTTTTCATAGCGTCATCAAATACGACCTATTAATGATGGCCCGTTATGGTCAGCCCATGAACGGACGCTTCCAACTCTAGCCTGTTTACGGCCAGAATGCGGTCTGTTTGGCCCATGTTTGGCCAATCGATCATACCGCCCGTATAAGACCCATTGATGATACGACCCGTAGAAGGCCCATTGTTTCTACGGCCCATAGAAGGCCCATTGTTTCTATGGCCCGTAGAAGGCCCACTGTTTCTATGACCCGTAGAAGGCCCACTGTTTCTACGGCCCATAGAAGGCCCACTGTTTCTACAGCCCATAGGAGGCCCAGTGTCAGTACAGTAAATATTAGCCCATGGTTATTGTGGCCTAGTTTTAAAAAATAGGTTATTGCAGCCACTAGCAAACTGCGGAAAAAGAACTACACTGACTACAAGTAAACAAATAAATAAGACAACAAGGAAATAAATAAGCAAGCAACTTACACTAGGCTATCACGACTATTACACATATTACATCCACTGGGCATCAAAGTTCGCCACCAGTGCAAATATAGGGAACACAGCAGCATATAAACGCCGCAGCAAAACAAGTCCAGAACTGAAACCACTTCAGAAGAGCTCAAGAAACAATATCCTGGGTACCATAATGCTGGCAAGATGCTTAGCAAGCTTATTAACTTTCTCTTGTTTGGCGCTTAAGTCCTCCAGCACTTGTTGTTGCACCAGAAAGTATGCATCTGAATTCTGCAGGGACTTCCTCAGTCCTTCGGCTTCCTGTCGCATAACATCTGATCAATGTATTTCAACTTGAAGTTGAGACTCAAGAAGCCGAACTGATTCAGGCAACAAGTGCGAAAAGCTGGTGCCAGTAGTGGTAGCCAGTAACTCGAACACTACATCAAGATAGGACTTTGGGGTTGTCTCAGTGTCTTCAATATAGTTTTTATCAGCTTTCTTGGAGACCAACAGGGATGTCTCACTATCTTGAACCTTATCTGCATTACTTCCTTTACCATTGCATAACAGGGTACTCTTCTCCAATATTTTATCCGCGTTCTAAAAGAGAAACAAACAAACACGTCTCAGGTTTACAATGTAGTATATGAAACTCATTTTGGTAAACCAGTTCAGTAGTAAGGTGGACAACATAATAACATGAAACAAACATATATCTATGTACTATGGTCACTGTATTGTCCATATCATTCTAGTTTATGTTCCCTAATCAAGATAGAGACACAGTTCAACTCATATATTTTTAAGACACAACAGCATAGACAAAATATAAGTGTGAGAAACTACACAGCATTGGCAACACTTGTAATGTGCATCACATGAGAACATAACTGTTTATACAACTTAAACTGAATGTAGTATGGTCACTGTATGGTCTATATCATTCTAGTTTATGTTGCCAAATCAAGATAGATACAGTTCAAATCATATCTATTTAAGACAAAGCAGCATAGACAGAATATAAGTGTGGGAAACTACACAGCAATAACAACACTTGTAATGTGCATGGCATGAGAACATAACTGTTTATTCAATTGAAACTGAAATCAACATAGAGCAAGTTAGAACAGTAAACAGCCAAACACGTTGAAGAAACAGGTTTAAAACATACCTGTTGCGCCATTGGAGTTTCAATTGCATCCTTCAAATTTGAAATTAGTTGGTATCGGTAAATACAGTGATGCAAGAGCAAAGTAGTATGAACCATAGCTATGGAACCTGACCTAAGAACAATTCTTCTTCTGCTTTAAGCGTTGACTTCGGGTTCGGAGTGGTGGTCCTCGTGATTTGGGCACTGCAGTTGCCTTACTAACTGCTCGTGTTTGGGTGCTCTGTGGTGGAGACGGTGCTGTGTCAACGGGAACTGGGTTTCTATCTGCTGGGGTTGGGGTTAGAAGGGGTGTAGCTGGTTCTCTGTCCAACTGGGTAGGGGTACAATCTGCATGAGTGTGGGTTATGTGTGGTGGGGCTGGTTCTTGGGCAAGTACAATCGTAGTTCTATCTGCATCTACAGGTAGCACGATCTTTTCTGAAGACCGTGTTTTTACTCCCACAGATACTGCCATCACTCCCTCCACTTGAAATGGCTGATAAACAAGAAAAGTAATTGAATGTACAGACATTGTAAGATAGACAGGTGCAATGGATAGTAGGGAAGAAAACAGGGCATGAAATAATTCACATTTATGTTGTCTAAGCAAACAGAATAGCAGGACATAATTTCACATATATGATGGCTAATTAAACAGGATAGCATGACACAATTTCACATGTATGATGGCTAACTAAACAGGATAGAATGACATACTTCAAAATATGATGACTATGTAAACATGATGACATGATATAACTATATGATGTGTCTACTAAAGTGGTTGGAATGCCATAAATCACAAACATGTCGTCAATGGAAACATGATGGCATGATATAATTCACGGATAGAATGACATAATTTAAAATATGATGACTATGTAAACAGGATGAGATGATATAACTATATTATGTCTTTAGAAAATGGGTTGGCATGCCATAATTCAGATACATGCTGTCTATGTAAACATCATGGCATGACATGATTCAAATATATGATTTATATACTAAGGAAGTGAGCAGAGGGCAATCACATATATGCTGTGCCAACTAAGGAGATGGCATTCAATATTGTGTATATGATGTAAAAACTAAGCATTGCAATACAACATATGCATTATATGAGTAATATAACTGAGGGAGTCCTGGATTAGGGGGGTGTACGGATGGCCGGACTATGACCTTTGGCCGGACTCCCGGACTATGAAGATACAAGATTGAAGACTTCGTCCCGTGTCCGGATGGGACTTTCCTTGGCGTGGAAGGCAAGCTTGGCAATACAGATATCTAGATCTCCTCCCATTATAACCGACTCTGTGTAACCCTAGCCCTCTCCGGTGTCTATATAAACCGGAGAGTTTTAGTCCGTAGGACGAACAACAATCATACCATAGGCTAGCTTCTAGGGTTTAGCCTCTCTGATCTCGTGGTAGATCTACTCTTGTACTACCCATATCATTAATATTAATCAAGCAAGAGTAGGGTTTTACCTCCATCGAGAGGGCCCAAACCTGGGTAAAAACATCGTGTCCCTTGTCTCCTGTTACCATCCGCCTAGACGCACAGTTCGGGACCCCCTACCCGAGATCCGCCGGTTTTGACACCGACATTGGTGATTTCATTGAGAGTTCCTCTGTGTCGTCACCTTTAGGCCTGATGGCTCCTCCGATCATCAACAACGACGCGGTCCAGGGTGAGACTTTTCTCCCCGGACAGATCTTCGTATTCGGCGGCTTTGCACTGCGGGCCAATTCACTTGGCCATCTGGAGCAGATTGAAAGCTACGCCCCTAGCCATTAGGTCAGATTTGGAAGTTTGAACTACACAGCTGACATCCGCGGAGACTCGATCTTCGACGGATTTGAGCCACAGCCGAGCGCGCCGCACTGTCATGATGGGCATGACCTAGCTTTGTCGCCGGACAGTGCCCAGAGGGCCGCTCTGGTGTCCGCTCCGACCCTTAGCTCGGAGCCGACTACGCCGATCGAGGACGGGTGGCTGGACACCGCCTCGGGGGCTGCAACCTCTACGGTGATCGAGCCGAACACCAGTCTTGTCCTTCATGAAGCTCGCGACTCCAAGGTGTCGGACTCCTTTCCGGATTCTGAGCCTTCCGCACCCTTGCCGATCGAACCCGATTGGGCGCCGATCATGGAGTTCGCCGCCGTGGACATCTTTCGGCACTCGCCCTTGGCGACATTCTGAATTCACTACAGTCTCTCTCTTTATCAGAAGAGCCCTGGCTGGACTATGGTCAGCAAGGTTGGGATGCGGACGACGAAGAAATTCAAAGCCCACCCACCACCCACTGCATAGCCACTGTCGATGATTTAACCGACATGCTCGACTTCGACTCCGAAGACATCGACAGTATGGACGCCGATGAAGGAGACGACCAAGAACCAGCGCCTATAGGGCACTGGAAAGCCACCTCGTCATACGACATATACATGGTGGACACCCCAAAAGAAGGGAATGGCGATGGAACAATGGAGGATGACCCCTCCAAGAAACAGCCTAAGCGCCGGCGTCAGCGGCGCCGCTCTAAATTCCGCCAAAGCAAAAACGGCGATTCCGGCACCGGAGATAATAATACCCCGGACAGTGTCGAAGACAACCCCCTCCAGCAGGACTCAGCGCAGGAGGATGGAGAAGCCAGCCCTCATAAGAGAGCGGCAGACAGAGAGGTAGAGGACGATAATTACATGCCTCCCTTCGAAGACGAGGCAAGCCTCACCGACGACGAATTTGTCGTGCCTAAGGATCCCGTCGAACAAGAGCGTTTCCAACGCAGGCTTATGGCCATGGCGAGTAGCCTCAAGAAAAAACAGCAGCAACTTAGAGCTGACCAAGACTTGCTAGCTGACAGATGAACTGAAGTCCTTGCGGCCGAAGAGTACGAACTCGAACACCCCTCCAAGAGCTACCCCAAGCGCAGGTTGCTACCCCGATTAGAGGAGGAAGCAACTAAACGTACATCACCAGCGTATGACGTGGCCGACCGGCCATCCCGTGGCCGCCACAGAGAGCCCTCTCGGCCATCAATTCAAGCCGCACCCCGGCACCGCTCAAAAAATACCAAGGCACGGGGAAATGCACCAGACCTGCGTGACATATTGGAGGAGAAGGCAAGGCAAACAAGATCGATCTATGGATCATGTGGGCACCCCACGACACGTGACGATAACCGTCACACCGAATATGGCAAATACGGCCAGGCCGAACACGGCAGGCAAAGCTCATATGAGCTACGTCGTGATATAGCCCAGTACAGAGGCGCCACACACCCACTATGCTTCACAGACGAAGTAATGGGTCATCAAATCCTCGAGGGCTTTAAACCCGTAAACATCGAATCATATGATGGCACAACAGATCCCGCGGTATGGATCGAGGATTATCTCCTTCATATCCACATGGCCCGCGGCGATGATCTACACGCTATCAAATACCTCCCACTCAAGCTTAAAGGACCAGCTCAGCATTGGCTTAACAACTTGCCAGCAGAGTCAATTGGTTGTTGGGAGGACCTGGAATCAACATTACTCGACAATTTCCAGGGCACCTATGTGCGACCACCAGACGCCGATGACCTAAGCCACATAATTCAGCAGCCAGAGGAATCGGCCAGACAATTCTGGACACGGTTCCTAACCAAGAAAAATCAAATAGTCAACTATCCGGACGCAAAGGCCCTTGCAGCCTTCAGACATTACATCCGTGACGAATGGCTTGCCCGGCACCTAGGACAGGAAAAGCCGAAATCCATGGCAGCCCTCACAACACTCATGACCCGCTTTCGCGCGGGAGAAGACAGCTGGCTAGCTCGTAGCAATAACATGACCAAGAGCCCTAGTAATTCAGATACCAAGGACAACAATGGCAGGTCGCGTTGCAACAAGCACAAGCGCCACATTAACAGCGACAATACTGAGGATATGGCAGTTAATGTCGGATTCAGAGGCTCTAAACCCGGTCAGCGGAAAAAGCCATTCAAAAGAAATACTCCGGGGCCGTCCAGTTTAGACCGGATACTCGATCGCTCGTGCCAGATACACGGCACCCCCGAACAACCAGCCAATCACACCAACAGGGATTGTTGGGTGTTCAAGTAGGCAGGCAAGTTAAGTGCCGAAAACAGAGACAAGGGGTTGCATAGCAATGACGAGGAGGAGCCCCGGCCGCCGAACAACACAGGACAGAAGGGCTTTCCCCCACAAGTGCGGATGGTGAACATGATATACGCAACCCACATCCCCAAAAGGGAACGGAAGCGTGCGCTCAGGGACGTATACGCCTTGGAGCCAGTCGCCCCAAAGTTCAAACCATGGTCCTCCTGCCCGATCACTTTTGATCGAAGGGACCACCCCACTAGCATTCATCACGGCGGATTTGCTGCATTGGTTCTAGACCCAATCATTGACGGATTTCACCTCACTAGAGTCCTCATGGACGGCGGCAGCAGCCTGAACCTGCTTTATCAGGATACAGTGCGAAAAATGGGCATAGATCCCTCAAGGATTAAACCCACAAAGACGACCTTTAAAGGCGTCATACCAGGTGTAGAAGCCAGCTGCATAGGCTTAGTTACACTCGAAGTGGTCTTCGGATCCCCGGATAATTTCCGAAGCGAGGAGTTAGTCTTCGATATAGTCCCGTTCCGCAGTGGCTATCACGCCCTGCTCGGGTGAACCGCATTTGCAAAGTTCAATGCGGTGCCGCACTATGCATACCTCAAGCTCAAGATGCCAGGCCCTCGAGGAGTCATTACGGTCAATGGAAACACCGAACGCTCTCTCCGAACAGAGGAGCACACGGCGGCCCTCACGGCGGAAGTACAATGTAGCCTCTCAAGGCAATTCTCCAGTCCGGCTGTTAAACGTCCGGACACCGTCAAGCGCGCCCGGAGTAACCTACAACAAGACCGTCTGGCACGTTCCGAGCAAGCATAGCAGTGCGGCCCCAACCCCAGCCCTCGCGAGATTGCGAAACCAGTACCACACGTACATAACTACGCTCTGGAAATACCATGGCATAGGGGGAGGGGCACAACCACGGCACGCCCAGAATGCGGCTCAACCGCACTAGGGGCTCCCAATTTTGTCATTTCTCTTTTCTTACTTTCAGGACTCCACTCTCAGGAAGGCCTGTCCGGCAGTACAATCACCGAACACACGATGCAACAGCCAGGGAGACAGCAAGCCACGTCGAATGTCCAGGTGGTCTCTATAACGAGCTAAATACCTGTCTTACTTAAAGTCTCGCAGCTTGCCCCTGGAGGGGGACATGTCAAATAATCCCATCTCTTGCTTATCGCACTATTTGTATCGTTCTGCTTTCATAGCAGCCCTTTCATAAACAATACATAGCTCTTGCCTATTATTGCATTCATTTTTTTAAATATGTTCAGTTAGGACATTATGCAACCGTACACTTTGGTACGACCAATACACCAGGGGCTTAAGTACCCCAGAATACGGTGTGAGAAGACCGAACACTCTCACGAGTGCGGCACCCCGAACTTATAGCATTATATGCATCGGCTCCGAATCATGTCTTGGGTCAATAGTTGGGTTTGCCCGGCTCCCATGTTTGGTACCTTATGTTCCGCTATATCGGCTAAGGTAGCGCTGGGAGAACTACTGCGATTGTGCCCCAGTTGAGCTGGGTTAACACCTCAGTAGAGAAAGCTAAAACTAACCGTCATGATAGGGCGAGAGCCGGTCACTGTTCGAGAGGTTTTTCGAGTCCCTAAAGACTTATGCCACTTAGAGCAAGGAGCTGGCTTTGTCCGGCCTAGGCGTGGATAGCGCCCCGAACTCGGTCTTCCGAATACTAGGGGCTTCGCCGAAATTTAAAATTATAGAATTCTATGGCTAAGTGAGAGTGATAAAGCATTATAAGTCCGATTGCCTTGTTCGTTGTGCTGAGCGCCTCCCTCGAAGGACCCAAGAATGGGGACAAGAGCGCTCAGGTTTATCCCGAACACCCCAGCATTCGTGGCATGGGGGTAGAAGCCAACGACTTGCATCTCTCTGATTTAATAAACGACCACACAGAAGGTAATATTTTAAATTAAAAAAGCGTTGCTTAGCGCATATGAACAAGTTTTCAGCGCACAGGATAACACGAGCGAGTTTTTTCAAAAATTACATCCTTGGGACACTCATTCGCCACAAGATGGGCACCCTTCAGGACACCCTCATAGTACATCTCGGGCCTGCGATGCTCCTTCCCCTCCGGTGGCCCATCCTTCACCAGCTTCTCAGCATCCAGCTTGCCCCAGTGCACTTTGGCACGGGCAAGGGCCGTACGGGCGCCTTCGATGCATGCAGAGCGCTTGATGACCTCAAGCCATGGACATGCATCCACCAGCCGCCTCACCAGCCCAAAGTAGCTCTCAGGCAGGACCTCCCCAGGCCACACCCGGCCTATTAGGCCCTTCATGGCCTGTTCGACTACCTTATGGAGCTCGACCAGCTGCTTCAGCTGGTTGCTCAAGGGCACCAGGTGTCCGGCCTCAGCATACTGGGACCAGAACACTTTCTCCGTCGAGCTCCCTTCTTCGGCTCGGTAGAATGCGGCGGTGTCGGACACACTGCGGGACAGATTTGCGAATGCTCCTGGAGAGCTCCGGATTCAGGTAAGTAACAAGTAATTCACTTTCACATGCTTGCTTTGCATAAAGAATGCCTTACCCGCCGCTATCTTCTTCATTTCCTCAATTTCCTGGAGGGCCTTTTGCTTCGGCCTTGGCAGATTTGGCGCTTTCAAGTGCTGAGGCAAGCTCGGACTCTCGAGTCTTTGAGTCAAGCTCTAAACTCTCGTGTTTTTTCACAAGAGCATTGATCTCTTGCCACACCTCCGCCACCCGTGCCACTTGTTTCTCTCGCTCGGTGCACTCCACGGCCGCATTGTCTTTGGCCTTGGACATTGCTTCCTTCAGGGTCGCCACCTCGGTTGTGGCCCCTGTAACATTCACGTTGGTCCTGTCATTATTTGCAACCAGGTATTTTTATATACTTATATAAGGTAGTACCTACCTTCCTTGTCCTCGAGCTGCTTCTTGGCACGGCCGAGCTCGTTCTCGGACCACTCGAGGCTCTGCTTCAATGCATCGACCTCCGCAGTCAGTGCAGCAAAGGTCAGCAGCGCAGCCTGCATTCCCATATTGACATATTTATGTTAGACTCATGCATATATCTTTTTAGATCCTCAGTTTGGCTTTTCTTTCTGAACACCAAACTGAGCATCAGGGGCTACTGTCTATGCGGTAACATTTTTACATGTTTTAAATACATACCTCAAAGCCTGTTAGAAGGCTAGCACAGGCTTCTGTCATCCCGCTTTTGGCGGACTGAACCTTCTGGATCACCGCACTCATAATAGTGCGGTGCTCCTCGTTGATGGAGGCGCCGTTAAGCACCTCCGACAAATTGTCTGGCACCTCCGGTTGGACGGAGGCCGCTGGCGTCGTAGGCTTGCCCTTCTTACAAAGGGGCCGCCTACCAGACTCCGGAACCACTGAAGGTTCCGGTGCAGTGTCCGGCCCAGGGCCGGACTTAGATCCCTCTGGGATTTTATCCCCTTTGGGCCTGGAGTCCGGGAGGTCGCCTTGCGGCGCCTCCAGGACCACCTCCTCCTGGCTCAGCCCCTTGTGGGACTCCACCTCGGCATCGTCCGTAGGGCGAGGGGAGGTAGCAGTCGGGAGTGAAAGACTATTCACATCCGACGAATCCAGGGAGCCGCTCGATGAATCGTTGAGCTGAGCCTTGGGCGGACTGCATGATTATATTCGGCGTCAGAAGGTACTGTGCAATAAAGGAACACCATGAGTTATTCTAGTATCCGGATACTTACGATTTTGCCAGGGGCTTGGCCCTGGATGGCCACTCCTCTCCGCCGTTGTCGGCATCGGTGGCATAGTCCGGAAGAAGGGTCTTCCCCTTCTTGGACCATCCGGCCTCCCCAGTTGGGGCGGTCTTCCTTTTCTTTCCTGCCCGTTGGAGGGGGAGAGGCTTCTTCTTCCTCCTCCTCGTCTTCGGAGGAGGAGCGCGCTTCAAGGTCGTTGGGCGATGAGTCTGACACCACCAGGCGCCGGGAGCTCCTTCGAGTTCCCATGGCCTTCTTCTTGGCCTTCTTCTCCGGCACCACGTGAGGTGCCGGAACCAACAGCTTTGCCAAGCGGGCATCTGCTGGCCTTCGGGCAAAGCAGCCGGACAACCGATCTGTCTGGACTTCTTCTGTCAGTCCTGTTAAAGGAATGGGAGCTTAGATCCCGCATAGAGTTAAACTATGAAAAACAAGTACCCTGTAATGTGTAAATTAAGCTTACCGCGCTGTCTTGGCGCTTCACGCAGAATCCTCTATCCTCGGTGATGGGAGGGTGAACCTCGGAGCCCTTGAAAAGCACCTTCTAGGCATCTTCATGCATTGTGTCGAAGAGCCTGGACAAAGTTTGGTGCTGGGCCGGGTCGAATTCCCACAAATTAAAAGCCCGTTGTTGACACGGGAGGATCCAGCGGAAGAGCATGACCTGGACTACGGTGACAAGTTTAACCTTCCTGTCGATCAGGTCTTTGACGCAGGTTTGGAGTCCGGTCAGCTCTGTCGAATTACTCCATGATAGGCCCGTCTCTTTCCATGAGGTGAGTCATGTGGGGATGCCAGATCAGAATTCGGGGTCCACTGCCCATTCAGGGTCACGCGGCTCGGTGATGTAGAACCACCCCAATTGCCACCCTTTGATGGTTTCCACAAAGGAGCCCTCGAGCCATGTGACGTTGGCCATCTTGCCCACCATGGCGCCTCCGCACTCCGCCTGCTGGCCGCCCACTACCTTCGGCTTGACATTAAAGATCTTCAGCCATAAGCCGAAGTGGGGCTTGATGTGGAGGAAGACCTCGCACACGACGATAAACGCCGAGATGTTGAGGATGAAGTTTGGGGCCAGATCATGGAAATCCAGGCCGAAGTAGAACATGAGCCCCTGGACAAATGGCTGGAGTGGGAAGCCCAGTCCGCGGAGGAAATGGGGGAGAAACACCACCCTCTCATGGGGCCTAGGGGTGGGGATGAGCTGCCCCTCATCTGGGAGCTGGTGCGCGATGTCATTGGACAAGTATCCGGACTTCCTTAACTTCTTGATGTGCCTCTCCATGACGGAGGAAGCCATCCACCTGCCTCCCGCTTCGGACATGGTTGGAGAAGGTTGAGGTGGGAAGTGCGGACTTGGGCGCTGGAGCTCAAGTGCGCGAAAATGGATAAGCAAAGGAGGAAGAAGGCGTAGATGGAAAGGGTGGATCCTTATCCCCTTATATGGGCGGCCGAAACTATGTGCCCCCGCCAGCCTGGTAAAACTCGCTTATCTCCCAAGCGCCGTGATTAATGGCGCGGTTGGGTTACCCACGCCCGTATTGTTGAGAATCCCGGAATAAGGGGACACAATCTCTGCTTTGACAAGACGTGCCAAGGAAACCGCCTCGCTAAACGCGCTGAGGTGGGACAGTAAAATGATTCGAATAAAGGCTTGGCCGTGGCATGATGTCATGCTGCGGAATACGTCAGCAGATTGGATTTGTACGAATAGTATTCTCTCTACGGTGGTATGTGGAACTTATTTTGCAGAGCCGGACACTATCCTTGTGTTCAACATCTTCTATGAAGTATTCGGAGGAGGAACCCGCCTTGCAATGCCGAAGACAATTTGCACGCCGGACTCGTCATCATTGAAGCCTGGTTCAGGGGCTACTGAGGGAGTCCTGGATTAGGGGGGTGTCCAGATGGCCGGACTATTGTAACGCCCGGATAATTAAGCTACAGTGATCCCACGCTATTGGTGCCACGTCACCACGGTTACTGCTGCTAATCTATCGTTAGAAGAAAACCGGTCCTAATTTCAAATTCAAATTAATGATAACAATAAAAGTTTTCAAAATTTAAAATAAAAAGTTTGGTTTGTACTAAATATTACAAATGTAATTATGGTGCAACAAACCCATTTTTCTAAAATGCCTAAGTAGTTTAAAATGAAATTAAACAGAAAGGAGAATAAATAAAAAGAAAATAGAAAACTAAAACTAGAAAAAGGAAAAGGAAAGAGAGAAGGCCCCCACTGGGCTTCGGCCCAGCAGGCCGGCCCTTTTCGGCCGCAGGCCCAACCGGCCTCCCCCCACTTCTCCTTATCCCCCCCCCACGAACCCAAACCCTAATCCACCCACTCGCCCCACTCCCCACTCGCTCTCCCCCTCCTCCCCGATCCAGATCGGATTGGGGGAACGAACCCCGTCGCCCCCTACGCCCAGCGCAGGCACGCCCCCCCACCAGGACGCCGCCTGGACCGCGCCAGCCGCCTCAACCGCAAGCCGCGCACCTCGAACCCGCCGTCCCCAGCGCATGTGGACGGCCCCGCCATCGCCGCTTGACGCCGCCCCGCCGCCAGGACGACGCCACCTCGCCGTCCCCCTCCACTCCGTCGCTCGTCCCCGTCGTCCTCCCCGGCCTTCCCCGAGAACACTGCCGCGTGCCCTACACCCCCCCTGTGAGCTGCGCCCCTCCTCTCCTCTCTTTGCCCTCGCCCATTTGCGGTCACCGTGCCCCGGCTGCGCTCGCCGCGTCGATGGCCGCACCCCGGCGCCTCTGGACGCGCCCTGGCCATGCTCCGGCCGCGCCCATGGACGCACCCCCGCGCTCCCACTCGTCCTCTCCCCGCACTTGTTGCCGCCCCAGGCCGCCGTCCGGCCTCGCCACGGCCAACTACGGCGCCCGGCGCCTGTGCTGCACCACCTCGTCCCCGCCATCTCCTCCTCCCGTGGCCTTGTGCCCTGCCTTCCCGTGCTGCCGCGCCGGGGCTTCGCTTTTCCGCCGCCCCCTGCAGCCTGTAGCTGCCGGCGCCTAACAGGCGTCCCCCGCAACTCCCCGTGCACGGTGCTGCTCCCGTCGTCGCCGGCCACCTAGGCCCTAGGCGCGCTCGCCCTCGCCTCTCATGGCGTCGGGTGCGAGCACCCGCACCAGTTCGCTCGTCGCCCGCTTTCCCCTCGCCCGTTCGGGCGGTGCCCGTGGGCCTGACCCGTTAAGGCCCCTGGTCCAATGACAGCCGGGGCCCAGCCCCCAGAACGTTTTAGAAAAAAAAGGAATTAATAATAATAATAAATAAATAAATAATGAAAACAATTAATTAATTAATTAATTAACTAACTAATTAACTTAATTAATTCTGATTAAATTAACTAATTAAGGTTAACTAACTTAATGATTAATTAACCTAATTAACTACTTTTAATTAATTAGTATGACAATGGGGCCCACCCCGTAATTAATTATGATTAGTTTAAATAATATGTTAATTAAAATGTGTCACTGACCAGTGGGACCCACTGGTCAGGTTGACCAAGTCAACTCTGTTGACTGCTGACGCCAGCATGACATCATGCTGATGTCATAAATCCATTTTCGAATTAAATTAAATACTTAATTAAATTTCAGAAATTAATAAAATCTTTAGAAAATCATATCTTTTAATCCGTAACTCGGATTAAAATATTTTCAACATGAAAGTTGCTCAGAACGACGAGACGAATCCGGATATGCAGTTCGTTCGTCCGCCACACACCCCTAACCTATCGAACTCGCAACTTTCTCCCTCCGGCTCCTCTGCCCGAAAACACGAAACACCGGGGATATTTTCCCGGATGTTTCCCCCCTTAACCGGTATCACCTACTACCGCGTTAGGGCACACCGAACACCGCGTATTGCCTTGATATATTTTGTGGTGCTTTGTTTGCTCTGTATTCATTATTTCTTCCCCCTCTTCTCTCCGGTAGACTACGAGACCGACGCTGCTGCTGACCAGTTCGACTACGGAGTTGACGTCCCCTCTCTCTTGCCAGAGCAACCAGGCAAGCCCCCCTTTGATCACCAGATATCGCCTATTCTACTCTATACTGCTTGCATTAGAGTAGTGTAGCATGTTACTGCTTTCCGTTAATCCTATTCTGATGCATAACCTGTCATTGCTGCTACAGTCATTGATACCTTACCCGCAATCCTAAATGCTTAGTATAGGAGGCTAGTGTTCCATCAGTGGCCCTACACTCTTGTCCGTCTGCCTTGCTATACTACTGGGCTGTGATCACTTCGGGAGGTGATCACGGGCATATACTATATACTTTACACAGTTACATTACCTGTGATACTGTTCGGAGTTGGGGGCTGAAGGGGCAGGTGGCTCCATCCCGGTAGAGGTGGGCCTGGGTTCCTGACGGTCCCCGACGGTTACTTTGTGGCGGAGCGACAGGGCAGGTTGAGACCACCTAGGAGAGAGGTGGGCCTGGCCCTGTTCGGCGTTCGCGGATATTTAACACGCTTAACGAGATCTTGGTATTTGATCTGAGTCGGCTACGAGCCTATACGCACTAACCATCTACGTGGGAGTAGTTATGGGTATCCCGACGTCGTGGTATCAGCCGAAGCACTTCAGACGTCAGCGACGGAGCGGCGCGCGCCGGATTGGAACGTAAGCCTGCTCTTGTATTAAGGGGGCTAGTTCTGCTTCCGGTCGCCCACGCAACGTGCAGGTGTGCTATGGGCGATGGGCCCAGACCCCTGTGCGCTTAGGTTTAGACCGGCGTGCTGGCCTCTCTGTTTTGCCTAGGTGGGGCTGCGACGTGTTGATCTTCCGCGGCCGGGCATGACCCAGGAAAGTGTGTCCGGCCAAATGGGATCAAGCATGTTGGGTTATGTGGTGCACCCCTGCAGGGAAGTTAATCTATTCGAATAGCCGTGATCTTCGGTAACAGGACGACTTGGAGTTGTACCTTGACCTTATGACAACTAGAACCGGATACTTAATAAAACACACCCTTCCAAGTTCCACAGACAACCCGGTGATCGCTTTTCTACAGGGCGACAAGGAGAGGATCGCCGGGTAGGTTTATGCTATGCGATGCTACTTGGAGATGCTACTTGGAGATGCTACTTGGAGGACTTCAATCTACTCTCTTCTACTTGATGCAAGACGGTGGCTGCGAGAAGCGTAGTCTTCGACAGGATTAGTTATCCCCCTCTTATTCTGGCATTCTGCAGTTCAGTCCACTGATATGGCCTCCTTACACATATACCCATGCATATGTAGTGTAGTTCCTTGCTTGTGAGTACTTTGGATGAGTACTCACGGTTGCTTTCTCCCCCCTTTTTCCCCTTTCCTTTCTTTCTGGTTGTCGCAACCAGATGCTGGAGTCCAGGAGCCAGACGCCACCGTCGACGACGACCCCTACTACACCGGAGGCGCCTACTACTACGTGCAGCCCGCTGACGACGACCTGGAGTAGTTTAGGAGGATCCCAGGCAGGAGGCCTGCGCCTCTTTCGATCTGTATCCCAGTTTGTGCTAGCCTTCTTAAGGCAAACTTGTTTAACTTATGTCTGCACTCAGATATTGTTGCTTCCGCTGACTCGTCTATGATCGAGCACTTGTATTCGAGCCCTCGAGGCCCCTGGCTTGTATTATGATGCTTGTATGACTTATTTTATTTGTAGAGTTGTGTTGTGATATCTTCCCGTGAGTCCCTGATCTTGATCGTACACATTTGCGTGCATGATTAGTGTATGATTGAATCGGGGGCGTCACAAGTTGGTATCAGAGCCGACTGCCTGTAGGAATCCCCCTTTCCAACTCCTTGGCCGAAGTCGAGTCTAGTCGTTGAAAAACTTTTACTAACATGGCTGTGTGGCCCATGGGCCCACGTCGCCATCGGGAGGTATTAGGATCTTTTATTCCTCGACCTTTACTCTGGGATTCTGAACCCTCTTCTATTCGGGTTAAACGATTTTTACTAAAAACTAACTTTAGGTTCTCGAAAATACTTTCTCCCGGAGAGCCTCTTCAGTCCAGATGGTCATCGACTGCACCAGAAGATTTCAGAGATACTCTTTGATATTCTCTCGAGACTTTGTGCCCATCACTTTTGCTATTCCCGACCACCGATAAATCCTTATGGATAACTACTTACACTTGCCATTCTTACGATCATTCCCCATTGTTCTTGTTATTACAAGATACCCGAAGTTTTCTCTATTGTTCCGAGAATACTTCGTGCCTACTGCCTAGCAGTTCTTTGCCACATGAATACCCCTTCAAATAAATCGCCGCACTTGTCAAGTATCCGCTCATCCCCAGTTGTTCATGAGTTTCACAAAAGTCTTCAAAATACTATTCGATCTTCCGAAAATCCTCTGGAGCCTTTGGCTCTTGAAATTCTTGTTTGCTCTCATTATGGTTAATCCCATAAGTCTCGTAGTCTTAATGACATTCCTTGTCATTATCATTTTGAGTCTGTTGACTCAATATGTTTGCGAATGCACACAATCATCATTGATCCTTATAAATTACTTCTCCGGCTAAGCTGCCATTCTTTTAACTGGAATTGGTTCTCGACCAATCCAATTGTCAATGATTGTACCCTAAGGCTATTCAACTTATCCATCCCTACTCAGAGCATTGCTTCTGATCCCTTGATTTGGAAATCATAATTCCTTTGCATTTGACAATTGAGTTAGTCAGTTGGTTCTATAATTTGATCTCCTTGCAATCTTCTTCCTCTAGTTGAGTACCGATGCTCACGTCAGATCCCTTGTGGACCACCAGATCCTTTGTTGGATTTTATCTGACAACGCCCTTCATATTCAATAACCTTGTGAGCCTTTCCTCTGATACATAATGCCTTTGGTAAATTGTATCCTCTGCTTTCTCAACCATGCTCTGCCTTTGAGCTTGAGTTAATTACTTCTGAAGATTTGATATATGATTCTAAGATGCCCCAATGGGTTGAACCTATGCCTTCCTTAATAGGTGTGAACTCGAAAGTTTTCACGAGTCGTACTCTTCTGGTATTTTGCCAGATAAAATTTCAAAACTACAACTTCATTGAGCGCGAGAAGTGAATGAAAGGTTGTGCATTGGAGAAGTGGGAGTCGACCTTGAACTTGTGTTCATGCTCATGGACACGATGTAGATCTTATCATTAAAGCTTCTCTTAAATGAATTATTCCTTGGTATAAGTTCATCTTATATCTAGGATCTGGCCTTCTGCAATCGTGGTTCCAACCATGATTGTTCTTCTTTGATCTCTTTTCTCGGACAAGTTAAAACAATTGTCTTCTATGGATCAATACACCAGTCCAACCTTTACTTTGATCTGTCGTCGAGTATTACCCCCCTGGTATCTCGAGATTATCATGGAACTGCATAACTTTTTATGAGTTCTTCATCAAGTGCTACCTTCCCACCGATTCCAATTTTTTGTGGGCTCTGAGTTATTGAACACTCAAAGACACCGATAACTGAACCGAGTCCGCTTTTCGGTTCAACAACTCTTCAATAAGCTTCTATAAGTACGAGTTTGTACCCGATCACGCCATTCCTAGCCTGTTTGGCTATATCATTGTCGTGACGATTCTAACTGTGCTACCTGGTCCTTATTCTCGGAGCACCAATTTTCGACGATGAACTAACCTTATGTCGATCCTCATCGTCATATCATTTCGCCTTGAACAACACGCTTGGTTTCGAGTTTGTGTCGTACCCTTGGTTCCAATAACCTTTCACTTTATCATTACTTTGACTTGATGTCGTTGCCGATCGATTACATCTTCATGAACTTTCGCGACAAATGTGTCGTGAATATCATCAACATTCTGAGCTCTTCCAAGAGATCTATTGAAATCATGATGAGAAATACCATCCTTGCCCTCGATGATTGGTGTTATCAGCGACCACTTTATTGCCTTCCGTTCAACACAAACTTGTTCGTGTTTCGTATTATACCTTGACTTCCTTGCTACCCAGCATTGTTCTTCTTTACCTTGGAGAATTACGGCCTTTTATGTCAAGAATGTCGTGGGAATTTCACCACGTTTAGGAATTCTGGGTATAGTGATACCTCTCACCATCACCATTCTTTCCTGGTCCTCGCGTTGATCCCAACCGGGGTACCAACAAGTGAACGGTGCTATTTGGATTCTGCCTTTCTAGCAACCCTATTGCTTTGAAGTTAATGGTCGGCCGTTCATTCTTAGTCTATTGATTATTGAATCACCATTCCGACATTTGTCGTGCAACCCAACCCATATTTCGGGCGCACCTTTCAACCAATGTTTAATTATGTATGTTTTCCTCGAGCATACCTCACTATATCATTTGATCTGAAAAGGGTTATCTCCTTGTTCAGATAATCATGGAAATCCATCTTTTGAGATCTCAATGGAATGTCGCTGAGTCCATCAGCCACCTCCTCATTCTCTCCTTGACTTAATGATGAACTCTTGTTTCGGAACTCGCTTCCATAGTTCAGTTCCCAAGAATCTTACAATGTCATCTCGACAATTTGTGTTGCACCTTTTCTTCACAGACATCCTGATTCTGAGTTATCCTGACACCAATCGGATCTGAATCTCGGTCAGATATGATGGTTGGGACAACTTTCCAAGAGTTATGATGTTGGACCTTTGATGACCCGGTAACATGATGTCATGCCTAGCACCCCCCCATGGGTGGAGGACCTATCGTTATAATTTCTTTTGCAAGGATAACCATTCTTCCTGGAGGAAATTGTAAGACTTAGTCTAAAAGTTATTCCTGATGGATCCTTCGTGTTCCAAAGTCTGACCTTCACCTGAAGACCATGTCAATGCTATCTCGAAGCATGTCAATGGTACTCCGATTTTCAACTGGAACATTTGAAGCACGATGCTAAATTTTATTTATCACTTATCCTAACACCGTTGTATGGGTAATATCATGAGATTCCTTCCCCCCTTTCCTAAAGGGTTTTCTATGTTATATCCTGTCATGGATATCTTGCTCTGGTTGTCCTTGGGAAGGATATACCCTTGAAATATGTGTTTAAACATATTTTCCTTTCCATTGTTCTGTTTAATCTGATGATCATATTTTCCTTCCATTGGTTTGTTTAAACCTTTTCTATGATCTATATGATATAAGCAGTAATAATCCACTGCTTGTGCAAACACCTCGATGTACAACTCTGTCGGTAAGACCTTGTACTATTGTTGATGACATTCCGGTAACCACCGATGGACGGGAACCTTGCCTATTGGTCCGCCTCGTTCAACGAGCAGGAAAATGGTTCCCTTCGTCCCTCGCCCTTGGTATCGATGTTGTTGCCGACATAACTGACAGGCTACCCTCTGACATGCCTTGCTATTGTGACCGTGCAAGATGTCCGCCCCTTTCTACTTTCATACACATAGTGGGCCCATAACCGACAAGTTCCACAGGATCGAAACCTGACTCTCCTGTACACCCTGTTGCCAAAGATATTCCTCGCGCTTGACTTGATATGTAATTCGCAAGCCACCTTCCTAGTGATCTACTCTGGTGTCAGACGCAATACTTATTCTCGTGCCCTGAAACCCTTTCACCTTCTAATTGGGCATCGACCGATTGTCTATCCGCTTGATACTTCTTACTATACCTTCTTGATTGGCTCTCGATGAGTTTCATTTGACCAACTCGAGAGATACCCCTGTGTTCATTCATGGGATAACCCCCGATGGTTAACCCTTATAGCATTCTATCATTGTCGAACTGCCCCTTGCCTGTTAGTAAGTACGAGATAGAACCCGAAGAAAGGATGCTGACTTCATCATGATGACTTGAAGCAGAGAAATGAAGACATCAATGAAAGGGATCAACCTCTTCGAAAGGGCAACCAAGACCGAGAAGACTCGTTAGGTTTTTCGCTACCAACACCTCCCCCCCTGACTCCACCGCTTAAATCTCGGGACGAGATTTCTTGTAGTGGAGGAGATTTGTAACGCCCGGATAATTAAGCTATAGTGATCCCACGCTATTGGTGCCACGTCACCACAGTTACTGCTGCTAATCTATCGTTAGAAGAAAACTGGTCCTAATTTCAAATTCAAATTAATGATAACAATAAAAGTTTTCAAAATTTAAAATAAAAATGTTTGGTTTGTACTAAATATTACAAATGTAATTATGGTGCAACAAACCCATTTTTCTAAAATGCCTAAGTAGTTTAAAATGAAATTAAACAGAAAGGAGAATAAATAAAAAGAAAATAGAAAACTAAAACTAGAAAAAGGAAAAGGAAAGAGAGAAGGCCCCCACTGGGCTTCGGCCCAGCAGGCCGGCCCTTTTCGGCCGCAGGCCCAACCGGCCTCCCCCCACTTCTCCTTATCCCCCCACGAACCCAAACCCTAATCCACCCACTCGCCCCACTCCCCACTCGCTCTCCCCCTCCTCCCCGATCCAGATCGGATCGGGGGAATGAACCCCGTCGCCCCGTACGCCCAGCGCCGGCACGCCCCCCCACCAGGACGCCGCCTGGACCGCGCCGACCGCCTCAACCGCAAGCCGCGCACCTCGGACCCACCGTCCCCAGCGCATGTGGACGGCCCCGCCGTCGCCGCTTGACGCCGCCCCGCCGCCAGGACGACGCCACCTCGCCGTCCCCCTCCACTCCGTCGCTCGTCCCCGTCGTCCTCCCCGGCCTTCCCCGAGAACACTGCCGCGTGCCCTACACCCCCCCTGTGAGCTGCGCCCCTCCTCTCCTCTCTTTGCCCTCGCCCATTTGCGGTCACCGCGCCCCGGCCGCGCTCGCCGCGTCGATGGCCACACCCCGACGCCTCTGGACGCGCCCTGGCCATGCTTCGGCTGCGCCCATGGACGCACCCCCGCGCTCCCACTCGTCCTCTCCCCGCACTTGTTGCCGCCCCGGGCCGCCGTCCGGCCTCGCCACGGCCAACTACGGCGCCCGGCGCCCGTGCTGCACCACCTCGTCCCCTTCATCTCCTCCTCCCGTGGCCTTGTGCCCTGCCTTCCCGTGCTGCCGCGCCGGGGCTTCGCTTTTCCGCCGCCCCCTGCAGCCTGTAGCTGCCGGCGCCTAACACGCGTTCCCCGCAACTCCCCGTGCACGGTGCTGCTCCCGTCGTCGCCGGCCACCTAGGCCCCAGGCGCGCTCGCCCTCGCCTCTCATGGCGTCGGGTGCGAGCACCCGCACCAGTTCGCTCGTCGCCCGCTTTCCCCTCACCCGTTCGGGCGGTGCCCGTGGGCCTGACCCGTTAAGGCCCCTGGTCCAATGACAGCCGGGGCCCAGCCCCCAGAACGTTTTAGAAAAAAAAGGAATTAATAATAATAATAAATAAATAAATAATGAAAACAATTAATTAATTAATTAATTAACTAACTATTTAACTTAATTAATTCTGATTAAATTAACTAATTAAGGTGAACTAACTTAATGATTAATTAACCTAATTAACTACTTTTAATTAATTAGTATGACAGTGGGGCCCACCCCGTAATTAATTATGATTAGTTTAAATAATATGTTAATTAAAATGTGTCACTGACCAGTGGGACCCACTGGTCAGGTTGACCAAGTCAACTCTGTTGACTGCTGACGCCAGCATGACATCATGCTGATGTCATAAATCCATTTTCGAATTAAATTAAATACTTAATTAAATTTCAGAAATTAATAAAATCTTTAGAAAATCATATCTTTTAATCCGTAACTCGGATTAAAATATTTTCAACATGAAAGTTGCTCAGAACGACGAGACGAATCCGGATACGCAGTTCGTTCATCCGCCACACACCCCTAACCTATCGAACTCGCAACTTTCTCCCTCCGGCTCCTCTGCCCGAAAACACGAAACACCGGGGATATTTTCCCGGATGTTTCCCCCCTTAACCGGTATCACCTACTACCGCGTTAGGGCACACCGAACACCGCGTATTGCCTTGATATATTTTGTGGTGCTTTGTTTGCTCTGTATTCATTATTTCTTCCCCCTCTTCTCTCCGGTAGACTACGAGACCGACGCTGCTGCTGACCAGTTCGACTACGGAGTTGACGACCCCTCTCTCTTGCCAGAGCAACCAGGCAAGCCCCCCCTTTGATCACCAGATATCGCCTATTCTACTCTATACTGCTTGCATTAGAGTAGTGTAGCATGTTACTGCTTTCCGTTAATCCTATTCTGATGCATAACCTGTCATTGCTGCTACAGTTATTGATACCTTACCCGCAATCCTAAATGCTTAGTATAGGAGGCTAGTGTTCCATCAGTGGCCCTACACTCTTGTCCGTCTGCCTTGCTATACTACTGGGCTGTGATCACTTCGAGAGGTGATCACGGGCATATACTATATACTTTACACAGTTACATTACCTGTGATACTGTTCGGAGTTGGGGGCTGAAGGGGCAGGTGGCTCCATCCCGGTAAAGGTGGGCCTGGGTTCCCGACGGTCCCCGACGGTTACTTTGTGGCGGAGTGACAGGGCAGGTTGAGACCACCTAGGAGAGAGGTGGGCCTGGCCCTGTTCGGCGTTCGCGGATATTTAACACGCTTAACGAGATCTTGGTATTTGATCTGAGTCGGCTACGAGCCTATACGCACTAACCATCTACGTGGGAGTAGTTATGGGTATCCCGACGTCGTGGTATCAGCCGAAGCACTTCAGACGTCAGCGACGGAGCGGCGCGCGCCGGATTGGAACGTAAGCCTGCTCTTGTATTAAGGGGGCTAGTTCTGCTTCCGGCCGCCCACGCAACGTGCAGGTGTGCTATGGGCGATGGGCCTAGACCCCTGTGCGCTTAGGTTTAGACCGGCGTGCTGGCCTCTCTGTTTTGCCTAGGTGGGGCTGCGACGTGTTGATCTTCCGCGGCCGGGCATGACCCAGGAAAGTGTGTCCGGCCAAATGGGATCAAGCGTGTTGGGTTATGTGGTGCACCCCTGCAGGGAAGTTAATCTATTCGAATAGCCGTGATCTTCGGTAACAGGACGACTTGGAGTTGTACCTTGACCTTATGACAACTAGAACCGGATACTTAATAAAACACACCCTTCCAAGTTCCACAGACAACCCGGTGATAGCTTTTCTACAGGGCGACGAGGAGAGGATCGCCGGGTAGGTTTATGCTATGCGATGCTACTTGGAGATGCTACTTGGAGATGCTACTTGGAGGACTTCAATCTACTCTCTTCTACTTGATGCAAGACGGTGGCTGCGAGAAGCGTAGTCTTCGACAGGATTAGTTATCCCCCTCTTATTCTGGCATTCTGCAGTTCAGTCCACTGATATGGCCTCCTTACACATATACCCATGCATATGTAGTGTAGTCCCTTGCTTGCGAGTACTTTGGATGAGTACTCACGGTTGCTTTCTCCCCCCTTTTTCCCCTTTCCTTTCTTTCTGGTTGTCGCAACCAGATGCTGGAGTCCAGGAGCCAGACGCCACCGTCGACGACGACCCCTACTACACCGGAGGCGCCTACTACTACGTGCAGCCCGCTGACGACGACCTGGAGTAGTTTAGGAGGATCCCAGGCAGGAGGCCTGCGCCTCTTTCGATCTGTATCCCAGTTTGTGCTAGCCTTCTTAAGGCAAACTTGTTTAACTTATGTCTGTACTCAGATATTGTTGCTTCCGCTGACTCGTCTATGATCGAGCACTTGTATTCGAGCCCTCGAGGCCCCTGGCTTGTATTATGATGCTTGTATGACTTATTTTATTTGTAGAGTTGTGTTGTGATATCTTCCCGTGAGTCCCTGATCTTGATCGTACACATTTGCGTGCATGATTAGTGTACGATTGAATCGGGGGCGTCACAACTATGACCTTTGGCCAGACTCCCAGACTATGAAGATACAAGATTGAAGACTCCGTCTCGTGTCCGGATGGGACTTTCCTTGGCGTGGAAGGCAAGCTTGGCGATACGGATATGTAGATCTCCTCCCATTGTAACCGACTCTGTGTAACCCTAGCCCTCTCCGGTGTTTATATAAACCGGAGATTTTTAGTTCGTAGGACGAACAACAATCATACCATAGGCTAGCTTCTAGGGTTTATCCTCTCTGATCTCGTGGTAGATCTACTCTTGTACTACCCATATCATCAATATTAATCAAGCAGGAGTAGGGTTTTACCTCCATCGAGAGGGCCTGAACCTGGGTAAAAACGTCGTGTCCCTTGTCTCCTGTTACCATCTGCCTAGACGCACAGTTCGGGACCCCCTACCCGAGATCCGCCAGTTTTGACACCGAAAATAACCCTGCCAAGTTTGAGCATACACCTCAGGGGGATAATAGGACTAGTCATCTCCCTCTGAATCCTCCTCCGAAGAGCTATCTGTAACCAGCAAGATATCTGCTTCAGCAGGTAGCATTGTCTGCTCTGAAGACCTTGTTTTCACTCCAGATTCCTTCATCACCAATTCAAATGGCTGATGCACAGGAAGAGCAATTGAATATACAAACATTGTCGACAAAAGCAATGAGAAATGCAAAAAAAGGACAACATGATATAATTCACATATATGACGCTTGCCTAAACAGCATGGCATTGCATAATTCACATACATAATGCCTTGCAACAAGATAACATTGCATAATTCACATATATAATGTCTTGCAACAAGATGGCATTTCATAATTCACATATATGGTAATTAGACACTAAACAGGTGGCATTCACACAAAGCATGTCTAAACTAAGCAAATGACATAGCAATGCAAGATACCATACGCACGATATGAGAAAGATAACCCTGCCAAGTTAGGGCATGCACCTCGGGGGGGGGGGAATATGACTGGTCATCTGTCTCTGAATCCTCCTCTGAGGAGCTATCGGTAACCAGCAAGACATGCGCTTCATCAGATAGCATTGTATGCTCTGAAGACCTTGCTTCCACTCCAGATTTTTCCATGACCGTGCTGAATGGCTGATGCACAGGAAGAGTAATTGAATGTACTAAAATTGTTGACAAATTTAACATGTAATAAAAAATGATGGCATGATATAATTAACATATAAGATGACTGGCTAACCAGGGTGGCATTGCAAAATTCACATATATGATGCCTAGCTAGACAAGATGGCATTGCATGATTCACATATACGATAAAGAAACTAAACAGATGGCATTGACACAAAGCATGTCTAAACTAAGCAGATGACATCTTTAATGTATACAATAAGCAATGCAAGGCACCATATGCATGATATTACCAACATCATCATGCCAAGTTAGAGCGAAGACCTCATGGGGTAAATATGAGTGGTCTTCTCCTTCTGAATCCCCCTCAGAACAGTTATCTTCCTCTTGATTACGATCCGAAATGGGTGGAGGGGGGCTGCCTTTGCGCCCACCATGGAACGACGTCTGCATGAAATTTTATTGCCACGCAAGGCTCGTCTCTTTTGCTCTACATGATCAGTTCCATTGTGTACAATAACTGGCATGCATAGGAATAAAACATAGTGAGATTATGTAAGGAGTGCATGCACAAATCCAGAGTGATGGTAACAAACTGTGGATAGACCCAAAATCAATGATGCAGGCAGATAATAGCTTTAGTTAAAAAATACAGATAATGGCTCCTTTAATGTTTGTTTGCACCCAACATGAAACTCGTAGTAGACACCGGAGATTAACCAGCTAGTAGACAAATAGTACTGATTGCTGCCCCAATATGTACCCCACAACCATTTAAAAACTCAAGTTTCAGCATTAGTTTGGACCTGACTTGGAGTCTAATAGGTGAACACGATGATAATGTAGCATGTCATCATATTAAGCGACGCATAACATAAGAAGACACGGAAGAGTGCGACCTCTCTTGCAGACCCATGTAGTCCTCAAGGTCATCTGCTCAGTTGATGATGGTAATGCAATTGTCGTGGCTGCCAGCGGCGGGGAAGAAGGTCTGAGGCAGCGAAAGACAGTCTGGAGAGCGGATCCCTGCTGTGGTGAACCCTTCCGTCGTTGGAGCAGCTGAGCTGGGGTGGAACACAGCGCCGGAGGAGCAGGACAAACCACACAAGGTTTTCTTTGACACATATCTGTAACAGAAGTAATTGAGTAAGGGCTTGTTTGAATTTGAGGATTCTAACAATGCAGGGATAGGAAATAGACAGGAATAGGATAGGAATGCACGTGCAAAACAGAGAATTTAAAAACATAGGATTTCTGCCAATCTGGGTGTTTGATTCACAACAATTGGAAGATCACAGGATGCAAAAAAGCATGGTGAGATTAAGTCAAACCACAAGAAAATGTACGGTTATAATGCTATTATGCTACTATCTCTTAGTATTGTGCTTGATGAATAGGAATATGAAAAGGAGGTGAAGTGGAAATTAGAATTCTGACAGTTTTTCTTTCAAGGAGACACTAAAGGAACAAATCCTACAGTTTTCCTTTGCTCCATTCCTTTGCACCAAATTCATGAAAAGTAGTACCATAGGAAACTTCCCAATTCCTATGTTTTTCATTCACTTTTCCTTTCAAGCACTGGCGATTCTAGTAGGTAGGCTTGAGCAAGGAAAATCCTACACTAAAAAATGTTTTTGTGCTACTTCTATTACTTTGGACCCAGGCCACTGCCATACTAGCTCAACTCCTAGGCCAATCAACAAATGCACAGCTCAAACACGCAGAGATAAATAATGATGGTGTTCAAGAGAGTCCATCACGGATAGCTAAGTTGCCTGGTACCTCACTGCTTGTCATATAGTAGGATAAAATAATCGTATTTCCCGTTACTACAAGTGCTCAGTGGACAATATATATAACATGTAGAGTAAAAAAGAGATGCAACAAGTGTACAACCTCTTTGGTGAAGCCATGTCGATCTCAGCATGATTGGGTTGGCCGGTGAGGATCCTCCGGCTGACTTGGCTGTCAGAGGAGGGGAAGAAGATCTTAGGCGTCTGGAGATGGAGCCCGAGGTACTGCTCCACTGTGATGGAGGGTTTCGTCGTTGGAGCAGCTCCGGTGAGTTGTACGACGCCGAGGCTGAAGCAGGACAAGAGAGACAACGAACAACGTTAACCTGAGTGGAATTCTAATAGCATCTCCAATACATGACATAAAATACATAACCAGAAAGTGCTAGATGTAAAATACATCAGCCGCTCATCTCTGAACTTAACTGTCGAAACTGAATTTAATTGTCAAAACTGAACTTAACTGTCAAAACTGAACTTAACTGTCGAAACTGAACTTAACTGTTGAAACTGAATTTTGCTGTCGAAACTGAATTTTGCTATCGAAATTGAACGCACTAGCAAGGTGAGGCTACACGTTGGTCGACTGACTTTTTCATCTCTAGTCAGTCGATTTTGCAGCCATTGGATACAAAATCAAGGGCCTGCGGTTCATCTTCAACCTCCACCCCCTGAGCCGCCAGCCACCATCAGCTAAACAGCAGCCCCCTGCCGCCCGCGGCCGGCGGTGCGCCGTCCCACCCGCCCCGAAAACACTCCTTACCGAGGGTCCACCGCCGCCCCGGCCATCCCTCTAGGCCCTCCCGTGCCGAGCTTTTTCTCCGACGATCCCCACGCCGCCGCCCCGCCACCCCCGGAGACCACCGCCCCACCCTGAACCCTAAGATAGATAGTGGGATACCTCTCTGGTGAGCCCCCCTCCCTGCTGCGGCTGGTTCTTCCTTCACCCCGGTGAGCCCCCTCCCACCCCCTGAAAATCGACTGACCCAAAAGTCGATTCAGTCGACTGAAGTGTAGCTAAATCGGAGCAGCATCACAAGCAAGAGCAAGAGCGAGAGCAGTAGCGCGAGCAAGAGCAATAGCAATAGCTAGAGCAGACCAGGCAGGGGACCGAGAGCAAGAGCAGAGCAGCAGCGCGAGCAAGAGCTAAAGCAGCAGCAGCTCGTACTGATGTGGACGTCGCCGCCGAGGGAGCAATGCCGTGGAGGAAGTGGCCGGCGATGCCGTCGTGGATGGAGCCGCGCCGTGTCGGCTCGGGACCGAGAGCCGGCAGCACCGTGAGATTGAATCAAGAAGAAAATGCGGTGATTAGTGTACTACCTCTTTGGTGGTGCCGATTTGGCCGCAGCTTCATCCGAGGAAACGGCGATGATGATGCTCTTCCGGTGGTGCAGGTGAAGACGGTGGTGTGGGAATGGAAGTGGCGCGAAAGACGAGGGGAACGTCGGGGCAGCTCCTTGGAGGTGGAGGACGGGGTGGCTGAACCGGCGGGACCACGAGATCGACGACGGATCCTCATCCGGTATGGTGGATGAGGGACGTCGAGGTGTTGCTATGGACGACGTCGTCGGGGAAGAGACTCCGACTGGGTGGCGGACGGAGCAGGGTGTGGGGCTTCATCACGGGTTTTCATGGCCTCGGTGTACGAATGGGTGGGCGGATGAGATGGCAGTGGGGAACCATGGCTTAGGGACGCGCTTGTCCGAAATGTGGGGTAAGTTACGAAAGTACCCCCACCGATTTGAGACGCTTCTTTCAGTTAAGGGGTACCACGAGCATTTTGCATGTCGGGATTTCACAGGAGGTGGGAATTTTCACGCGCGTTGTAATTTCGGAATAGCAAGGCGTGGGTTGAGATGGAGGGAGTTGTCAGAGCACGACGAAACAAAGATATATCTTAAATATTTCGGGCTAACAAGGCGCGGGTTGAAGAGGCGGGAGTTTTGCAGCATGATAGACAGAGACGCTAGCTTGAATTTTCGGCATAGCAAGGCGCGACTTGAAATTTCGGAAGAACAAGCTTAACGTGTACCCAAAAAAAGACAATTTGCACCTCGACAAGCACAACACACACACAAACACCATTTAGACTAGAGTAAGGTACATGTGCATTGCACGCATGAGATTTGGCGACAAAATTATGAATAAATACCACATTATAACATGTAAGCTTTGAGTCATATATGCATGATGTAGATGTTCGTTTAATTCTTATAGTTCATTTCATTCAAAATCATCTAGTGTTTATAAGAAAGCTAATCTATTTTAAGATTCATGGAATTGTGCATTGTAAGACATAAAGTAAAAACAAATAATGGCAAATCATGTAGAAAAACATTTGGGCAATTCTGATATGGAAGATTCTAGAACAAATAAGAAGTGCTTGTGTTTTGATGTTTGTGCATTATGCTTAAGTTCAACCATGGAGTCTTCTAGATTATACATGTGGCAAAATCTGGTGGAATCTAGATGATATCCAACAGCCAGTAGTGCTCAAATTTGCCATCTTTGGACCATCAGATTCGCCTCATCCAACGACCATCTTTCAAAGTTAAAGTTACCCACACACAATATAAAAAAAATATAAAATATAATATATATATATATAGGGGTATAGATATAGATATGTGATGCGAAAGCCGCCCATCATCTCCAATTAGAATAGTGTGTCCATGCACGGGTGCGACGTGGCCAAATGATGTCTGCCATCAGTATCTCAAATTCAAATCAGTCCGACCTTGTTCAATGTGTATACATTACAACATGCTCGTTTCCAAACCACACCGCGCAGATCTCCGTTATATTCATGCATGCATGGGTTTCAAACATCAGGATCTCTTATTCAAATTTTTGAATTCAACTTTACATTGATTATGACCTCACCTAGTCTTTTACACCCACATAGTCATCTTCTCTTTATAATTGTACCACTAACTTCCTCTCGTGCATGCATGCACACACACTACCAGTCGGCATTATCCATCGCGCACATGCAATCTTTTTCTTCAGGTCGGTCTCCCATGAAGGCACACACCCACACACATCCCCCTCTCCATCATATCGGGCATTCTTTATCTCTCACGTGTGCATGCACAATGATCGATGTTCCTCTATGTATGTGTGTATATAGCTAGGTCTTTCATAGTTTTCCACACAGACCGATCAATCGATATATCCAGTGAGGTCTCACCCTCTTTCCCACGTCCACATCGATCAATCTATACCTCTCTATATAGGATTAACATATATAGATAATACACCCACATTAATTATATATCCAACGTCCCCCTCTCATCATCCATGCCTTCCGCTTCATCTTTCAGATGCGTGCACAATGGCGAAGACAGGGGCAGTAAGGGCCCTGCCCCCCCTAACATCACTATATATCAAGGCTAATATGAATGTGATCATTAGACAATTGCTGCTAAAAATGGTTTAAGTTCATGAATTGACCCTCCTCGTAAAGGATTAGCAATGCTTGGCCCCCTAGCTCATTTATTTTTCATGGCTCCGCCACTGCGTGCAACAGCGCACGTTCTCGCCCCCCCTCTCTAAATATCGATCTCGCACTTGTGCATTCCTTCATAGTCTCCCTCCACTCGGCCCCTCGCACCATCTTCTAGCCCCCCACCGGATTTTGCCACACGTACAATCTAGCAGACTCCATGCTTGAACTTAAGCATAATGCACAAACCTCAAAACAACAGTGGTTCTCTTTTGTTCTAGAATCTTTCGTATCATAACTGCCCAAACGTTTTTTCTAGTTGAATTGCCATTTTTTTACTTTATGCTTTACAATGCACAATTACATGAATCATAAAATAGATTAAGGGCTTCTTTGATTCAAAGGATTCTCAAAGGAATTTTGGAGGATTCTAATCATTAGGAATGTTTCCTATCTTGGTTGTTTGATTCATAGGATTGTAAACCATAGGAAATTTTCCATATGATTCATTTGCACTAGATTTCATAGGAAACATCCCATCCACTCAAACCTCTTTGAAAGAATTCTGCGTTTTTTCTATGCACAATCAAACACTCGTACAATCCTGTAGGATTCAAGACGACATTCCACTATAATCCCATGTTTTTCCTATTCCCGCGTTCTTAGCTTTTTTCTATAAAAACTAATTGATTTTGAATGAGATGAACTATAAGAATTAAACGAAGGGCTACATCAGGCATATATGACTCAGAGCTTACATGCTATAGTGTGGTATTTATTCATAATTTGGTTGCAAAATCTGATGCGTGCAATGCATGTGTACCTTACTAGTACTTCGAGTATGTGCAAAACACGTAAATTAGAATACTAATGGCACGCTACACAATGTCTCTCTTACAGTTCATGAAGCCACGTGGCACATGTGGAGGCGTTGTCGTGACCTCCTTGTGTGGATTGATCACAGTGACGTGCTGCTGGTTCCAGAAGAATGTACTCGTCCTCCTTGAGCCATACCGGCGGTACATGCACGAAGCGAAGGTGTGGACGCACGCCACGCACACACTCATTCCCTCGCACGCACACGCGGGTACACGGGTGGATGCAATTTTGTACCAAGATCCACCCCATGTGATAATTTGACGCGTGTAAAGTCGTTCACTTCATTGATGGTCAATTAATACAGCGCATGCAAATTGAGTGGACGTGAAGGCGGAAGAAAGACATTATTACTCCACTGCGCACATGCGAGTAGTTAAATCGTGGGTTGCTAGTAGTACTTCCATTGGTCTCCTTCGTATTTTGTGTCACTTTTTTACAGTAACATAATACTCCCTCCGTTCTTAAATGTAAGTCTTTGTAGAGATTTCACTGTAAACCACATACAGATGTATATAGATGCATTTTAAGTCTAGATTCATTTATTTTGCTCCGTATGTAGTCCACCTAGTGGATCTCTACAAAGACTTATATTTAGGAATGGAGGAAGTATTTACACATTTGAGCAGTGTAGTACTTGAAATTTATGTTCCACTAAACTCATCGGGAGCGCCCTCGAAAGATCTCTCACGGGCAGGCAATGGCTCCCAGGAGCGCCCTAGCCGCGGAGTTGAACATGCCGAGCCGGCGGAGTTGGAGTCGTTATCCCTCGACGGCATGCCCGATCAGCTCAATAAGCACCTCAATAAGCAGAAGGATTTCATCCAAGGCTTGATGGAGTTGCCGAAGAAGAGCCTCGACGACATGCCCGCTGAGCTCAATAAGCAGGGGGAGTTGACCGCCGGCTTGGTGATGTTGCTGAAGAAGAGCATTGCCTCAGAGAAGAAGGCGACCGGTGAAATCCTGCGACTTCAGGAGGACAAGGCAAAGCTCTGCCACAAGATCGACCTGTTGAAGGAGAAGAACGCCGATTAGAAGAAGCTGCATGAGAATAGTAGTTCCTCGATGAAGATGCAGCTGGCCCTCATCATGGAACAGAAGGAGGAGTTGGCGAAGCTCCGCATCGAGCACCCCACTACTGTCAAGGTACGTAATGCGGCCGTGGAACAGATGATGAAGGCTCGCGTCGAGAAATCCCGCGTCATGGACAGAATGAAGAAGATGGCGGAGGAGACGCGCAAGGAGATGGAGGTCATGGAGGCGATGAAGAAGCAGTTATGACTCCACGGCGAATTAGATCATTTGGGGTGATAATATTCCTTCTTCTTTTGCTCTTGTGTTTCATCTTTTGCTTCGGGTGTTTCGCCGCACGTGTCACGTGCTCTGCGAGGCATGAATAGAACAATGCTTTTTTTGAGGGAATGAATAGAACAATGCTAACAATGAGATGACTAGCAAATTAGATCATTTTTATCGCCATATGGCACTGGGCTGCCGTGTTTCATGCTCCTCCGCCGCAGTACTACTCCAGTGGAAACTTGAGTATACCGAACGGTTCTTTGCTCCTCCTCAGGTCATCGGCGCATTTATACGAGCAGTCAAATCACAAGGCCCCGCCTTCCAGCAGTAATGAGCCGTCAAATCACAAAGGCCCTCGCCTCTCGTGAAACCGAGCAAGCTAGACTGCCCCCCTCTAGCCTTTTTAAAAATGTATACTTTTGTACAACAGTAGTATCGATGGATTGCGCCATGGAGCAAAACTTGAAATTAAAAAAAAGGTGGTACATATAGAGAGCGCTCATCACCAAATTATGCATATAGTACTATTAAAAAGGCTAGTCACAATAATGGTGTCCAGCACAACCCACCCCTCAAATAAAACTAAGCATCCTGGAATTCTTTGACAAAACTAAGCACCCTGAAATTCTTTGACAACTAAACTGCTGGCTATATGATGTTGGCCATATATATTGTACGTATATAATGTGAAGAAACGAGTGGTAGTAATATACCAACTAAAAGATGAAATGTAAGAAATACTAGTAGTATGTACATACTGAAGAGTTAAAGTAACGAGAAGAAACATAACATAGTTCTGCTGGGGGCTCAGCACAACACACCCCTCAAATTAAATTAAGCACACCTGAAATTAAACTTTGCAACTATTCCGGTAGACACTGCATTACAACCACCATGAGCAACGACACTGCCACCTTACTCGGAGTCCTCGTCCATGTCCTCGACTTCGTCCTTGTCCCTCTTCCTCTTGGCTGATACTTCTTTGCTTGAACCGCACACTTGGCTCTTGCTCTTCATCCAACCCTTGTAGATATTTAAACAAAGGTAGCCATCCATTGCAGCATAGTGGATGTGGTCTATATCTAGTACATTCCGCTGCCATGCATAACAATGAAACATGTATGGAGGTTTCTCCAGTTTACCGTACGAAGGATGAACCATGGCTCCTGCCAGGGTCAGCATTGAAGGTTGACGAGAGGACACCAGCCGATTCTTCTGGCGGTCGAAGGGGTTGCCTACAACGAGGCCTATCCGACCCAGGACTTCTTTGTCATTCCCAAAGTCTACAGTAACGAATTTGACTAGGTTGCTCTCGAGGAAGTCCTTAAAATCCAGGCATTCAACGTCGTCATGGCATATGTGGTAGACCAAGCATAAGTCATGCACGCAAACCTGGATCATGGCGGGCTTCTTCCTCTCTTCGTCCTTTAGATCCTTCTCTCGTCCCAGGATTGTGATGTACTCAACATCTAGCCCAGCGACCCACTCATCATCTGAGTTTTCGAACGTGCGTCTGAAGCGAGAAAGGCATCCTTTCACCATCACGGAAGAACGGGTGTAGATGACGTCGAACTCATCGCCGGTGTTGGTTCTAACCTTGTACTCACCACTGATCGTGGAGATTTGGGACGCCATGGATTTGGGAGGAGGGTTAGGATTAGTGGAACTGCCGTAATGTGAATGGACGGGACGACTAGGAGCGAACTGTCGTAGTATTAAAGGACGTGCGGGGACGAGTAGGAGCGAACTGCCAGCGTGCGAACGGCAGGGTATTGGCTTTCCATTCTCCCATGATACGGGCTTCCGAGAGCCCTTGGATCTGAGATCGAACGGTTGCATGGCGTGATTCTAGACCTATGGTGAATATCCTATCCTGGAGGGTTATTCTGCAAATTTTCAGCAACTTAGCATGCGACCGTTTGATCTCAGATCCAAGGGCTGCTAGCAGCCCGTATCATGGTCGCGCCTACCACGACCGCCGCGTCGCTCGCGCGGTCGCGCCCTTGGAGATTTAACACGGTGCGTTAGGCTATCTGATGTTGGCATGTCATACATAGTCATCACTTAGTCACTCATACTACAACAAGGTTGGCTATAAGGTTGGCTATAAGTGTATTTATTTATTTTACTCCTCTCTATCTCTTTCTTCGTACTCCCTCCATTCCATAATGTAAGAATGTTTTTGACACTAGTGTAGTGCCAAAAACATTCTTATATTATGGGACACAGGGAGTACTAGTATTTATTGCATTTGCCAAGGAGTGACCTCTTCCAATGAAATGTTGTTGCTAAGTTTGCTTCACTTAGTTAACTATAGACTCAAAATTGTCTTTTCACCTAGGTACACGCGCTTAGCACCGTTTCTTCCTCGGGTCACCAAACTAGTCTCTCTCTTCTTGATTAGCAAGCTTAGCACCTGTAGGAGCAAGTAAGGCTGCTTGTAATGGGAGTAGTATCATGCATGCCAACTATGCAATCTTGATGAGGTGACGTCGAATTAAATGAAGAAAAGAGAGAGTTGAGTATCATAATATGATACTGTAGTATCATATTAAATGATGTGCTACTATGTGTCATGCACCACAATAAATAAACTATCCTATGATACCAACACATGATACTATGCATTACAGATGTAGTATCATATAGAAGTATCATATGCATGATACTAGTATATGATACTCTCCATTACGACCAACCTAAGTACAATAGTGCGCTTTACATGGCATTTTGCATATGTGGAGGAAAGAGAGGCAAGGAAAAAGTGGAGAAGTGGACTCTCATGCAAGAGCCAGCCTCTACTACAGTCTACATGGTGGAGCATTGGGAGAGGCACCTGTATGGAGGTGGTCAGGAATCGGGAGACTCACGCCGGTCATAGCGCCGCAGTTAAAATGATAATGGCAAGTCAAATCACGGGGCCCCACCTGTCCAGCAGTAACTCGATGTCAAATCACACAGCCCTATGTTTGCAGCAACCCACTCCCTCATCTTCTCACGTCTCTGTCGAACCGACTAGGCGGAACTGCCCCGCCTCCTACCGTGCAGGAAAAGCCCCGCCCTCGACTTTTAAATAGTATACAATATACTAATTTTGTATCCATGGATTGCGCCATGGAGCATTACCTCTAGAAAATGGCGGCACACATGTACGGAGTATACAGCATGCCCGTCGAGTTCGCGTCGCACCCCAGACGGTCGGTCGGTCTGGCCCGCTGCTCTCCGAATGGAACACGCATCATATTGCGTTTGCACACACATGTGTGATGACAATTGAGAACCGACCATAGGCACACTCCCGACCCCGCAAGTCGGGTGACTTAATAGAAGAGGGAGACGAGCGATAGTACTAGAGAAGTGTTGTACTACGTTGGTTCCTGGACAATCCCTGCAAGATACGAAAGATCAGTTCGTCCATGCATGTGACCAGACTCCAGCAGACATGCCTGGATTGGCTATCGTCTACATATCGTGCAGGCTGTGTTGTACATGGTTGTAGTTGTGGTGAGAAATCTAAAAAAAGGTTTCTTGTCATCTCGCAAAATTAGGTGTCATGTGCTTCGGATCACTGTGAGGGTTAAACAGCGACAACTGAGTTGGGCTAGTCATTGGGGGCACATGCACGAAGACTACTCGGCTGCCATCTAGGTTAAGCCGGCTATGTTAATTAGGACATCTATCGACAGACCCCTTTTCTATGACTTTATCTTTAATTTGACCTTTGTTCCTCATCTAGTTTGTCCGTCGGGATTCATGTTGTCTCCTTTGGGCAGTGAGGTTATGATTTCTTGTCATGTGGCATTTTTTCATGTTATATGTTATAATCCGGCGCTTCAGATCAAAATTACGACAACTGCGCCTCCGGTCCACATGCATGAAGACTTCTCGACAGTCATTGACGAGGTCAAGCCGCTCTGGTAGACAAAAGAAAACTAGTAGTACTCCACTATATAGGCAGGAGCCTCCGCGCTTGCTTGCTAGTGTTGCTCTCTTCACATTGTCTCGGCCTTTCCAGATCTAAACACGATAGCGGTAGCCACATACACTCTCTATCTCTGCTCACGCTGGTCACAGATCCATCCGGATCCTCTCCGCCGGGGAAGGTGAGAAGGTGCAACATTCACGCGGTCGTCCTCGGCGACGGCTCTTTCCCATTGCTGGGCGCATCCCGATCAGCTTGCATTGCCGTTCTCTCCCAAGCACCGCTGGCGAGGGAGGGCCTCTGATCCCTTCTTCCTCGCTGCCGTAGTGTGGGCAAATCCGGCCTCCCGCTGCTCACCTAGCGACATCCCGACGACCATCAGGTATACCTTCCTTCGAAACCGGCCTTGCTCTACTTCCTAAGCTCCTGACGTTGCTGCATTTGTATCTTCTACTATTTCTTAGGCCCCCTCGTAGATAGGATCGATCGGCTTAATTTTTTATGTTTAAGAGGTAAAACTACTTCATGCACTCGAATCTAGTACTACTTGGTTCAAAGAAGGAAGAAAGGGGGTGGGGGTGGGGGAGGATTTGTTACCTGAATCTAGGACTTGGTCGAAAGAGGAAATAATGGGGGCGAAAAGTAGCAGAGACTGGCTATCCAACTGGTCTCTAGGTCTAATAGGGAAATAAAGGGAAATGCAGTACAAACTCAATATAAACCCGATCTATTGGTTGAAAAAGGAAACAAAGTGGGGACTGGGGGACAAGTCAACAAAGTAAGTCCAACACTAGATTTGCTAGCCTCACACAGTATAAGGTGGCTATACCGAACAAAAATGGGACCAACCCAGATATCCTGTTCTGATGTTTGTTGCCCCGAGCCACTCTTATGTAATGCCACTGGTAAAATGTAGCAGTTGCACTGTTAAAAGTAAGGACACGTTAAACCAATGTTGTTTTCAATGTAATGCCTCCATTAATATGAATCAATGGCACTTCTTTACATGTCCTGCTAAATTTCCCATTAAGATAAGTTGGTTCTTTTCGTTAGAAATGCAACTGTCCTGGTCCGCCTACTCTCCCGTGCCCAAAGTAATGTCGTATTTAACGGTTGTCATAGTTAATCCTAATGCCCACACTAATATCTAGCAATGCCACTGCTTTAGAAATTGCTACTGTCCTTGTAGGATTGCCATTCAGATAAGGAACATGCTTCTTTTCATTTGATGCATGTTTCATCACTTGTTAGTCACCCTCCTTTCCACCTTTTTTGTGCAAACAGAGATATACATTTCACGCTCGATCTTAGTTGAACTGCACAAATGATATCCAAATTATAGTTGAGCATTCCAGGAGCTTCACAACCAACCTTGATGTTGCTCAATTTTATTGCAACTAATGAAGAAGAAGCTCTATGGGTTTCATTTTCTGATGGAAATGGAACCGGGGCTGGAGCCCTTTTCTTAAAGAAAAATTGAAGAAGAAGCTGCTAGCTCACGGGACATTGCTTCATTTTAGGTGAACTGCACCAAAAGGTCCCATGAATTGAATCATCCATGTTGGTGACTGAAAGAGCCAGCTTCAGCATCCCAGTCTAAGCACCCCCGGCCTCCATCCTTGCGACGCACGGTACACCTCGTTTGCCACCTGCTCGACCCTAGTGTCACTGACAAAATTAAGTAATAATACAGTTAAAATAGAGCAAGTGTCATCTCTATCATTTCATTCCCAATGTAGATAAAGAAAGTGCTTCTCTTTGTTAATGTATGTTTCATCAACTAGTCCCATTATTAATGTTTAAGCGTTTCTGCAAACTGGGGTGCTTAATTTTAGTTGATATGTACAAAAATAGAGATTTGAATGTCTCAAGGCACCTCCTTGTACTACCGCTGTACACTGATGTTCATCACTCACAGAAGGTGTATCTGGGAGACTTGGGACGATGTCCAGTATGAGGCGTACCGTATGAGGCATTGCAGGGCCCATCTCGCCCTCGCAGCATGGCATACTATGATACTATCGCAATATTTTCTTCTATTTATTTTGTGTATTTCATCAAGTAGTGCCACTATAATGTAATCACGCTTTTTCATTATCTGTGCAAACAGGGTTATTCAGCTGCATTTTGGTGGAACTGCACAAATGTACGTATGGAACCGGCATATATGCAGAGTGCGAGGTGTGCCAAGTAAAAATTACCGACACTAACCATGCTGCATGCATGCATTGGCATCCACCACCACCAGTGGGATGTGTGGCGCTCTCTGTGGACGGATCTTTCTTGGCAGCAAATCCTCTAACCAAATACTAGTAGCTTATATTGGCAGTTTTCTAGGGAGTACTCTTTTCTGAAAGAAGCACCAATCTATTTTTATTTATTTGTACACTGTGTCACAACTTTGACCCAAAGGTCCAGAGCTATTTTAGGGTGATTGGCGTAGTACTCGGAGACTGATTGTAAGCATGATTTTCATTAGCTGTCACACTGATTGTAAGCATGAGAAGGTGGAAGATTAGGTTAGTGCGAAGCTTACCTTAAACCCTACCGCCGCTGTTGAAACAAGGCGAGCGTCGAGGGAACTGTGGAGAACGGCGGGGAAGCGACATCGCGCCATCCGGCCTCGTCTTGTGGTGGGAGAACGAATACTCCTGTGGCTCCGGCTGGCTCTGCACCCTCACGAATGGCACACCATACTCGATCGATTTGTTATCCTCTGGGTGCTCGACCTTTGACCTGTACGCCTACCACCTCCGCCTGACTGTCGCCTCGGGCGAATCTGTCTACTCCATCGCCCAGAGGAGATACTCGATGAACTCGGAGGACTGCGACGTGACTGCCGCCGAGGAGTACATGTACATCGCCGCCCTCATCACTGCCGTCTCGCTCTTTCGCATACATTGCCACATGGCCCGCACCGTCCTCGAAATCTCCCACTTGTCAAACCAACTAAGGATCTCCTTCAACCTGGCTAACTTTGCCTGGTCGCCGCCGGCGATTTACCTGATTTGCTGCTGCATCCTCTCCATAGATGTCCTTCTGAGTGGTCCGGTGCTAGCTTTGGAAGATGGGAGGTGGTCTTGCAATAGAAAAGAGGAAGAGGCGAGACGGTGGTCTTGCAATAGAGAAGAGGGAGAGGTGAGACGGTGGTTTTGGAATGGAGATGATGGAGAGGAGAGGAGGTGGTTTTGCAATGGAGAAGATCAGAAGAGGGAGAGGCGAGACAGTGGTTTTGGAATGGAGATGATGGAGAGGAGAGGAGGTGGTTTTGCAATGGAGAAGATCAGAAGAGGGAGAGGTGAGACGGTGGTTTTGGAATGGAGATGATGGAGAGGAGAGGAGGTGGTTTTGCAATGGAGAAGATCAGAAGAGGGAGAGGTGAGACGATGGTTTTGGAATGGAGATGATGGAGAGGAGAGGAGGTGGTTTTGCAATGGAGAACAAGGAGAGGAGCGTGCCACAGCGATTTAGGATTGGACGAGAGGGCCGACGCGTTGTGACTGGATCAAAATCAAAATCAATTTACCCTTCAATTAAGAAAGCGACCCCAGATTAACTAGTCTCCCTTTTATTCTGGGTCATAATTGACCATGATTTTCGCACATAAAATATATGTTATATGTTGCAAAAATAATATAATTTGAAAGTACATTCAGATACGAACCAAACGATACAATTTTTGGTGACATGCATTCACATTTTGCTTGTCAAATATAGTACATGGTCAAACTTTGACCCAAAATACGCAAAACAACAAAAAAATACTTCCAAGACCAGCGCCGCTATTCCGCTCTTCTCCTCTTAAACCACCGCCGCTCCTCTCCTGTTCCAATCTAATTCTAGCGCCGCTCCTCTCCTCTTCCATTTCAAAACCACCACCCCTCCTCTCCTGTTCCAGTCCAAAACCAGTGTCGCTCCTCTCCCATTCTAATCCAAAACTAGCGCTGCTCCTTTCCTCTTCCATTCAAAAACCATCGCCAGCGAGTGAAGGTGCTGTGGAGAAGTAGATCGATGGAGGAGTACAACCGATACGTGAGGATCGCAGACGGCGACCCTGTGAAGCTAGCTGGGATGTTGGAGATACAGTCTTGGTTTGACAACAAGGACCAACAGTTGGGGAACATAGCAGAAATTCAACGCCCACAACAACTTGTGTTCTACTCGTGCATAGAAACTACACATAGACCTAGCTCATGATGCCATTGTTGGGGAACGTAGCAGAAATTCAAAATTTTCTACACACCACCAAGATCAATCTATGGAGTAATCTAGCAACGAGGGGAAGGAGAGTGCATCTACATACCCTTGTAGATCGCTAAGCGGAAGCGTTCAAGTGAACGGGGTTGATGGAGTCGTACTCGTCGTGATCCAAATCACCGATGATCCTAGCGCCGAACGGATGGCACCTCCATCAACACACGTACGGAACAGAGACGTCTCCCACGCCTTGATCCAACAAGGAGGAGGGAGAGGTTGAGGAAGAGGGTCCAACAACAGCACGACGGCGTGGTGGTGATGGAGTGGCAGTTCTCCGGCAGGCCTTCGCCAAGCTTACGCGGAGGAGGAGAGGTATTGGAGGGGAGGGGCTGCGCCAGGACTTGGGTGTGGCCGCCCTCCCACCCCACCACTATTTATAGGTGGGGAGAGAGGGGGCCGGGCCCCCTAAATCTCATCTAGGGTTGGGGGCGGCGGCCAAGGGGGGGGAGGAGTGCCTCCCAAGTCAAGTGGAGGCCCTCCCCTTTAGGGTTTCCCCTCTCCCATGCGCATGGGCCTTGGGGCTGGTGCCCCTGGCCCATTAAGGCTAGGGCGCCCCCTTACAGCCCATGCTGCTGTATTGGATGTGGCGGAACATTTTCCGGACCTCCGGACCCCTCCGGAATCCAGCGGAACCTTCTGGAAGCTTCCCGGTACAATACCAGAAAAACCTGAACTTTTCCCGGAAGCCGAACAACAACTTTCCATATATAAATCTTTACCTCCGGACCATTCTGGAACTCCTCATGACGTCCGGGATCTAATCCGGGACTCCGAACAACATTCATTAACCACATACAAACTTCCTTTATAACCCTAGCGTCATCGAACCTTAAGTGTGTAGACCCTACGGGTTCGGGAGACACGTAGACATGACCGAGAAAACTCTCCGGCCAATAACCAACAGCAGGATCTGGATACCCATGTTGGCTCCCACATGTTCCATGATGATCTCATCGGATGAACCACGATGTCGAGGATTCAATCAAGCCCGTATTCAATTCCCTTTGTCTAGCGGTATTGTACTTGCCCGAGATTCGATCGTTGCTATCCCGATACCTTGTTCAATCTCGTTACCGGCAAGTCTCTTTGCTCGTTCCGTAACACATCATCCCGTGATCAACCCCTTGGTCACATTGTGCACATTATGATGATGTCCTACCGAGTGGGCCCAGAGATACCTCTCCGTCACGCGGAGTGACAAATCCCAGTCTCGATTCGTGCCAACCCAACAGACACTTTTGGAGATACCCATAGTGTATCTTTATAGCCACCCACTTACCTTGTGACGTTTGGTACACCCAAAGCATTCTTACGGTATCCGGGATTTGCACAATCTCATGGTCTAAGGAAATGATACTTGACATTAGAAAAGCTATAGCATACGAACTACACGGTCTTTGTGCTAGGCTTAGGATTGGGTCTTGTCCATCACATCATTCTCCTAATGATGTGATCCCGTTATCAATGACATCCAATGTCCATGGTCAGGAAACCGTAACTATCTATTGATCAACGAGCTAGTCAACTAGAGGCTTACTAGGGACATGGTGTTGTCTATGTATCCACACATGTATCTGAGTTTCCTATCAATACAATTATAGCATGGATAATAAACGATTATCATGAACAAGGAAATATAGTAATAATAACTAATTTATTATTGCCTCTAGGGCATATTTCCATCACCAACTAGCGGCGACGGCGACATCCATGGCCAAATATCTGCAACAGAGCGAAAAGGCGGCGATACACCCGGAGGGAGTCGCGCCGGATTACATAGAGCTGCTCCTCTGGGCCATGGAGCAAATAGATTCACCGAATCCGATCGTGAGGGAGCGGTGGTGGGAGTATCGATCCCAGATGGAGCATCCACCAGAGATTGAAGGATCGAGCATCTACAGGGTGTCGTTTGTGAGGGTGTCCTGCCAGAGCGAGCCGGTGGAGTCTTCGTCGACCGAACCCAACTGCAAGAGGAGAAAAGCAGTTGGCCCGACGACGCTTCCCCGCCATCGTCTCCCTCGCTGTTCATATCGTCTCATGGGGCTGCTGTCTGCCGTCAAGGAATAGGAGGGGACTGCCCCCCCTAGCCCAATAGTCAGGCAGGTTATGAATTGTCAGGAGGAGCTTAGGGTTGTCAGTATTTGCAGGTTGTGAATTGTGTTTTGTGTTGTGTATTTTGAGAGTACTTTCAGATATGAATGTCTTTTGAATTTCAGATTTGCAGTATTGAGCATATGAACTATTTTATGAATTCTAGAGATCTATTTTTAGCACTTAAAAAAAGTAGTTTCATAGGAGTATAAAAGTGCAGACAATGTGATTCTCAGAGAAGAAACTGCAAGTTTCAGTTTCAGATAAGAAACTGCAAGTTCAGTTTCAGATAAGAAACTGCAACTTTCAGAGGCAGATCATTTATATTAACACGGCCTTTTCAAACATGGTTAACATCATGTTGGGAGTTTTATTCATGGTGGAAAATGGAACTACCAGCCAGTTAACATCATGCTGATCAACATTCATGCATAGCACATCTTCATATGATGCATAGTCAAAATGCCCACACAATGTCGAGTGTGCGAAACAGAGAGAAAACGAGGGATGAAGTTTTGGCAAGTGTTGGACGTGGTTTTGGGCTGCCCCGTCTAGGCTTTCATTTTTAACATGCGCAACCCACAACCTCGGATGGGAGGTCCATAGGCCTGTTTGTATTTTCTTGAGGGCCGTCATGTATCGACCGGCCTATGGACCTCCCATCCGAGGTTTTATTTTTCCTGAATATCGGCAGCCAAATTTATGTATTTTTTTTAAGAAAACGCAGAGGTCTGTTCTATTTTTCTATATAAGAATAGGAACGCCAGGTCCAACTTATGTTTCCCTTATAACTATATTATATATATTTAAATTATTTTATATGTTATTATATATTATTTTTATTGTCATCATATATTTAACATATACTTACATATGTAAGAAAACAATATCCCACATCTTATTAACTTATAAAAATAATTACTTAACAATAAAATCCTGGATTGTTTTGGCACGAAAATCCTAGTGATTGTGTACAAAAGCTTGGTAAGATTTAAGGACGAATGTAATAATATCACTTATTATTTAAATATATTTATAACAAAATGCTTAGCCCCTTTTTATTTTTTGATAACACTGCTGGCCCAACCCAACATTATAATTAGAATCAGCCCAGCAAAATCGTGTATTTCGAGAAAGTGCAAATGGCCTGTAATTTTTTAGGAAATAAAATAAATGGGCCGCATGGATGCTACACAATTTGTTCACCCAGGCCAACTAATGGCTGTAATTAAAAAAATATATATCAAATTGACTGTAAATTCTACCGCGCAAAAAAAAGACTGTAAATTCTGAAAAAATGGGTTGAATACGTGCCACATTTTTGGAGGCTAGGCCAATAGGTCGAAGCCAACACAAGTCGTTGTCAATTTAGTCAACAAATGATTCTGACATGTTAGCCGTTGGATTTACATCCAACGACCGGCATCCATCTTCAATCTCTCGTCTTCTTCCTCCAGCGCCACCGAGACCACCTCCCGCCTCCTGCTGCTAGCAGCTCTGCTTAGCACGCTGCTATGAAGCGCTACTCCACCGTTGGCCAGGCCATCCCTCCACCCCTCCACACCTCCTGTTCTTCTCTATCGACTGCCGAACCACACCGCACTAGAATCAGTTAACCCTCGTACACCTCTACGTCTGCGACTCTACTCCCGCGTCTTCCCATCTCCGGCTCGTTGTTGTCCGGGGCCTCGCCATCGTCCACCACCTTGGATGCGCTCGGCGCGGCGTGGTCAACATGGTCAACAATGACACCATCGGAAGTAAACTGTGCGTGGAGAGGCTGACAGCCGGGTCCACGGCCGCGCACAAGGAAATGCCTCCTTATTACGCGCAAAATAATGATTCCTCCACCTGACATCTGGGACCCCGGAAGGGCTTCTGTATTTCGCGAAAAAAACGTGCCGCCGCTGACAGGTCGGACCCACCAGCTATCTTCACACGCAAGGAAGTGTCTCCTTATTATGCACAAAAAAATGAATACCCCTTGCTAGCTGGGACCCACCATAGTGGGTGGCTGACTTGTGGGCCTACTAAGTTGACGGGGACGGAAGGCTTTGTTAACTTAGTCAATACTCGAGTGACCGTATGATGTCCATCCAACGGCCATAGTGCTTCTTCAACCTCTGGTCTTCTTGCTCCAGCCGCCCAAAGTAGCGCCAGTCGTGCCGCCTGCTCCTGCCTCCCGTGGTCGGCTGTGATGCCGCGGAGGCCTCACCACCCCCTACTACTCCCACCGCTGGCCAGGCCATCCCTCTAATCACCCACACCCCCTGTTATTCTGCGGCGACAGTAGCGTCACACCGCAGCCGAACCAGTGAACCCTCGTACTCTTCTTTGCATGGGCATCCACTGCTGCGTCTTCCTCGGCTCCGAGTCGTCCCCTTCCTAGGACTCGCTGTCTACCACCACCGTGGTGCTGTCGGCACGACGTGGTCAACGTGGTCAAGGAACAACTTCCATCGGACGTGGACTGTACGTGGAGAGGCTGACAGATGGGTCCACGGCCGCAACAAGGAAGTGCCTCCTTATTACACAGAAAATAACGATTCCTCCACCTGACAGCAAGGACCCATTTGACGGGACACCGTATTTCGTGAAAAAACGTTTCCCCCTGACTGCTGGGATCCACCAGCTACATCTTCGCACGCAAGGAAGTGCGTCCGAGCAAAAAAAAAACGATTCGCCCCCCTGACTGCTGGGACCCACCAGCTACATCTTCTTATGCAAGGAAGTGCGTCCGGGCAAAAAAAAACGATTCGCCCCCCTGACTGTTGGGACCCACCAGCTACATCTTCGCACGCAAGGAAGTGCCTGACAGTCAGGACCCACCTGGTCGAAGCATACGCAGCATTGTCATTCTAGTCGCGAACGTGTACGTACATACTGATCGATGTAGAGGCGCGCACGTGTCGTAGTAGAGGCGCGCACGTAGCATGTACACGTACGTACAGTGGCTAGGGTGCAAGAAAGAAAATACGGCCACGTACATACATACAGGCGGGGTCTCGGACGCCTACTCGCGCATACGTACAGCCAGGGCTCGTGTACATGGCTGGGTCGGAACGGAGAAACAACATCGTCGTCGTGTTCATGGGGTGGCAACGGAATACGTCGTGTTCATGGGGAGGCAATAGAATGCGTCGTGTTCATCAGGAGGCAACAGAACGCGTGGGAGCCAACTGGCTGGGTCGGAACGGAATGCGTCGTCGTGTTCATTGGGAGGGCTTGGATGGAACAGGTAATGGAAACGAGGCCTGGTGTACCGTAGAATGGAGGAAACGGCCTTGTGTTCGACCGGCCACGTTCGAAACAGGATCCTGTTCATCGGGAGGAGTGTGGCGTACCGCAAAACGGAGGAAACGGACCTCCTACGGTCAAAACGGGGGTCCTGTTGATCGGGAGGGGTATGGTGTACCACAAAACGGAGGAAAGGGACCTCCTACGGTCGAAACAGGGGGTCCTGTTGATCGGGAGGGGTGTGGCGTACCGCAAAACGAACGAAACGGACTTGTGTTGGAGCGCTACGGTCGAAATGGGGGTTCAGTTCATCGGGAGGGGTGTGGCATACCGCAAAATGGGACTCCACGGGATACTGTTCATCTCCACCGTCGACCTCCTCCAGCCTCCACGGGCTACTATTCATCCACAGTCGACCTGCTCCAACCTCCACCTGCGACTGTTCATCCACGGGCTCCTGTTCATCCAGCCTCCACCACACGCTAATCCACGGGCTACTGTTCATCCACCCCTCCACGGGCTACTGTTCATCCACCCCTCCATCGTCTACTGTTCATCCAGCCCTCCACGGGGTCGTCCTGTTCATCCAGTCCTCCACGGGGTCCTGTTCATCCAGCCCCAACCGGCTCGACTGATCGGGGTCCTGTTCATCCAGAGGCAACACCACGGGTCCTTTTCATCCACTCCCACCGCTCACTGTTCATCCACCCCCCGCAACGCTCACTGTTCATCTAGAAAGGCACCATCGATCGGCTTCAGTTAGCAGCAGTAGCGAAGGAATCGCTCTATCGGGTTCAGTTAACAACCATCGATCGATCGCTCGGGTTCAGTAACGCGTAGCCTGCAGTGCAATCGCTCGGGTTCAGTTAGAGCCCAACGCCTCGCTTGGGTTCAGTTAGAGCCAACGCCTCGCACACACGCGCGTACGTGTACGAGAGAAATGCGCATCGCTCGGCCCCCGACCGCCCATCGTAACCGGGAACTCGCCGAAATTTTGCCCGCCCTCGCTTCTACCATGGTTTTTTCCGTCATGGACGGCCCAAAGAATGTCATGCAGCTGCGTCTTCGGCCCGCCCAGGACGAAAAACCCATTTTCTGTCATGATTTTTTGTCATAGAAGTAGGATCCCACCACATATGTGATGATACCGGGTTTTGTCACAATTATCGTCATAGAAGTGTCATATGTATTACAGAAAAAAAATTGTTCGGCCCAAAATGTCATGGATGTGTCTTTTTTTGTAGTGCTCTCCACTGCTGAATCTTAATACATTGCTGCTGGATCCTGCTGTGCTCAGCTTATCTGGATGAAGCAAACACTCAAGGACTATGGCATCAACACGAAGAATGTGCCATTCTTCTGCAACAATGAAAGTGCCATCAAGCTTTCCAAGAATCCACTTCAGCACTTGAAGACAAAGCACATTGAGATCCGTCATCACTTTCTCAGGGATAATGTCAACAAGGAAGACATTGATATCATTCACGTTAACACTGAAGAGCAACTGACAGATATCTTCACTAAACCCTTAGATGAGAAGAGGTTCTCCAAGCTGTGGTGTAAGCTAAATATCCTAGAAACCTCAAATTTCCAGTGAATGGACACACATCCTAACGCTTATGCATGTTGATGACTTAGATGTGCAACACAAGAAGTAACATATTTCTTCAATCAATGAAGACTTACCCTCTGAGTGTGAATACATTAACGTGGAATTTGACTTTGGAGCGCCATGATAATTGTGCGTCGTGTCTGGGTCTAATACTTCCTATACGGTGGGTAATGCCACCACCACAATTTCTCGAAGATTTTCATTTGGCGTCATGACTACATTATCTTCACATTTGGATTGTCTTCGACATTGATTTATCTTCAAAATTTATATCTTTGCAATGTTGATTTATCTTCAATGATATTTTTATATATGTGTTCTGTCCTCTACATCATTCACTTATAGCTATGTCTTCACGTTGCTATTTTTCTGAACTAAGTGAATATGATCGGACCCTAACCCCTTCTGTGTTACTCCCTCAAATTCTTTCTGTCTAAGTCATATGCATTTTGTTGACACTTGTCGAATATCTTCTATGTGTCCTTGTCAGCAGAAGATACAGAGACACACCTTTAAAACTGCTTTTAATGTCTTATCCTTTGCCTCAAAACCGGAGAAGCCGGAACGACCACCCAACAATTCAGGCGTGTGTGGGAACATAGATCAACTCATGATAAGTTGCATGCATGCCATGTGTCCTTCAGATGTGAACCGCCAGGGGCACCTGCATAATTGCGTTGCGCCACCCTCCTCCTTCTGATAAATATTTGCCCCCACACGGTCATTATTTCTTCTCCCACCTCGCCATCTCGCTCAAACCCTAGCGCCATCGCTAGCTCATGTCGACACCGGAGACGAAGCACTTAGCTGTCGCGACCTCTTCGACGCCGTCCTCATGCTAGCCACGGACCTCGTCTTCTCCGCCGCTGCTATAGGTGTGTTCCGCCGCCAAGTTACGGCGCGGGAGATTGGACTGCTCAGCCTCCCATCTGCCTCGTCTAGCAGTTCGTCTATGGTAATTAAATCTCACTTTGTACAGTCTTTTTGATCTGTCAAATCCATCCACTTCAACCAAAAGTGGTTTATACACTTCCAAATCTGGATCTGTCTCTTTCTACGTCTCATGCTTTGCAAAGTATGTTCACTTATGCCTCATAACAAGTTGATTCCTCACTTGTACTTATTCTTGGATTCGTAGAAATTTGGAACCGACTTCCCTCAATAAGTGAATGTCTTCACACTGTGAGATCAATGTATTCTAAACTGATTTATCTTCAAAATCTTCTGAGAATGCATATGACCTCTTCCCCTTCCCTCGCAACTCTAATGCTGTCACAGGTACATGTCCGTGGGAGGATCCCTTGGTTCTCATAGTTTGCATTCATTTGTAGAATTCTTACAGTGTCACACTGAATCTCCTGCAGCCAGTTCTTGTTTGACCAGCAGACCGAAGCCTTTCATTGTTCTAAAGCCTATCTGTCTGAATATTATGGCTTCGGAGAAATCTGCACGGAAAGGTGGCAGGCAACACCGAGGCAACACAACACTGGACTTGCCCGCAGATCTATATGAACTCTACAAGTCTGACCCTGAAGAGAGTCACACACAACGCAAGAACCGGATACAATGGATCCGGAGATATTGGGCAGAGTAGTGGTTCAAGTACAAATTTGTGACACCTGAATACGCTAAGAAGAATGCTATCAAGTGCCCATGGGGTGATTGTTTATGCAGAAATTTGGTACCGAAGACAAAGGGTGAAGCTATTGCTCAGGAGTTCTATCCTTGCATGGTCCGAGGACCTCATCCTGAGAATGCCGACCCATCATATCTTTTGTGGTGTCGTGACGACAATCTCTTCAAGTGCAACCTTCAGTTAGCCAAGGATTCAGCTCTCAAGAACAAGAAGGAGTTTGGCTTTGACTTCAACCCTGGCCCATATGCTCCAAGGTCAGATGGTACACGTGAAGACAATAAGAACATAATCGGCCCCTTCGCCAACTTCAATGGGCTTCTATCCCACATTGCAACCCAAAGGGCCGAAGTGGAGCAACCTGCTGAAGATGCAGACTCTGAAGATGCTCCCTTGCCACCGAAGCCGCGGAAAAAGGCTAAAGCTTCAGAGCCCTCTGCTCCTGCTACTCCAAAAGCTTCGATGAAGAAGCCTCTGAAAACTGCACCTCCTGAATCCAGTGTGCAATCTCAAGATTTGTCTCGTGTGTCCAAGAGTACCAAGAAGCAACTGCCCAAGAAGGCTTCTGGGCAACCCCTCACTGCTGCTGCCATTCTGCGCAACAAGGAAGACACTATTGATCTGTCAAGTGATGAAGATCTTGGTGATGAAGCTCTAGAGATGCTGATCAAGAGCAAGCAAAAGGCAGAGATCTTCAGTGATCTGCCCCTCTTTGATGTTGACATATTGAATAACGTCATTGATGAATGGTTTGACGACCAAAGCATCAGCATTGATAGTCTGCAGCTGCCGGTGGCATAAGCGTCACATTTCATGGAGCTATTGCAAATGAATTGGCCTTAGCTTAGAAAATCGGCGAGCTCAAAAACAAAATTGATTATGAGAAGGCGTTGATACGTCTCCAACGTATCTATAATTTATGAAGTATTCATGCCATTATATTATCATTCTCGGGTGTTTTACAATCATTTTATAGCAACTTTATACCATTTTTTGGGACTAACCTATTGACCCAGTGCCCAGTGCCAATTGTTGTTTTTGCTTGTTTTTTACATCGCAGGAAATCAATACCAAACGGAGTCCAAACACAATGAAACTCCACAGAGATTTTTTATGGACCAGAAGGAACCCAATGGACCAGAGCTGCACCTGGGTTCTGCCCACCTCGGTGGCCTCCCGTGACCCCTCTTTACCCTATAAATTCACAAATATTCCGAAATCCATCGGGGTAAACCTAGATCAGAAGTTCCAGCACTGCAAGGTCTCTGTATCAGCAAAAACCAATCTAGACCCCGTTCCGGCACCCTGGCGGAGGGGGGGATCATCTCCGGTGACACCCTTCATCATCCCGACGGCCACCACGATGAGGAGGGAGTAGTCCACCCTCGGGGCTGAGGGTTTGTACCAGTAGCTATGTGTTTGATCTTTCTCTCGTGATCTATATCATGGGCTTTGTTAATATAGTCAGATCATATGATGTTTCGCCCCTTTGTACTCTTGTTATGATGAATTGAATCTTTACCTTCAAAGTTTTGTCTTGTCGAATTGAATATTCAGAGATGAGAACACATGATGTATATCTTGCAATGCGAATACTTGAGGTGACACTGAGGTATCTTATTGATTCACTTGATATGTGTTATGGCATTCAACTCGCGGATGCCCGCGGTGACATTGGGGTAATCTATGCATAGGGGTTGATGCATGTTTTTCTCCAACGGAAACTTTGGGGTCTCTTTATAGTTCTTTGTGTGGATTGAGTATTATGAATATGAATTTGCTTTGGTGTTATTATAGTACGAACTCTAGGATAGATCGAACGAAAAAATAGCTTTGTGTTATTTTAGTATGAACTCTTGAATAGATCGAACGGAAAGAATAGCTTTGAGGTGGTTTCGTGACCTACAAACAATTCCTATCTTTTGTTCTCCGCTAATAGGAACTCAGGACTGATTCTTTATTGCACTTTGAGGGATAATCATATGATCCAACTATGTTAGTTGTTGGATTACGGGTTCCGCAAACCCTTGATAGGTTCGAACTCTAGGGTGCATGCGGAGATCTCAACCTACCCAGCATGTCTACTCACGATCTCCTCAAAGCCTAGCGAGTGGAGCTCGAAAGGACAGAGAGACACAACAGCTTATCCTGGTGCGGGCCACCTTGCGGTGTAATACCCTACTCCAACGTTTTGGTGGATTTCCTCAAGGGGTTGAGGATGAACTAGTACAGTGGATGAACTGGCCTCAGGAGGTGAGGTGCTCTTGAGCTCCGGAGAGCTGGTGAGGTGGTGTGTGTGGAATGGATCTCCCAAGATGCCACTCTATGGTGGTGGCTAAATCCTATTTATAGTGGCCTTGGTCCTCTTCCCAAATGTTGATGAGAAGGGATCCCACAACGGGCAATTTTGAAGGGGGACAGGTAGTACATCCTATCCTCACTAAAGTGGTCTTCGCCTGCGAAAAGCCTCTGGTCGTGACGCTGTGGTGGGCTTGGTGATGACCTCTGTCCTGGTGGTTTTGGTCTTGTTGCACCAGAATGGAAACCTTTGGTTGATTCCTCGAGACTCCACGCCTGCTGCTTGCCTCCTTTGCACCAAAGAGGAAACTGGTACTCTGCGCCCGCTGGTGCCCGCCTGGCCTTGGTCGTCATGGCTCACGTCAGCTGAGCCTCGTGAGGTGCACCTTGCATAGAACTCTCCGCCCCTCGGGAGCCAGCCTGAGGAGGCCGGTCCCCTTGGAGGTCTTGACGTCATCCGCCTCGTGAGGACTGGCCCCTCGCAAGGGTCTTGAGCTTGCCGATGCTGAAGTTGGTCCGTACCAGGCCGTCGATGGAACTGCGCAGTGGGCCGTAGGTAGGCAAGTCTAGGTACCCCCATATCTAGAACACCGACAGTAGCCCCCAGGCCCAAGGCGCGCTCGGACTTGGCTTCTAGGCGAAGCCAAAGGGCAAGTGCGGAGCGCCGCGGGCCCTAACCACCCGCGGACTTGGTCGACACGTGGCGATTGATGGGATGTGGGCATCTCCACTTCCCCATGCTGCCTCGGCAACTGTTTCCATCTGACAAAAGGGTTGCTATTTGCCGCCGTGCCTTCATTGCTCCCCCTTCGTCTCGCTCCAGATCCCCTTCTTCCAACGCCGAAGAAATTCTCCAGATCTGCCGATCCTTCCTTCCAATCCTTCATCCAATGGCTGCTGAAAAAGCCAAAGATCCAACCCCGGTTGCCGGCCTTGCCTGGTTCGAGCGGGCGCTGATCACGCCCTCTGTCGTCGAGGGGAAGCTCCAGACTGCGCTTCTCCTGACGGTGAGTGATGATAACGAGTGGGGGAAGATAGTGCTCCGGGCCGCCTCCGCCATGCCAGAGCCTACAAACAGTATCTTTTATCCCTTCTTCCTGCATAACATCTACTAGGGGCTGATTCCTCCCTTCTCCCGCTTCTTCTATACCGTTCTCCACCATTACAGCCTCCACGCGCTCCACACCCATCCCAACTCGGTCCTCCTCCTGTTCATCTTTGCCTTCTACTGTGAGGCATTCGTGGGGGTGAAGCCCTCCGTCGCCATGCTCCGCCACTTCTTCTACCTCCGCTTGACTGGCGACCAGCCTGCAGGGTGTGTCGGCTTTGTCGCGGCCTGGGGTGGCAACACTATCTCCCATGCTAGGAAGAAGGTAGAGGATACCTGGAACAAGTGGGTCCTAATGGACGCCAAATGCGCCCACGACTAGCTAGAGCTACCAGCCGGGCTCCCGACCTCCGAGAAGGGGTGGTTTTCCGAGAAGATCACCGACCCCCATCTGAGGCCGCTGATGAAGAAGATGGAGGACAACCTGAAGGCCGGCAAGCTGACGGGGGCCATGATCGTCAAGGAGTTCCTGACACAGCGCCTGGCGCCGCTCCGGGATTGCTCCCGCCCCTTGTGGGAGCTAGGGGGCGATGATGACAAGATCCGCCTACGCCAGGACGGCCTTCCTGAGGAGAAGCTGAGCAAGGTGCTGCTTTCCTTGACGGGGAAGGACCTGAGCGGCCCTCGAAATGAGTGCCTCCTGCTGTACCGCTGAGACGACGGAGAGAAGATCGCCACCGCCATGTCTGTCTTCAACGAGTTCGGGCCCGTGCCGATGAGGCCTCCCCCGCCAGCCGCCTCCTTGGTGAACCTGTCCTCCGGCGACAGTTCCTCCGAGGCCACCAAGGAGGAGGGCGAGGGGGAATCCTCTGCCCTGAGGCAGAGGGACCTCCTCGGAAACTTCTCTAATAACGATGAAGAGGACGCGCATCCGGTCATGGAGCTGGCTCGCCCCTCCAAGGTTACCACGAGATCCGGGGCGGCCTCCTCGAAGAAGCAGAAGCGGGCGACCGTGAAGAGGGCCAGGTCGGTGCTGATCCCCCTGGGCAACACTCCTCCTTCGCCATCGTCATCTCGAGTGACACCGACTGCATGCTCTCCCGCTCCCAAGGGCGCTGCTCCAGCCACACCCATGAAGCCCCCGCTGATGGGCCTAAAGAAGAGCTACGTCTTCTCGGACCAGTAAGTGTCCTCCCTTGGTCTTGCTCCTGAATCTTGATGGGATGCTTAGTATCCTTGTTCAATGTCAGGCCGCAGTCATCGCCGAAGAAGAAGAAAGAGGACGCTGAGGTCGTCGTGGCCGAGCGTGTCGGGGCGGCTACCGCAACTTTGGCACAAGGGGGCGCTGCGGCTCCCATGGCTCCAGCGGCGACGTTGTCTTTTCGGGGCTCGGAGGCCCAACCTCGTGGGGATCCGGCATCTACAGCAGGGCTGACCCTGGCGGCATCCATCTCCGTCACGAGTGCTGAGGTCGCAAGGCCTTTGGAGCCCCCAGTCCTTCCTGCTACTACAGCTTCTCCTGTCTTGGCGCCGAGAACATCTCCTCTTTCGCCCGTCATGCTACTGGGCCATGGTGCTCCAGCCACCTTTGAAGGCCTGGAGGAGGCCCGAGCCGCGCTAGACCATCTCCAGGGTGATCTTTAGGGTCCGGACCGACATGCAACATTGGGGCGCCTGGGGCTGGTCTCAGGGTGGCTCCAGGCTGACGCGTCTATCCGGGTGGCCTGGAGTAAAATGGAGGAGGCTCAGATGGTGGCCGGTGTAGCTGCTGCCGAGCGTGACTTGACACAGAAGGAAGCCAAGGACGCCCAGGAGTAGTGCCGCGCGGTGGAAGCCGAGCTGAAGGCCCTCCAGGACCAGCAGGCTGCCCAAGCCAGCCAGCTCCAAGAGCGGGAGGAAAAGCTGAAGGCCCAGGAGCCTGTCATCGTCAGTCGCGACGCCAAGCTGAAGCAGGCGGCCCAGGAGCAGGCCATAGAGCGCGACTGCCTGAAGAGGTTGAAGGAGGAAGCGGAAGCGGCCCAGGCGTCCCTTGCTGAGGCCAAGGAGGCGGCCGCCATGGAGAACAGCACCCTCGGCTCCCTCGAGGCGAGATTTCGCAAGGCCCGGCAGGCACTCTTTGGGAGCGATCCCCCGGGTACAGTGGTGACCCCAAGGGAGAGCCCTGTCACCCTACTTCCTGAGGTCGTGGATGCGCTCGAGGACGTCGTCGACGGGTTTGGCTCCATGAAGGAAGGTGAGGCTCGCTTGCTTTCTTCCTTGGCCCTGATGCGCGCCTTCAGCCACATCTATCTCCGGGACGCTGGCTTCAACTTGGCCGCCTTTCTCGAGCCCATGGACCCCGACTCCTGCGGCTCTGTTGCTGAAACCGTGAAGAGTTCGGTGGACGCCCTGCTAAACAAGTTCCTCGTCATCGGCCCTATGGTTGGGGCCGAGGGCACGGGCAACGCTGTTGATGACAAGGCTCCACAGGCGGGCGACGACGACGGCCAGGGCTGAAGAGGTTCCTTGGTGGTGTTGCTCTTTCCCATTTTTATCTTGTAGCATGCAGCGTGCCTCATGGAGGCATTAAAACTGATGCTTGGAACTGTCTGATTTCGGGTTCCGGCAGACCCTCTAGATTCGAACATTGGGGTGCACGTGGAGATTTAGCCCTCTGCCTACCTGCACCTCACCGCCTCGCTATGAACTAAGCAATCAAAGGAACAACACAAGAGACACAGAGTTTATACTGGTTCAGGCCACCATTGTGGTGTAATACCCTACTCCAGTGTGTGGTGTGATGGATTGCCTCTTGGGATGATGATGAACAGTACAAGAAGAACAGCCTCACGAGGGTCTGTTCTTGGTTGGTGCGATGAACTGCTAGGGGGAGTTCAGTCGCTCTCTCTACTGGTTTCTAGGTGAGGATCCGATTGCCTCTACCTTGTGGTGGCTAGTCCTATTTATAGGCAAAGGCCCAGGGCCTCTTCCCAGAGCGGGAAGGGCGCCAACAATTGGCCATTTTGAAGGGGAACATCTAGTACACTTATCCTGACTAAAGTTGGTCCTCGCCTGTCAAAGGCTTTGGTGGTGACGCCGGCTTGGGCTCCACGATGACTTCCATCCTGCCGTTCTGCTGGTCTTGGTCTTGTTGCACCGAAATGGACGCCTTTGCTTGATGCTCTCGCCTGCGCTTGCCCCCTTTGCACCAAAGAGGAAAGAAGGACACTATGCGGGCTGGCGCCCGCCTGGCGCCCTCGGTCATCATGGCTTGCGTCATGGGCACCTCGCGAGGTACCCCGCCTTGATCTCTCCGCCTCCTCGCGAGCCAGCCTGACGAGGCTGTGCCTGAGGAAGCCTCCTGTCGTCCGCCCCGCGAGGCTTGGCCCCTCGCGAGGGTCTTGAACTCGTGTTGATGAAGATGGGCCATGCTGGGCCGCCCCTTGATCCACACCGCAGGCCACACGCAGGCAAGTCTGGGGACCCCCGTTCCCAGAACGCCGATAGTAGCCCCCGGGCCCATGGCGCACCTGGACTTGGCTGAGCAGAGAGGCGAAGGGGCAAGCGCGAAGCTCCGCGGGCCCTAACAGCCTGCGGCCTCGGGCGCCGCATGGCGGTTGGTTGGACGTGGGCGGCTTCGCTCCCCCACGATGCCTCAGCAACTGCACGAACTGACAAGTCCCTGCATGCAAAAACCGGTCATGATTACCTGCGATCGTGGAGGCCGACGGTTGGCCTCCTCATGCTATAAGTATGGAGCACGCGAGCCATTCCCATCTATCTTCCTCTGCTACTTCTCCTCTCCTTCATCCTCGCCACTGCTCCGCCTTGCCGCAATGGCTCCGATACACCGGTTGTCTGCAAAAGAGGAGGGAAAGGCCCCCCAAGAGGGTCCTGACCCGCTTCCGCCAAAGAAGCGGTTGGTCCTCTGCTGCCGAGATGAGGGTGCGGCCTTGGTGCAAGCGACCGCCGCCAGGGTTCCCGCTGCCTTTGTACGCCCACCTTGAGGGCCCTGTAGGAGCTGATGCCGAGCGCCATGGATGACGCCGCCATCGGCGTCGGCGGGTCACGGCGGTGCGCGTTGTCCCTCCTGGAGTTCATGCTGAGGGCTCCTCCCGAGAGTTTGTGCTCCACGCCGCCATGCCTCCTCGATCTTGGATTCGCCTTCCTCCCTCCTTCGCCTTCGAGATTCCGCCGAGGGGGCCTTTCAGGCTCTGGCTGCAGCACGCCGATTGCCAGGCTCTCGCGACGGATGCGGATGTCGAGGTTGTCTCTCCAGGTAAGGTCTTCATGACCCATGGCTGGGGCGAGATCGCCCGGGTTTGCGAGACGAGGGGTGCCCTCGTGATCCACCTGGAGTTCGATGGCGCTTCCATGATGCTCTTCAAGGTCTTCGACGAGGATGGGCGCCGGCTGGAGTGCTGTCCCAGGGGCAGCGGCAGAAGCTCCGGAGCGGCAGGGACCAGGCCTGTCGTCGCACGTTCTTCCAGCAGCTCCTGAAGCGGCGGGGGCGCTGGAGAATCCAGCGACTCCGCTGAGCACTTCGCGACTCCGGAGACGAGCGACGACAGCTACGAGCCTCCGAGCCTGCGCCGCTCTCGGAGCAGGACGGGCTCGTTAGGCCGCCGCAGCCTCTAATCTAGATGAGGCTGGCGCCGGTGCCTGGCGGCCCACTGTTGATGATGGTGTCCGCTGTGACGGTTCCTGCAGTTAGGACTCCTTAGGATACGCGTCTTTCCTCCTTGCGAGGAACCAAGAACATACCCCGTGGGGGCTTGTAAGGTGTCTGTAGCTCCTTTTGTCGATATGATCCTTATCGTGAAGTGGTGCGAGATGCTTATCCCGTCTTAGCTTAGTTTCTTCCTTTCGAATCTCACGAGGGCTTGGTGCTCTGCGCCGACAGGTCCCGGTCCCAAGGCAGCTTCAGCCGTCGCTGGTATGCCAGGTTGCGATGCCGTGGTCAAGGCCAGGAGGTGAGCGGCCCGGGGTCCAGTAAGAGCCCCTGAGTCGCGATGCTCAGGAGGTCCCCTTTAGCGCTCAAGCAGCCATCGTTTGGTGAGAAAGGAACGCGGCGTTGCTAACATGGAATTGCATTGGATGCGGTGACGGTGCTGCGATAGCTAGTGTTTCCGGAGGGTGACTTATCTCGAGAGTCGGGAACGCCTCCTGGTGCGGCGCTAGGTTCGTGCATTGGCCGGCGAGGGGTTGTCTGGCGAGGTCTCCGCGTGCCTCTTCCCTCTCGCCTTTGCTCCCCTTTCTGCTCTACGTCCTCGGGTCCCGGCCCTCGAGCGGGTCTCAGCCGTCGCTGGCTTGCCAGGTCGCAATGCCGTGGACAAAGCCAGAGGGTGAGGGCTGGAGAGCCGGTAGGAGCCCTGAGTCGCAATGCTCAGGTACCCCCTCTTTAACGTGCAAGTGGTTTGCGTGGACGAGAGTGAAGAGGACATAGTGAGGGCCTCGCCTAGCGTTGCTCCTTGAAGGAGTCCTGCAGGCCCACCGCAAAGAGAATAAAAGTCTGCTATGACAAGCGACGGTCAACCGTTAGTTGCTTCGGAGAGGCGACGAGGCGCTAAAGGCCTGATGAGGTGTATCGGGGCACCCGTGAGCCAGCGCGGGACTCACGGGGCCCTACCCCAAGGCGGGTTGCGCCCGGCACTGGGCCTTAACTTGTGATGTGTTCCTGTAAATTTGGCCAGATGTCGATGCTCTACGTCCTCGGGTCCGCGGCCCTCGAGCGAGTCTCAGCCGTCGCTGGTTTGCCAGGGCGCAATGCCATGGACAAAGCCAGAGGGTGAGGGCTGGAGAGCCAGTAGGAGCCCTGAGTCGCGATGCTTTGGTACCCCCCCTTTAACGCGCAAGCTTGGTTAGATGTCGACGCTCTACGTCCTCGGGTTCCGGCCCTCGAGCGAGTCTCAGCCATCACTGGTTTGCCAGGGTGCGATGCCGTGGACAAAGCCAGAGGGTGAGGGCTGGAGAGCCAGTAGGAGCCCTGAGTCGTGATGCTCAGGTACCCCCCCCTTTAACACGCAAGCTCGGTTCGATGTCGACGCTCTACGTCCTCGGGTCCCGGCCCTCGAGCGAGTCTCAGCCGTCGCTAGTTTGCCAGGGCGCAATGCCGTGGACAAAGCCAGAGGGTGAGGGCTGGAGAGCCAGTAGGAGCCCTGAGTCGCGATGCTCAGGTACCCCCCCTTTAACGTGCAAGCGGCCGATACAAAGGAAGAAGGGGTGCCACGGACAGGCACCAAATGACAAGCATGATGGGTCGAATGCATAGCCAGAAAATAAACGCAAGAGGGATACATGCCGCTGGGTCTGACCCGAGTGACTTGGGGATGATGCAGCCCGAGGGGCGCCCCCAACAAGGTAAGCTAAGAGCATGAACAAAAGGGATACACGCCGCAGGGACGGACCCACGCGGCCTGGGAATGATGCAGCCCTGGGGGCGCTCCCAACTGGAAATGAAACTTGAAATATGTCACCTGATAGTGTTGACGACGAAGGGGTGTTGAAGTAGCAGACGTAGCGGGCTGCGGGAGCCGATCTTCATGAGCCCCCAGGCCCAGGAGCCTCGGGAGGCTCCGGAGGCGCCGGCGGCTCCTCGCGAACCATCTCGATCTCTGCCAGGACTGCGGAACGCCTGGCCTCCTGTGCCTCCAGGATGCTCTTCATGAGGCGCTGGTGCACCGCAGCCACGTTCGGCAAGCCGTAGGGCATGCGAACGTAGCTGTGGGGTGGGCCTTCACAGCGCCCCACGCGTGAGGGCAAGAAGTGCTCCTGAGAGGCAGCTCAGTTGAGCCCTGGGATGTCGATGCAGACGCGCAGCCCACCATCCTCACCTGGATGGGGAGCTGCGGCGGGTAAGCGGCGGCTGCCACTCATGACTCTTGACTCCTGCAACTCCTGTGTGACCTGACTGACGAACTCCTGAGGGTTTGGCCCTCCTTGCTTTGCTCCTTCCCGAGGGAAACATGCTCTGAAACACGCCTCCAAGTGGTGCCCAAGCACCTCCCTTGTGACCTTAGCAAGGTCGGTGGCCCTCTAGGGGGGAGCCCCCGAGCCATGCTTGAGGAGGGCGCCGGGCGCTCCTCCCTATGCGACAGAAGGAGGTGCCCACTGAGCATGCGCAGACCCTGAGGGGCATGCCTCCTGAGGGGTCGGGCCTGGCGATGTCTTCTTCTTCTTGGGAGCGGCTTCGGGGAGCCTCCCGCTCCCGCAATCTGGGTCTTCAAGTGATGCGACCTGAAAAGCTCATTCCAGGGAGCACACTGCGTCTCTTTCTTCACAGGGCACCGTGATGACTCCACCGCTTCCTGGCATCTTGAGGACGTTGTAGCCGTGATGAGTCATGACCATGAACTTGGCGAGAGCTGGGTAGCCGAGGATGGCGTTGTATGGCAGGAAGATGTGGGCGACGTCGAAGTCAATGAGCTCGGTGCGGTAGTTGTTGCGGGCCCCGAAGGTGACAGGGAGGCGGACCTGCCCGATTGGAACTGTGGAGCCGTCGGTGACTCCAGAGAAAGGCTTGGTTGGCTTAAGCTGATCGTAAGGCACTTGGAGATTGTTGAATGTCTCTACGGACAGGACGTTGAGCCCCGCCCCGTCATCGATGAGGGTCCTGGTGACTTGGACGTTACTGATGACTGGGGAGCAAAGCATTGGGAGGACTCCAGCTGTGGCCGCACACTTGAGCTGATCCGCTGAGCTGAACGTGATGGCGCACGCCGACCACCCGAGGGGGCGCGTGGCTTCAAGCTTGGGGAGGACTGCATTCACTTTGCGGGCGAACTGCTTGAAGATGCGTTGAGAGGCTGGGGCCTGAGCTCCGCCTAGGATGCAGGCGTTCACGCGTGGCTCCTGGAAGCCCCTAGCCCCCTCGTCCTGATGATGGTCCTCGTTTCTCCTTGACTGCAGAGGCAGTGGAGGGAGGCCTGCGCGTTTCCTTGCGGGCGATCCTCACAAGGCTGATCCCTCCGGTCTCCCTCGCGAGGCTGATCCTGCCAGCGATCCTCGCGAGGTCGGTCGCGCCACCCTTAGCGAGGGCCGCGGTCTTCCCAGCGTCCTGCGTTCCTTCCTCCTCCTCGGTCGTAGCCACGATCGTTGCGGTCGGGGCGCCGACCGACCCTTCCTTCTCGCACGGCTCGGAGCTCTTGGCATTCGTTGGTGTTGTGGGTGTGGAGGTCGTTGTACACACAGTACCGGCTGCCCTTGAAAGACTCGGGCTGATCTTTGCCCCGCTTGGTGTCTCGTTCTGCCGCGAGCACGGCAGCCCCCTTGCGCTTCACGTCCTTGGCCTTGGATTTCTTCTCTTCTGGGTCTACGGCTGGCAGCTCGAGAAGGGAAAGGCGCCCTTCCTCAGCCCTGGCGCACTTGGTTGCCAGGTTGAACAGCTCCAAGGAAGTGCACAGATCTTCATGCATCGCCAACTCCTCCTTCATCTTGACGTCACACACGCCGTCGGAGAAGGCTGAGATGATGGCCTCCTCGGTCACCCTGGGAATCTTGAGTCGTGCATTGTTGAAGCGCTGGATGTACTTCTACATGGTCTCCCCTGGTTGCTGCTTGATGCGGCGCATGTCGCTTACGACATGTCGCCGGTCGCGGGTACCTTGGAAGTTGGCGATGAAACGGGTGCGCATCTCGTCCCAGGAGGAGATCGTGCCTGGAGCCAGGTTCAGGAGCCAGGTGCGGGCCCCATCCTTGAGCGCCATGGGAAACCAGTTCGCCATGACCTTCTCATCCCCGTTGGCGGCTTCGATGCCCAGCTCGTAGAGCTGGAGGAACTTCGCAGGGTCGGCTGTGCCGTCGTAGTGAGGAGGCATGTCCGGCTTGAACTTGCAGGGCCACGCGACGCTACGCAGCTCGGTGGTGAAGGCGCGGCAGCCTGCCGTGGCCACGGGGGGCCTTTGGTGACGAGGAGCTTGGTCTTGCGGGCCCCCGTGCGCTACAGCTGGGAGCAGCACGGGGTCTTGGTGTGCTGGAACGGGAGCGTGGTCGCGACGGACTGGAGCAGGGAGCACTCGGGCAGCTTCTTGGGGGCAAGAAACCTCTTGGCAGCTCCGCTCTTGCTGCGCTGGCGCTGGACGGAGCGGGTTCCGTCCAGGGGCCACGCGCCTTGGGGCCAGGGCGCCTTCTTGAGGGGGAGGCGGCTGAGGCGCCCCCGGAGCTTTATTGCCCGCGCAAGGCGGGGCGCGGTGCAGCGAGAAGGACGGCGCGGGGGAGCCCTCTGCGGCACGGACGAGCTCGGCGACGCGGTCGAGCCACTCTTCGTAGACGTCGTTGACTGGGCGGTAGCGCAGGAGCTCGTTTGCTGCGATGAGCGCAGCCTGAGCCTCCATGGCCGCGCGGGGCATGCGGGACGAAGAACCGGCCGGGGCGAGTGAGGGAGTGGCAGTGCGGCCGTCTCGCCTCATGGATGGATGCTGGGACGATGCCTGCTGCTCGTTCCCCGCCGGGCCGGTGGCGGCGTTAATCGCGGGCGATGGGGAACGGCGGGGGTGGCCGCCGACGGGGGCCGTCTGGGTGACGCGGGAAGCAAGAGCGGCACGGTGCTCGGCGTGGGCCCGACGAGCGTCTGACATGGATGTGATGGTCGGTGAAGAACAGGGCGGTGAAAGACAAATTCCGGCGCACCCCTACCTGGCGCGCCAAATGTCGGATTTCGGGTTCCGGCAGACCCTCTAGATCCGAACACTGGGTGCGCACGGAGATTTAGACCTGTGCCTACCTGCACCTCACCGCCTCGCTATGAACTAAGCAATCAAAGGAACAACACAAGAGACATAGAGTTTATACTGGTTTAGGCCACCATTGTGGTGTAATACCCTACTCCAGTGTGTGATGTGATGGATTGCCTCTTGGGCTGATGATGAATAGTACAAGGAAGAACAACCTCGCGAGGGTCTGTTCTTGGTTGGTGCGATGAACTGCTAGGGGGAGTTCAGTTGCTCTCTCTACTAGTTTCTAGGTGAGGATATGATTGCCTCTACCTTGTGGTGGCTAGTCCTATTTATAGGCAAAGGCCCAGGGCCTCTTCCCAAATATTGAGCGGGAAGGGCGCCAACAATTGGCCATTTTGAAGGGGAACATCTAGTACACTTATCCTGACTAAAGGTTGTCCTCGCCTGTCAAAGGCTCTGGTGGTGACGCCGGCTTGGGCTCCACGATGACTTCCATCCTGCCGTTCTGCTGGTCTTGGTCTTGTTGCACCGAAATGGACGCCTTTACTTGATGCTCTCGCTTGCGCTTGCCCCCTTTGCACCAAAGAGGAAAGAAGGACATTATGCAGGCTGGTGCCCGCCTGCCGCCATTGTTCGTCATGTCTTGCGTCATGGGCACCTCGCGAGGTACCCCGCCTTGATCTCTCAGCCTCCTCGCGAGCCAGCCTAACAAGGCCGTGCCTGAGGAAGCCTCATGTCGTCCGCCCCGCGAGGCTTGGCTCCTCGCGAGGGTCTCGAACTCGTGTTGATGAAGATGGGCCATGCTGGGCCGCCCCTTGAGCCACGCCACAGGCCGCAGGCAGGCAAGTCTGGGGACCCCCGTTCCCAGAACGCCGACAGGAACAATATGTTTTGTAATAACTAGCTTATGGTTTCGCGGTCTCTTTTTTCGTTTGCTTTATTGTTCTGCGTCGGCAGGGCCCGGCCCAGCGCATACCTCAGCCGCCGTTGGGGCATCCGGATAACCAGGACGAGACCAAGGGTGAGGGGCCACGTGGCCAGTTAGGCTCCTGAAGCACGGTGCTCAGGAGTCCCCCTTGACGTGCGAACAGCTCGGGATAGAAGACGTCAAGGCAAGCCTTGGCGTTCTGCGTTGGCAGGGCCTGGCCCCGCGCATACCTCAGTGCCGTTGGGTCACCCGGATCGCCAGGATGAGACCAATGGGTGAGGGGCTACATGACCAGTTAGGCTCCTGAGACGCGATGCTCAGGAGTCCCCCTTGACGTGCGAACAGCTTGGGAGGGGAGGGATGAAAGTTAGGCCTTGGTGTTCTGCGTCGGCAGGGCTCGACCCCGCGCATACCTCAGCCGCCATTGGGTCATCCGGATCGCCAGGACATGAGCAATGGGTGAGGGGCTACGTGGCCAGTTAGGCTCCTGAGGCACGATGCTCAGGAGTCCCCCTTGACGTACGAATAGACCATCATACCTCTCCTCGTCGGGCTCTCGCTCGGGAGGGGCGCGCGAAGACCAGGTCCGTGGTACCTGGCAAGGTGGCGTATGATACGTCCATTTTGCACCATGCTTTTATATCAATATTTATTGCATTATGGGCTGTTATTACACATTATTTCTCAATATTTATGGCTATTCTCTCTTATTTTACAAGGTTTACCATGAAGAGGGGGAATGCCGACACCTGGGATTCTGGCTAGAAAAGGAGCAAATGTTGGAAACCTGTTCTGCACAACTCCAAAAGTCCTGAAACTCCACGAAACCACCTTTTGGATTTATTAAGGAATTATGAGCAAAAGAAATAGGCCAGGGGGCCCACACCCTGTCTAGGAGACAGGGGGCGCCCCCCCTAGGGCGCGCCCCCTATCTCCTGGGCCCCCTGGTGGGCCTCCGGCGACCATCTTCTGCTATATGAAGGGTTTTGTCCTGGAAAAATTCATGGGCAAGCTTACGGGACGAAACTCCGCCGCCACGAGGCGGAATCTTGGCAGAATCAATCTAGGGCTCTGGCGGAGCTATTCTGCCGGGGACACTTCCCTCCGGGAGGGGGAAATCATCACCAACGTCATCACCAACGATCCTCTCATTGGGAGGGGGTCAATCTCCATCAACATCTTCACCAGCACCATCTCCTCGCAAACCCTAGTTCATCTCTTGTATCCAATCTTGTATCCAAAACCACAAATTGGTACCTGTGGGTTGCTAGTAGTGTTGATTACTCCTTGTAGTTGATACTTATTGGTTTACTTGGTGGAAGATCATATGTTCAGATCCTTAATGCATATTATTACATCTCTGATTATGAACATGATTATGCTTTGTGAGTAGTTACTTTAGTTCCTGAGGACATGGGTGAAGTCTTGCTATTAGTAGTCATGTGAATTTGGTATTCGTTCGATATTTTGATGAGATGTATGTTGTCTCTCCTCTAGTGGTGTTATGTGAACGTCGACTACATGACACTTCACCATTATTTGGGCCTAGAGGAAGGCATAGGGAAATAATAAGTAGATGAAGGGTTGCTAGAGTGACAGAAGCTTAAACCATAGTTTATGCGTTGCTTCGTTAGGGGTTGATATGGACCCATATGTTTAATGTTGTGGTTAGGTTTACCTTAATACTCCTTTTTGTAGTTGCGGACGCTTGCAATAGGGTTTAATCATAAGCGGGATGCTTGTCCAAGTTAGGGCAGTACCCAAGTGTCGGTCCACCCACATATCAAATTATCAAAGTACCGAACGCGAATCTTATGAACGTGATGAAACTAGCTTGACGATAATTCCCAATGTGTCCTCGGGAGCTTCTTCCTTATTATTAGAATTTGTCCAGGCTTATCCTTTGCTACATAAAGGATTGGGCCACCTTGCTGCACTTTATTTACTTCATTTACTTTTGCTCGTTACTATTTATCTTATCACAAAACTATCTATCACCTACTATTTCAGTGCTTGCAGAGAAAACCTTACTGAAAACCGCTTATCATTTCCTTCTACGCCTCGTTGGGTTCGACACTCTTACTTATTGAAAGGACTATGATAGATCCCCTACACTTGTGGGTCATCAAGACTCTTTTCTGGCACCGTTGCCGGGGAGCATAGCTCTCTTGGTGAGTGGAACTTGGTAAGGAAACATTTATATAGTGTGCTGAAATTTTCTGTTACTTGTCACTATGGAAACTAATCCTTTGAGTGGCTTGTTTGGGGTATCTTCACCTCAACCATAAGAGCAAAGAGATGTTCCTCAACCAACTGAACTTTATGAAAATATTCACTTTGAGATTCCTTCGGGTATGATAGAAAAACTGCTAGCTAATCCTTTTGCAGGAGACGGAACTTTGCATCCTGACTTACACCTTATCTTTGTGGATGAAGTTTGTGGATTATTTAAGCTTGCAGGTATTCCAGATGATGTTATCAAAAGTAAGGTCTTACCTTTATCTTTGAAGGGGGATGCAATGACATGGTATAGGTTATGTGATGATACGAGATCTTGGAATTATAAGCGATTGAAATTGGAATTTCATCAGAAGTTCTATCCTATGCATCTTGTTCATCGTGATCGTAATTACATATATAATTTCTGGCCTCGCGAAGGAGAAAGCATCGCTCAAGCTTGGGGGAGGCTTAAGTCAATGTTATATTCATGCCCCAATCATGAGCTCTCTCGGGAAATGATTATTCAGAATTTTTATGCTCGGCTTTCTCTTGATAATCGCAACTTGCTCGATACTTCCTGTGCTAGTTCCTATATGCTGAAGACTATTGATTTCAAATGGGACTTATTGGAAAGAATTAAACGCAACTCTGAAGATTGGGGTTCCGACGATGGTAAGGAGTCAAGTATGACACCTAAGTTTGATTGTGTTAAATCTTTTATGGATACCGATGCTTTCCGTGGATTTAGCTCTAAGTATGGACTTGACTCTGAGATAGTAGCTACTTTTTGTGAAACTTTTACTGCTCATATTGATCTCCCTAAAGGGAAGTGGTTTAAATATAATCCTCCTATTGAAGTGAAAGTAGTTGCACCTATTACAGTCGAAGAAAAGACTATTACATATAGTGATCCTATTATTCCTATTATACACCTCCTGAGCAAATTAATGTTGAACCTAGTATTGCTATGATTAAAGATCTCTTGGATGAAGACTTAGATGGGCATGTTATTTCTTTCGTGGGTGAAACTGCTAATATTGCTAGACCCGATACTAAGACACGTAGATCTGTTGTAGGCACGACTGTTATTTCTGTTAAAATAGGATATCATTGTTATCATGACTTATGTGATATGGGTGCTAGTGCTAATGCGATACCTTATGATCTTTATAAAGAAATTATGCACGATATTGCACCTGTTGAATTAGAAGACATTGATGTTACTATTAAGCTTGCTAATAGGGACACCATTAAACCTATTGGGATTGTTAGAGATGTTGAAGTCTTGTGTGGAAAGATTAAATACCCTGCTAATTTCCTTGTTCTTGCCTCCCCACAAGATAATTTTTGTCCCATTATTTTTGGTAGACCTTTCTTGCATACTGCTAGTGCTAAGATTGATTGTGAAAAGAATATTGTCACTCTTGGCATAGATGGTATGTCTCATTAGTTTAATTTCGCTAAGTTTAGTAGACAACCTCGTGAAAGGGAACCACCTAGTAAGGATGAAATTATTGGTCTTGCTTCCATTGCCATTCCCCCAACTGATCCGTCAGAACAATATTTGTTAGACCATGAAAATGATATGTTTACGAAGGAAATGGAAGAAATGGACGAAGTGTTCCTTAAACAAGAACCTATGCTAAAACATAACCTTCCCGTTGAAATTCTTGGGGATCCCCCTCCACCCAAGGGTGATCCCGTGTTTGACCTTAAACCGTTACCTGATAATCTCAAGTATGCTTATCTTGATGAAAAAGAAATATATCCTGTTATTATTAGTGCTGACCTTTCAGAGAAAGAAGAAGAAAGATTATTGAAAACTCTTAAGAAGCACTGAGCTGCTATTGGATATACCTTGGATGATCTCAAGGGCATTAGCCCCACATTATGTCAACACAAAATTTCAGTGGAGAAAGATGCCAAACCTGTTAGAGATCCTCAAAGACGATTAAATCCCAAAATGAAGGAAGTGGTGAGAAAGGAGATACTAAAACTCCCTGAAGCAGGTATTATTTATCTCGTTGCTGATAGTGAATGGGTAAGCCCTGTCCATTGTGTCCCTAAAAAGGGAGGTATTACCGTTGTTCCTAATGATAAAGATGAATTGATCCCCCAAAGAATTATTACAGGCTATAGGATGGTAATTGATTTCTGTAAGTTAAACAAAGCCACTAAGAAAGACCATTACCCTTTACCTTTTGGTTATTCTGGCTTCTCTCAAATACCGGTGTCAGCGGGGGATCAATCTAAAACTACTTTTACTTGCCCTTTTGGTACTTTTGCTTATAGATGTATGCCTTTTGGTTTATGTAATGCACCTGCTACCTTTCAAAGATGCACGATGGCTATATTTTCTGATTTTTGTGAAAAGATTTGTGAGGTATTCATGGATGACTTCTCCATCTATGGATCCTCTTTTGATGATTGTTTGAGCAACCTTGATCGAGTTTTGCAGAGACGCGAAGACACTAGTCTCGTCCTGAATTGGGAAAAGTGTCACTTTATGGTTAATGAAGGCATTGTCTTGGGGCACAAGATCTCCGAGAGAGGTATTGAAGTTGATAAAGCCAAAGTTGATGCTATTGAAAAGATGCCATGTCCCAAGGACATAAAAGGTATAAGAAGTTTCCTTGGCCATGCCGGTTTTTACAGGAGGTTCATTAAGGACTTTTCTAAAATCTCTAGGCCTCTGACTAATTTATTGCAAAAAGATATTACTTTTGTCTTTGATGATGATTGTGTAGAAGCATTTGAAACACTTAAGAAAGCTTTGATCACAGCACCTATTGTTCAGCCACCTGATTGGAATTTGCCATTTGAAATTATGTGTGATGCTAGTGATTATGCTGTAGGTGTTGTCCTAGGGCAAACAGTTGATAAGGAATTAAATGTTATCCAATGCTAGTAAGACTCTTGATACTGCCCAGAGAAATTATGCTACTACTGAAAAAGAGTTCTTAGCAGTTGTGTTTGCATGTGATAAGTTTAGACCTTATATTGTTGATTCCAAAGTTACTATTCACACTGATCATGCTGCTATTAAATATCTCATGGAAAAGAAAGATGCTAAGCCTAGACTCATTAGATGGGTTCTCTTGCTCCAAGAATTTGACTTGCATATTATTGATAGAAAGGGAGTTGAGAACCCAGTTGCAGATAACTTGTCTAGGTTAGAGAATGTTCTTGACGACCCACTGCCTATTAATGATAGTTTTCCTGATGAAAAATTAGCGGTTGTCAATGCTTCTCGTACTGCTCCTTGTTATGCTGATTATGCTAATTACATTGTTGCTAAATATATACCGCCTAGTTTCACATACCAGCAAAAGAAAAAGTTCTTTTATGATTTAAGACATTACTTTTGGGATGATCCGCACCTTTATAAAGAAGGAGTAGATGGTATTATTAGACGTTGTGTGCCTGAGCATGAACAGGAACAAATTCTACGCAAGTGTCACTCCGAATCTTATGGAGGACACCACCCGGGAGATAGAACTGCACACAAGGTATTACAATCTGGTTTTTATTGGCCTACTCTCTTCAAAGATGCTCATAAGTTTGTCTTATCTTGTGATGAATGTCAAAGAATAGGTAACATTAGCAGACGTCAAGAAATGCCTATGAATTACTCTCTTGTTATTGAACCGTTTAATGTTTGGGGCTTTGATTATATGGGACCTTTTCCTGCCTCCAATGGTTATACACATATTTTAGTTGCTGTTGATTACGTTACTAAGTGGGTAGAAGCTATTCCAACTAGTAGTGCTGATCATAACACTTCTATTAAAATGCTTAAAGAAGTTATTTTTCCAAGGTTTGGAGTCCCTAGGTATCTTATGACTGATGGTGGTTCACACTTTATTCATGGTGCTTTCCGTAAGATGCTTCCTAAGTACGATGTCAATCATAGAATTGCATCTCCTTATCACCCACAGTCTAGTGGTGAAGTAGAGTTGAGCAATAGAGAGCTCAAATTAATTTTGCAAAAGACTGTGAATAGATCTAGAAAGAATTGGTCCAAAAAACTTGATGATGCATTATGGGCCTATAGAACTGCATACAAAAACCCTATGGGTATGTCTCCATATAAGATAGTTTATGGAAAAGCATGTCATTTACCTCTTGAACTTGAACATAAAGCATATTGGGCTATTAAAGAGCTCAATTATGACTTCAAACTTGCCGGTGAGAAGAGGTTGTTTGATATTAGCTCACTTGATGAATGGAGAACCCAAGCATATGAGAATGCCAAGCTCTTTAAAGAAAAAGTCAAACGCTAGCATGATAAGAGGATACAAAAGCGTGAGTTTAACGTAGGAGAATATGTGTTATTATTCAACTCTCGTTTAAGATTTTTTGCAGGAAAACTTCTCTCAAAATGGGAAGGTCCCTATGTTATCGAGGAGGTCTATCGTTCCAGTGCTATAAAAGTTAACAACTTCGAAGGCACAAATCTGAGGTTGGTTAATGGTCAAAGAATCAAGCATTATATTTCAGGTAATCCTATCAATGTTGAAACTAATGTTATTGAAACCATAACCCCAGAGGAATACATAAGAGACACTTTCCAGAATGTTCCAGACTCCGAAAAGGCATAGGTACGTGGTACGGTAAGTATACCGACTCCAAAACAACTCTAATGGCAATTTTTATCAGTTTTGGATTATTTCAGAATTTTAGGAAGAAAGAAGTAGTCCAAAAGGGACACGAGGCTTCCACGAGAGAGGAGGGTGTGCCCCCCCTGTAGGGCGCGCCCCCTGTCTCGTGGGCACCTCATGTGCCGCCCGGACTCCGTTTTCTTGTATGTTATGTATTTTGGTCGGTAAAAATTCATTATATATACTCCCGAAGGTTTTGATCACCGTATCACGCAAATATCCTCTGTTTTCGTTTCGAGCTGTTCCTGTTGCAGATTTGGAACAAGATGTCGTCCCAAGATTCGGAGGGAGAGAGTTACATGGCTGATTATATTGCAAATCCAAAAGTATATACAGATGTGGAACATTATGGCTGGACCACAGAGGAAGAAGAAGACTATGATCCAAAGAGGAAGGAGGAGACAAGCTGTGATGAAGAGGATAGTCCACTACCTCAACCTGGTGATATGCATGTGGAGTTCAAAAAGTCAAGCCTCACTAAGGTCCAATCTATCCCACCACGTTTTTTGCATGACAGCAAGGCAGCACTATGCAAAAAGAAAATGAAACTTGAGCTCGAGAATGAAGATCTAAGGGAGGAAAACTTTAGCCTCAGACGCAAGCTAGAGAAGAAAAATGCAACAACTCCCACTCCACCATCTCCAAAGAAATAATCACATGGGTCCCCTTGGCAACTGCCAAGCTTGGGGGAGGTGCCTCGATATCGTATCACCATCACACTCCTATCTTTACCGCTTTATTTATTTCGATCCTTTTAGTAGTATCTTGATCAAGTAGTTTTGAGTTTTGCCTTGTGATTTCTTTTTGTAAGAGAGTCCGTGTGCTATCTATAATAAAGATGAGTGTTGAGTCAAGGGCTTTGATATGTTGCTATGACCTTGAGAAAGTAGAAAGAACAAAAGAGTTCATATTGATCTTATGGATAGTGATAACTTCACACATAGAAAGTATGAGGCATAAAAATTGTTGAGAGTTGATGAATGTAGCCTTGGTTATCATTGCAATTAATAGGAAGTGATAAGGAAAGAGGGGTTCACATATAGATATATTATCTTGGATATCTTTTATGATTGTGAAGCACTCATTAAGTATGACATGCTAAAAGTGTTGATGTTGGACAAGGAAGGTAACGTAATGGTTTATTTTTTCCGACATCTCAGTTAAAGTATATTGTCAGTGACCTTCTAAACATGTTGAGCTTGCCTTTCCCCCTCATGCTAGCCAAAACTCCTTGCACCAAGTAGAGATACTACTTGTGCTTCCAAATATCCTTAAACCCAGTTTTGCCATGAGAGTCCATGATACCTACCTATGGATTGAGTAAGATCCTTCAAGTAAGTTGTCATCAGTGCAAGCAATAAAAATTGCTCTCTAAATATGTATGACTTATTAGTGCAGAGAAAATAAGCTTTGTACGAACTTGTTGTGGAAGTAATAAAAGTGACGGACTGCATAATAAAGGTCCACATACAAGGGGCAATATAAAGTGACATTCTTTTGCATTAAGATTTCATGCATCAACCCTAAACGCGCATGACAACCTCTAGTTCCCTCTGTGAATGGCCTATCTTTCACTTTATGTTTTTACTTTATGCTTGAGTCAAGGTGATCCTCACCTTCCCACTTTTTCATTTTATCCTTTGGCAAGCTCCTCGTGTTTGAAAGATCATGATACATATATCCAATTGGATGTAAGTTGGCATAGGCTATTATTGTTGACATCACCTAAAGGTGAATACGTTGGGAGGCAGCACAATAAGCCCCTATCTTTCTCAGTGTCCGGCTGAAACTCTATAACCACAAGTATTGAGTGAGTGTTAACAATTATAGGAGACTATGAGATAGTTGAGTATGTGAGCTTGCTGAAAAGCTCTGTTATTGACTCTTTCTAATGTTATAATAAATTGCAATTGCTTCAATGACTGAGATTATAGTTTGTTAGTTCCCAATGAAGTTTATGAACCATACTTGACTTTGTGAATTGCTTATTACTTGAACATAGGAAATCATATGACAAAATCCATATATGTTGTTGTTATTAGAATGATCATGATGCCCTCATGTCCGTATTTTATTTTTATCGACACCTCCATCTCTAAACATGTGGACATATTTTTCGATTTCGGTTTCCGCTTGAGGACAAGCGAGGTCTAAGCTTGGGGGAGTTGATACGTCCATTTTGTATCATGCTTTCATATCAATATTTATTGCATTATGGGATGTTATTACACATTATATCTCAATATTTATGGCTATTCTATCTTATTTTACAAGGTTTACCATGAAGAGGGGGAATGCCGACAGCTGGAATTCTCGCTGGAAAAGGAGCAAACGTTGGAAACCTATTATGCACAACTCCAAAAGTCCTGAAACTCCATGAAACCACCTTTTGGATTTATTAAGGAATTATGAGCAAAATAAATAGGCCAGGGGGCCCACACCCTGTCTAGGAGACAGGGGGGCGCCCCCCCTAGGGCGCGCCCCCTATCTCCTGGGCCCCCTGGTGGGCCTCCGGCGACCATCTTCTGCTATATGAAGGGTTTTGTCCTGGAAAAATCCATGGGCAAGGTTATGGGACGAAACTCCGCCGCCACGAAGCGGAACCTTGGCGGAATCAATCTAGGGCTCTGGCGGAGCTGTTCTGCCGGGGACACTTCCCTCCGGGAGGGGGAAATCATCACCAACGTCATCACCAACGATCCTCTCATTGGGAGGGGGTCAATCTCCATCAACATCTTCACCAGCACCATCTCCTCTCAAACCGTAGTTCATCTCTTGTATCCAATCTTGTATCCAAAACCACAAATTGGTACCTGTGGGTTGCTAGTAGTGTTGATTACTCATTGTAGTTGATACTTATTGGTTTACTTGGTGGAAGATCATATGTTCAGATCCTTAATGCATATTATTACACCTCTGATTATGAACATGATTATGCTTTGTGAGTAGTTAATTTAGTTCCTGAGGACATGGGTGAAGTCTTGCTATTAGTAGCCATGTGAATTTGGTATTCGTTTGATATTTTGATGAGATATATGTTGTCTATCCTCTAGTAGTGTTATGTGAACGTCGACTACATGACACCTCACCATTATTTTGGCCTAGAGGAAGGCATAGGGAAGTAATAAGTAGATGATGGGTTGCTAGAGTGACAGAAGCTTAAACCATAGTTTATGTGTTGCTTCATTAGGGGTTGATATGGACCCATATGTTTAATGCCGTGGTTAGGTTTACCTTAATACTCCTTTTTGTAGTTGCGGATGCTTGCAATAGGGGTTAATCATAGGTGGGATGCTTGTCCAAGTTAGGGCAGTACCCAAGTGTTGGTCCACCCACATATCAAATTATCAAAGTACCGAGCGCGAATCTTATGAACATGATGAAACTAGCTTGACGATAATTCCCAATGTGTCCTTAGGAGCTTCTTCCTTATTATTAGAATTTGTCCAGGCTTATCCTTTGCTACATAAAGGATTGGGCCACCTTGCTGCACTTTATTTACTTCATTTACTTTTGCTCGTTACTATTTATCTTATCACAAAACTATCTATCACCTACTATTTCAGTGCTTGCAGAGAAAACCTTACTGAAAACCGCTTATCATTTCCTTCTGCTCCTCGTTGGGTTCGACACTCTTACTTATCGAAAGGACTATGATAGATCCCCTACACTTGTGGGTCATCAGCGTACGCCAGGCGTGACTTGAGCGTAGCCCCCGTGCCCAGCCCCCTCACGCTACCATCCCAAGGGAGAGCAGCACGGTGAGGCTAAGCACTGAGCCCGGAAGCTCCCTGAGGTTAATGCAACCGCGAGGCTACCCCCAGTTGTTTATCACCAGTGTGGAGCATAGCGCTTCCGCTCTTGCACGGGCATAGCCGCTCCTCGACAGTGTCGATGGCTAGCGCGGATCATGGTACTTCCACTGGTGCGTGGGAAAGGGATCCCTCTGAGGATAGCCCCCAGGGCGTGTACAACCCCACCCTGACACGTGACTTGCATGGCAGGGCTGGAGGAGGTGTGTATGGGCACCCGTGAGCCAGCGCGGGACTCGCGAGGCCCTACCTCAAGGTGGGTTGTGCCTAAATTTGATCGGGAACTCTTGTGTCAATCCTGCAAGATGGTTAGGCAACCTGCACCGAATGAGTCTCCTGAGGTTATTGCATGAGAAGGCCAGACACCAACGATGCAAGGAGGTGATGTGAACGGGGCCGGCCCATAAGACAGAGCTTAGCCGTTGGGTTTATCAACATTGCAGGGATGGACCCGAGCACAGACGCCGTGCCCAGTCTTCTCATGCAAAGATCCTGAAGAAAAACAACCAGCGCGCGGTTCCCATGGCCACGGGGCACCTGGTCGCACGCCCTCACTCATCCGCCCGCGATTAGCTCATGCGAGAACAAGGCACCTAGGGCCATGGGAGGTGACGTACACGGGAACTGGCCCGTGAGCCAGAGCTCAACCTCTTGGATTCAGCGACGTTGCAGGGACGGACCTGAGCCCAGACGTTGTGCCAGTCCTTAATCATGAGGTGGTCATGGGTGGGCTCGCAAGGGTGCGAGACGTTCTTGGCGACGAGCGCTGGTCAAGCAGTTGATAATCTCAAGGCAGCTCATAAGGGAAGGTAAACTAGTTCTGATAGACGCAAAAGAGATACATGCCGTAGGGCCGGACCCACACGGCTTGGGGATGATGCAGCCCGAGGGGCGCCCCCAAACTGAACAAACTAGAGAGGTGTCACCTGGTACCTTTGCTGAAGAGATGTCGGGGCAGTGGAAGATGCGCGCTACTGTAGTCGTTCCTCACAAGCCGCCTTGGTCCTGAGCCTCGGGAGGCGCCGGGGGCCTAGGAGGCTCCTGAAGATGCACCTCCATCTCCGCCAGGACTGCCCGGTGCCTACCTCACGAGCCGCCAGGGCGTACCGCATGCAGAGCTGGAATGCCACAGCCGCGCTCGGCAGGCCGAAGGGCATGCGAACGTATCTGTGAGGGGGACCCTCGCATCGGCCGGCACGGGACGGCCAGAAGAGCTGCCGAGATGCAGCCCTGTTGAGCCCTGGGATGTCGATGCAGACACGGAACTCCTTGCCCTCTCCAGGGAAATGAGCCGCTCCTAGTGGGGGCGGTGATCACCCTGCAGAACCCTTGCTTCCTGAATCTCCTCGACTGCCTTGCTGATGAACTCCTGAACACCTGGCGCCTAACGCCCTGCGCCTTCTCCTGGGAAGCATGCGCTGAAGCATGCCTCCACGTGGTGCCCGAGTGCCTCCTTCGTGACGCTGGCTAGGTCTGAGGCCCTATAGAGGAGAGCCCCCGAGCCCAGCATGAGAGGGACACCGGCACGCCTTCCTATGCGATAGGTAAAGGCGCCCATCCAAGGACACGAGGCTACAAACGGCGCTGTCGGGCGATGCTTTTTTCCCGAGACCCCTGATCCAGCTGAAGCTTCTTCGTCTTAGGGGCGACCTCAGGAGGGAGGACGCCGCCCTCGTCTTCAGGGTTCTCGGCCGCTGTAGCCTGGTAGGCGTGCTCGAGGGAGCACACCGCGTCCTTCTCCTTGCAGGCGACCGTGATGATGCCGCCGCTTCCTAGCATCTTGAGGACATTGTAGCCGTGGTGTGTTGCCGCCATGAACTTGGCCAGTGCTGGGTAGCCGAGGATGGCGTTGTACGACAGACGAATGTCAGTGACATCAAAGTCAATGAGCTTGGTGTGGTAGTTGTTGCGTTCGCCAAAGGTGACAGGGAGGCAGATCTGCCCTATCGAATGTGTGGAACCATCGGTCACTCCTGAGAATGGCTTGGTAGGATGCAGCTGGTGATACGGCACTTGGAGCCTGTTGAACGCATGGACAGAAAGAACATTGAGCCCTGCTCCACCATCGATGGGGGTCTTGGTGACAACCACGTTACTGATGACAGGCGAGCAGAGCATCAGGAGCGCGCCAGCTGTGGCCAACACACTTGAGCTGATCTGAGGAGCTGAAGGTGATGGCGTACTTGGACCACTTGAGCAGGCGAGTTGCCTTGGGTTTGGGGAGCACTGTGTTCACTTTGCGCGCAAACTGCTTGAAGATGCGATGAGAGGCTAGGGCCTGAGAGCTACCCAAGATGCAGGCGATGGCTCGAGGCTCCTAGAAGCCCCCAGCCCCTCGTCCTGGTGATGATCTTCGTTCCTTCTTGGTGGTGGAGGCAGCGGAGGAAGACCGACATTTCCCTGCGTCCGGTCGTCGCGAGGCTGGTCCCTCCATGCACCCTCGTGAGGCTGGCCCTGCCAGCAGACCTCCTGAGGCTGGTCATGCCACTCCTGGTGATGATCGCGGCCGTCCAGTCGTCCTCCACCTCGGCCGCCTCCGCGACCATAGCCTCGATCGTTGCGCTCGGGGCGTTGACCGAGGCGACCGTCACGGAGGGCCCTGAGATCCTAGCAGTCATTGGTGTTGTGGATGTGGACGTTGTGGAAGATGGAGAACGGTCGGCTACTCTTGGATGACTCGAGGTGGTCGCAGCCGCGCTTCCTCTCCGGCTCGGCCGCAAGCACAGCGGGCCCCTTGCGCTTCACGTCCTTGGCCTTGGCCTTCTTGTCTTATGGGTCAGCATCAGGGAGCTTGAGGAGGAAGAGGCGTCCCTTTTCAGCCCTCGCGCACTTGTTCGCCATGTTGAACATCTCCAGGGCTGTGCAGAGGTCCTCGTGGATGCTAAAATGATGGCCTCGTATGACACCTTGGGGATCTTGAGGCGAACGTTGTTGAACCGCTTGATGTATTTTTGCAGGGTTCCCCTGGCTGCTACTTGATGCATCGTTGGTCACCCGCGGCCGGTGGGCAGTCGTGAGTTCCCTGGAAGTTGGCGATGAAGCGGTCGCGCATCTCATCCCAGGAGGAGACATATCCCATGGGGAGATTCAGGAGCCACGAGGGCGCACCATCCTTGAGGGCCATGGGAAACCAGTTTGACATGATCTGCTCGTCGCCGCTGGCCGCCTTGATGCTCAGCTCGTAGAGCTGCAGGAACTCAGCGGGGTCGGCGGTGAGGTCGTAGCACGGGGGCAGGTCAGGCTTGAACTTTCTCGGCCAGATGACGTTGCGAAGCTCCGGGTGAATGCACGACACCCCATCGAGGAGGTGGAGCTTGGTCTTGGTGCTCGCGCGCCGCCACCATCATAGGCGGCACACGGTCTTGTGTAGCGGTACCGGAAGCACACGTGCATCTTCTTGGGGCCGCTGCACCACTTGGCAGCTCGCCTCTTCCCGCGCAGGAGCCTGGCACGGCGGGTCACGCCGTGGTGCCACCCGCCTTGGTTCGACGATGGCGCCCTAGGTTGTAGGTGGTGGAGGTGTCCCGTGAGCCATGTCACCTGTGGTCGGCGGCTGCTGAGGCAGCGAACGGCCCGGTGCAGTGGAGCCTCCGATGGCGCTAGCGAGCTTGATGATGCGCTCGAGCCACTCTTCATAGAATTCTTCGATGGGGCAGTAGCGCAGGAGCTCCCGCACCATGAGCAGGGCAGCTTGCGTGTTTGCTGGGCTACAACGTGCGTGGGAGGACGAAGCAGCCAGGGTCAGTGACGGAGTGGCGGTGCACCCGTTGCGGCGATGAAGTTTGCTGCTCATGGCCAGCAGGGCCCATGGCGGTGTTGGCCACTGGTAATGGAGGACGGTGAGGGAAGCCGTCGCCTGTTGGAGCTGTCTGAGCGACGCAGGCGGCGAGCGCGGCCCGGGGCTCGTCGTGAGTCCATCGTGCTTCAGCCATGGAAGTGTCAGAGTAGCGGTGGATCGATCGACGGAAGAGAGGATCTGACGCGCCCCTACCTGGTGCGCCAAATGTTGAATTACGGGTTCCGCAAACCCTTGATAGGTTCGAACTCCGGGGTGCGTGCGGATATCTCAACCTACCCAGCCTGTCTACTCGCGATATCCTCAAAGCCTAGCGCGTCGAGCTCGAAAGGACAGAGAGACACAACAATTTATCCTGGTTCGGGCCACCTTGTGGTGTAATACCCTACTCCAGCGTTTTGGTGGATTGCCTCGAGGGGCTGATGATGAACTGGCCTCAGGAGGTGAGGTGTTCTTGAGCTCGGGAGAGCTGGTGAGGTGGTGTGTGTGGAATGGATCTCCCAAGATGCCACTCTATGGTGGTGGCTAAATCCTATTTATAGTGGCCTTGGTCCTCTTCCCAAATGTTGGCGGGAAGGGATCCCACAACGGGCAATTTTGAAGGGGGGCAGGTAGTACATCCTATCCTCACTAAAGTGGTCTTCGCCTGCGAAAAGCCTCTGGTCGTGACGCTGCGGTGGGCTTGGTGATAACCGCCGTCCTGTCGTCCTGGCGGTCTTGGTCTTGTTGCACCAGAATGGAAACCTTTGGCTGATTCGTCGGGACTCCGCGCCTGCGGCTTGCCTCCTTTGCACCAAAGAGGAAACTGGTACTCTATGCCCACTGGCGCCCGCCTGGCCTTGGTCGTCATGGCTCATGTCAGCTGAGCCTCATGAGGTGCACCATGCATAGAACTCTCCGCCCCTCGGGAGCCAGCCTGAGGAGGCCGATCCCCTTGGAGGTCTTGACGCCATCCGCCTCGCGAGGCTTGGCCCCTCGCGAGGGTCTTGAGCTTGCCGATGCTGAAGCTGGGCCGTACCAGGCCATCGATGGAGCCGCGTAATGGGCCACAGACAGGCAAGTCTGGGTACCCCCATATCCAAAACGCCGACATTATCATTGTTGAGAGGTTGCACTAGCGAAAGTACGGACCCTAGGCCTCATTTTTAAGCATTGCAACGCCATTTTTGTGCCCGTTTACTATTTGCTACCTTGCTGTTTTTATTTGTTCAGATTATAAAAATATATTTCCACCATCCATATTACACTTTTATCACCATCTCTTTGCCGAACTAGTGCACCTATACAATTTGCCATTGTATTGGGTGTGTTGGGAACACAAGAGATTTCTTGTATTTGGTTGCAGGGTCGTTTGAGAGAGACCATCTTCATCCTACACCTCTCACAGATTGATAAACCTTAGGTCATCCACTTGAGGGAAAATTGCTACTGTCCTACAAAAATCTGCACTTGGGGGCCCAACACGTGTCTACAAGAATAAAGTTGCATAGTAGACATCAAGCTCTTTTCTGGCGCCGTTGCTGGGGAGTTTAGTAAACCGGCACTCACGCCACGGCAACAAAGCTCTTTTTTGGCGCCGTTGCCGGGGAGGTGAGTGCTTGAAGGTATATCTTTAGATCTTGCAATTGAATATTTCTTGTTTTATCACTAGATTGGTTTATAAAATAAAACTACAAAAAAATGGAATTAAGGTTGCATCATATTATTGATCATCTTTATAATATCTTTCTTGAAAATGATGGTTCAGAAATTTTTGCTCAATTGATAGAAGAAGAATTTAATAAAATGATTAGCATGAATGATGAGCATGATTGCAATGTTGTTAGTATGAACTCTTTGAATATCCATAGTACTAATGATGATTGCACTAGTCATGATGAAAATGTCTCTTATAAGCATGTCAACTTTTGTGGAGTGCATAGAGTTTGCAAGTACACACCAAATAGAGAAGATAGATTTTGCAAGAGGCATAAGTATTTAGAAACTAAATGGTTGCAAGAGAGGCTAGATGTTTGTGCTGAAAATTTAAATTTCTTAGCCATCCTTGTGAACTTTGCAATGAACATGGTCATTTAAATACCCAATGCAAATTGTTTCATGATCGAATCATGTCCAAAAATTGTGATGACTTGATTTCCCTTGCGCATCATAATGAACTTAGTTTACTTCTGGGCTATGAAGATATAAAACGTATAACTAAGAATATTCCAGAATTTGCCCTTGAGAGAGTTCTAGATTTTGATCTAGAGGAAATTTATATGTTTTGTGCGGTAAATTGCATTGAGAATCCTTATATTGCCAACTATCTAAAGACAAGAAAACAAATAGAGCATGAAGAGAGTACTAATGAAAGGGAAAAAATTTCCCAATACCCTCCTAGTGTTTAGGACGAATCAGGTAATGTGGAGGAGCTTCCTATCCAATCAATCTTTTCAACAAGATGCTCGGAAAAATGATTAAACCCACATGTGAGGTGGTGAAGAAGAAAAAGAAAAGAGGAAAAAGTAGAGGTAAAAAGGTAACTCTCCAAGCAATATTGCTCCTATCACCATTGTGCCTCATGAAAGTGAATCAAATATGTTGATGGAGGATGATGATACTGAATATGATTTTGTGATGCCTAATACTTGTTGTAATGATGATGCTTGGGAATACAATGATGTCTTTTATGATCTTGAATATCTTTTTGGCACTTGTTTGGAAGAATATGATAATAATGTTTGCTATACTATTGGTGCCATTCATTCTATTGATAAGAATGATTATGATGATATGCAAAACCACAAGCTTGGGGATACTATGTTTGATGAGTATGAAATGTTTGAAGATTTTTTTGCTGAAAATAATGCTTGTCCCAAGCTTGGGGATGCTTTGCATAATGAATATGATCCTTTTATTCCTTCTACTTTTGATAAGAAAATTTATTATGATGATAGCATGCCTCCTATTTATGATGATTACAATGATGAAAGTGTGTTTGGAAGAGTGTCAACTCTAGGTAGTAGTGATCCCACTATTTTGGAAGGTGTTGAATCTTATTACAATATTGATGAAAGTGGATTTGGAGAGGTCATGACTTTATTTAGTGATACATCCACTGTTTTGGAAGAGGTTTCAATTGACTATGATGAGAACAAAGTTGCTACTTATGATGATTATTATGATGACATGTATGCCATAAAGAGTAATAAATTATATAAGCTTTTGGATCATGAAAAGAATGCTTTATGTGATGGTTATATGGATGAATATATTCATGATGCTATTGAAAATCATTATGAGAGAGGAACTTATGATTCATGGTGCTCTTGTTATGTTTCAATCTTAGCATCATTGAACTCATCGCGCCTAGCTAAAAGGCATTAAAGAAAAGCGCTTGTTAGGAGATAACCCAATACTTTTACCTACTGTTTTTGTGTGTTCACATGATTATTATACTGTAGTAATAATGTTTTATTACTTTTGTTTCAATAAAGTGCCAAGTAAAGCCTTTTGGATCATGTTGGGTGATAGTTGATTTGATCTTGCTGAAAAACAGAAACTTTTGCACTCACGGAAACAACTCTCATGTTTAGCAGAAGAGTGAATTTGAGTTGATTCTTTTTGTAGAATATTAATATACAAATTGTTCACGTGGTCATATTTTTTTAATATTTTTGGAGTAGCAGAAGTATGGTTTGAGTACAGATTACAACAAACTATTCTGTTTTTGACAGGTTCTATTTTCAATGCATAGTTTGCTTGTTTCCTTGTTTTTATGGCTTATATTGCTCAATATAAATTGTGGAAATGATATGCTACAGTAGGCATTGTGTGGAAACAATTATGAATCTTGTCTTTGACAGTACTAAAAGTGAAATGGTTTGCTCTTTATCATACTAACCTATCTCACGAAGTTCCATTATGTTTTGTGTGATTGAAGTTTTCAAGTTTTGGGAGAGATGTCGATATGAGGAGAATAAGGAGTGACAAGACCATAAGCTTGGGGATTCCCAAGGCACCCCTAAGGTAATATTCAAGGAATATCCAAGCAAGTAAGCTTGGGGATACCCCGGAAGGCATCCCCTCTTTCGTCTCCAACATTATCGGTAACCTCACTTGGAGCTATGTTTTCATTCGTCACATGATATGTGTTTTGCTTGGAGCGTTAATTTATTATGCTAGGATTTGCTTGATGTTATTTATAATAATATTTTGCATCTTTTATTTCAATAAAAGTGGCAATGGTAGCCTTTGCCATGCTTATTTTGCAAGTATACTTGTTGCTGTTTGAAAACAGAAAGTTTATCGATGTTGCAAAAATTCCCTAGAGAAGTCAGAATATGATAAATTGTTGAAACTTTTTTCACAATAAATCTGATAAATTTTCTACAGTGTAGTATTTTTCTCATAATTTTTGGAGTATGATGAATCTTGCATTCTTTACAGACTGTACTGTTTTGGCAGATTGTTGTTATGTTTGCATTGTTTGCATATGTTTGCTTGTTTAATGATTCTATTTGAGGATAGGAGTATTAAATATGAGAGGCATTTAGTATGCAACGTTGAATAATAATTTTAGTGATTTGCTACAGTAGAGAATGATAAGGTTTTGCATTGATTTATACTAACTTATCTCACGAGTTCTTGTTGAGTTTTGTGTGGATGAAGTTTTTGAGATTTAGGAAAACCGTGATATGAGAGGAATTAAGGAGACACAAAAGCTCAAGCTTGGGGATGCCCAAGGCATCCCAAGCTAATATTTCAATAAGTCTCAAGCATCTAAGCTTGGGGATGCCCCGGTAGGCATCCCACCTTTCTTCTTCAATGGTTATCGGTTAGTATCGGTTGAACCTAAGTTTTTGCTTCTTCACATGATGTGTGCTATTCTTGGGATGTCATTTTATTTTGTTTTTGCTTTCTAATTTAATAAAATACTTAGATCTGAATTTTTTTTGAATAAGAGAGAGTCCTTAAATAGCTACCTATTTACTTAACTACTTGCATGATCTTCACTTATATCTTTTTGGAGTAGTTTGTCATTTACTCTTGTGCTTCACTTATATCCTATGAGTAAATTGTTGAATAAATTGAATGTCATGAAGTTCAAATCTTATCATGCCTAGTGGTAGCTTCACATTGGGTTTAGAAAGTGAAATCTTTTGAGGCTTGACAATCACAATATTGGTCATACAAGCAATTCACGAATAATTAGTATAAGGAAGAGAACTTTCACATGCAAATAAATTATCCTAGAAATCTTTTGTGACTGTGATCCCCCATCAAAATATTATATGCCAAAATTGTTGACGTTGGACAAGGAAGACAACGTAATGGTTTTGTAGCGGAACGTAGCAGAAATTCAAAATTTTCCTACGAGTTACCAAGATCTATCTATGGAGAAACTAGCAACGAGAGAGAGGGGAGTGCATCTACATACCCTTGTAGACGCTAAGCGGAAGCGTTCAAGAGAACGGGATTGAAGGAGTCGTACTCATCGTGATCCAAATCACCGGAGATCCTAGTGCCGAACGGACGGCACCTCCACGTTCAACACACGTACAACCCGGTGACATCTCCCATGCCTTGATCCAGCAAGGAGAGAGTGAGAGGTTGAGGAAGACTCCGTCCAGCAGCAGCACAACGGCGTGGTGGTGGTGGAGGAGCGTGGCAATCCTGCAGGGCTTCGCCAAGCACCGCGAGATATGAGGAGAAAGAGAGGTAGGGCTGCGCCAACAGGAGAAGAACTTCGTGTGTTGGGCTGCCCCTTTGCCTCCACTATATATAGGGGGAGAGGGGGGCTGCGCCCCCACCTAGGGTTCCACCCTAGGGGCGGCGGCCAGCCCAAGATCCCATCTGGGGGGCACGGCCAGCCCAAGATCCCATCTGGGGGGCGGCCAAGGGGGGGGGGAGAGGGGAAACTTGCCCACCAAGTTAGGTGGGTGCGCCCCTTCCCCAAACCCTAGGCGCCTTGGGCCCTTGTGGGGGGCGCACCAGCCCACCTGGGGCTGGCCCCCTCCCACACTTGGCCCATGCTGCCCTCCGGGGAGGGTGGCCCCACTTGGTGGACCCCCGGGACCCTCCCGGTGGTCCCAGTACGTTACCGATAAAACCCGAAACTTTTCCGGTGACCAAAACAGGACTTCCCATATATAAATCTTTACCTCCGGACCATTCCGGAACTCCTCGTGACGTCCGGGATCTCATCCGGGACTCCGAACAACATTCGGTAACCACATACAAACTTCCTTTATAACCCTAGCGTCATCGAACCTTAAGTGTGTAGACCCTACGGGTTCGGGAACCATGCAGACATGACCGAGACGTTCTCCGGTGAATAACCAACAACGGGATCTGGATACCCATGTTGCCTCCCACATGTTCCATGATGATCTCATCGAATGAACCACGATGTTGAGGATTCGATCAATCCCGTATACAATTCCCTTTGTCTAGCGGTATTGTACTTGCCCGAGATTCGATCGTCAGTATGCCGATACCTTGTTCAATCTCGTTACCGGCAAGTCTCTTTACTCGTTCCGTAACACATCATCCCGTGATCAACCCCTTGGTCACATTGTGCACATTATGATGATGTCCTACCGAGTGGGCCCAGAGATACCTCTCTGTTTACAAGGAGTGACAAATCCCAGTTTCAATTCGTGCCAACCCAACAGACACTTTCGGAGACACCTGTAGTGCACCTTTATAGCCACCCAGTTACGTTGTGACGTTTGGTGCACCCAAAGCATTCCTACGGTATCCGGGAGTTGCACAATCTCATGGTCTAAGGAAATGATACTTGACATTAGAAAAGCTTTAGCATATGAACTACGATCTTTGTGCCAGGCTTAGGATTGGGTCTTGTCCATCACATCATTCTCCTAATGATGTGATCCCGTTATCAACGACATCCAATGTCCATGGTCAGGAAACCGTAACCATCTATTGATCAACGAGCTAGTCAACTAGAGGCTTACTAGGGACATGGTGTTGTCTATGTACCCACACATGTATCTGAGTTCCTTCCAATACAATTATAGCATGGATAATAAACGATTATCATGAACAAGGAAATACAATAATAACTAATTTATTATTGCCTCTAGAGCATATTTCCAACAGTCTCCCACTTGCACTAGAGTCAATAATCTAGTTCACATCGCCATGTGATTAACACTGATAGGTCACATCGCCATGTGACCAACATCCAAAGAGTTTACTAGTGTCACTAAACTAGTTCACATCACCATGTGATTAAGACTCAATGAGTTCTGGGGTTTGATCACGTTTTGCTTGTGAGAGAGGTTTTAGTCAACGGGTCTGCAACATTCAGATCCGTATGTACTTCGCAAATCTCTAGGTCATATTGTAAATGTTGCTTCCACGCTCCACTTGGAGCTATTCCAAATGGTTGCTCCACTATACGTATCCGGTTTGCTACTCAGAGTCATTTGGATAGGTGTTAAAGCTTGCATCGACGTAACCCTTTACGCCAAACTCTTTATCACCTCCATAATCGAGAAAAATTTCCTTATTCCTCTAAGGATAATTTTGACCGCTGTCCAATGATCGTTCCTGGATCATTCTTGTACCCCTTGATTGACTCATGGCAAGGCACACTTCCAGTGCGGTACACCGCATAGCATACTATAGAGCCTACGTCTGAAGCATAGGGGACGACCTTCGTCCTTTCTCTCTCTTCTGCCGGGGTCGAGCTTTAACTCTTAACTTCATACCTTACTACTCAGGCAAGAACTCCTTCTTTGACTGATCCATCTTGAACACCTTCAAGACCATGTCAAGGTATGTGCTCATTTGAAAGTACCATTGAGCGGTTTTTGATCAATCCTCATAGATCTTGATGCTCAATGTTCAAGCAGCTTAATCCAGGTTTTCTATTGAAAAACACTTTTCAAATAACCCTATATGCTTTCCAAAAATTCTACATCACTTCTGATCAACAATATGTCAACAACATATACTCATCAGAAATTCTATAGTGCTCCCACTCACTTCTTTGGAAATACAAGTTTCTCATAAACTTTGTATAGACCCAAAATCTTTGATCATCTCATCAATGCGTACATTCCAACTCCGAGATGCTTACTCCAGTCCTTAGAAGGATTGCTGGAGCTTTGCATACTTGTTAGCGTCTTTTAGGATTGTCAAAAACCTTCTGGTTGTATCACATACAACCTTTCCTCAAGAAAATTGTCAAGGAAATAATGTTTTGACATCCTATATGCAATATTTCATAAATAATGCAGTAACTGCTAATCCAATTCCAACAGACTCTTAGCATCGCTACGAGTGAGAAAGCCTCGCCGTAATCAACTCCTTGAACTTGTCGGAAAACATCTTTAACGACAAGTCGAGCTTTCTTAATGGTGATACTTACCATCATTGTATGTCTTCCTTTTAAAATCCATCTTTACCCAACGGCCTTACGACCATCAAGTATTTCTTCCAAAGTCATGGATCCTCTCTTGGATTTTATGGCCTCAAGCCATTCGTCAGAATCCGGGCCCACCATCGCTTCTCCATAGCTCGTAGGTTCATTGTTGTCTAGCAACATGACCTCTAAGACAGGATTGCGTACCACTCTGAAGTAGTACGCGTTCTTGTCGACCTACGAGGTTCGGTAGTGACTTGATCCGAAGCATCATGATCACTATCATCAGCTTCCGCTTCAATTGGTGTAGGTGCCACACGAAAAACTTCCTGTGCCCTGCTACACACTGGTTGAAGTGATGGTTCAATAAACTCATCAAGTCTCCACCATCCTCCCACTCAATTCTTTCGAGAGAAACTTTTCCTCGAGAAAGGACCCATTTCTAGAAACAATCCCTATTGCTTTCGGATCTGAATTAGGAGGTATACCCAACTGTTTTGGGTGTCCTATGAAGATGCATTTTATCTGCTTTGGGTTCGAGCTTATCAACCTGAAACTTTTTCACATAAGCGTCGCAGGCCCAAACTTTTAAGAAACGACAACTTAGGTTTCTCCAAACCATAGTTCAAACGGTGCCGTCTTAACGGAATTACGTGGTGCCCTATTAAAGTGAGTGCGGTTGTCTCTAATGCCTAACCCATGAACGATAGTGGTAATTCGATAAGAGACATCATGGTACGCACCATATCCAATAGGGCGCAACTATGATGTTCGGACACATCATCACACTATGGTGTTCCAGGCGGTATTAATTGTGAAACAATTTCCACAATGTCTTAATTGCGTGCCAAAGCTCGTAACTCAGATACTCATCTCTATGATCATATCATAGACATTTTATCCTCTTGTCACGATGATCTTCAACTTCACTCTGAAATTACTTGAACCATTCAATAATTCAGACTTGTGTTTCATCAAAATTGTTGACGTTGGACAAGGAAGACAACGTAATGGTTTTGTAGCGGAACGTAGCAGAAATTCAAAATTTTCCTACGAGTTACCAAGATCTATCTATGGAGAAACTAGCAACGAGAGAGAGGGGAGTGCATCTACATACCCTTGTAGATCGCTAAGCGGAGGCGTTCAAGAGAACGGGATTGAAGGAGTCGTACTCATCGTGATCCAAATCACCGGAGATCCTAGTGCCGAACGGACGGCACCTCCACGTTCAACACACGTACAACCCGGTGACATCTCCCATGCCTTGATCCAGCAAGGAGAGAGTGAGAGGTTGAGGAAGACTCCGTCCAGCAGCAGCACAACGGCGTGGTGGTGGTGGAGGAGCGTGGCAATCCTGCAGGGCTTCGCCAAGCACCGCGAGATATGAGGAGAAAGAGAGGTAGGGCTGCGCCAACAGGAGAAGAACTTCGTGTGTTGGGCTGCCCCTTTGCCTCCACTATATATAGGGGGAGAGGGGGGGCTGCGCCCCCACCTAGGGTTCCACCCTAGGGGCGGCGGCCAGCCCAAGATCCCATCTGGGGGGCACGGCCAGCCCAAGATCCCATCTGGGGGGCGGCCAAGGGGGGGGGGAGAGGGGAAACTTGCCCACCAAGTTAGGTGGGTGCGCCCCTTCCCCAAACCCTAGGCGCCTTGGGCCCTTGTGGGGGGCGCACCAGCCCACCTGGGGCTGGCCCCCTCCCACACTTGGCCCATGCTGCCCTCCGGGGAGGGTGGCCCCACTTGGTGGACCCCCGGGACCCTCCCGGTGGTCCCAGTACGTTACCGATAAAACCCGCAACTTTTCCGGTGACCAAAACAGGACTTCCCATATATAAATCTTTACCTCCGGACCATTCCGGAACTCCTCGTGACGTCCGGGATCTCCTTCGGGACTCCGAACAACATTCGGTAACCACATACAAACTTCCTTTATAACCCTAGCGTCATCGAACCTTAAGTGTGTAGACCCTACGGGTTCGGGAACCATGCAGACATGACCGAGACGTTCTCTGGTGAATAACCAACAACGGGATCTGGATACCCATGTTGGCTCCCACATGTTCCATGATGATCTCATCGAATGAACCACGATGTTGAGGATTCGATCAATCCCGTATACAATTCCCTTTGTCTAGCGGTATTGTACTTGCCCGAGATTCGATCGTCGGTATGCCGATACCTTGTTCAATCTCGTTACCGGCAGGTCTCTTTACTCGTTCCGTAACACATCATCCCGTGATCAACCCCTTGGTCACATTGTGCACATTATGATGATGTCCTACCGAGTGGGCCCAGAGATACCTCTCTGTTTCCACGGAGTGACAAATCCCAGTCTCAATTCGTGCCAACCCAACAGACACTTTCGAAGACACCCATAGTGCACCTTTATAGCCACCCAGTTACGTTGTGACGTTTGGTGCACCCAAAGCATTCCTACGGTATCCGGGAGTTGCACAATCTCATGGTCTAAGGAAATGATACTTGACATTAGAAAAGCTTTAGCATATGAACTACGATCTTTGTGCCAGGCTTAGGATTGGGTCTTGTCCATCACATCATTCTCCTAATGATGTGATCCCGTTATCAACGACATCCAATGTCCATGGTCAGGAAACCGTAACCATCTATTGATCAACGAGCTAGTCAACTAGAGGCTTACTAGGGACATGGTGTTGTCTATGTACCCACACATGTATCTGAGTTCCTTTCAATACAATTATAGCATGGATAATAAACGATTATCATGAACAAGGAAATACAATAATAACTAATTTATTATTGCCTCTAGAGCATATTTCCAACAGTCTCCCACTTGCACTAGAGTCAATAATCTAGTTCACATCGCCATGTGATTAACACTGATAGGTCACATCGCCATGTGACCAACATCCAAAGAGTTTACTAGTGTCACTAAACTAGTTCACATCACCATGTGATTAAGACTCAATGAGTTCTGGGGTTTGATCACGTTTTGCTTGTGAGAGAGGTTTTAGTCAACGGGTCTGCAACATTCAGATCCGTATGTACTTCGCAAATCTCTAGGTCATATTGTAAATGTTGCTTCCACGCTCCACTTGGAGCTATTCCAAATGGTTGCTCCACTATACGTATCCGGTTTGCTACTCAGAGTCATTTGGATAGGTGTTAAAGCTTGCATCGACGTAACCCTTTACGCCAAACTCTTTATCACCTCCATAATCGAGAAAAATTTCCTTATTCCTCTAAGGATAATTTTGACCGCTGTCCAATGATCGTTCCTGGATCATTCTTGTACCCCTTGATTGACTCATGGCAAGGCACACTTCCAGTGCGGTACACAGCATAGCATACTATAGAGCCTACGTCTGAAGCATAGGGGACGACCATCGTCCTTTCTCTCTCTTCTGCCGGGGTCGAGCTTTAACTCTTAACTTCATACCTTACTACTCAGGCAAGAACTCCTTCTTTGACTGATCCATCTTGAACACCTTCAAGACCATGTCAAGGTATGTGCTCATTTGGAAGTACCATTGAGCGGTTTTTGATCAATCCTCATAGATCTTGATGCTCAATGTTCAAGCAGCTTAATCCAGGTTTTCTATTGAAAAACACTTTTCAAATAACCCTATATGCTTTCCAAAAATTCTACATCACTTCTGATCAACAATATGTCAACAACATATACTCATCAGAAATTCTATAGTGCTCCCACTCACTTCTTTGGAAATACAAGTTTCTCATAAACTTTGTATAGACCCAAAATCTTTGATCATCTCATCAATGCGTATATTCCAACTCCGAGATGCTTACTCCAGTCCTTAGAAGGATTGCTGGAGCTTTGCATACTTGTTAGCGTCTTTTAGGATTGTCAAAAACCTTCTGGTTGTATCACATACAACCTTTCCTCAAGAAAATTGTCAAGGAAATAATGTTTTGACATCCTATATGCAATATTTCATAAATAATGCAGTAACTGCTAATCCAATTCCAACAGACTCTTAGCATCGCTACGAGTGAGAAAGCCTCGCCGTAGTCAACTCCTTGAACTTGTCGGAAAACATCTTTAACGACAAGTCGAGCTTTCTTAATGGTGATACTTACCATCATTGTATGTCTTCCTTTTAAAATCCATCTTTACCCAACGGCCTTACGACCATCAAGTATTTCTTCCAAAGTCATGGATCCTCTCTTGGATTTTATGGCCTCGAGCCATTCGTCGGAATCCGGGCCCACCATCGCTTCTCCATAGCTCGTAGGTTCATTGTTGTCTAGCAACATGACCTCTAAGACAGGATTGCGTACCACTTTGAAGTAGTACGCGTTCTTGTCGACCTACGAGGTTCGGTAGTGACTTGATCCGAAGCATCATGATCACTATCATCAGCTTCCGCTTCAATTGGTGTAGGTGCCACACGAAAAACTTCCTGTGCCCTGCTACACACTGGTTGAAGTGATGGTTCAATAAACTCATCAAGTCTCCACCATCCTCCCACTCAATTCTTTCGAGAGAAACTTTTCCTCGAGAAAGGACCCGTTTCTAGAAACAATCCCTATTGCTTTCGGATCTGAATTAGGAGGTATACCCAACTGTTTTGGGTGTCCTATGAAGATGCATTTTATCCGCTTTGGGTTCGAGCTTATCAACCTGAAACTTTTTCACATAAGCGTCGCAGGCCCAAACTTTTAAGAAACGACAACTTAGGTTTCTCCAAACCATAGTTCAAATGGTGTCGTCTTAACGGAATTACGTGGTGCCCTATTAAAGTGAGTGTGGTTGTCTCTAATGCCTAACCCATGAACGATAGTGGTAATTCGATAAGAGACATCATGGTACGCACCATATCCAATAGGGTGCAACTATGATGTTCGGACACACCATCACACTATGGTGTTCCAGGCGGTATTAATTGTGAAACAATTTCCACAATGTCTTAATTGCGTGCCAAAGCTCGTAACTCAGATACTCATCTCTATGATCATATCATAGACATTTTATCCTCTTTTCACGATGATCTTCAACTTCACTCTGAAATTACTTGAACCATTCAATAATTCAGACTTGTGTTTCATCAAGTAAATATACTCAGTATCTACTCAAATCATCCGTGAAGTAAGAACATAACGATATTCACTGCATGCCTCAGCACTCACTGGACTGCACACATCAAAAATGTGTTGCTTCCAACAAGTTGCTATCTTGTTCCATCTTACTGAAACCGAGGCTTTTCAGTCATCTTGCCCATGTGGTATGATTTGCATATCTCAAGTGATTCAAAATCAAGTGAGTCCAAACGATCCATCTGCATGGAGTTTCTTCATGCGTATACACCAATAGACATGGTTCGCATGTCTCAAACTTTTCAAAAACGAGTGAGTCCAAAGATCCATCAACATGGAGCTTCTTCATGCGTTTTACACCAATATGACTTACATGTCAGTGCCACAAGTAAGTGGTACTATCATTACTATCTTATATCTTTTGGCATGAAAATGTGTATCACTACGATCGAGATTCAATAAACCATTCCTTTTAGGTGCAATACCATTGAAGGTATTATTGAAATAAACAGAGTAACCATTATTCTCCTTAAATGAATAACCGTATTGCGATAGACATAATCCAATCATGTCTATGCTCAAAGCAAACACCAAATAACAATTATTTTAACACCAATCTCGATGGTAGAGGGAGCGTGCGATGCTTGATCACATCAACCTTGGAAACACTTCGAACACATATCGTCAGCTCACCTTTAGCTAGTCTCCGTTTATTCCGTAGCTTTTATTTCGAGTTACTAACACTTAGCAACCGAACCGATGTCTAATACCCTAGTGCTACTAGGAGTACTAGTAAAGTACACATTAACATAATATATATCCAATATACTTCTATCGACCTTGCCAGCCTTCTTATCTACCAAGTATCTAGGGTAATCCTGCTCTAGTGGCTGTTCCCCTTATTACAAAACCACTTAGTCTCGGGTTTAGGTTCAACCTTGGGTTTCTTCACTGGAGCAGCAGCTGATTTGTCGTTTCATGAAGTATCCCTTCTTGCCCTTGCCCTTCTTGAAAATAGTGGTTTCACCAACCATCAACAATTGATGCTCCTTATTGATTTCTACTTTTGCGGTGTCAAACATCGTGAATACCTCAAGGATCATCATATCTATCCCTGATATGTTATAGTTCATCACGAAGCTCTAGCAGCTTGGTGGCAATGACTTTGGAGAAACATCACTATCTCATCTGGAAGATCAACTCCCACTCGATTCAAGTGATTGTTGCACTCAGACAATCTGAGCACAAGCTCAACGATTGAGCTTTTCTCCCTTAGTTTGCAGGATAAGAAAATCGTCGGAGGTCTTATACCTCTTGACATGAGCACGAACCTGAAATCCCAATTTCAGGCCTCGAAACATCTCATATGTTCTGCGATGTTTCGAAAATGTCTTTGGTGCCTCAACTCTAAACCGTTTAACTGAACTATCACGTAGTTATCAAAACGTGTATGTCCGATGTTCGCAACATCCACAGACGACGTTTGGGGTTCTACACACTAAGCGGTGCATTAAGGACATAAGCTTTCTACTGATCGCATAATCGCTACTGTCAACTTTCAACTATATTTTCTCTAGGAACATATCTAAAACAGTAGAACTAAAGCGCGAGCTATGACATAATTTGCAAAGGGCTTTTGACTATGTTCAGGATAATTAAGTTCATCTAATGAACTCCCACTCAGATAGACATCCCTCTAGTCATCTAAGTGATTACATGATCCGAGTCAACTAGGCCGTGTCCGATCATCACGTGAGACGGACTAGTCATCATCGGTGAACATCTTCATGTTGATTGTATCCTCCATATGACTCATGCTCGACCTTTCGGTCTCTTGTGTTCCGAGGCCATGTCTGTACATGCTAGGCTCGTCAAGTTAACCTAAGTGTTTCGCGTGTGTAAATCTGGCTTACACCCGTTGTATGTGAACGTTAGAATCTATCACACCCGATCATCACGTGGTGCTTCGAAACGACGAACTTTCGCAACGGTGCACAGTTAGGGGGAACACTTTCTTGAAATTTTAATGAGGGATCATCTTATTTACTACCGTCGTTCTAAGCAAATAAGATGTATAAACATGATAAACATCACATGCAATCAAATAGTGACATGATATGGCCAATATCATTTTGCTCCTTTTGATCTCCATCTTCGGGGCTCCATGATCATCATCGTCACCGGCATGACACCATGATCTCCATCATCATGATCTCCATCATCGTGTCTCCATGAAGTTGTCTCGCCAACTTATTACTTCTACTACTATGGCTACCGGTTAGCAATAAAGTAAAGTAATTACATGGCGTTTGTTCAATGACACGCAGGTCATACAATAAATTAAGACAACTCCTATGGCTCCTGCCGGTTGTCATACTCATCGACATGCAAGTCGTGATTCCTATTACAAGAACATGATCAATCTCATACATCACATATCATTCATCACATTCTTCTTGGCCATATCACATCACATAGCATACCCTGCAAAAACAAGTTAGACGTCCTCTAATTGTTGTTTGCATGTTTTACGTGGCTGCTATGGGTTTCTAGCAAGAACGTTTCTTACCTACGCAAAACCACAACGTGATATGCCAATTGCTATTTACCCTTCATAAGGACCCTTTTCATCGAATCTGTTCCGACTAAAGTGGGAGAGACTGGCACCCGCTAGCCACCTTATGCACCAAGTGCATGTCAGTCGGTGGAACCTGTCTCACGTAAGTGTACGTGTAAGGTCGGTCCGGGCCGCTTCATCCCACAATACCGTTGAAACAAGATTGGACTAGTAACGGTAAGCATATTGAACAAAATCAACGCCCACAACTACTTTGTGTTCTACTCGTGCAAAGAATCTACGCAATAGACCTAGCTCATGATGCCACTATAGGGGAACGTAGCAGAAATTCAAAATTTTCCTACGAGTCACCAAGATCTATCTATGGAGAAACTAGCAACGAGAGAGAGGGGATTACATCTACATACGCTTGTAGATCACTAAGCAGAAGCGTTCAAGAGAACGAGGTTGAAGGAGTCGTACTCATCGTGATCCAAATCACCGGAGATCCTAGTGCCGAACGGACGGCACCTCCTTGTTCAACACACGTACAGCCCGGTGACGTCTCCCATGCCTTGATCCAGCAAGGAGAGAGGGAGAGGTTGAGGAAGACTCCGTCCAACAGCAGCACAACGACGTGGTGGTGGTGGAGGAGCGTGGCAATCCTGCAGGGCTTCGCCAAGCACCGCGAGATATGAGGAGAAAGAGAGGTAGGGCTGAGCCAACAGGAGAGGAACTTCGTGTGTTGGGCTGCCCCTTTGCCTCCACTATATATAGGGGGAGAGGGGGGCTGCGCCCCCACCTAGGGTTCCACCCTAGGGGCGGCGGCCAGCCCAAGATCCCATCTGGGGGGGGCGGCAAAGGGGGGAGAGGGGAAACTTGCCCCCCAAGTTAGGTGGGTGCGCCCCCTCCCCAAACCCTAGGCACCTTGGGCCCTTGTGGGGGGCGCACCAGCCCACCTGGGGCTGGCACCCTCTCACACTTGGCCCATGCTGCCCTCCGGGGATGGTGGCCCCACTTGGTGGACCCCTGGGACCCTCCCGGTGGTCCCGGTATGTTATCGATAAAACCCGAAACTTTTCCGGTGACCAAAACAGGACTTCCCATATATAAATCTTAACCTCCGAACCATTCCAGAACTCCCCGTGACGTCCGGGATCTCATCCAGGACTCCGAACAACATTCGGTAACCACATACAAACTTCCTTTATAACCCTAGCATCATCGAACCTTAAGTGTGTAGACCCTACAGGTTCGGGAACCATGCAGACATGGCCGAGACGTTCTCCGATCAATAACCAACAGCGGGATCTGGATACCCATGTTGGCTCCCACATGTTCCACGATGATCTCATCGGATGAACCACGATGTCGATGATTCGATCAATCCCGTATACAATTCCCTTTGTCTAGCGGTATTGTACTTGCCCGAGATTCGATCGTCGGTATGCCGATACCTTGTTCAATCTCGTTACCGGCAAGTCTCTTTACTCGTTCCGTAACACATCATCCCGTGATCAACCGCTTGGTCACATTGTGCACATTATGATGATGTCCTATCGAGTGGGCCCAGAGATACCTCTACGTTTACACGGAGTGACAAATCCCAGTCTCGATTCGTGCCAACCCAACAGACACTTTCGGAGACACCCGTAGTGCACCTTTATAGTCACCCAGTTACATTGTGACGTTTGGTGCACCCAAAGCATTCCTACGGTATCCGGGAGTTGCACAATCTCATGGTCTAAGGAAATGATACTTGACATTAGAAAAGCTTTAGCATACGAACTACGATCTTTGTGCCAGGCTTAGGATTGGGTCTTGTCCATCACACCATTCTCCTAATGATGTGATCCCGTTATCAACGACATCCAATGTCCATGGTCAGGAAACCGTAACCATCTATTGATCAACGAGCTAGTCAACTAGAGGCTTACTAGGGACGTGGTGTTGTCTATGTACCCACACATGTATCCAAGTTTCCTTTCAATACAATTATAGCATGGATAATAAACGATTATCATGAACAAGGAAATACAATAATAACTAATTTATTATTGCCTCTAGAGCATATTTCCAACAGGTTTATGTTTTCTCATATTCACATTGAAGTTATATTGTCATAGATCCTTCAACATGTGCTGCTTGCCCCCCATCTTTGCTAGCCAAAAATTCCGCACCAAGTAGAGATACTACTTGTGCATCCAAAAACCCTTAAACCCAAATCTTATTTTCAAGAGTCCACTATACCTACCTAAGGATTGAGCAAGATCCTTCAAGTAAGTTGTCATCATTGCAATAAGGCAATAAAAATTTCTTCTAAAAGTGTTAGATCATTTAGTGTAAGAGAAAATTGAGCCTTGTACGAACTTGTGATGGCAAAGCAATAAAAGCGACAGACTGCATAATAGAGGTTGCTATCATAAGGGGCAATATAACGTGACATTCTTTTGCACTGAGGGGTTGAGCATACAAAAAAATAAGCGCATGTCAACCTCTGCTTCCCTCTGCGAAGGCCTATCTTTTACTTTTTATGTATTTACTTTCATGCAAGAGTCAAAGTTTTTCTCTCTATTCCTTTTCATTTTTCTCCTTTGGCAAGCATCATGTGGTGAGGAAAGATCTAGGCACATATATCCAGTTGGATATGGGTAGCATGAGTTATTATTGTTGACGTCACCCAAAGGTGAAAATGTTGGGAGGCAAAGTTATAAGCCCCTATCTTTTTATGTGTCTGGTTGAAACGTTTTGCTCATGTGTATGCGGTGAGTGTTAGCAATCATAGAAGACTATATGATGGTTGAGTATGTGGAGCTCTTACTTAAACTCTGCTGAATAAATTGAATTGAAATTGCTTGGTGACTGAGAACATAGGTTGTTGAGTTTCAACAGAATTCATTGTTTGAACCTTAACATGTGAATTGGTTGCCACTTTAACATGAGAAATATTATGAGAAAAAATTGCTGTTATGATGCTAGGAAAATTGATTGAAATTGTCATTGATAAAACTTGTGCACTTTGCTAGCATTCACACTTCATAAATTATTTCTTTTATCATTTACCTACTCGAGGACGAGTAGGAATTAAGCTTGGAGATGATGACACGTCTCCAATGTATCTATTATTTATGAAGTATTCATGCCATTATATTATCATTCTTGGATGTTTTACAATCATTTTATAGCAACTTTATATCATTTTTGCGACTAACCTATTGACCCGGTGCCCAGTGCCAGTTGTTGTTTTTTGCTTGTTTTTTACATCGCAGGAAATCAATACCAAATGGAGTCCAAATGTAACGAAACTCCACGAAGATTTTTTATGGACCAGAAGGTACCCAATGGGCCAGAGCTGCACCTGGGTTGTGCCCACCTCGGCGGCCTCCCGCAACCCCTCTTTACCCTATAAATTCACAAATATTTTGAAACCCATCGGGGTAAACCTAGATCAGAAGTTCCACCGCCGCAAGGTCTCTGTATCCGCGAAAACCAATCTAGACCCCGTTTCGGCACCCTGCCGGAGGGGGAATCATCTCCGATGGCCATCTTCATCATCCCGGCGGCCACCATGATGAGGAGGGGTAGTCCACCCTCAGGGCTGAGGGTTTGTACTAGTAGCTATGTGTTTGATCACTCTCCCTCGTGATCTATATCATGGGATTTGTTAATATAGTCGAATAATATGATGTTTCTCCCCTCTATACTCTTATTATGATGAATTGAATATTTACTCTTCAAAGTTTTGTCTTGTCGGATTGAATATTCAGAGATGATAACACATTATATATGTCTTGCAATACGAATACTTGAGGTGACAATGAGGTATCTTATTGATTCACCTGATATGTGTTATGGCATTTAACTCGCGGATTCCCGCAGTGATATTGGGGTAATCTATGCATAGGGGTTGATGCGCGTTTTTCTCCGCGGAAACTTTGGGGTATCTTTATAGTTCTTTGTGTGGATTGAGTATTATGAATATGAATTTGCTTTGGTGTTATTCTAGTACGAACTCTAGGATAGATTGAACGAAAAAAATAGCTTTGTGTTATTTTAGTATGAACTCTTGAATAGATCGAATGAAAAGAATAGCTTTGAGGTGGTTTCATGACCTACAAACAATTCCTATCTTTTGTTCTCCGCTAATAGGAACTCGGGAGTGATTCTTTATTGCACTTTGAGGGATAATCTCATAATCATATGATCCAATTATGTTAGCATTGTTGAGAGGTTGCACTAGTGAAAGTACGAACCCTAGGCCTCATTTTTAAGCATTGCAACACCGTTTTTGTGCCCGTTTACTATTTGCTACCTTGCTGTTTTTACTTGTTCAGATTATAAAAATATATTTCTACCATCCATATTACACTTTTATCACCATCTCTTCGCCGAACTAGTGCACCTATACAATTTTCCATTATATTGGGTGTGTTGGGGACACAAGAGGTTTCTTGTATTTGGTTGCAGGGTCGTTTGAGAGAGACCATCTTCATCCTACACCTCTCAAGGATTGATAAACCGTAGGTCATCCACTTGAGGGAAAATTGCTACTATCCTACAAAACTCTGCGCTTGGAGGCCCAACACATGTCTACAAGAATAAAGTTGCGTAGTAGACATCATGCACATTTCAAGAAGCACATGCACAAGCTTAGTGTGGCTGATCCACAAGAAGCGTGAGGAAGCCAAAGGGCCAAGAGAGCTCATGAAGGCTTATGAACAGAAATGTGTGCAATCACACAATGAAGCTGAGAAGAGGAAAGCACTTGGGCGTCCTAGCATCGACCCAAGAATGGCTGCCAAGAGAAGCAAGAAGCATGCAGAAGCTAATCCTGATGCACTAAGGCAGGGACAACCAAGCATTGTCTTCCCTGCCAGCATGACTGGCTCGAAGCCAAAGGTCCCCTCTGCTGCTTCAGTACTCAAGAAGACAAGGCAAGCTAAAGCCGAAGCCAGGAAGAGGAAGCTCAAGGATACAACTGATGATGCTCCCTCCAAGAAGAAACTAAAGACAAAGAGCTCTGAGTCTTAAAGAAAATAGCGTGTTGCTGCCCAAGAGCCCCTCATTGTCGAACCCATTTCTGTTGCTCTACCTTCCTTTGCAAATCGCGAGCGCCGTCTCGTCGTCCATGAGCCTGCTCCCACAGAGGCTCCTGAGACGAAAGAAGTTCTAGCTGTTGACCCCAACACAGCTGAAGACATTGGTCATGAAGAAAATGTATGTGATGATGGAGTTATTCCTCAGCTCGAGCCCCAATTGGTATCATCGCCTGCCCCAGCAAGCAGTGAATATATTAGCATTGGTCGTCCATTGACGCCAATTGCTCAAGATGACTCATGGGCTGAGCGCCAAGAAGAAAACACCCCAGTACAAGATGAAACACCCCGTACTCCACCTGCTCAAGTCACCTCTTCGGTGCTTGATGATGACAACTACATGGATACAACTCCATCTCCAAAGGCGTCGCCAGTGTTTCGCAGGCTTCGCAAAGGCCTCAGGCCACCTGTCTCCATGTCGACCATTCCAGAAGAAGATTCGCAACAATCTAGCTCAGTGGCACATGAAGTGTTCCCTGATGCCAATCCTTCTGAGACTACTCACGAGTCTAAAGATAAAGCCGCTGAAGGCATTTCGGCTCCATCAGTCGAAGAAGAAAAAGAAGAAGAAATAAAAGCTACACCCCCTACAACTAATCAAGTCATTCTTGAAGAGAATGTGATCGTGACCGACCCTCCTGTTGTTGACCATATGGAAGTTGAAAACACTGAGGCTGCCACAAACAATGCTACTGAAGCCAATGACCCTGTCATGGTTGAAGACAATGTGGAGCCTGAAGCAAATGTGAATGTTGAAGCCACTGTGATGCCAATCATCTCATATGGCGTTGTTCCTTCACCACGGCCTCATACCATGGAAAGAGCATTCAATCGTGAAGGCTAGCTTGTCACAGTCCGATGGCCAATTATGGTTCCATCTACTCTCCCGGGCCACAGTATGATTATCATGTCGAGCAGAGGCCTCAAGTTCAGAAGCCACAACCACGCTTGCCAAGGCTTCCAAGTGCTATCACTACACAAGGTTCATTCAGCGTGCTCAGCTTCCGAGAGCACAATACTTTCTTTAACAGCGCCAAGAACCCATACATGAAGCCAAAGATCTCCTCGGATGGATTTTGGAGCCATCAACAACGAAGCTATTACTCTTGCATCCTCTACAACCAGAACCGGATTTTTCCGCACAAGCGTATGGATTGCAATGCTATGGCTGGGCTGCCCTGTCCTGAAGAAGCCCTTGACTGCTTTCAAGATATTGGTCTGCTAGCTTTTGTGACTGATAAGGAACATTGGAATGAAGAGCTTCTGTTGCAGTTCTATGCCACCCTGCACATTCGAGGCTACAACAAGGACCCGTAGACTTGGATCCTTGAATGGATGACAGGTGATGTACATCACAAAGCCAAAGCTCAAGATATCATCGAGTTTACTTCCCTGTCCACTCCAGGTGAGTTATTGAAGGAAATATTCCCTAGAGGCAATAATAAAGTTGTTATTTTATATTTCCTTATATCATGATAAATTTTTATTATTCATGCTAGAATTGTATTAACCGGAAACTTGATACATGTGTGAATACATAGACAAAACACTGTGTCCCTAGTAAGCCTCTACTTGACTAGCTCATTGATCAAAGATGATTAACTTTCCTAGCCATGGACATGTGTTATCATTTGATGAACGGGATCACATCATTAGGAGAATGATGTGATGGACAAGACCCATCGGTTAGCTTAGCATAATGATCGTTCGGTTTTATTGCTAATGCTTTTTCTCGTGTCCAATATATATTCCTCCGACTATGAGATTATGCAACTCCCGGACATCGGAGGAATTCCTTTTGTGCTATCAAACATCACAATGTAACTGGGTGATTATAAAGATGCTCTACAGGTATCTCCGAAGGTGTTTGTTGTGTTGGCATATAGATTAGGATTTGTCACTTCGAGTATCGGAGAGGTATCTCTAGGCCCTCTCGGTAATGCACATCATATGAAGCCTTGCAAGCAATGTGACTATGAGTTAGTTATGGGATGATGCACTACAGAACGAGTAAAGAGACTTGCCGGTAACGAGATTGAACTACGTATAGAGATACCGACGACCGAATCTCGAGCAAGTAACATACCGATGACAAAGGGAATAGCTATGTTGACATTGTGGTTTGACCGATAAAGATCTTTGTAGAATATGTGGGAACCAATATGAGCATCTAGGTTCTGATATTGGTTATTGACTGGAGAGGTGTCTCAGTCATGTCTACATAGTTCTCGAACCCGTAGGGTCCACACACTTAATGTTCGATGCCGATGGTATTATATAAGTTATGTGTTTTTGGTGACCGAAGGTTGTTCAGAGTCCCGGATGAGATCACGGACATGACGAGGAGTCTCGAAATGGTTGAGAGGTAAAGATTTATATATTGGAAGGAGGTATTCGGACACCGGAAGGGTTCCGGAGTGTATCGGGTACAAACTGGGGTACCGGAGGGGTTACCAGAACCCCCCGATGGAAGATATGGGCCATATGGGCCATGGGAGGGAGGCTAACCAGCCCACAAGGGGCTGGTGCTCCCTCCACAAGGGAGGAGGCCGAATTGGACTAGGGAAAGGGGGCGCCACCCCCCTTTCCTTCTCCTACTCTCTCTCCTTCCCCCTTTCCACCTCCGTAACAAGGAAAAAAAAGGGGGGCGAACCCAACTGGGAGTGGAGTCATAGTAGGACTCGCCCCTCCCTTGGCACGCCCCTTATGGCCGGCGTCCTCCCCTCCTCCTTTATATATGGGGGCAGGGGGGTGTTGGAAATATGCCCTAGAGGCAATAATAAAAGGATTATTATTATATTTCCTTGTTCATGATAATTGTCTTTTTATTCATGCTATAATTGTGTTATCCGGAAATCGTAATACATGTGTGAATACATAGACCACAATATGTCCCTAGTGAGCCTCTAGTTGACTAGCCCATTGATCAACAGATAGTCATGGTTTCCTGACTATGGACATTGGATGTCATTGATAACGGGATCACATCCTTAGGAGAATGATGTGATGGACAAGACCCAATCCTAAGCATAGCACAAGATCGTGTAGTTCGTTTGCTAGAGCTTTTCCAATGTCAAGTATCTTTTCCTTAGACCATGAGATCGTGTAACTCCCGGATACCGTAGGAGTGCTTTGGGTGTACCAAACGTTACAACGTAACTGGGTGACTATAAAGGTATAGTACGGGTATCTCCGAAAGTGTCTGTTGGGTTGACACGGATCGAGACTGGGATTTGTCACTCCGTATGACGGAGAGGTATCTCTGGGACCACTCGGTAATGCATCATCATAATGAGCTCAAAGTGACCAAGTGTCTGGTCACGGGATCATGCATTACGGTACGAGTAAAGTGACTTGCTGGTAACGAGATTGAATGAGGTATTGGGATACCGACGATCGAATCTCGGGCAAGTAACATACCGATTGACAAAGCGAATTATATACGGGGTTGCTTGAATCCTCGAAATCGTGGTTCATCTAATGAGATCATCGAGGAGCATGTGGGAGCCAACATGGGTATCCAGATCCCGCTGTTGGTTATTGACCGAAGAGCCGTCTCAGTCATGTCTACGTGTCTCTCGAACCCGTAGGGTGTACACACTTAAGGTTCGGTGACGCTAGGGTTGTAGAGATATTAGTATGCAGCAAACCGAAAGTTGTTCGGAGTCCTGGATGAGATCCCGGACGTCACGAGGAGTTCTGGAATGGTCCGGAGGTAAAGAATTATATATGGGAAGTCGAATTTCGGCCATCGGGAAAGTTTCGAGGGTCACCGGTATTGTACCGAGACCACCGGAAGGGTCCCCCCGGGGGTCCACCGGGTGGGGCCACCCATCCCGGAGGGCCCCATGGGCTGAAGTGGGAGGGGAACCAGCCCCTGGTGGGCTGGTGCGCCCCCCCTTGGGCCCCCCCTGCGCCTAGGGTTGGGAACCCTAGGGGAGGGGGGCGCCTCCACTTGCCTTGGGGGGCAAGGCACCCCCTTGGCCGCCGCCCCTAGGAGATCCCATCTCCTTGGGTCGGCGCCCTCCTGGGGACCCTATATATAGAGGGGGGAGGGAGGGTAGCCGCACCCTTGCACTTGGCGCCTCCCTTTCCCCTTGCTACACCTCTCCCTCCCGTAGACGCTTGGCGAAGCCCTGCCCGGATCCCTGCTGCATCCACCACTATGCCGTCGTGCTGCTGGATCTTCATGAACCTCTCCTTCCCCCTTGCTGGATCAAGAAGGAGGACACGTCACGCTGACCGTACGTGTGTTGAACGTGGAGGTGCCGTCTGTTCGACGCTAGGATCTCCGATCATTTGGATCACGACGAGTACGACTCCCTCAACCCCGTTCTCTTGAACGCTTCCGCTCGATCTACAAGGGTATGTAGATGCACTCCTCTCTCTTGTTGCTAGATGAACTCATAGATTGATCTTGGTGAAACTGTAGGAATTTTTTTGTTTTCTGCAACGTTCCCCAACAGTGGCATCATGAGCTAGGTCTATGCGTAGTTCTCTTTGCACGAGTAGAACACAAATCTGTTGTGGGCGTAGATGTTGTCAACTTTCTTGCCACTACTAGTCTTATTTTGATTTAGAGGTATTGTGGGATGAAGCGGCCCGGACCGACCTTACACGTACGCTTACGTGAGACAGGTTCCACCGACTAACATGCACTAGTTGCATAAGGTGGCTAGCGGGTGTCTGTCTCTCCCACTTTTGTTGGAGCGGATTTGATGAAAAGGGTCCTTATGAAGGGTAAATAGAAGTTGACAAATCACGTTGTTGCTTTTTCGTAGGTAAAAAAACCTTCTTGCTAGAACCCTATTGCAGCCACGTAAAAGATGCAACAATAATTAGAGGACGTCTAACTTGTTTTTGCAGCAATTGCTTTGTGATGTGATATGGCCAAAAGTTGTGATGAATGATGAATGATATATTGTGATGTATGAGATCATGTTCTTGTAATAGGAATCACGACTTGCATGTCGATGAGTGAGGGAGTCCTGGATTAGGGGGTGTCCGGATGGCCGGACTATGACCTTTGGCCGGACTCCCGGACTATGAAGATACAAGATTGAAGATTCCGTCCCGTGTCCGGATGGGACTTTCCTTGGTGTGGAATGCAAGCTTGGTGTTGACACACGAACACATCACGTGTTCCCTCGACGCCGGGGGTGATGCACCGCAGCTCACGTCGAAGGAGACCCGACCGACAGCACGATACGCAGGACAGTCGGCGGGCGCTTTTGCAGACCCGAAACCCCACACGCCCGGGAGGGACCCCATCAGGGAGTGCGGCGGCTATGGGCTGCCCTAGGTCGATTCGCTCCCCCCTAGAGCCTCGTGTATCGCTGCCCTCCAACGTGAAGAACGAACGAAGAACGAGAAAGAAAGATACAAGGGTAGGGGATAAAGATAGACGAACACAAAAGTGTAATAGATTGATTGGTTCGATTGGTGTTGTTCAATCGGCCGTCACCCCTTAGGTATATAAGAGGCGGCTGGACTTCCCGTGCAAGGAAAAGGCTTGGATTCACGTCCAAAACCCTAGTCAAATTCGGATTGGTCTTGTCCGAACTTTCCAAAACTGTTCGGTTTAAACTGGCTGCACCTTGCGGGTCTTTTTTGTGGTGGTAAACGACTTCGGATGGAAACGTGTCCAAAAGTAATCTTGACCGTTTCGACGATACGAACAACTTTCATGCTGAACGTGTTTTGATCAGAGGTTATCTTGAGGGTCAAATAGCTTGTGCAAAAGATCTCTTTACTCGCGCTACCAATCAGACATGGCGTCTGATGGGGCGCGCCATATTTCGCCTCGTGATAGGGCTGCACTCCGATTGCTCTAACTTTTGCATATGAACTCGGATTTGGACGATTTTTATATCCAAATCGATCGTCTCGACGAGACGAAGACAATCCTTGTAGATAACTTTTCCATTTGCGGTAGTCTCGGGGGCTTAAGGGGCCAAACTGTACTCTGAATATAAGATCTTAGTACTTTGAGCATAGTTTCGGCCTTCGAGATGAAATCGGACGGTGATGACCCAAACTTCAAAGATGTTCATATCAACAATACGGAACTCTTTCATAAAGATCACTTCTCCATTTGAGGCCATATTAAATAAGTTATTGACCGTGCCAAAATCTGGTGTCAACACATGCCCCCCTGTTTTTCGGCAAAGCTTGTGTGCCGAAAAATAACTTGCACGTATCTTGCTCTAAGGACGATGTCAACACTTCATCAGCCATTTTGCATATGCTTAGGATGATAAGTTTATATTGGCCATTGCTTGTGTGAATATTTCGATGCAAGTTCGGGTGAAACTTTCCCAACTTCAACAACAATCCGGTGATAAGGTTCCATAGATCAAAACCATCCTCCGAACCATATTGTTCACCCTTTCGCTAGGATTTTGCAGATAATTAAGAATGAACTTCCTTCAATCCTTACTTCGCCTGCATAAAAGTTTCATTAGTGGCCGAAGCGGTGGACTTCGGTTCAGCCTTACCTATGTTGATGAGACTAAGCATCGGCTATTGATAGAAATACAATACACCATGATTAACATAGTAGCCGGATGCTTGCTATGCAAACTCTTTCGAATTGTCATGCCTAGATATATGAACAATTTCAAAGCAACCCAAGGTAAATCTTGCATCTAGACATACCAAAAGATAAACTATAAGTGATCCGTCAAAATATTGATAACCCTTGGATATTTGTTGCACTACTAATAATGAATCACCGGAAGCCTCAATATGTATAGCACCTATATCAAGGAAAAGCTCCAATCCGAATGACAATGCATATTCGGCTTTGCTGATTGTGCAAAAATATTATAAGCGGCCTGAGGCTTCACAAAATAGCTCCATATGGAGATAAATAAGCAACACCAACACCTTGGCCATTGCCACAAATTTACCGTCAAAAATAATCTCCATAGTACTAGAAAGACAAGGGCAATATCAATGAACATGTACCTCGTTTTGGCCTCTAATTGAACTAAGGACGATGTTAGGATACTACATCAGCCATGCTTTGACATATTCTTAGGGCGATAGATAAATACCGGCCATCAACATAATGCCCATGTAGAATTCATTCACCAAATCATGTATAGCCGAAATAAACAAATGAAATAGCAATCAAATATTTCGGCCCTTTGGATTAGCAAGAAAAAATGTAGCTAATAAAATGTATAGAGATTTGGTAATACCCTCTCATGATGCAGAATATTATGTCGCTTCCATGGATTAAAATAAATCTAGGGAGGGTAATTTATCATACCTGATGATGAATTCCATGGCAAAGGCATCAATGGTATGGTTGAAGAATACGGATGATGTGCTAACCGAAGATTTTGATGGGGTGATGCAAACCTTCGGCTTAACTGTTTTTGGCTTCCATCCTTCTCTTTCTTCACTTTTGTAACACTTGTTGCAATAGAAGGTTGCACATCACTTTCATTTTGACTGCTCCTCTTTGAAACCCATGCCATGTTCTTCTTTTTCAGCTCTTGTGCACTAAGTTTTTGTAATTCCTTTTTTCGCCAATACGATAAGCCGAGTGGGCATCCCGGCTGTGATTTTGTTTGAAGCAATGACAACTCTTTTTGGGCCTTGTGCACCCTCAACTTCTTTTCTTCAGATTTGGCACTCTGATTTTTATCAATTGATTGCTTCACTTCTTTGCCTTTTGTAGCCAATGTCAACACTTTAATTGTCTCTTTGTTATTTGAGATCAAATCTGAAGCAGCACACTTACGACCATCTCTTTTCACGCGGTAAACTTGCTTTACCACCTCTTTCTTCTTCTTGAGCTCTGGACCGATTCCTTATGATTGAAACGGTCTTTGACGCGTGATTGTTCAAATGTTGATCTCCTTGGAGTTGCATAGTATTGATGAGATGGTCTAGAATAAGATGGAGAATGTGCCCTTGTATCATACCTGTCCCATGATGAATATGTACCTATATGATCATCGGGAGGTATCCACGGCATTGGCATTGGCGGCCCAAAATAAGGATATGAATATGTTGCATTAACATTATCACTTTGCCAATACCGATCCTCATATTTGCGCCTTGGGGGTGACCTTGGTTTCTTTGCATGATTTGGCCGATAAGCATTCTTCTCTTCACTCTTCTTTTGATATTTATCCAATAGTTCAGCGAAGGTGATTTTTGATCTCTTACACTTGCGCTTATTTCGGCCTTTGTTTTCTTTTGGTTTGCTTTCATCGATCATTGGATTTGCTTGCTGCCCCCCAGTCCTTGGCGTCTCCATTGTAGCTTCGATGGAATTCTTGCCCTCAAGATTATGTTCATTATGCTCTTCAACAACTTCTTTACATGAAAGCTTGATCCCATCACCTGCAGCTTTTACATTCTCTTTAAATGGATCGGCTTGAAGCAGCCGATGCAAAAACCTTTTGCCATCGGGACCAATCGGAATAGACTGATCATCTCTTGGTGTTTCAACAAACTTCAATCGTCCTTTTTCAATGGCCGATTTAACTATTTACCAAAACATCTTGCAATCCTCAAAATTATGTTTGGACGAATCATGCAACTTACAATACATTCGTCCTTGGATTGATGGCTTAACAAGGTGATCGAGAATTGTAATGTAATTATTTTTCAGCAACAAATCAAATATTTGATCACACATGCTTGAATTGAAGGTATACTTCTTGTTTTCTAGCCGATCTTGCTGTTTGAACGGCTTTGGAGATAAGCAAACGAATGGTTCAGATTTGGAATCTCCCCATTCGGCTATGCATTGTGTTTTCCACTCTATCTCCGATGTCTTTGGATAAGATATTGTATTAGCATCGGTTTTCTCAATAGAATTTAACCTTGGCTTTAAATTTCTGAAACGAAGATATTTAGAACATACATGTCTCAGTTGAGACCAAGTGCAAGCCAAGTACGAAATAAGCAAAGCTACCCAACTAGATATGAACTTTAGATAAAGCAACGGGGAAAGCTTTGGCTGTAACAATAAGTCATTATCGGTCTTTATAAATGGCGCAATGGTTTGACTGATATGTTCCATAACAATTTTATTGCTAACAAGTAAATTACCCTTCTTCATTGGTCTTTCAAAATTACTTATGAGAATATTTCTTATAGATGCATCAATAATGAAGTTGCGACCAAATCTGAAAATAGGTAAATTACTTGCTATGCATACTTCTTCAAATATGTTGGGAGAGCATGATGGTGGTGCCATTTGAAGAACATCTTGCTCCGTCTTTGGATGGCTCCCCAACACCTTCTCATCATCTTTTTCTTGAATCCGTGCATCATAGCTTTGAAGATTTTTGTCGGCTGAACTTTGTTCGGCTACTTGTTCTTGTCCTTGAAGTTTGTCAATTTCTACGGCACGGAACTCATAGGGAAGGAAGTAGGTTCCATTAACTTCAGAAAAATCAAGCACCGTTGTTTTCCTATGCTTGCCATGCCCTTTCTCAATAATCTTGCCTCGTTGGATTTGATGGATTCAGCATATATACTACTTGATTCGGATTTTTCAACCGAAGCACTTTCATGTTTTGAATCATCCTTCTTTTCATTGATACTACCAATTGGCAATGCTTCTTTTATCTGAGCCAATTCTTTTTCTATTTGTTTCTGACGGCAAGCGGCAAAATTAGCTTTAAGCTTTTTCTCAATTTCAGCCCACTCCGGATATGATTGCCCCCCAATGCTTTTAGATTCTTTCGGCAATGACACACGGGTGTTGCCGAAATTTTGCAATTGTGTAGGGGGTGTATAATATGATATAGTACTAGGTGAAGGCATATGCATTGTTGTAAGACCATCCTTTTGCTCGCCAATTTTATCAATTGGCAAAGATTCATCTACTTGCAAAACTCTAGCTTTTATTGCGTCATAATCAGGAAATAGCCCCTTTTCATGTTGTTCAAGGCAAAGAGCACTAATTCTCTTATTTTGGGCTAAACTCTTCAATGCAGCCACCACTACCTCATCTTCTACTATGTTGGGCACAACTGCTCCTGTAAAATTTACATTCATTCGGCTATAACCAGGAAGGTGTGAAGCCGAATTATGAGCATCTACAGTTGTGTATGGTGCCGAAGAATTACTAACATGAGGTGCAACATATGACGGTTGAGAGTAATTGGCCAAGTAGCCACTAGTAGCATGGCCAATTCTCTCATTCATCGGCATGGTTGGATTACTATATTGCACATTAGCTGCCGATGAATAAAAGGGTGAAACACTTTCTTGTATGGCATTGGAAATTCTAACTTGGGGTGTTTCAAATTGATTAATCGAACTCATCATGTTGCTCATCGGCATATGAATTTGCTGGGTTGCCGATGCATGTGAGTTGGGATACATATGGTGCTTGTTACTAATATAGTCAGAAGTTGAAGTATATAAATTACTTTGAATCGACCCTTGCACGTAGTTAGTTACATGATTGAAAAAACTGGGATTGGCCGATAGAGTATACTCAATGAACGATCTAGTAACACCATATGAATTATTTGCATCTACATAAAGGGATTGGATATTCATATTACCTTCGTAGACTGCAAACCCTAGATGACGATCTCTTCGTAGCAAGAACGGGCCGGAGACCGTTCGAAGTTTCGTCCCCAGCGGAGTCGCCAAAAAGTGTGTTGACACACGAACACGTCACATGTACCCTCGACGCCACGGGTGATGCACCGCAGCTCACGTCTAAGGAGACCCGACCGACAGCGCGATACACAGGACAGTCGGCGGGCGCTTTTGCAGACCCGAAACCCCACACGCCTGGGAGGGACCCCGTCAGGGAGTGCGGCGGCTATGGGCTACCCTAAGTCGATTCGCTCGCCCCTAGAGCCTCATGTATCGCTGCCCTCCAACGCGAAGAACGAACGAAGAACGAGAAAGAAAGATACAAGGGTAGGAGATAAAGATAGACGAACACAAAAGTGTAATAGATTGATTGGTTCGATTGGTGTTGTTCAATCGGCCATCACCCCTTAGGTATATAAGAGGCGGCTGGACTTCCCGTGCAAGGAAAAGGCTTGGATTCACGTCCAAAACCCTAGTCAAATTCGGATTGGTCTTGTCCGAACTTTTCAAAACTGTTCGGTTTAAACTGGCTGCACCTTGCGGGTCTTTTTTGTGGTGGTAAACGACTTCGGATGGAAACGTGTCCAAAAGCAATCTTGACCGTTTCGACGATATGAACAACTTTCATGTTGAACGTGTTTTGATCAGAGGTCATCTTGAGGGTCAAATAGCTCACACAAAAGATCTGTTTACTCGCGCTACCAATCAGACATGGCGTTTGATGGGGCGCGCCATATTTCGCCTCGTGATAGGGCTGCACTCCGATTGCTCTAACTTTTGCATATGAACTCGGATTTGGACGATTTGTATATCCAAATCGATCGTCTCGACGAGACGAAGACAATCCTTGTAGATAACTTTTCCATTTGCGGTCGTCTCGGGGGCTTAAGGGGCCAAACTGTACTCTGAATATAAGATCTTAGTACTTTGAGCATAGTTTCGGCCTTCGAGATGAAATCGGACGGCGATGACCCAAACTTCAAAGATGTTCATATCAACAATACGGAACTCTTTCATAAAGATCATTTCTCCATTTGAGGCCATATTAAATAAGTTATTGACCGTGCCAAAATCTGGTGTCAACACTTGGCGATACGATATGAAGATCTCCTCCCATTGTAACCGACTCTGTGTAACCCTAGCCCTCTCCGATGTCTATATAAACCGGAGAGTTTTAGTACGTAGGACGAACAACAATCATACCATAGGCTAGCTTCTAGGGTTTAGCCTCTCTAATCTCGTGGTAGATCCACTCTTGTATTACCCATATCATCAATATTAATCAAGCAGGAGTAGGGTTTTACCTCCATCGAGAGGGCCCGAACCTGGGTAAAAACATCGTGTTCCTTGTCTCCTATTACCATCCGCCTAGACGCACAGTTCGGGACCCCCTACCCGAGATCCGCCGGTTTTGACACCGACATTGGTGCTTTCATTGAGAGTTCCTCTGTGTCATCGCCCTTAGGCCCGATGGCTTCTTCGATCATCAACAACGACGCGGTCCAGGGTGAGACCTTTCTCCCCGGACAGATTTTTGTATTCGGCGGCTTCGTACTGCGGGCCAACTCGCTTGGCCATCTGGAGCAGATCAAAAGCTACGCCCCTAGCCATCAGGTCAGGTTCGGAAGTTTAAACTACATGGCCGACATCCGCGGGGACTTGATCTTCGACGGATTCGAGCCACGGCCGAGCACGCCGCACTGTCACGATGGGAATGATCTAGCTCTGCCGCCGGACAGCGCTCAAAGCATCACTCAGGTGCCCGCTCCGACCATTAGCTCGGAGGCGACTGCGCTAGTCGGGGATGGACGGTTGGACGCCACCCCAGGAGCCGCAATCTCTACGGCGATAGAGCCGAATACCAGCCTAGTCCTTTGCAAGGCCCGTGATTCCAAGGTGCCGGACTCCGTTCCGGACTCCGAATCTTCCGCACCCCTTCCGATCGAACCCGATTGGGCTCCGATCATGGAGTTCACCGCCGCGGACGTCTTTCAGCGCTCGCCATTTGGCGATATCCTGAATTCACTAAAGTCTCTCTCTTTGTCAGGAGAGCCCTGGCCGAACTACGGTCAGCACGGCTGGGATGCGGATCACGAAGAAATTTGAAACCCACCCACCACCCACTTGGTAGCCACTGTCGATGATCTAACCGACATGCTCGACTTCGACTCCGAAGACATCGACGGTATGGACGCCGATAGAGGAGATAAACAAGAACCAGCACCTATAGGGCACTGTAAAGCCACCTCATCACACGATATATACATGGTGGACACACCTAACAGAAATGACAACGAGGATCAAAAGGGCGCAACCAGGGATCGCTCCCTCGAAAAGCAATCAAAGCGGCGGCGTAAGCGCAAGGCCAAGCCCCACCTCGACAAAGACCCTGCCATAGAGCAGGGTGAATCAACGGAAGACGAACATGCCATCGAGCAACCGTCCAAACAGGGCGGACAATCCGAACAGCCCATCCCCGAGAAAGATAATGGTTCGGACGATCTCACGCCGGACAAATTGCTGGAGCATCAGAACCTCCACCAAAGGCTCATCGCCACTGCACATAGCCTAAAAAAGCAGAAGCAGAGGCTCAAAATAGCGGAAGATGCACTCAGGATCAGATGGGGCAAAATACTTAATACCGCACACAAATACGGCGACAGTTGTCATACAAAGAGCTATCCGAAACAGAAACTACTTCCGGAATTTGAGGAAGATGCCATAAAGCCCCAGCAGTCAAAAAATAAGGAAGCCACAAGGTCGGATAGACGGCCCCATGATCGACCTCAAGCAACGAAGGGCGCCGCACTCAATACGGCACGCGACCCGTCCAAGAATTTGCATCACAAAACTGGCCCAACCAGATCCATCTACGGGCCGAGAAAGCAAGCTCCAGTGGGCAATGCAATGCAAAAAATGTTCGAACAACGCGGCACACCTAAATACAGGGGCGCCGCACATCCCCTATGTTTCACCGATGAGGTGTTGGACCACGAATTTCCAGCGGGATTCAAGCCCGTAAACATAGAAGCATATGACGGAACAACAGACCCTGGAGTCTGGATCAAGGATTATATCCTCCACATACACATGGGCGAGGAGATGACCTCCACGCCATAAAATACTTACCCCTTAAGCTCAAAGGGCCAGCCCGGCATTGGCTTAAAAGCCTTTCCGAAAACACCATGGGAAGTTGGGCAGCGCTCGAGGATGCTTTCCGGGCAAATTTTCAAGGGACCTATGTCCGACCTCCGGATGCAGATGATCTGAGTCATATAACTCAGTAGTCCGGGTAGTCAGCCCGGAAACTCTGGAACAGATTCCTCACTAAAAAGAATCAGATAGTCGACTGTCCGGACGCCGAGGCCCTAGAAGCTTTCAAACATAGTGTCCGAGACGAATGGCTCGCCAGACACCTCGGCCAAGAAAAGCCAAGAACAATGGCCGCATTAACAAGCCTCATGACCCGCTTTTGTGCAGGAGAGGATAGCTGGTTGGCAAGAAGCAGCACCAGTGACCCAAATACATCCGAACCCAGAGATGGGAACGGGAAACCGCGCCGTAACAAAGAACCGCGCCGGATCAAGGACAACAGCCCGATGAGCACGGCAGTAAACGCCGAATTCAAAAGCTCTCGGCAAAATCAAAAAAAGCCGCCCCCCCAAGGATGACAGGGATGAGCTATCCAACCTCAACAAAATATGTCAAATTCACAGCACTCCTGGGAGACCTGCAAACCATACCCACAGAGATTGTTGGGTCTTCATGCAGTCCGGTAAACTCAACGCCGAACACAATGGGCTCGACACACCAAGCGAGGATGACGACGCACCCCACAAGCAGAACACAGGAGAACAAAAGAAGTTCCCACAAGAAGTCAAGACAGTGAACTCACTTCAGATGACAAAAGGGAAAAACAGAATGGCGCTTACGAAGACACGCGCCGTACGGCCAGCCCCAGAGGAGCACCACCACTGGTTGTTACAACCAATCACCTTCGATCATCAGGATTACTCCAAAGGAGCCCGGAACGCAGGCTGGACTGCCTTGGTCGTGAATACGATTATTAAGGACTCCAATTTACAAAAGTCCTTATGGACGGTGGCAGTGACTTGAACCTGTTATATCAGGACACAATCCGCAAACTCGGGGTCAACCCAGCTATAATCCGCCATGGCAATACTTCCTTTCAAGGAGTCACGCCGGGTCCAGATAACCAAAGTATGGGTTCCCTTTCATTAGAAGTCATGTTCGGCTCACTCGACAACTTCCGAAGTGAAAAGCTAACATTTCACATCGCCCCATTCGTAAGCCGCTATCAAGCACTACTGGGACGTGAAGCTTTCACCCGCTTTAACGCAATACCGCATTATGCATCCCTTACACTTAAAATGCCAGTCCACGAGGCATCATTTCATTAGAGGGAATATGAATTGACCCCCAAAGTACGGGCAAAGGTGCGGCCGCCTAGACAGCCGCCCACTAATCCAGCCCTACTATCCCGGACACGGCTCGACGAGTCCGGCGTAAATGTACATATGCTTAATAGCCGCATAACCCTGTACAAGGGGCTCCGCGTGTTCACGCCCGGAGACAATACGGCTCAATTCTTGCTCTAACTATATTTTGTTTATTTTAATATAAATTTCTCGCACGCTTATTTTTTTACTAAGTTCCTCTCTTTTGTAGACGAACATCGTGCTACACCCGTCCAGGATACGGCACAACGGAGACGCAGGCGCAGACGTGCAGCAGGGACCCGTTTCAAGGATTCTTTTCAGATTAAGACCCTGCGTAAACCTTTTTTACTATCTCTTGTTGACAACATCCCCCGGTTTTCGCTATAAGCGAGGAGGAGGCTGGCGTCTTGGCATGTGGCCACGCCAGAATTTTTGCACGTACCTGGACACCAGGGGCTTTTTTTACCAAGGGCTCTATTTCGGCCCGTCCTCATAAAGACCGAATACCTTAGGGAGTGTTCGGTGTCGCAAGTTTGGCCCTATATGCATCAGCTCCGAATCATGTCTTTGGTCAAATATTGGGTTTGCCCGGCTCCTGTGTTTTGCTGCCTTACATTCCGTCATATCGGCTAACGCGGCACCAGAAGAACTACTGCGATTGTGCCCCGGTTCGGCCAGGCGAGCACCTCAGTAGAGAAAGCCGAAAAGTGACTGTCATGATATAGCGAGAGACTGGTCAACCACTCGATGACTTTCGGAATCTTTAGGATTCCTCCGCATTAACGAAGGGCCGCTTCCTGGTCATGCACACTCGCGCCCCGAATCCGGGTGAGCGTGGTGCCCCTAGGGGCTATTCAGTAGCCCCACTGTCAAACTCCTATGGCTAAGTGAAAGTGATAAAGCATTATAGTCCGGTTGCCTAGTTCGCCGCGCCACCACCTCCTTTATAGGACCAAGACGTTGGATTAAGTGTGAAAAGGTGCCTTTTTGCGAACACCCCCACATTCTATGCGTGGGGGCTGAAGCCAACGACTGCCATCTTTCAGGTTATATACATTAAACGGCCGCACAGGAGGCATCATAATTCTTGCAAGCACAAGTATAAAAAGCTTTTATATTCCATCAAAATATTTGTTTTTACAAATAGTACAAGCTATTCAAACACAACATCCTTCGAGCACTGCGACTCTATTAAACGAGCGCCATGGAGAACTTCCTCAAAATAGTGCTTGGCAGGTACTCGGCTTTCGTCCGAATCCCGGGATGCAACAACACTGGCCTTCATATCCGCCCAGTATGTTTTGACACGGGCAAGATGTTGGAGAACGTAGTAATTTCAAAAAATATCCTACGCACACGCAAGATCATGGTGATGGCATAGCAACGAGAGGGGAGAGTGTTCGTCCACGTACCCTCGTAGACCATAAGCGGAAGCGTTATGACAACGCGGTTGATGTAGTCATACGTCTTCACGATCCGACCGATCCAAGCACCAAACGTACGGCACCTCCGAGTTCAGCACACGTTCAGCTCGATGACGATCCCCGGGCTCCGATCCAGCAAAGCTTCGGGGAAGAGTTCCGTCAGCACGACGGCGTGGTGACAATGATGATGTTCTACCAGCGCAGGGCTTCGCCTAAACTCCGCGACGATATGACCGAGGTGGAATATGGTGGAGGGGGGCACCGCACACGGCTAAGGAACGATCCGTAGATCAACTTGTGTGTCTTTGGGGTGCCCCCTGCCCCCGTATATAAAGGAGGGAGGGGGGAGGCCGGCCGACCCTTGTTGGGCACGCCAGGAGGAGGAGTCCTCCTCCTAGTAGGAGTAGGACTCCTCCTTTCCTACTCCTACTAGGAGGGGAAGGAAGGGGGAGAGGAGGGGAAGGAAAGAGGGGGGCGCCACCCCCCTCCTAGTCCAATTCGGACCAGAGGGAGAGGGGGCGCGCGGCCCTTCCTGGCCGCCCCTCTCTCTTCCCACCAAGGCCCATGGGGCCCATTAACTCTCCGGGGGGGTTGTGGTAACCATACGGCACTCCGGTTTTCTCCGAAATCACCCGGAACACTTCCGGTGTCCGAATATAGTCGTCCAATATATCAATCTTTATGTCTCGACCATTTCGAGACTCCTCGTCATGTCTGTGATCACATCCGGGACTCCGAACAAACTTCGGTACATCAAAACTTGTAAACTCATAATAAAACTGTCATCGTAATGTTAAGCGTGCGGACCCTACGGGTTCGAGAACTATGTAGACATGACCTAGAACTATTCTCGGTCAATAACCAATAGCGGAACCTGGATGCTCATATTGGTTCCTACATATTCTACGAAGATCTTTATCGGCCAAACCGCATAACAACATACATTGTTCCCTTTGTCATCGGTATGTTACTTGCCCGAGATTTGATCGTCGGTATCCTATACCTAGTTCAATCTCGTTACCGGCAAGTCTCTTTACTCGTTCTGTAACACATCATCTTATAACTAACTCATTAGTTACAATGCTTGCAAGGCTTAGGTGATGAGTATTACCGAGAGGGCCCAGAGATACCTCTCCGACAATCGGAGTGACAAAACCTAATCTCGAATTATGCCAACCCAACATGCACCTTCGGAAACACCTGTAGAGCACCTTTATACTCACCCAGTTACGTTGTGACGTTTGGTAGCACACAAAGTGTTCTTTCGGTAAACGTGAGTTGCACAATCTCATAGTTGCAGGAACTTTGTATAAGTCATGAAGAAAGCAATAGCAACATACTAAACGATCAAGTGCTAGGCTAACGGAATGGGTCATGTCAATCACATCATTCTCCTAATGATGTGATCCCATTAATCAAATGACAACACATGTCTATGGTTAGGAAACATAACCATCTTTGATTAATGAGCTAGTCAAGTAGAGGCATACTAGTGACTTTATGTTTGTCTATGTATTCACACATGTATCATGTTTCCGGTTAATACAATTCTAGCATGAATAATAAACATTTATCATGATATGAGGAAATAAATAATAACTTTATTATTGCCTCTAGGGCATATTTCCTTCAGTCTCCCACTTGCACTAGAGTCAATAATCTAGATTATATAGTAATGATTCTAACACCCATGGAGTCTTGGTGCTGATCATGTTTTGCTCGTGAGAGAGGCTTAGTCAACGGGTCTGCAACATTCAGATCCGTATGTATGTTGCAAATCTCTATGTCTCCCACTTGGACTTGGTCCCGAATGGAATTGAAGCGTCTCTTGATGTGCTTGGTCCTCTTGTGAAATATGGATTCCTTTGCCAAGGCAATTGCACCAGTATTGTCATAGAAGATCTTCATTGGTCCCGATGCACTAGGTATGACACCTAGATCGGAAATGAACTCCTTCATCCAGACTCCTTCATTTGCTGCTTCCGAAGCAGCTATGTACTCCGCTTCACATGTAGATCCCGCTACGACGCTTTGTTTAGAACTACACCAACTTACAGCTCCACCGTTTAATAAAAACACGTATCCGGTTTGCGATTTAGAATCGTCCGGATCAGTGTCAAAGCTTGCATCGACGTAACCGTTTACGACTAGCTCTTTGTCACCTCCATATACGAGAAACATATCCTTAGTCCTTTTCAGGTATTTCAGGATGTTCTTGACCGCTGTCCAGTGATCAACTCCTGGATTACTTTGGTACCTTCCTGCCAAGCTTATTGCTAAGCATACGTCAGGTCTGGTACACAACATTGCATACATGATAGAGCCTATGGCTGAAGCATAGGGAACATTTTTCATTTTCTCTCTATCTTCTGCTGTGGTCGGGCATTGAGTTTGACTCAACTTCACACCTTGTAGCACAGGCAAGAATCCTTTCTTTGCCTGATCCATTTTGAACTTTTTCAAAATTTTGTCAAGGTATGTGCTTTGTGAAAGTCCTATTAAGAGTCTTGATCTATCTCTATAGATCTTGATGCCCAATATGTAAGCAGCTTCACCGAGGTCTTTCATTGAAAAACTTTTATTCAAGTATCCTTTTATGCTATCCAGAAATTCTATATCATTTCCAATTAATAATATGTCATCTACATATAAAATTAGAAATGCTATAGAGCTCCCACTCACTTTCTTGTAAATACAGGCTTCTCCAAAAGTCTGTATAAAACCATATGCTTTGATCACACTATCAAATCGTTTATTCCAACTCCGAGATGCTTGCACCAGTCCATAAATGGAACGCTGGAGCTTGCACACTTTGTCAGCACCTTTTGGATCGACAAAACCTTCCGGCTGCATCATATACAACTGTTCTTCTAGAAATCCATTCAAGAATGCAGTCTTGACATCCATTTGCCAAATTTCATAATCATGAAATGCAGCAATAGCTAACATGATTCGGACGAACTTAAGCATCGCTACGGGTGAGAAAGTCTCATCGTAGTCAACCCCTTGAACTTGTCGAAAACCTTTTGCAACAAGTCGATCTTTATAGACAGTTATATTACCATCAGCGTCAGTCTTCTTCTTAAAGATCCATTTATTCTCAATGGCTTGCCGATCATCGGGCAAGTCAACGAAAGTCCATACTTTGTTTTCATACATGGATCCCATCTCAGATTTCATGGCTTCTAGCCATTTTGCGAAATCCGGGCTCATCATCGCTTCCTCATAGTTCGTAGGTTCATCATGGTCAAGTAACATGACTTCCAGAATAGGATTACCGTACCACTCTGGTGCGGATCTTACTCTGGTAGACCTACGAGGTTTAGTAGAAACTTGATCTGAAGTTTCATGATCATTATCATTAGCTTCCTCACTAATTGGTGTAGTTGTCACAGGAACCGGTTCTTGTGATGAACTACTTTCCAATAAGGGAGTAGATACAGTTATCTCATCAAGTTCTACTTTCCTCCCACTCACTTCTTTCGAGAGAAACTCCTTCTCTAGAAAGGATCCATTCTTAGCAATGAATGTCTTGCCTTCGGATCTGTGATAGAAGGTGTACCCAATAGTCTCTTTTGGGTATCCTATGAAGACACATTTCTCCGATTTAGGTTTGAGCTTATCTGGTTGAAGTTTCTTCACATAAGCATCGCAGCCCCAAACTTTAAGAAACGACAACTTTGGTTTCTTGCCAAACCACAGTTCATAAGGCGTCCTCTCAACGGATTTTGATGGTGCCCTATTTAACGTGAATGCGGCCGTCTCTAAAGCATAACCCCAAAATGATAGCGGTAAATCAGTAAGAGACATCATAGATCGCACCATATCCAGTAAAGTACGATTACGACGTTCGGACACACCATTTCGTTGTGGTGTTCCAGGTGGCGTGAGTTGCGAAACTATTCCACATTGTTTCAAGTGTAGGCCAAACTCATAACTCAAATATTCTCCTCCACGATCAGATCGTAGAAACTTTATTTTCTTGTTACAATGATTTTCCACTTCACTCTGAAATTCTTTGAACTTTTCAAATGTTTCAGTGTTTCATCAAGTAGATATACCCATATCTGCTCAAATCATCTGTGAAGGTGAGAAAATAACGATACCCGCCACGAGCCTCAACATTCATTGGGCCACAAACATCAGTATGTATGATTTCCAACAAATCAGTTGCTCGCTCCATAGTTCCGGAGAACGGCGTTTTAGTCATCTTGCCCATAAGGCACGATTCGCAAGTACCAAGTGATTCATAATCAAGTGATTCCAAAAGTCCATCAGTATGGAGTTTCTTCATGCGCTTTACACCGATATGACCCAAACGGCAGTGCCACAAATAAGTTGCACTATCATTATTAACTCTGCATCTTTTGGTTTCAACACTATGAATATGTGTATCACTACTATCGAGATTTAATAAAAATAGACCACTCTTCAAGGGTGCATGACCATAAAAGATATTACTCATATAAATAGAACAACCATTATTCTCTGATTTAAATGAATAACCGTCTCGCATCAAACAAGATCCAGATATAATGTTCATGCTCAACGCTGGCACCAAATAACAATTATTCAGGTCTAAAACTAATCCCGAAGGTAGATGTAGAGGTAGCATGCCGACTGCGATCGCATCGACTTTGGAACCGTTTCCCACGCGCATCGTCACCTCGTCCTTGGCCAGTGCTCGCTTATTCCGTATTCCCTGTTTCGAGTTGCAAATATTAGCAACAGAACCAGTATCAAATACCCAGTTGCTACTACGAGCTCTAGTTAGGTACACATCAATAACATGTATATCACATATACCTTTGTTCACTTTGCCATGCTTATCCGCCAAATACTTGGTGCAGTTCCGCTTCCAGTGACCAGTCTACTTGCAGTAGAAGCACTCAGTTTCAGGCTTAGGTCCAGACTTGGGTTTCTTCTCTTGAGCAGCAACTTGCTTGCTGTTCTTCTTGAAGTTCCCCTTCTTCTTCCCTTTGCCCTTTTTCTTGAAACTAGTGGTCTTGTTGACCATCAACACTTGATGCTCCTTCTTGATTTCTACCTTCGCAGCTATTAGCATTGCGAAGAGCTCAGGAATAGTCTTGTTCATCCCTTGCATATTATAGTTCATCACAAAGCTCTTGTAGCTTGGTGGCAGTGATTGGAGAATTCTGTCAATGACGCTATCATCCGGAAGATTAACTCCCAGTTGAATCAAGTGATTATTATACCCAGACATTTTGAGTATATGCTCACTAACAGAACTATTCTCCTCCATCTTGCAGCTGTAGACTTATTGGAGACTTCATATCTCTCAATCCAGGCATTTGCTTGAAATATTAACTTCAACTCCTGGAACATCTCATATGCTCCATGACGTTCAAAACATCGTTGAAGACCCGGTTCTAAGCCGTAAAGCATGGCACACTGAACTATAGAGTAGTCATCAGCTTTGCTCTGCCAGACGTTCTTAACGTCGTCAGTTGCATCAGCAGCAGGCCTGGCACCCAGTGGTGCTTCCAGGACGTAACTTTTCTGTGCAGCAATGAGGATAATCCTCAGGTTACGGACCCAGTCCGTGTAATTGCTACCATCATCTTTCAACTTTGCTTTCTTAAGGAACGCATTAAAATTCAACGGAACAACAGCACGAGCCATCTATCTACAAACAAACATAGACAAGAAAAATACTATCAGGTACTAAGTTCATGATAAATTTAGGTTCAATTAATCATATTACTTAAGAACTCCCACTTAGACAGACATCTCTCTAGTCATCTAAGTGATCACGTGATCCAAATCAACTAAACCATAACCGATCATCACGTGAGATGGAGTAGTTTTCAATGGTGAACATCACTATGTTGATCATATCTACTATATGATTCACGCTCGACCTTTCGGTCTCCGTGTTCTGAGGCCATATCTGCATATGCTAGGCTCGTCAAGTTTAACCTGAGTATTCCGCGTGTGCAAAACTGTCTTGCACCCGTTGTAGATGGACGTAGAGCTTATCACACCCGATCATCACGTGGTGTCTGGGCACGACGAACTTTGGCAACGGTGCATACTCAGGGAGAACACTTCTTGATAATTTTAGTGAGAGATCATCTTAAAATGCTACCGTCAATCCAAGCAAGATAAGATGCATAAAGGATAAACATCACATGCAATCAATATAAGTGATATGATATGGCCATCATCATCTTGTGCTTGTGATCTCCATCTCCGAAGCACCGTCATGATCACCATCGTCACCGGCGCGACACCTTGATCTTCATCGTAGCATCGTTGCCGTCTCGCCAACTATTGCTTCTACGACTATGGCTACCGCTTAGTGATAAAGTAAAGCAATTACAGGGCGTTTGCATTTCATACAATAAAGCGACAACCATATGGCTCCTGCCAGTTGCCGATAACTTTGGTTACAAAACATGATCATCTCATACAATAAAATATAGCATCACGTCTTGACCATATCACATCACAACATGCCCTGCAAAAACAAGTTAGACGTCCTTTACTTTGTTGTTGCAAGTTTTACGTGGCTGCTACGGGCTTAGCAAGAACTGTTCTTACCTACGCATCAAAAACCACAACGATAGTTTGTCAAGTTGGTGTTGTTTTAACCTTCGCAAGGACCGGGTGTAGCCACACTCGATTCAGCTAAAGTGAGAGAGACAGACACCCACCGGTCACCTTTAAGCAACGAGTGCTCGTAGCGGTGAAACCAGTCTCGCGTAAGCATACGCGTAATGTCGGTCCGGGCCGCTTCATCTCACAATACCGCCGAACCAAAGTATGACATGCTGGTAAGCAGTATGACTTATATCACCCACAAGTCACTTGTGTTCTACTCGTGCATATGACATCTACGCATAAAACCAGGCTCGGATGCCACTGTTGGAGAACGTAGTAATTTCAAAAAATTTCCTACGCACGCGCAAGATCATGGTGATGGCATAGCAACGAGAGGGGAGAGTGTTCGTCCATGTACCCTCGTAGACCATAAGCGGAAGCGTTATGACAACGCGGTTGATGTAGTCGTACGTCTTCACGATCCGACCGATCCAAGCACCGAACGTACGGCACCTCCAAGTTCGGCACACGTTCAGCTCGATGACGATCCTCGGGCTCCGATCCAGCAAAGCTTCGGGGAAGAGTTCCGTCAGCATGACAGCGTGGTGACAATGATGATGTTCTACCGGCGCAGGCCTTCGCCTAAACTCCGCGACGATATGACCGAGGTGGAATATGGTGGAGGGGGGCACCGCACACGACTAAGGAACGATCCGTAGATTAACTTGTGTGTCTTTGGGGTGCCCCCTGCCCCCGTATATAAAGGAGGGAGGGGGGAGGCCGGCCGGCCCTTGTTGGGCGCGCCAGGAGGAGGAGTCCTCCTCCTAGTAGGAGTAGGACTCCTCCTTTCCTACTCCTACTAGGAGGGGAAGGAAGGGGGAGAGGAGGGGAAGGAAAGAGGGGGGCGCCCCCCCTCCTAGTCCAATTCGGACCAGAGGGAGAGGGGGGGCGCGGCCCTTACTGGCCGCCCCTCTCTCTTCCCACCAAGGCCCATGGGGCCCATTAACTCTCCGGGGGGGGGGGTCGGTAACCCTCCGGCACTCCGGTTTTCTCCGAAATCACCCGGAACACTTCCTGTGTCCGAATATAGTCGTCCAATATATCAATCTTTATGTCTCGACCATTTCGAGACTCCTCGTCATGTCCATGATCACATCCGGGACTCCAAACAAACTTCGGTACATCAAAACTTGTAAACTCATAATAAAACTGTCATCGTAACGTTAAGCGTGCGGACCCTACGGGTTCGAGAACTATGTAGACATGACCTAGAACTATTCTCAGTCAATAACCAATAGCGGAACCTGGATGCCCATATTGGTTCCTACATATTCTACGAAGATCTTTATCGGTCAAACCGTATAACGACATACATTGTTCCCTTTGTCATCAGTATGTTACTTGCCCGAGATTTGATCGTCGGTATCCAATACCTAGTTCAATCTCGTTACCGGCAAGTCTCTTTACTCGTTCTGTAACACATCATCTTATAACTAACTCATTAGTTACAATGCTTGCAAGGCTTAGGTGATGAGTATTACCGAGAGGGCCCAAAGATACCTCTCCGACAATCGGAGTGAAACCTAATCTCGAATTATGCCAACCCAACATGCACCTTCGGAAACACCTGTAGAGCACCTTTATAATCACCCAGTTACGTTGTGACGTTTGGTAGCACACAAAGTGTTCTTCCGGTAAACATGAGTTGCACAATCTCATAGTTGCAGGAACTTTGTATAAGTCATGAAGAAAGCAATAGCAACATACTAAACGATCAAGTGCTAGGCTAACGGAATGGTTCATGTCAATCACATCATTCTCCTAATGATGTAATCCCATTAATCAAATGACAACACATGTCTATGGTTAGTAAACATAACCATCTTTCATTAATGAGCTAGTCAAGTAGAGGCATACTAGTGACTTTATGTTTGTCTATGTATTCACACATGTATCATGTTTCCGGTTAATACAATTCTAGCATGAATAATAAACATTTATCATGATATGAGGAAATAAATAATAACTTTCTTATTGCCTCTAGGGCATATTTCCTTCACAAGAGCCATCTGTGCGCCCTCTATGCATGCCGACCTCTTCATTGCGTCAGCATGCGGCACCGAACCAAGGAACTGCTGCACCAAGCCAAAATAACTCTTCGGCTCCGGCTTCTCCGGCCACAGACGACTCGCAACATACCTCATGGCTAGTCCGGATAACCTGTTCAGCTCTGCCCAGGCGGCCAAACGGTCGGATACCGAAAATGGGCGTTCTGGATTGTGGAACTGCGACCAAAAAAGCTCTTCCAATCCATGGTCACCTCGGCCGCGGAAGTGTTCGGTCACGTCCGCCGCACTAGCTGTCAAATCCAGATAAGTGTTTTCTGCAGTCCACTGCCGGTCTAACGGAGCATACTTGGGGTCTCCGAACTTCATCCGCAGCATATAGGGCTTTCCAGACGTGATATCTCCGGCCTGACGCAGCTCCTCCTTCATAGCTCTCATTGCAAAGCGAGTATCCTTGGCTTTGGCAGCGATCTTTTCAAGATCCTTCTGAGCCGCCCTATCTTCTTGTTCAAGAAATTTACAGCGGTCGGTAGCATCCTTCAACTTTATGGTCATTTCAGCTATCACCTTTTTGCTCTGGCAGTGAGCAGCCTGTTCGGCTTTTAGCTCTTCAGCCGCTTTAGCGACAGCCGCATCACTTCTCCTTGCTTGCTCCTTGGCTTGGGCAAGTTCCATCCGAAGGTTCTCCACGGCAGCAGCACCATCTACATTAAGCACATAAATATAAGGCCCGAGCATCGAGCTCCTATTACCAGGTGTCTTTGGAACATACCTTGTGCCTCGTCTAGCCGCTTATTTACAAGCGCGATGTCGACATCTGCTACATCAAGTTGCCGCTTTAGCTCGGCAGATTCATCAGTCCGGCTAGCCATCGAATGCCTCGCCACCTTCATGGAAAAGGCGACATATTATACTTGGGGTTATGATCCTCTGTGCGCCGTCACTCTTGACGACACACAGAGTCTCAGGGGCTACTATTTATACAGGGCGCATTTAATATGCGGCTCTACCAAAAGGTACAACTTTTTGCGTACCTCAAAGCCTGTTAGTAAACTCCTGGCAGCCTCGTACAATCCGCTTTCCGCGGACAAAATCCTTCCAATCACCGTATTCATCAACATACGGTGTTCTTCTGAGATGGACGCCCTCTCAAGCAGATCCTCCAGCCTCTCCAACTGTGCACCAGAGGGTGCCGGACTAGCCTGACGACCTTTTCCAGGATCTGGACTTGCAAAGACCCTCCGAGACGACACTTCAGGGTCGCCTTCCTCGTGAGATGGTGCAACAAGAGGAGGCATTTCACTCTCTATCATCTCCGGACGAAGATCCCTTGAAGATGAGCTCTGCTGAGAAGGGTTGAGATCCGAACTGCAAGGTAATGTTTCGGTTATCTTCCTCAGAAATAAAACAGGAGTGTCATTCATTATGGAGCCCCTCCCTTCACTTACGTCTCGGGAGAGAGCGGGTCCCCTTTAGGGGGCGATTCGGCCGGGGCGTTCTCCGGTGCCGAACCCTCTGGCGAAGATTTCTTCCCCCGTTTTGAGGCCATCACCTCTGGGTCTTCAGAGGCAGTCCTTTTCTTTCCCTGGTCGGGGGAATTTTTGATTCTTCCCTTCCTAACAGCCTCCTTCGCGGAGGCAGTAGCTCCTTGGTTCCCCCCTTCGCCTTCCCCCAAAAGCGCGACCTCCAGCATCCTGGTAAGCATGGGATTCGGCGCGGTCTCGGGCAGGGGGGCTGGTCACCTGATAAGCTTTGCCTTCACTATCCACTCCTGTTCAAAGGACAACTCTGTTAAGGGTAATTTTGTGATGAAAATACGGATGGTGTGTCCAAATACGGGGCTACTTACCTTAGCATCCGGGTGATTGCAGCTCAGACCTGCGTCCTCGGACAAATCCGGACACCTTGCTTGTGATCCGAAGAACAATTTGTACATCTCCACGGGTGTCGCACCCATGAAATGTTGGAGGACTCGCGGTCCCTCTGGATTAAATTCCCACAGGCGGAGAGGTCGACGTTTGCAGGGCAGTGTGCGGCGAATCAGCATGACTTGCGCCACTACAGTCAAATTGATATCTCTTTCTAGAAGATCTCGAATACGGTCCTGCAGCAAGGGCACGTCTTTGGGCGGCCCCCAGATAAGTCCTTCATTAACCCATGACGCTAGCCGTGGTGGGGGACCCGAGCGAAAAGTTGGTGGCGCCACCCATGTGGTGCCCCTGGGGGCTGTGATGTAAAACCAGTCCCATTGCCATAAGCCGAACTCCTCTTGAAAAGAGCCTTCGGGCCATGGAGCGTCGTCCATCTTGCTTATTATAGCTCCTCCGCACTCAGCATGCTACCCCTCGATCATCTTTGGTTCCACCTTGAAGGTTTTTAGCCACAATCCGAAGTGAGGAATGATATGGAGGAAGGCCTCAAACACGACAATGAATGATGAGATTTGGAGGATGGACTCCGGAGCTAAGTCGTGGAACTCCAGCCCGTAATAAAACATAAGCCCCCTCACAAAGGGATCAATCGGGAAGCCTAGCCCCCGAAGGAAGTGAGATGCGAACACCACGCTCTCACCGGGCTGGGGAGTGGGAATGGCCTACCCTTGAGCAGGTAGCCTATGCGAGATTTCGCCGGTTAGATACCTGGCATCTCTCAGTTTTCGTACATCTTCTTCCGTAACGGAGGAAGGCATCCACCGGCCTTCAAGGTCGGAGCCGGACATCGTCGAAGGTCCGGAGCGCCTAAAACTAGAGCTTTGGGTGTTGGAACTCGAAGCAAGGGGCGGATTCGATTGGATTGAAAAGAAGGGAGCCGAGCCTTGGTCCCTTTATAAAGGAGTTGAATACCAAGAGCCCTCCCTGTAACCCTTTAAGACTCGCTTTCAATTAGGGAGTCATACCAAAGGCACGGTTGGGTTACCCACGCCCGTATTGATGAGAATCCCAGAATAAGGGGACACGATCTCTGCTTTGACAAGACGTGCCAAGGAAACCGCCTCGCTAAATGCACTGAGGTGGAACAGTAAAACGATTCTAATAAAGGCCTGGCCGTGACGTCACGCTACGAAATACGTCAGCAGATTAGATTTGTACAGATATTATTCTCTCTATGGTGGCATGTGGAACTTATCTTTCAGAGTCGGACACTATCCTTGTGTTCAATATCATCTATGGAGTATTCGGAGAAGGAACCCGTCTTGCAATGCCGAAGACAATTTGCACGCCGGACTCGTCGTCATTGAAGCCTGGTTTAGGGGCTAATGAGGGAGTCCTGGATTAGGGGGTGTCCGGATGGCCGGACTATGACCTTTGGCCGGACTCCCGGACTATGAAGATACAAGATTGAAGACTCCGTCCCGTGTCCGAATGGGACTTTCCTTGGCGTGGAAGGCAAGCTTGGCGATACGATATGAAGATCTCCTCCCATTGTAACCGACTCTGTGTAACCCTAGCCCTCTCCAATGTCTATATAAACTGGAGAGTTTTAGTCCGTAGGACGAACAACAATCATACCATAGGCTAGCTTCTAGGGTTTAGCCTCTCTGATCTCGTGGTAGATCCACTCTTGTATTACCCATATCATCAATATTAATCAAGCAGGAGTAGGGTTTTACCTCCATCGAGAGGGCCCGAACCTGGGTAAAAACATCGTGTCCCTTGTCTCCTGTTACCATCCGCCTAGACGCACAGTTCGGGACCCCCTACCGAGATCCGCCGGTTTTGACACCGACAATGAGTATGACAACCGGCAGGAGCCATTGGAGTTGTCTTAATTATTGTATGACCTGCGTGTCAACGATTTAACGCCATGTAATTACTTTACTTTATTGCTAAACCGTTAGCTATAGTAGTAGAAGTAATAGTTGGCGAGCAACTTCATGGAGACACGATGATGGAGATCATGATGATGGAGATCATGGTGTCATGCCGGTGACGAAGATGATCATGGAGCCCTGAAGATGGAGATCAAAGGAGCTATATGATATTGGCCATATCATGTCACTACTATTTGATTTCATGTTATGTTTATCATGTTTTTGCATCTTGTTTACTTAGAACGACGGTAGTAAATAAGATGATCCCTCATAATAATTTCAAGAAAGTGTTCCCCCTAACTGTGCGCCGTTGCGACAGTTTGTTGTTTCGAAGCACCACATGATGATCGGGTGTGATAGTGTCGGCGTTCTGGGAACGGGGGTCCCCAGACTTGCCTGCCTGCGGCCTGCGGCGTGGCTCAAAGGGGGCCCAGCACGGCCCATCTTCATCGACACAAGCTCAAGACCCTCGCGAGGGGCCAAGCCTCGCGGGGCGGATGACAAGGAGCTTCCTCAGGCACGGCCTCATTAGGCTGGCTCACGAGGAGGCGGAGAGTTCAAGGTGTGGTACCTCGCGAGGTGCCCATGATGCAAGCCATGACGACCAAGGGCGCCAGCCAGGCGCCAACCCGCGCAGTGTCCTTCTTTCCTCTTTGGTGCAAGGGGAGCAAGCGCAGGCGAGAGCATCAAGCAAAGGCATCCCTTTCGGTGCAACAAGGCCAAGACCAGTCCAACGGCAGGATGGAGGTCACTGTGGAGCCCAAGCCGGCATCACCACCAGAGCCTTTGACAGGCGAGGACCAACTTTAGTCAGGATAAGTGTACTAGATGTTCCCCTTCAAAATGGCCAATTGTTGGCGCCCTTCCTGCTCAATATTTGGGAAGGGGCCTAGGGCCTTTGCCTATAAATAGGAATAGCCACCCACAGGGTAGAGGCATCTGGATAGAAATCTGGAGACATGATAGGCATCTAGAATCAACCCCTCCAAAGGGACAACACCACCACAAGAATAGACCCTCGCGAGGCTGTTCTTCCTTGTATTGTTCATCATCAGCCCAAGAGGCAATCCACCACACCACACACTGGAGTAGGGTATTACACCACAATGGTGGCCTGAACCAGTATAAATCTTGTGTCCCTTGTGTTGTTCTTCTCGTAGTTTAGATCCTAGCGATTCGGCAAGGAACAGGCAGGTAGAAGGCGAAACCTCCGCGTGCACCCCCAGTGTTCGAACCTCAAGGGTCTGCCGGAACCCGGAATCCGACATTTGGCGCGCCAGGTAGGGGTGCGCCGGGATCCACCTTCTGCCACTTCGCATCCCGTCACATCGTCATCACCATGTCCGGCGACCAAGCGGGCAACCCTGCCTCCTGGGCGGCTTGGCCCGCCCACGCAGAGCCGCTCGCCCCGGGCGACCCAATGCCCCAGGCAGCTCGCGGTCCGCAGGGCGCTGCGGGCCGTGGGCAACGCGGACAGACCCGGCAGCTCTCACACCTCGACAGACGCGGTCGGTAGCAAGAGCCTCCAACCACGCCGCGGCCACGGTCCCGTACACTCGCCGGGAGCAGGCGAACTCAAGGGTCGCGCTCACGGTGGCCCGAGAGCTGCTGCAGTGCAAGCTAATGGAAGGCGGCCGCGACGTGCTGCTAGAACGGGTGGCGGAGCTCCTGGTCTTCGCCGCCTCGGGGGCTCACCCCTTCTGCACTCAACTCTCGTCTCAGGCCCAGAGCATCCCGCGCGGGGGCCCCACGCGCGCCCGCGGGCTCCAAGGCTACCCCAACACCGATGAAGCCATCAGCACCGGGCCAGCGGCTGCACTGACTCTGCTCCCCGCCAGCGTAGAAGGACTCATCGCAACCCACGGCCCTAGTGGGCTGCCGCGCTACCACCCCCAGGTTGGCACATCAAGCAGAGCTGTGTGGCGCGCGGAGCATTATGACGTGGCCTTCAGGGTGGCTGCCCCCGAAGAGTATGTGCCCCGCATGTTGGACCAAGGGCACCCGCGCGAGGGCGAACAAGCCCCGCTCCTCAGCCCAAGCTGGGGGGACGAGGCACCAGAAGCTGAGCTCTTCCAGGAGTCCCGGGACGGCCCCACCGGCCACGCTGGAAGTGACGATTATCGGGTACCACTAATTCCTCAGGAGCAGGCATACACTAATCATGGGTCGCAGGAGGTGCAGGTCGCCACAGCAAGCAGCTGCCTCGCTCCCGCAGCCTCCTGCCCCTCAGGAGGAGGGCATCGAGGGCTGCAGGGGAGGGGCCGGGATCCGACATCACCACCGCGGCGTTCGGAGCAAGGCGTTCCCAGGAGGTAGGCCCTCCGCTGGGGAGGCGCCTCAGGGCCTGCCCCTGGCGGAGGACCCATGGTCGTCGGGGGAGCCGCTGGCGACTGCTCTACCCCATCAGCGGTGTCCTGGTTTCCGGTCGTCGTTGATGGCACTAGAGTGTGGCGCAAGGCGGGGCCCTCGTCTAGCGATATGAAGCAAGGCTGGTACCTGTGAAGAAGGCCCAGTGCCTGTGAAGCTCGCCGCCCCATGACACTCTCACGTAATAATGAGTGGGGCTGTACACACCCCGGAGTCTCAGGGGTGCCGGCCTTAGGCCCTGGGGCTCCCTCCCACGCCCAGTGGCAGCACTTAGCTCCGCGCTGGTGAGAAGACATCCAAGACTAGACTAGGTGCCGGACGCGGCCTTTTTCTGCCTTCGTCGCTTTTCCCTTGGTTGTTGCTTTCCCCCGCTGGATTTAAGTTAGATTCGAATTTGAGATTTGCGTGTGTTCAGGGAAGGGGTGCTTAGTCTCGTTCGAGCAATCTCTCGCGTTTCGGTTATGACCTCGCCTCAGCTGCCTCCCCTCGTGAGCCCCTCGCGAGCCGGGTCTGTCCTAGCTTGCGTGCAGCCCAGACTGCCGCCGTCATATCCTCTTAGGAGGTTCTTTCACTGCAGATCCTACGGATTTGATCAGGACGCATTCGAGACACCAGAGCCTCCCACAAATTATCTCAGGACCCGCATGGGACAAAGGTAAACTAGCCAGCCAGTTCTTCATCTAGCCAACCACCTGGCGCGGGCATGTGAGCGATACAGCACCCACTAGTACGCTGAACATAAGCTTTACATGAGGGGCACCCCCTCCCAAAATGCTCTTACAATCGGCAGGTCGAAAGCCTGAGTTCTATTCATGCAGGGTAAGGAAATAGGAGCAATGCGCGGTCAGTCGGATAAATCCCCCAATGCATCCTCAGGAGCACCACCCGAACTATCGCTGGCGTCGTCGGCCTCGCCATCGCCCTCTGCGTTGTCGCCGGCGGCGTCAGGGCCGTTCACCATGCCGCCCTCATCGGCGGCCACGATCGCGTCATCATCATCTGAAGCGAAGGCCCTGACAAGAGCGTCCATGTTGTCTTCCACCCAGTCAGCCAGGTCACCCCGGACGGCCTGGGGAACTGGGGCGATGGCAGCTTCGAAGTCGAAGTGAGGATCCATGTCCTGGAGATGGCTGAAGACGCGGGAAAAGGCCCGCCCGAGCAGAGCGCGACTCCTTTCCTCCACCAACCTGTTGGCCCTGACCGACCTCGCCTCCAGCTGTGTCACGATGTCGGTGAAGAACTGAAGGTTGCCGGCGTAGTTGGTTTCGTGCGGCTCGCCAACGGCCGCTTCGCAGATGTTGCCCAAGGCCGTGTTGGCTCTCTCCCGAAGCGTGGCGAGCATGGGGGCGTGCTCATGTTCCAGGAGCCGCCGCTGGTGTATCTCGTCCGCATTCTGGCGCGCAACGGCCTCAACCTTGTCCAACCGTTGGCGAAGAAGAAGCACCTCGGCACGGGAAGTAGTCGACCCCCGCCCCCCTGCGCCACCTCAAGTGCGGCCCGCAAGGCATCAACCCGCCGTGTCGCTTCTTCCAGCTTCGTCCTCAGGACGGTGGTCCTGCCTTCAGCCTCAGTCCGGATCAACTCCAGCCTCTCCTCGAACTCGCGCTCGAGGTTCGAGCGCGCCGTTGCCACCCGACGTCCGACCTCCTCCAAGACACGGGTTTCCCGCGCAGCGACATCATCCTCCTCCCATGTCACCAAGCACTCCCTTGTCTCCAGGCGTTCATACTCACGTGCGCGTTCGGCAGCTTCCAGCGTCAGCGCTTCCTCACGCTTCTGGAGCTCCGCTGGGTCACCGGAAGTCACCTTCATCGATGCGAGGGCCGCCTTGCGCAGCTCCACCTTGTAACGCCCCGGATTCGATGCGCCAGGTGTCTGCCAGTTATTCGCCGTCGTTGCCATGTCATTGGCTTGCGTGTTGCATTTTATCATGTCATCATGTGCATTGCATTGCATACGTGCTCATCTCTTGCATCCGAGCATTTTCCCCATTGTCCGTTTTGCAATCCGGCGCTCCTATGTCATCCGGCGTCCCCTTCTTGCCTCTCTTCGTGAGCGGGTGTTAAACTTTCTCGGAATGGACCGAGTCTTGCCAAGCGGCCTTGGTATACCACCGGTAGACTGCCTGTCAAGTTTCGTGCCATTTGGAGGTCGTTTGGTACTCCAACGGTTAACCGCGTAGCCCGAAACCCCCCCTTCTCTTTGCAGCCCAACACCCTTACAAAGTGGCCCAAAACCCATCTAACTCCCCTCCATGCTCTCGGTTGTTTGATCATGATCGTGTGGGCGAAAACCGCTCCTCATTTGGACTCTCCTAGCTCCCAGAAATCTATTTATAGCCCCCTCCCCCGAGATTCGCAGACGAAACCCTAGCCATCTTCATCCTCGCGCCGCCGGACACGTCCGCCCGAGCCGGACATGTCCACCAGACACCTCACCCCGACGAATCAGATTGCGCCACCTCAGCTCCGCCGCCGCCTCAGCCAACCCGTCGCCACCACGTCAGCCCACGCCCTCCCTCTCTCTCCCCCGCGCCCGCCGCGGCCCGCTGGGCCCGCGCTCGGCCCTCCCCGGCCCGAGACGCCGCAGCCGCCGCCGCCCCGCGGGCGCCCGAGCCCGCGCCGCCGGGTCCCTCCACTGCCCGCGCCGCGACGCGCCTCCCGCGTCTCGCCGCCACGCGACGCCGCCGCCCGTCGCCGGTGGTCACGCGCCTCCGCGCCGCCGCCTTCTGGCGCCCCGCGCCGAGCTCGCTGGAGCCGCGCTCCTCCGCCCCGAGGCGCCCGACGCCGCCTCGCCGTCGAACCACCCCGCCGCCGCCGCGGATCTCGTCGCCCCGCTGCGGTTCCTTCGCGCCCCGCGCCGCGGCCGCGCCTGCGATCCCCGCGCCCGGAAGCCGCCGCCCTTCGTCGCGCCGTCGTCTCCCTCGCCGATCCGGCCGGCCCCGCCCTTCTCCAGCCATCGTTGCTGCTTCTCCAGCGAGATCCGGTGGATCGGGATGAGATCCCCCGTCCTGGATCCCCTCGTCCCGGAACGCCTTCATCCCGTTTCTTCGCGAGGGTATATTTTCACTAAGTCCCCGAATCAGCAGTAATTATCATGCCATGTTCATCGCATTGTATCTCTACATCCATAGCTTCGTTTCGTGTGTCTAATATGTCAAATTGTTCGTCTCAACAAGTACTTCATTTCATTCCATTGCATTATATGCATTTGAGCTCATCTTGATGCCTGAATCATCATTGTAAGAGTGCTTCATGATGTTTTCTGCTGTCTGTTAACAGAACTTGCTCTTTTGTCATTTTTGCCATGACTGATGTGTGCATCCTATGAGGTTGATGTCTACATGTGTTTTGAACTATGCCATGTCTTCTTTACAGAGGTGCTTACCATGTATTTTTGTGATCAATGTGGTGACTAGCACAAGCATGCAAACTAGGCATCGTGATATTGCTGATTTTAGTCCCTATTCTGCTGTTATTTTGATGCCATGTAAACATGATGCTACAGAGAGATCCATGCATATTTTGAGATCCTTCAGTAAGGGTGTTTTGAACATATGGTTATGCTCTATCCATTCATGCCCCTGTTGGCAATTATGGAGTAGTCTAGCATGTCATTTTCGTGCTCTACTTTTGCTTCAAAATGTTTCCTGGCAGACTGTTTACATTTTATTCAATTTGGCCAAGGTTGTTGTAGTTGATCCTTGCATGCTATGAACTTGTTCTTGCCTTGGATTGGTACATAAACATGTCTTCTTGCTGATGCTATGCTTATCTTGTCATGCAATGACTTGTGGTGAGTGAATCGAGCTTGTTAAGTAGTGTACTTGCTGTTGCTGTTTTGCTAGGCTGAATCTGTTATTTCGTGATGCTATATAAACATGTTGCTACTAGTCATTCTATGAATAATCTAGAGATGTTCACTAAATGTGTTTTGTTCTACATGTCATGCTATATCCATCCATGTCCCTGGTTGCATTTATAGCTTGCTGTAGCTTGTTCATATCTTGCTCCAAAGTTGCTTGATAATGTTGCTGTCAGCCTGTTAACATTAAGTTTAGTTGTTTCCATGACTGTTGCTAGTGTTCCATGCACCCTATGGACTTGCTCTTGCCATTATTAGCTTCACAAATATGTATTCTTACTGTTGGTTGCCTTGCCATGCCATGTATTGCTCTGTAGTGAGTTGCACAAGCTCATCTACATGCCTTCATAATTTTGTTTCTGCCATATTTGAATCTGTATTATAACTTGCTATGTTTACATGGGTGCCATCCTATTTTCTGATCCTTTTTGGCTTATGGTCACTAAGGGACTTTTGATCTATGCTTTGAGTAGAACCATGCAATGTCTTGTTTTGCTATTATAAGTTCTTGTAACATGTTGTTTGGTAGCTCTAAACATTGCAACCTGATGTTATTTTCTGCAAAGTCTGAAATTGTTATTACTTGCAATCTTGCCATGTGTGTTTGAGCATGTTCTAGTGATTTCTGGGGATAGCTCAGTGTTCATGTTTTGTTATGCTTTACCTGTACATCATGTCCATGCCTTTTGTTTTCTTGTTGAGGTCCTGTAGCATGTTGTTTTGATGCTTGCAATATGCCTAGTTGCTGTTTTGGACAGCTTGTCCTTTAAACTTGTTTCATGTGTGTGTGTTGAACCGTTGCTCCACTTTGAGTGTGCTTTATATGAAACTTGCTTAGAATTGCACGTAGTGTCATATTATCATGTTGCATCCATGTTTTGAGGTATTTGCTTGATGTTTGTATGCATTTTGCATCAATGCCATGGTTAACTTGTTTTGCTCATATCTTCTAGGCCGTAGCTCCGAACTAAATGAACTTTATATGTAACTTGACTAGAATCTCGTGTAGATCATCTTTGTGCATGTTAACTTGCTGTTTAACAACTTGAACATAAGGTTTATTCAGATCTGGACCAATTTCGAAATTTGCATATGAGGATTTACCGGAATTGTTATATGTTGCTCTTGTTTGCATCATCCCTTTCCATGAGTAGCTTCATGTAGCTTTGTGATGCATCATGCTTGTGTGTGCATCATGCCTTGCTCATGTGTGGTGTGTTTACTATGTTGTGTATTTCTTCTCGAAAGTTCCTGTTTCGTTGCGATCGTGAGGATTCGTTCGTCTACGCTTGGTTCGGCTTCATCCATTCGTCTTCTTCATGGACTCGTTCTTCTTCCTTGCGGGATTTCAGGCAAGATGACCGCTACCCTGGATCTCACTACTATCATTGCTATGCTAGTTGCTTCGATCTATCGCTTTGCTGCGCTACCTATCACCTGTTTATCAAGCCTCCCATATTGCCATGAACCTCTAACCTTTGACACCTTTCCTATGCAAACCGTTGCTTGGCTATGTTACCGCTTTGCTCAACCCCTTTTATAGCGTTGCTAGTTGCAGGTGAAGTTGAAGATTGCTCCATGGTGGACAGGATTTTGTTGGGATATCACAATATCTCTTATATTATTAATGCATCTATATACTTGGTAAAGGGTGGAAGACTTGGCCTTTTGCCTGGTGTTTTGTTCCACTCTTGCCGCCCTAGTTTCCGTCATACCGGTGTTATGTTCCCGGATTTTGCGTTCCTTACGCGGTCGGGTGATTTATGGGACCCCCTTGACAGTTCGCTTTGAATAAAACTCCTCCAGCAAGGCCCAACCTTGGTTTTACCATTTGCCTCACCACCACCTACCCCTTTCCCTTGGGTCGGCCAACCCGAGGGTCATCTTTATTTTAGCCCCCCCCCCCCGGGCCAGTGCTTGTCTAAGTGTTGGTCCGAACTGAGCTGCCTGCGGGGCCACCTCGGGGCAACTTGAGGGTTGGTTTTACTCGTAGCTAGTCTCATCCGGTGTTGCCCTGAGAACGAGATATGTGCAGCTCCTATCAGGATTTGTCGGCGCATCGGGCGGCTTTGCTGGTCTTGTTTTACCATTGTCGAAATGTCTTGTAAACTGGGATTCCGAGACTGATCGGGTCTTCCTGGGAGAAGGTATATCCTTCGTTGATCGCGAGAGCTTATCATGGGCTAAGTTGGGACACCCCTGCAGGGTATAATCTTTCGAAAGCCGTGCCTGCGGTTATAGGCAGATGGGAATTTGTTAATGTCCGGTTGTAGATAACTTGACACCAGATCCGAATTAAAACGCATCAACCGTGTGTGTAGCCGTGATGGTCTCTTTTCGGTGGAGTCCGGGAAGTGAACACGGTTTCTGGGTTATGTTTGACGTAAGTAGGAGTTCAGGATCACTTCTTGATCATTGCTAGCTTCACGACCATTTTGCTTGCTCTCTTCTCGCTCTTATTTGCGTATGTTAGCCACCATATATGCTTAGTCGCTGCTGCAGCCTCACCACTTTATCCCTTCCTTTCCCTTTAAGCTTTGCTAGTCTTGATACCCATGGTAATGGGATTGCTGAGTCCTCGTGGCTCATAGATTACTACAACAACAGTTGCAGGTAGAAGTTATTCGATGATCATGACGCGAGAGCGATGCTTGCTTGCGTTGAGTTCTTCTTCTGCTTCTTCGATCAGGGGATAGGTTCCAGGTCGGCAGCCTGGGCTAGCAGGGTGGATGTCGTTTGAGTTTCTGTTTGTGTATCATCCTTAGCCGGATGATGCTCTTACGTATTGTGATGTTGTATTCGTGTGGCATTGTATGCCTTATGTATGTATCCCCATCTATTATGTAGTGTTGATGTAATGATATCCACCTTGCAAAAGCGTTCCAATATGCGGGTCTATCCTTGGTGGGACCTTCGAGTTCCTTTTGGATAGAGTCGCATATTGGGCGTGACAAGTTGGTATCAGAGCCTCGACCGACCTTAGGAGCCCCCCTTGATTGATCGTGTAGTTTGGCCATTGTCGAGTCTAGAAGAAAACTGTTTTCGAAGTCTAGTTATATCAGAGAGTAGGAATTCTTTTTACTCCTCAGCCCCTTCGTCGCTCTGGTCAGGAATCTTGACGTAGGTGTTTTGAATTACTCCTCTTCCCCTTCAAATTTTTCTTTAGGATCACGCAGTTCGTTTTCCGATCGTTGGTTCTCAGCTCTTTTCATCCGGTGCATTTCTCGTCAAGTCGACTCGAGCCTCTTCATCTTTGCAAGTTCATTCCTCAGTTCGGTCTCAACGAAGTTGTTTTCCCCATCCTCAGTTGTTTTCTTTTCCCACCCGCCCTCCCTGTTCTTCTTCTCGGAACCGGAGTCCGTAATCGAGTATCCATCCTACTCGTGTGAAGTCTTTGATTTCTTTCCTCAAAGATTTCAATCGGTGTTTTCTCTTCAAGTTATTCGTCGATTTCCCCTTCCAGGTGCCTTTGTTTTCCCGCCCTCCCACCCTTTTTCTTCCCGGAGCCTGAGTCTCTTTCGACCATCTATCTCATTCGTGCGGAACCTCTTCAGTCTTCCCTCAATCATTTCAACCGGTGAATTCTCGTCTTGTTCGTCATTCTTCATCCCTTTCTTTTTCCGGTGGATTCAATTCAAGTTTTTCGGTTGATCATATTCTTTCCCTTGGATCAAGTGTTTTCCCTGCTCGTTTGCCTCTCGCCGGTTTATCATTTCGGAGTTCGCAAGACATCCCAGAAGATTCGCCTGTGTTCCAATTAATTCGAGGTTGTCACCTCATTCAAATATATCAATTGTTTCGGTGCCTCATCTATCTGTTCATCATCCTTTTCAACGGTGTTTTCTCTTCAGTGGGCTCTAACCCACAGGTCTTTTTCCAGGATCTTACTTGACTCTTCTAATTCCCCCGGAGTGATTCTCAATTCTTTTCAACTTTGACGTAAGTATGACTTCATCAGTCAGATGCTTTTCCAAGATCGATTTCAATTCTTTTCATTGTTGGCTCAACCTCTTCGCTTTTCATTCTCCTGGAGTATCTCAGTAATTTTGGTGGTGTTTCTCGTCGTCAGTGCAAGATCGAAGAAGAGTTTTCCTCTAAATCTTGCCCATTCTCCCGAAGATTCGTGGTTCTAGCTTCTTGCTATCATCTCGAATTATTCCATTTGTCAGATATTCTTTCTTACCCATTCGGAGAATGTCAGAAGCTGTTTTCTCGTTTCTTTTCACCGGAGGCCATCGTTTCCGAAGAATTCTTCGTCCTCACATTTCAGTTATCATTCTCTATTATCCCAGTGCTTCGTTCAAGTGTTCTTTAATTAGCTCATGATCTCTTTGTTCTCTTGCATTTTAATTCCCTCAAGTATCTTCGTGCTTCTCTAATTCTTCCCGGTGATTCATTCTCTTTCATCAGTCATTTTCGAATTCTTACGGTGGTTCATTCAGATTCTTTTTCCTTTGTTATCGTATCAATCCATTCGTGTCTTTCCAATCCTACCGGTGGTTCATGAAGACCTTCTCAAGTTTGTGATATGTCACTTCTCAATCCTTTTCAAGAAGAATAAGTAATATGCAAAATCCATTGTTGGTCATCAATTTAATTTGATGAAGGATAAGCATACAATAAATCTTATTCTTATTTCATCCAAGTGAGTAATCCCTTCCTTCGGAGTTTGTTCTTAATGAATAAATTCTAGTTCCCAGTCTTTTCATTTTTTATTTTCTGGAGTTCAAATTTCCTCGGTCATTTCGTCGGAACCTCCATCTAAATCACCGCAAGCCTCATCTTATTCTTTCATGCTTCATTCTATCTCCTAATCCTTTTGTAACCGGAGTTCTTCATGGTGGTTCTTCATGATTTAATTCATTTTTCAAGAGTTCATCAAGATTTTGTTGGTGGAGTTCAAATATATGTTCTTCTTGCGTCTCAAAGTGCAATTAATTCTTCATTTTTCTTCTGAAGTGGAGTTCTGCATTTATCCGTTCTTCTCAGATATTTAATCTTTTCCGCTTGTGGTCGGCGATCACCTCATAATTTTGAGATGTTATCCATAAGTCCACAACAAGCTTATTCTTTCGTTGTTGATTTTCTCAACAACTCCGTTCAATCCTTCCTTCTAAGTTCTTTTCATTCAATTCTTTCAATTCTTCCGGAGGCATTGCATTGTTCTTCTCGCCAAGTGTCATTGCATCTGCTCAAGTTCAGATTCTATTCCTCCATGTTTCAACCGGAGTGCTGCCTAAATCCTTTCAGTCTTATTCGTTTCTTATCTCGTTCTAACCGGAGTGCTTTCAGAGTCTATCGTGTTTCCATGAGCATTTGATTCTCGTCATTCTTGTCGTTCCTCTCTTATTCTCGAGTGCTCTCGATTCTTTGCTTCTTCTCTTCAGTTCTTGCTTCAGCTCATCCCTTTTCCCTTCTGTCTCGGTCCTAAGATCTCGGGACGAGATCTCTTGTTAGTGGAGGAGTGTTCTAACGCCCCGGATTCGATGCGCCAGGTGTCTGCCAGTTATTTGCCGTCGTTGCCATGTCATTGGCTTGCATGTTGCATTTTATCATGTCATCATGTGCATTGCATTTCATACGTGCTCATCTCTTGCATCCGAGCATTTTCCCCATTGTCCGTTTTGCAATCCGGCGCTCCTATGTCATCCGGCGTCCCCTTCTTGCCTCTCTTCGTGAGTGGGTGTTAAACTTTCTCGGAATGGACCGAGTCTTGCCAAGCAGCCTTGGTATACCACCGGTAGACCGCCTGTCAAGTTTCGTGCCATTTGGAGGTCGTTTGGTACTCCAACGGTTAACCGCGTAGCACGAAACCCCCATTCTCTTTGCAGCCCAACACCCTTCCAAAGTGGCCCAAAACCCATCTAACTCCTTTCCATGCTCTTGGTCATTCGATCACGATCGTGTGGGCGAAAACCGCTCCTCATTTGGACTCTCCTAGCTCCCAGAAATCTATTTATAGCCCCCTCCCCCGAGATTCGCACACGAAACCCTAGCCATCTTCATCCTCGCGCCGCCGGACACGTCCGCCCGAGCCGGACATGTCCGCCATACACCTCACCCCGACGAATCAGATTGCGCCACCTCAGCTCCGCCGCTGCCTTAGCCAACCCGTCGCCGCCACGTGAGCCCACGCCCTCCCTCTCTCTCCCCCGCGCCCGCCGCGGCCCGCTGGGCCCGCGCTCGGCCCTCCCTGGCCCGGGACGCCACCGCCGCCGCCGCCCCGCGGGCGCCCAAGCCCGCGCCGCCGGGTCCCTCCGCCGCCGTGCCGCGACGCGCCTCCCGCGTCTCGCCGCCGCGCGACGCCGCCGCCCGTCGTCGGTGGTCACGCGCCTCCGCGTCGCCGCCTTCTGGCGCCCCGCGCCGAGCTCGCCGGAGCCGCGCTCCTCCGCCCCGAGGCGCCCGGCGCCGCCGCTGCGGATCTCGTCGCCCCGCCGTGGTTCCTCCGCGCCCCGCGCCGCGGCCGCGCCTGCGATCCCCGCGCCCGGAAGCCGCCGCCCATCGTCGCGCCGTCGTCTCCCTCGCCGGATTCGGCCGGCCCCGCCCTTCTCCGGCCATCGTCGCTGCTTCTCTAGCGAGATCCGGTGGATCGGGATGAGATCCACCGGGATCTCAACCAAACGGCGCCCCCGTCCTGGATCCCCTCGTCCCGGAACGCCTTCGTCCCGTTTCTTCGCGAGGGTATATTTTCACTAAGTCCCCGAATCTGCAGTAATTATCATGCCATGTTCATCGCATTGTATCTCTGCATCCGTAGCTCCGTTTCGTGCGTGTAATATGTCAAATTGTTTGTCTCAACGAGTAATTCATTCCATTTGAGCTCATCTTGATGCCTGAATCATCGTTGTAAGAGTGCTTCATGATGTTTTCTGCTGTCTGTTAACAGAACTTGCTTTTTTGTCATTTTTGCCATGATTGATGTGTGCATCCTATGAGGTTGATGTTTACATGTGTTTTGAACTATGCCATGTCTACTTTAAAGAGGTGCTTACCATGTATTTTTGTGATCAATGTGGTGACTAGCACAAGCATGCAAACTAGGCATCGTGATATTGTTGATTTTAGTCCCTGTTCTGCTGTTATTTTGATGTCATGTAAACATGATGCTACAGAGAGATCCATGCATATTTTGAGATACTTCAGTAAGGGTGTTTTGAACATATGGTTATGCTCTATCCATTCATGCCCCTGTTGGCAATTATGGAGTAGTCTAGCATGTCATTTTCGTGCTCTACTTTTGCTTCAAAATATTTCCTGGCAGATTGTTTACATGTTATTCAATTTGGCCAAGGTTGTTGTAGTTGATCCTTGCATGCTATGAACTTGTTCTTGCCTTGGATTGTTACATAAACATGTCTTCTTGCTGATGCTATGTTTATCTTGTCATGCAATGAATTGTGGTGAGTGAATCGAGCTTGTTAAGTAGTGTACTTGCTGTTGCTGTTTTGCTAGGCTGAATCTGTTATTTCGTGATGCTATATAAACATGTTGCTACTAGTCATTCTATGCATAATCTGGAGATGTTCACTAACTGTGTTTTGTTCTACATGTCATGCTCTATCCATCCATGTCTCTGGTTGCATTTATAGCTTGCTGTAGCTTGTTCATATCTTGCTCCAAAGTTGCTTGATAATGTTGCTGTCAGCCCGTTAACATTAAGTTCAGTTGTTTCCATGATTGTTGCTAGTGTTCCATGCACCCTATGGACTTGCTCTTGCCACTCTTAGCTTCACAGATATGTCTTCTTACTGTTGGTTACCTTGCCATGCCATGTATTGCTCTGTAGTGAGTTGCACAAGCTCATCTACATGCCTTCATAATTCTGTTTCTGCCATGTTTGAATCTGTATTATAACTTGCTATGTTTACATGGGTGCCATCATATTTTCTGATCCTTTTTGGCTTATGGTCACTAAGGAACTTTTGATCTATGCTTTGAGTAGAACCATGCCATGTCTTGTTTTGCTATTATAAGTTACTGTAACATGTTGTTTGATAGCTCTAAACATTGCAACCTGATGTTATTTTCTGCAAAGTCTGAAATGGTTATTACTTGCAATCTTGTCATGTGTGTTTGAGCATGTTCTAGTGATTTCTGGGGATAGTTCAGTGTTCATGTTTTGTTATGCTTTACCTGTACATCATGTCCATGCCTTTTGTTTTCTTGTTGAGGTCCTGTAGCATGTTGTTTTGATGCTTGCAATATGCCTAGTTGCTGTTTTGGACAGCTTGTCCTTTTAAACTTGTTTCATGTGTGTGTGTTGAACCGTTGCTCCGCTTTGAGTGTGCTCTATATGAAACTTGCTTAGAATTGCACGTAGTGTCATATTATCATGTTGCATCCATGTTTTGAGGTATTTGCTTGATGTTTGTATGCATTTTGCATCAATGCCATGGTTAACTTGTTTTGCTTATATCTTCTAGGCCGTAGCTCCGAACTAAATGAACTTTATATGTAACTTGACTAGAATCTCGTGTAGATCATCTTTGTGCATCTTAACTTGCTGTTTAACAACTTGAACATAAGGTTTATTCAGATCTGGACCAATTTCGAAATTTGCATATGAGGATTTACCGGAATTGTTATATGTTGTTCCCGGCCTCATTTAAACTTGCCTTGATATGTTGCTCTTGTTTGCATCATCCCTTGCCATGAGTAGCTTCATGTAGCTTTGTCATGCATCATGCTTGTGTGTGCATCATGCCTTGCTCATGTGTGGTGTGTTTACTATGTTGTGTGTTTCTTCTCGATAGTTCCTGTTTCGTTGCGATCGTGAAGATTCGTTCGTCTACGCTTGGTTCGGCTTCGTCCATTCGTCTTCTTCATGGACTCGTTCTTCTTCCTTGTGGGATTTCAGGCAAGATGACCGCTACCCTGGATCTCACTACTATCATTGCTATGCTAGTTGCTTCGTTCTATCGCTTTGCTGCGCTACCTATCTCCTGTTTATCAAGCCTCCCATATTGCCATGAACCTCTAACCTTTGACACCTTTCCTATGCAAACCGTTGCTTGGCTATGTTACCGCTTTGCTCAACCCCTCTTATAGCGTTGCTAGTTGCAGGTGAAGTTGAAGATTGCTCCATGGTGGACAGGATTTTGTTGGGATATCACAATATCTCTTATATTATTAATGCATCTATATACTTGGTAAAGGGTGGAAGACTTGGCCTTTTGCCTGGTGTTTTGTTCCTTGCCGCCCTAGTTTCCTTCATACCAGTGTTATATTCCCGGATTTTGCGTTCCTTACGCGGTCGGGTGATTTATGGGACCCCCTTGACAGTTCGCTTTGAATAAAACTCCTCCAGCAAGGCCCAACCTTGGTTTTACCATTTGCCTCACCACCACCTACCCCTTTCCCTTGGGTCGGCCAACCCGAGGGTCATGTTTATTTTAGCCCCCCCCCGGGCCAGTGCTTGTCTAAGTGTTGGTCCGAACTGAGCTGCCTGCGGGGCCACCTCGGGGCAACTTGAGGGTTGGTTTTACTCATAGCTAGTCTCATACGGTGTTGCCCTGAGAACAAGATATGTGCATCTCCTATCGGGATTTGTCGGCGCATCGGGCGGCTTTGCTGGTCTTGTTTTACCATTGTCGAAATGTCTTGTAAACCGGGATTCCGAGACTGATCGGGTCTTCCTGGGAGAAGGTATATCCTTCATTGATCGCGAGAGCTTATCATGGGCTAAGTTGGGACACCCCTGCAGGGTATAATCTTTCGAAAGCCGTGCCTGCGGTTATAGGCAGATGGGAATTTGTTAATATCCGGTTGTAGATAACTTGACACCAGATCCGAATTAAAACGCATCAACCGTGTGTGTAGCCGTGATGGTCTCTTTTCGGCGGAGTCCGGGAAGTGAACACGGTTTCTGGGTTATGTTTGACATAAGTAGGAGTTCAGGATCACTTCTTGATCATTGCTAGCTTCACGACCGTTCTGCTTGCTCTCTTCTCGCTCTTATTTGCATATGTTAGCCACCATATATGCTTAGTCGCTGCTACAGCCTCAGCACTTTACCCCTTCCTTTCCCTTTAAGCTTTGCTAGTCTTGATACCCATGGTAATGGGATTGCTGAGTCCTCATGGCTCACAGATTACTACAACAACAGTTGCAGGTACAGGTTATTCGATGATCATGACGCGAGAGCGATGCTTGCTTGCGTTGAGTTCTTCCTCTGCTTCTTCGATCAGGGGATAGGTTCCAGGTCGGCAGCCTGGGCTAGCAGGGTGGATGTCGTTTGAGTTTCTGTTTGTGTTTCATCTGTAGCCGGATGATGCTCCTATGTATTGTGATGTTGTATTCGTGTGGCATTGTATGCCTTATGTATGTATCCCCAGCTATTATGTAGTGTTGATGTAATGATATCCACCTTGCAAAAGCGTTCCAATATGCGGGTCTATCATTGGTGGGACCTTCGAGTTCCTTTTGGATAGGGTCGCATATTGGGCGTGACACACCTGCTCCTCCAGTGAGCGGCACCGGGCCAGGAGTTCCTGTGCCCGCTCTTCCGTCGCCTCTTGCCGCTGGTCAGCTTCCCGGGCTTCCTCGACGGCCCGGGAACGCACCACCCAAGAGGCCGCCAGCGACGCCTTGGCCTCCTCATCGTCAAGATCGCGTTGACGGCGCGCGAGGGCAACTGCCGCCTCCAGCTTGCGCCTCTCCGCAACCAAGCGCGGGCCCTCGGCCTCAAGGCACGCGTCTTCATCAGCAAGCTCTTCACCAACCAGGCTCACCGCGTCAGCCGCCCTCCGAAGGAACCCTTGGCGAAGAGCGCGACGCTCCCAAGCACGCTCAAGTATGTTTTCCATGCCGTCATCCGCCCCGAGCAAGCGCCGGGGGGCACAGATTAGCGCTCCCCCTCCGGGCAGGGGGCTAGGGGCTGGCACCCTTGAGGCGACCGGGCGCGCCTCGCCAGAAGCCTGGCCTGGGGCCAGTCCATCCCCAAGTGAAGAGCACTGGGAGTACCCCAGCCAATCGCGGTCCAGGACCAGACGAGAAGCCCACAGCAGGCTGGCTATGCCCCGAGAAGGCTCGCGAAGGAAGGTCGTGAGGCGCGTGGGGCCGCGTTGCACCTCGGGGTGATTCGTCTCTTCGACCGGCCTCACCACAAGGGCTCTACTGCTCGGAGCAACCGGAGACGGTGGGGAAGGCGGAAGAAGGGGGGATGGCCCCTCAGCCATCTCCGTGAGCTCGGGAGGAAGAGCCCTGTGGAGCAAGGATCAGGAAGGGCAGCAGAAGAATCTGGAGCTGGGAAGGGAGAAGGCTTACTCATCGATGGTGAAGTACTTTCTACGCTTCAGCAGGAGACAAGGGTCATCGTCGCACAGGGCCTCCCTTCTCTTCCGGAGGGCCTCAAAGTCCACGCGGAAGCGGCCCAAGAGTTGAGCGCAGGGGTCAGCCTGCGACGAGGAGGAAGCATCAAGACGACCCACGTCAGGGGTGTCTGCCTGATGCGCGCCGCTGGTCGCCTCACCAAGAAAAGCAGCCGGGGCCTCGAAGGCCTTGGCCCCGTGTGCAGCAGGCGGCTGCTCGCCGCCCTTAGCCCCGGCAGCATGGGCCTCAGGGGCAGCTCCCTCTTGAGCGCTGCCCGGTGCTGTCGCCTCGGCGGGGGCACCCTCAGCCTCCGGAGGCTCATGCCTCCCTGCTCCGCCACTTGAGGAAGAGTCGCCTCGGCCAACTGAAAGGGCGGCCACCGTCACTGGATTCTCGCGAGGCCCCTGGAGGCCGACGGGGCGCGGTCCCCATTCGTCAAAGACGGGCATCTGATTCACAAAGTCTCTCCTTCCCGAACAGAGGTACAACAAGGCCCCCCCTTGCTGGATGCTGCCAGGGTTGGGGTCCCCAGTCAGAACCAAGAGTACCTTCCTCAATGCTTCAGGCGTCAGGTCCTCTTCCTTGAGCCTCATACGATCCCCGCGCCCGTTGAAGGACCACATTCGGCGAGAGTGGCGCTGGAGAGGGGCGACGTAGCGTAGCAGGAACTCCTTCACCACCTTGGGCGTCGTCACGTCAAGCGATCTCAAGCACTCGAAGCGACACAAGATGAAGAAGAGCTGGGGGTTTGTGAGCGTCTCCTGGCACCAACCTGAATTAGGGACAGCAGGCAAAGTTGGCTTCGACAGCAGGGGGCTGGGCACCCCCACGTCCACATACAGCCACCGCTCCTGGAACCCAGGCGCAGGCGAAGGAAGACCAAAGTCAATCCCTGAGGCCGCCGTCTCAGGTGTAGCAATGAAGCTCACGCACCCCGAGCATTGGGCGGGGTCGAAAAGGTGCAGAGCGAAGAAGTGGTGCAACAGGGCGACCGAAGGGAAGATGCCTACCATAGCCTTGCAAACGAAGGCGAAGACCGCCAGAAGAGTAATGGAGTCAGGACCCAGATGCATCATGTGGATCTGATAATGGGAGAGCACGGCATTGAAGAAATTGGAGAAGGGGGGAATTAGCTGTCAGGACCCCGACTCGATGCCACATAGGTCTAGCATGTAACACCTCATATCACTTTGCGGCCTCACGCACGGTATTCCCACGGGTGTCGCCTTACCTTTGCCCGGGACCGTTTGTGCCTTTTGGCACACATATATGATAGTGTCGCTAGTACCCATATGATAAGGAGCCCGGGCTGACATGGCTAGTCATAAACCCAAAGTGGCACAGACTTACAGGGACAGGCATCCATGACCCAGCAACGATGTCGGTCATCAGCAAGTGGGTCCGGGCTGTAGCACTGGGCTAGCACGACTCCGGTAAACCGGGCTGTAGCGGGCTAACAGGACTCCGGTACTCAATGCGTGACATTTCCCCGAAGGGACAGACACAGGAACGAAGAAGGACACATGCCGGCCAGCCTAAGTGTTCCAGAGCAGTAGCAAGCTACCATGGCTCAGTGGAACACTAGGAGACATTTCCCGGTAAGAGAGGCTACTAAAGATAAACAACTAGATAGTCAGATCCCACACATACCAAGCATTTCAATCATACACACAATATGCTCGATATGTGCAAATACAACAAGGCATCACAACATGACTCTACGACACAAGTACTTTATTTAAGGCTCAGAGAGCCATACATAACATACACATAGGTACGGGTCACACGACCCAGCATTCAAGTCATACAGTCATACAAACCAGCAGCGGAAGTAACTTGTCTGAGTACAGACAACTAGTAAAATAAAAGAGGCTTGGAAAGCCTAGCTATACTACGTGGTCCTTCACAAGCTCAGGATCACCACCTGGGCCTTAGCCTACTCATTGATGTCAACGTCTACGAAGAACCCATCAGAAGGGGTTGCAGCGTCTTCTGTAAAAATGTAGATTATAGCAACATGAGTACAAAGGTACTCAGCAAGACTTACATCAGATCCTACATACATGCACATTATCAAGAAGGGTTGGTGGAGTTATTGCAGCAAGCCAGCTTTGACTCTTGGCTAGGCTATCCTACGAGACTCCAACTTGAAATGGTTTTGCGCACACGAGTCCACTACTCACCACTTCAATACACTACCGAGGATCCACCTCCGTCTTCCTACGGAAGAGCCATCCTCGGCACTCACACTTATCTTGAGGCTTTTAGTAGTTTCCATTTACTTGTCTATGAACTGTATAGGCAACCAAGTAGTCCTTTACCGCGGACGCGGCTATTCGAATAGATCATGATAACCCTGCAGGGGTGTACTTCTTCATACACGCTCTCACCACTTACCGTCGTTTACACGACATGTACTCGGCAACCTTCAAGCGGAAGCCCAACGTGGGTGTCGGCCACGACCTACCTAATCACCTAAGTCTCTAGTCCAGGTTTATCGCCTATTCGGGTTCCATCCATGAGGAGATCCGGCCGAGGTTTCGCTCACAGCCCCAAACGATGTGAACAGGGTTCCCGAGATACCTAACGGGTATTCGGTACACCGTGCCACGTACCTACCGCATCACAGCCCACCCCTACGGTCAGCGCTGTCCACGGCCTCCAGTAGGCTACAAACACCAGAAACTACTTGCAACTCCTGGACAGAGAACTAGGGTGAATAAGAAGTCGAGAGGGTCCATTGGTTTCGGGCCCAATGCATGGTAGTAGCTGAATCTTAAATCACACATACAGATCTCAGTGCTTAAGGTCGGCTTCAATGAAACAACCCACCATGTACTCCTACATGGCCTCTCATCGATACCTTTACCAAATCGTGTTCACCACACCACTCTCATTACCGACATAATCATTTCACTCTAGTCCATCACCCAGATGAACCAGACCTGACACGACTCTAAGCATAGCAGGCATAGCAAGGTAGGAACAACACATACATATGGCTCAAACAACTCCTACACATGCTAGTGGGTTTCATCTAGTTACTGTGGCAATGACAGGTCATGCAGAGGAAATGGGTTCAACTACCGTAACACACAGCAGTTTGAAACGCGTTGTCTTAATGCAGTAAAAGAGAGCAGGAGCGAGAACATGGGATTGTATCGATATGATCAAATGGTTGGTTGCTTGCCTGATGGTTCGATGCACTGATACGGTTCTTCGTTAGGGTAATCACGGTACTCCTCGGAGGCAGAACCTGCCGCAAAGAACACCGATACACAACCATCACCAAACAATGTGCGACAATATGATGCATGCATGAAACATGGCAATATGAGTGTGTTGGGCTAATGCAACTAAGACCAGAAGGGTTTGAACCAATTTGAACCAAAGATTCAAATTTCAAACTCATACATGGCCCTTTAAAGTGTTTTACCTTGTTCTGCATTAAACATCAAGTTAACTTGTTTAATCATGCATGAAATAGTACAGATGGATAGATTGGATTTTTCTGATCATTTTTCATATATAACTTGTCTGATTTGGAGTTACAGATTAAAAGTTATGAATTTTTGAAGTTTAAACTATATTCTGGAATTTCCTATATTAGATTAAATCCAGAAAATCAATTACTTGCGTCAGCCTGACGTCAGTGTGACATCAGCAGGTCAACGGGACACGGTCCGGGTCAAACCTGACAGTGGGTCCCGCGTGTCAGTGTGATTAGTTTAGTTAAAGTTTAATTAAAACTAAACCTATTTAATTAACAGGGCTGGGCCCCACCTGTCATTGACTCAGGAGAGTCAACCAGGGCCCACCCGTGGTCAAACCCAGGTCGGCTGCACCGGCGTTTAGCCGCCGGCGAGCCCGACGCGGCGGCGGAAGTGGTTTTTGCCGTTCCGGCAACCAAACGAGTCGCGGAGGCCACCGGAGAGGAGCTGAGGACGAGCCGCAGCTCTTGGTGGAGTCCGTTGGGGTCGGGGTGGCCGGAGTTGGCGCCGGCGACGACTTTGGCGGCCACCGGAGTTCGGCCGAAGTCGAACTTGACGCAAGAGGGGTCGGTGAGGTGCGGGGAGTAGCTAGTTAGGTGCTACGTGACGCGGTGAGCATGATGGACACCGTGGAGTGGCCGGAGGATGACCGGGAGCACGTCGGCGACGAGCTCCGCGGCGGTGGGTGCGGTTGAGCTCCGGGAGGTTGCTACACGGCTCGGGAGCAAGAAAAGAAGGGAGGGGAAGATGGCTAAGCTCACGGGGAGTTCGACGAAGCACTTGGTGCGGCCGGGGACGGGCCGGAGCGACGTCGGCGTTGAAGGGGATCTCCGGCGACGGCGGTTCGGTCGAGGTCGATGCGGTGGGCTCGGGCCTTGCGAGCGCTCGGGGCTCGGCTTGCTCGAAGGAGAGGAGGGTAGCGGAGCTCCTGGACACGGCGGCACGGCGTGGGGTTGACGGAGGGCGTGGCTACGGCGAGGGGGTGGCGGCGATGGCGTCGGCCATGGCGGGGGAGCGCGAGAGAGAGGGGTTGGGGGAGAATGGAGGTGTCCTGGGGTTCACGGCGCGGCGTGGAGCTCATCCATCCAGCCCCGAGGCGAGGAGGTGAAGCAGGGCGACGGCCAGCTGCGTGGCGCGCGCTGCGGTCGCCGTCGGGCACCTGCCTGCCTGCCTGGCCGGCAAGCAGCTCGCTGGAGCGGCGCTGGGCTGGGCCGGCAGGTGGGCCGGGTGCTGGCGCCAGGTAAGTTTTTCTATTTCTCCTGTTTTCTGTTTTTTTAATACTTCTGCAACTTTGTTGAATTATTAAAAATACTTAGGCAACTCCTAAAATCACCAAACTACTCCTGGTCCATAGTTGGATTATTTCCAACATGAAACATTTTAGTTTGGAGATATTTGAGCATTTAAATATTTTATATAATTTTAAATGCCCAAATTCAAATATTTATGATTTAATTCAAAAACCCTAAGATGGCCTAGGAAAATGTGCATCACTTCTGGCAGAGGTTCTGAACCAAGACAAAAATGATGGGCATTTTAGAAGGGCATTTCAGGTTCATTGAAAAAGTTTTTAGTAAACCCTAGTTGGTTTCAGAGGGGGCTGGGGGTTCTGTCATCCCCATTTCAGGTTTCTGATGAAAGAATAAACATGATGCAACACTCTAATGCATGAACTAGCTAGGCTGTGACAACTCACCCCCACTCAAAAGAATCTCGTCCCGAGATTTGGGTTCCTCTGGAAAGAAGGCGGGATACTCGAGTCGAAGACGATCTTCCCTTTCCCAAGTTGCTTCATCCTCAGAATGGTGCGACCATTGAACTTTGAGAAACTTGATATTATGACGTCGAGTGGTACGCTCGGCCTGATCGAGGATACGAATGGGGTACTCTCGATACGTGAGATTATCTTGGAGATCAAGCGTTTCGTGGTCCACTCCACGGATAGGATCCGAGAAGCAACGCCTGAGTTGAGAAACGTGGAAGACATCGTGGACTCTGGAGAGATGCGGAGGTAGTTCCAACTGGTAGGCAACTTCTCCTCGTTTAGCGAGAATACGAAAAGGTCCAATGTAACGAGGAGCCAATTTGCCTTTGATACCGAAACGATGGGTTCCCTTCAGAGGAGTAACCCGAAGGTAAGCCTTCTCGTCAACCTCGAAAGTCATAGCCTTATGTTTTCGGTCATATTGACTCTTTTGACGAGATTGGGCTGTTTTCAACTTTTCACGAACGATGCGAACTTGCTCTTCTGCTTCCTGAATCATATCCGGGCCAAAGAATTGTCTTTCCCCGGTTTCTGACCAGTTAAGGGGTGTTCGACACCGTCGTCCATAGAGAACTTCAAAAGGGGCTTTACCCAAGCTAGATTGATAGCTGTTGTTGTAAGCGAATTCGGCAAATGGAAGGCATTTCTCCCACTCCATTCCGAATGAGATAACAGAGGCTCGAAGCATGTCTTCTAGAATCTGGTTGACGCGTTCTACCTTGACCACTCGATTGAGGGTGAAAAGCGGTGCTAAAGGAAAGGCGGGTTCCCATAGCATTTTGGAAACTTTCCCAAAATCGAGAGGTGAAAAGACTTCCTCGATCCGAGTTAATTTCCAAAGGAACACCATGGAGAGACACGATTCGGGAGATGTATAAGTCTGCCAACTGACTAGCGGTTATACTCTCACGAACAGGTAAGAAATGGGCTACCTTGGAAAGACGATCGACCACGACGAAGATAGCATTATTCCCTTTCTTGGTCCTGGGAAAACCGGTAATGAAATCCATACCAATTTTATCCCATTTCCATTCAGGAATAGCTAGGGGTTGAAGGGTGCCAGCAGGCCGTTGATGCTCTGCTTTTACACGACGGCAGACGTCGCAATTAGCAATATACTGAGCAATTTCTCTCTTCATCCTAGTCCACCAGAACCTCTGGCGTAGGTCCTGATACATCTTGGTACTACCGGGATGAATGGTGAGAGGAGATTCATGAGCTTCCTTAAGGATCAATCGTCTCAGGTTTCGCACCTTGGGAACCACTAGTCGATTCCCGAAGTATACGACCCCTTGATCATCAATGGAGAAACAATTCGCAACTCCTTTCTTGATGTTTCTCTTGATGCGGGAAATTCCCGGATCTACCTTCTGTGCTTTGATGATCTGATCCGTAAGGGTAGGTTTCGCCACCAAGGTGGAAAGAAAACCTTGAGGAACAATGTGAAGGTTAAGCTTCCGAAATTCCTCATGGAGAAGCGGTTGACTTTGTTGTAACATCAGGTTGTTACAATAAGATTTACGACTTAGCGCATCAGCCATGACGTTGGCTTTCCCTGGGGTGTAAGTTATTCCTAAGTCGAAATCTGTGATCAACTCAACCCAACGTCTTTGCCTGAGATTCAAATCCGGTTGGGTGAAGATGTACTTCAGACTTTGGTGATCAGTGAATATTTCGCAACGATTACCAAGGAGGTAATGTCGCCAGGTTTTAAGTGCATAGACTACGGCTGCAAGCTCTAGATCATGAGTAGGATAATTCTCCTCATGTGGGTGCAATTGCCGTGAAGCGTAAGCAATTACGTGTCGATCTTGCATGAGAATGCAACCTAGTCCTTGTCGCGAGGCGTCGCAGTAGATAACAAAGTCCTTAGAGAAGTCTGGCGGTACCAGTACGGGAGCAGAAGTCAGGCGTCTTTTCAGTTCCTGAAAGCTGTGCTCACATTGTGGAGTCCATTCGAACTTTTTATCTTTCTTGAGGAGTTCGGTTAGAGGTTTAGCAACTTTGGAGAAGTTCTCGACAAAGCGACGGCAATAGCTCGCTAAGCCCAGAAAACTCCGAACTTGCTTGACCGATTCAGGTGGAGTCCAATTAAGGACGGCTTGAACTCGCTCAGGGTTAACAGCAATACCTTTACCAGATATTACATGACCCAGATAGGTCACTTCTGACAACCAAAATTCACATTTAGAGAATTTGGCATAAAGACGATGCTCTCGAAGTTTCTTCAACACTAGCCTTAGATGTTCGGCATGTTCTTCCTCGTTCTTGGAGTAGATGAGTATATCATCGAGGTAAACCACGACGAATTTATCCAAATACTCCATGAAGATTGAGTTCATTAACCGAGAAAAGGTGGCTGGAGCGTTGGTTAAACCGAAGGACATGACGGTGTACTCGTATTGGCCATAACGAGTAACAAAGGCCGTTTTAGGAATGTCCCCGTTCCTGATTTTGATTTGATGGTAGCCCAACCTCAAATCCATTTTGGAGAAGACTGAGGATCCAGCGAGCTGATCATACAGGTCGTTGATCCTGGGGAGCGGATATTTGTTCTTGATTGTGACCAAATTGACAGGTCGATAATCTACAACCATCCGGTCCGTACCATCCTTCTTCTTGACGAAGAGGACGGGGCAAGCCCACGGAGATGAACTAGGTCGGATGAAACCCTTTTTCAAGGACTCATCGAGTTGTTTCTTAAGCTCGGCTAGTTCTAGTGGTGCCATCTTATAGGGTCTTCTAGCAATCGGGACGGTTCCTGGAATGAGGTCTATTACGAACTCAACATCCCTGTCAGGTGGAACACCTGGCAATTCCTCTGGGAAGACATCCGGGAAGTCACGGACTACCGGAACGTCCTCAAGGTCTGGCAAAGGGCTGGCGTTAAGAGAATATAACTGTCGCTTGGCTATTCGGGTCAAGACATTGACTATCTTCCCCGAAGGATGGGTGAGTTGAACAGTCCTAGAGAAGCAATCAATTTTGGCATGATGGGCTGACATCCAGTCCATACCCAAGATGATATTAATATCTGAAGATTTAAGAGCTATCAAAGATGCAAGGAAAACAAGTCTGTCGACTTGGATTTCATTTCCATGACTTACCCTAGAGGTTTGCCATTTGGATCCCGGAGTTTGAATTACCATAGAGGATGGCATGTCACAGAATGCGGTGTTATGCAAGCGAGCATAGTTCTCGGATATGAATGAATGAGATGCTCCTGTATCGAAAAGAACAGATGCCGGGTGGCAATTAACAAGGAGCGTACCGAGAACGACGTTGGGATCCTCTTGAGCTTCTTCGGCAGAGATACAGTTGACATGGCCACGTGTAGCGGTGGCCGGCTTGGCGTGGAACACTTTCCCTGTCGGCTTGCCACGGCCAACAGCTTTAGCAGATTGGTTGGGGTTGGTCTGGGGACACTCGCGCATATAGTGGCCAGATTCCCCACACTTAAAGCAAGTCACGGAACTGGTACGTGGAGGAGCATTGTTGGTTGGACCACCATAGGGCTTGGCTGGTGCAGACTGTTGAACGGGGCGAGGCGCCTGGAAGGATGGCCTCGGTGTGAACCTGGGTGGCAGGGCAGTGTTGGGCACCCACACGCGGCGCTTCTGAGGGCCAGCACCGGATGAGGAACCCACGTCACGGCCATGCTTGCGTGTTGCGTCATAATCAGACTGACCAGTCTCAGCACTGATGGCCTTGTTAACAAGCTTCTGAAAAGATGTGCACTCATGCAGACGGAGGTCGCGGCGAAGCTCAGGACTAAGTCCCTTACGGAACCTTGCTTGCTTCTTGGCATCAGTAGAAACTTCCTCAGTGGCATATCGTGCGAGGTTACCGAACTCCCTGCTGTAAGCATCCACAGAGAGTCGGCCTTGAGTGAAACTGCAAAATTCCTCACGTTTACGGTCCATGAGACCCTCCGGAATGTGATGTTCACGGAAAGCCTCGCTGAATTCAGCCCAAGTAGTGACATGGCCCGCTGGGCGCATAGCTCCATAATTCTCCCACCATAGACTGGCGGGGCCTTCAAGATGATATGCAGCAAAGGTGACCTTGTCAGCCTCAGCTACTAGCGCGGAACGCAGTTTGTGAGAAATACTGCGAAGCCAGTCATCAGCGTCGAGAGGCTCGACGGAGTGGTGGAACGTGGGTGGATGTAACTTGATGAAATCACTGAGTGACACCAAGTTATTTCTCTGATGGTGTGCTGTGTTCTGTTCAATACGCTCCAACAAACGGTTGGTCTCCCGCTTGTTTCTCTCGGCTTCCAGCATAACTTCGGCTAGGGAAGGAGGATGAGGCAGATTTGCATTCCTGACTTCACTGCCTTCGGCCTGCTCTTGAGGAGCAGGGTTATTGCGCGTGTTGACCATCCTAGGTAAACAAGACAATGATTTAGTCAGAATGATAAGATTCCGACATAGGATACAGAATGTAAGGAATAACTCGGAATGCAAGATGATCATCCGTATGACATGGTAGATACAGAAACTGCTTCTTTATTCCATCGTCATACACACCATACAAGGTTTAGTACAAGACCAAACAAGGTACTATTACGGTGAAAAGAGGATTACATCTCATCGGAGGCATCCCAAGCTCCTATACATTATTTTTCTACACCTCCGGAAGGCGGTACAAACTAGGTCATATCCCACGAGTCACGCAGGACGATAGACGACACAGCTAGTACGAACTAGTGATACTACCACTAACTCAGACCGATCCGTAGTAGTCCTCGTAGAAGTCACCTCCATAGCCTGGAAGCTCAACATGATCATCCGGGAACAGACGATCTCGCGGAGCTTGTGGACCATAGGGGCTAGGATGAGGTCTTGGACCAACAGACGGTGGCCTGCGGGGACCGCGAGGTGGGGTGATGCCTCCTACATCACGCCAACCCATCACGTCTGGCAGAGCAGATCTCACAGGATAGAGATCGCGCATATCCGAATATCCAGCTTGCACCGCCGGTGCAAACCGAGTCAACGTGGCCCAATGGTCAGCACGGGTATTGAAGAGCTCTAGCCTCAAGGCCCGATTTTCACGGTCCTTATCCTCGAGCATCTCAGCAGTGGTGCGAGTCCGTGAATCCTCCTGAGTGGGGTCAGCATAGATAGCCTGGAGATACCCTTGTGCTCCCGGAAGTGATCCTGGCATATACCGGAAATCAGAGTCCCGAAATAGGCCAGACCTGACTCGCATGATGGTCATCATAGAGTAGGCGGCATCCTGCACAGCCATCTCAATAGTAACCCCGAGTCCATAGGAGCAGTGAAGGGGCTCGGTGGATCCAGGATAAGATGGAAATATCCTGACAGTGCAGAGATACTGGCTTTGATTAAAGTCTCGAAATTGCTCTTCGACCGTGTACTCAGGATACCAACGGTATCCAGCCTCAGTCATTACCCTGACCAACATGGCGGTATGGCCGGGTACATCTAGGCATCGAGTCAGGCGAACCACTTGATTGAGGTCGCGAGTGGCCATCTGAAAGCACAACCATAATGCAAAGGCATTAGAATTTCTAGCAAAATTTCGGCAGCATAACAGCTGTAAATGCTCAAGAAGGATTTTGAGACATTTGACAAAGGATTTCATACACACTCAACAACATCATATCAAGTTCTGAGTCCATCCTAGCAACATAATGTGGTAGTAGAACTGAACTAGGCTTGTATCCATCAAACCTATAAGGTACTACTGATTAGTAACACGTGAACCTAATAGAGAGAAAAGATCCTAATTCCTTAACCCCCGATGGAAGAATAGACTGACTCAGATCAGAATGTCATAAGATAAAGGAGTAAAAAGAGCCTTACGTTCCAACCCACAAACAATTCCCCTACATATAACTAAAGAATTTCTAGACTCAACATCGACCAGTTTGGCTTGGAGAACCTACAGGCAGTCCGGCTCTGATGCCAACGCTGTCAGGACCCCGACTCGATGCCACATAGGTCTAGCATGTAACACCTCATATCACTTTGCGGCCTCACGCACGGTATTCCCACGGGTGTCGCCTTACCTTTGCCCGGGACCGTTTGCGCCTTTTGGCACACGTATATGATAGTGTCGCTAGCACCCATATGATAAGGAGCCCGGGCTGACATGGCTAGTCGTAAACCCAAAGTGGCACAGACTTACAGGGACAGGCATCCATGACCCAGCAACGAACGTGTCGGTCATCAGCAAGTGGGTCCGGGCTGTAGCACTGGGCTAGCAGGACTCCGGTAAACCGGGCTGTAGCGGGCTAACAGGACTCCGGTACTCAATGCGTGACATTTCCCCGAAGGGACAGACACAGGAACGAAGAAGGACACATGCCGGCCAGCCTAAGTGTTCCAGAGCAGTAGCAAGCTACCATGGCTCAGTGGTAACACTAGGAGACATTTCCCGGTAAGAGAGGCTACTAAAGATAAACAACTAGATAGTCAGATCCCACACATACCAAGCATTTCAATCATACACACAATATGCTCGATATGTGCAAATACAACAAGGCATCACAACATGACTCTACGACACAAGTACTTTATTTAAGGCTCAGAGAGCCATACATAACATACACATAGGTACGGGTCACACGACCCAGCATTCAAGTCATACAGTCATACAAACCAGCAGCGGAAGTAACTTGTCTGAGTACAGACAACTAGTAAAATAAAAGAGGCTTGGAAAGCCTAGCTATACTACGTGGTCCTTCACAAGCTCAGGATCACCACCTGGGCCTTAGCCTACTCATTGATGTCAACGTCTACGAAGAACCCATCAGAAGGGGTTGCAGCGTCTTCTGTAAAAATGTAGATTATAGCAACATGAGTACAAAGGTACTCAGCAAGACTTACATCAGATCCTACATACATGCACATTATCAAGAAGGGTTGGTGGAGTTATTGCAGCAAGCCAGCTTTGACTCTTGGCTAGGCTATCCTACGAGACTCCAACTTGAAATGGTTTTGCGCACACGAGTCCACTACTCACCACTTCAATACACTACCGAGGATCCACCTCCGTCTTCCTACGGAAGAGCCATCCTCGGCACTCACACTTATCTTGAGGCTTTTAGTAGTTTCCATTTACTTGTCTATGAACTGTATAGGCAACCAAGTAGTCCTTTACCGCGGACGCGGCTATTCGAATAGATCATGATAACCCTGCAGGGGTGTACTTCTTCATACACGCTCTCACCACTTACCGTCGTTTACACGACATGTACTCGGCAACCTTCAAGCGGAAGCCCAACGTGGGTGTCGGCCACGACCTACCTAATCACCTAAGTCTCTAGTCCAGGTTTATCGCCTATTCGGGTTCCATCCATGAGGAGATCCGGCCGAGGTTTCGCTCACAGCCCCAAACGATGTGAACAGGGTTCCCGAGATACCTAACGGGTATTCGGTACACCGTGCCACGTACCTACCGCATCACAGCCCACCCCTACGGTCAGCGCTGTCCACGGCCTCCAGTAGGCTACAAACACCAGAAACTACTTGCAACTCCTGGACAGAGAACTAGGGTGAATAAGAAGTCGAGAGGGTCCATTGGTTTCGGGCCCAATGCATGGTAGTAGCTGAATCTTAAATCACACATACAGATCTCAGTGCTTAAGGTCGGCTTCAATGAAACAACCCACCATGTACTCCTACATGGCCTCTCATCGATACCTTTACCAAATCGTGTTCACCACACCACTCTCATTACCGACATAATCATTTCACTCTAGTCCATCACCCAGATGAACCAGACCTGACACGACTCTAAGCATAGCAGGCATAGCAAGGTAGGAACAACACATACATATGGCTCAAACAACTCCTACACATGCTAGTGGGTTTCATCTAGTTACTGTGGCAATGACAGGTCATGCAGAGGAAATGGGTTCAACTACCGTAACACACAGCAGTTTGAAACGCGTTGTCTTAATGCAGTAAAAGAGAGCAGGAGCGAGAACATGGGATTGTATCGATATGATCAAATGGTTGGTTGCTTGCCTGATGGTTCGATGCACTGATACGGTTCTTCGTTAGGGTAATCACGGTACTCCTCGGAGGCAGAACCTGCCGCAAAGAACACCGATACACAACCATCACCAAACAATGTGCAACAATATGATGCATGCATGAAACGATGGCAATATGAGTGTGTTGGGCTAATGCAACTAAGACCAGAAGGGTTTGAACCAATTTGAATCAAAGATTCAAATTTCAAACTCATACATGGCCCTTTAAAGTGTTTTTCCTTGTTCTGCATTAAACATCAAGTTAACTTGTTTAATCATGCATGAAATAGTACAGATGGATAGATTGGATTTTTCTGATCATTTTTCATATATAACTTGTCTGATTTGGAGTTACAGATTAAAAGTTATGAATTTTTGAAGTTTAAACTATATTCTGGAATTTCCTATATTAGATTAAATCCAGAAATCAATTATTGCGTCAGCCTGACGTCAGTGTGACATCAGCAGGTCAACGGGACACGGTCCGGGTCAAACCTGACAGTGGGTCCCGCGTGTCAGTGTGATTAGTTAGTTAAAGTTTAATTAAAACTAAACCTATTTAATTAACAGGGCTGGGCCCCACCTATCATTGACTCAGGAGAGTCAACTAGGGCCCACCCGTGGTCAAACCCAGGTCGGCTGCACCGGCGTTTAGCCGCCGGCGAGCCCGACGCGGCGGCAGAAGTGGTTTTTGCCGTTCCGGCAACCAAATGAGCTGCGGAGGCCACCAGAGAGGAGCTGAGGACGAACCGCAGCTCTTGGTGGAGTCCGTTGGGGTCGGGGTGGCCGGAGTTGGCGCCGGCGACGACTTTGGCGGCCACCGGAGTTCGGCCGAAGTCGAACTTGACGCAAGAGGGGTCGGTGAGGTGCGGGGAGTAGCTAGTTAGGTGCTACGTGACGCGGTGAGCATGATGGACACCGTGGAGTGGCCGGAGGATGACCGGGAGCACGTCGGCGACGAGCTCCACGGCGGTGGGTGCGGTTGAGCTCCGGGAGGTCGCTACATGGCACGGGAGCAAGAAAAGAAGGGAGGGGAAGATGGCTAAGCTCACGGGGAGTTCGACGAAGCCCTTGGTGCGGCCGAGGACGGACCGGAGCGACGACGGCGTTGAAGGGGATCTCCGGCGACGGCGGTTCGGTCGAGGTCGATGCGGTGGGCTCGGGCCTTGCGAGCGCTCGGGGCTCGGCTTGCTCGAAGGAGAGGAGGGTAGCGGAGCTCCTAGACACGGCGGCACGGCGTGGGGTTGACGGAGGGCGTGGCTACGGCGAGGGGGTGGCGGCGATGGCGTCGGCCATGGCAGGGGAGCACGAGAGAGAGGGGTTGGGGGAGAATGGAGGTGTCCTGCGGGTTCACGGCGCTGCGTGGAGCTCATCCATCCAGCCCCGAGGCGAGGAGGTGGAGCAGGGCGGCAGCCAGCTGCGTGGCGCGCGCTGCGGTCGCCGTCGGGCACCTGCCTGCCTGCCTGGCCGGCAAGCAGCTCGCTGGAGCGGCGCTGGGCTGGGCCGGCAGGTGGGCCGGGTGCTGGGCGCCAGGTAAGGTTTTTCTATTTTTCTGTTTTCTGTTTTTTTAATACTTCTGCAACTTTGTTGAATTATTAAAAATACTTAGGCAACTCCTAAAATCACCAAACTACTCCTGGTCCATAGTTGGATTATTTCCAACATGAAACATTTTAGTTTGGAGATATTTGAGCATTTAAATATTTTATATAATTTTAAATGCCCAAATTCAAATATTTATGATTTAATTCAAAAACCCTAAGATGGCCTAGGAAAATGTGCATCACTTCTGGCAGAGGTTCTGAACCAAGACAAAAATGATGGGCATTTTAGAAGGGCATTTCAGGTTCATTGAAAAAGTTTTTAGTAAACCCTAGTTGGTTTCAGAGGGGGCTGGGGGTTCTGTCATCCCCATTTCAGGTTTCTGATGAAAGAGTAAACATGATGCAACACTCTAATGCATGAACTAGCTAGGGTGTGACATTAGCCCCGCCCACAGGGCGTCGACAAAATAGGGAACCTCGGTGATTATCCTGTCGATGGAGAACCAAGACGCGGGCCAGGCCGTTGTCCTCCCGCATTCATTGAAGATGGTGGCCAGGGCCGAACTGACCTTGCCCAAGCCCTCTCGATTGACTATGATCGACCGATCCACGGCGGGGGCCGCCGGCGGCGGCGAGCGAGGCGAAGGCATGGGTCCCTTCCCTCTCCCCTTCTTCGTCAGAGCCATGGCGACGGAAGGAGGGAGGAAAGGTTCAACATTGGCTTCGAAGCAGAAGCTGGAGTTCGAGAGGAGGAAGGACAGAGGGCGCACAAGCAACGGAAAGGGGAGTGGTTGTGTACAACTGCAAGTCCGCCTAGCCTAGCACCAAATGAGGAGGCGTGGGGGAACAGTGCCACCCGCGTCCAATCAACCTCCACGCGGCGCCCAAGGCCGCAGGATGTTAGGGCCCGTGACGCTTTGCACTTGCCCTTTCGCCTTTCTGCTTGGCCAAGTCCGGGCGCGCCTTGGGCCCGGGGGCTACTGTCGGCGTTCTAGGAACGGGGGTCCCCAGACTTGCCTGCCTGCGGCCTGCGGCGTGGCTCAAAGGGGGCCCAGCACGGCCCATCTTCATCGACACAAGCTCAAGACCCTCGCAAGGGGCCAAGCCTCGCGGGGCGGACGACAAGGAGCTTCCTCAGGCACGGCCTCATCAGGCTGGCTCACGAGGAGGCGGAGAGTTCAAGGCGGGGTACCTTGCGAGGTGCCCATGACGCAAGCCATGACGACCAAGGGCGCCAGCCAGGCGCCAGCCCACGCAGTGTCCTTCTTTCCTCTTTGGTGCAAGGGGAGCAAGCGCAGGCGAGAGCATCAAGCAAAGGCATCCCTTTCGATGCAACAAGGCCAAGACCAGTCCAACGGCAGGATGGAGGTCACCGTGGAGCCCAAGCCGGCGTCACCACCAGAGCCTTTGACAGGCGAGGACCAACTTTAGTCAGGATAAGTGTACTAGATGTTCCCCTTCAAAATGGCCAATTGTTGGCGCCCTTCCCGCTCAATATTTGGGAAGGGGCCCAGGTCCTTTGCCTATAAATAGGACTAGCCACCCACAGGGTAGAGGCATCTGGATAGAAATCTGGAGACATGATAGGCATCTAGAATCAACCCCTCCAAAGGGACAACACCACCACAAGAACAGACCCTCACGAGGCTGTTCTTCCTTGTATTGTTCATCATCAGCCCAAGAGGCAATCCACCACACCACACACTGGAGTAGGGTATTACACCACAATGGTGGCATGAACCAGTATAAATCTTGTGTCCCTTGTGTTGTTCTTCTCATAGTTTAGATCCTAGTGATTCGGCGAGGAACAGGTAGGTAGAAGGCGAAACCTCCGCGCGCACCCCAGTGTTCGAACCTCAAGGGTCTGCCGGAACCCGGAATCCGACAGATAGATTCTAACGTTCACATACAATGGGTATAATACAGATTTACACATGCAAAACACTTAGGTTAACTTGACGAGCCTAGCATGTACAGACATGGCCTCGGAACACAGAGACCGAAATGTCAAACATGAGTCGTATGGAAGATACGATCACCATGGAGATGTTCACCGATGATGACTAGTCCGTCTCATGTGATGATCGGACACGGCCTAGTCGACTCGGATCATGTAACACTTAGATGACTAGAGGGATGTCTAATCTAAGTGGGAGTTCATTAAATAATTTGATTAGATGAACTTAATTATCATGAACTTAGTCTAAATTCTTTGCAAAAAATGTCTTGTAGATCAAATGGCCAACGCTCATGTCAACATGAACTTCAACGCGTTCCTAGAGAAAACCAAGCTGAAAGATGATGGCAGCAACTATACGGACTGGGTCCTGAACCTGAGGATCATCCTCATAGCTGCCAAGAAAGCATATGTCCTAGAAGGACCGCTAGGTGAAGCACCCATCCCAGAGAACCAAGACGTTATGAACGCTTGGCAGTCACGTGCTGTTGATTACTCCCTCGTTCAGTGCGGCATGCTTTACAGCTTAGAACCGGGGCTCCAAAAGCGTTTTGAGTAACAGGAGCATATGAGATGTTCGAGGAGCTGAAAATGGTTTTCCAAGCTCATGCCCGGGTCGAGAGATATGATGTCTTCGACAAGTTCTATAGTTGTAAGATGGAGGAAAATAGTTCTGTCAGTGAGCACATACTCAAAATGTCTGGGTTGCACAACCGCCGGTCCCAGCTGGACATTAACCTCCCGGACGAGGCGGTCATTGACAGAATCCTTCAGTCGTTCCCACTGAGCTACAAGAGCTTAGTGACGAACTATAATATGCAGGGGATGGTGAAAACTATTCCTGAAGTATTTTCAATGCTGAAGTTAGCAGAGGTAGAAATCAAAAAGGAACATCAAGTGCTGATGGTCAATGAAACCACTTAGTTCAAGAAAGGCAAGGGTAAGAAGAACTTCAAGAAGGACAGCAAGGATGTTGCCGCGCCCGGTAAGCCAGTTGCCGGGAAGAAGTCAAAGAATGGACCCAAGCCTAAGACTGAGTGCTTTTATTGCAAAGGGAAGGGTCACTAGAAGCGGAACTGCCCCAAATACTTAGCGGACAAGAAGGCCGGCAACACTAAAGGTATATGTGATATACATGTAATTGATGTGTACCTTACCAGTGCTCGTAGTAGCTCCTGGGTATTTGATACCGGTGCCGTTGCTCATATTTGTAACTCAAAGCAGGAGCTGCGGAATAAGAGGAGACTGGCGAAGGACGAGGTGACGATGCGCGTCGGGAATGGTTCCAATGTCGATGTGATCGCAGTCGGCACGCTACCTCTACATTTACCCACGGGATTAGTTTTAAACCTCAATAATTGTTATTTAGTGCCAGCTTTGAGCAAGAACATTGTATCTGGAACTCGTTTAATGCAAGATGGCTACTCATTTAAATCCGAGAATAATGGCTGTTCTATTTATATGAGAGAGATGTTTTATGGTCATGCCCCGCTGGTCAATGGTTTATTCTTAGTGAATCTCGAACGTAATGTTACACATATTCATAATGTGAATACCAAAAGATGTAAGGTTGATAACGATAGTCCCACGTACTTGTGGCACTGCCGCCTTGGTCACATTGGTGTCAAGCGCATGAAGAAGCTCCATCCTGATGGGCTTTTAGAGTCTCTCGATTATGAATCATTTGACACATGCGAACCATGCCTCATGGGCAAAATGACCAAGACTCCTTTCTCCGGAACAATGGAGCGAGCAACCAACTTATTGGAAATCATACGTACTGATGTGTGCGGTCCAATGAGCGTTGAGGCTCGTGGAGGATATCGTTATGTTCTCACTCTCACTGATGACTTAAGTAGATATGGGTATGTCTACTTGATGAAACACAAGTCTGAGACCTTTGAAAAGTTCAAGGAATTTCAGAATAGGTAGAGAATCAACATGACCGAAAGATAAAGTTCTTGCGATCAGATCGTGGAGGAGAATATTTAAGTCACGAATTTGGTACGCACTTAAGAAAATGTGGAATCGTTTCACAACTCATGCCGCCTGGAACACCTCAGCGTAACGGTGTGTCCGAATGTCGTAATCGCACTCTATTGGATATGGTGCGATCTATGATGTCTCTTACTGATTTACCACTATCATTTTGGGGATACGCTCTAGAGACAGCTACATTCACTTTAAATAGGGCTCCGTATAAATCCGTTGAGACGACACCGTATGAATTATGGTTTGGGAAGAAACCTAAGCTGTCATTTCTAAAAGTTTGGGGATGCGATGCTTATGTCAAGAAACTTCAACCTGAAAAGCTCGAACCCAAGTCGGAAAAATGCGTCTTCATAGGATACCCTAAGGAAACCATTGGGTATACCTTCTACCTTAGATCCGAAGGCAAGATCTTTGTTGCCAAGAACGGATCCTTTCTGGAAAAAGAGTTTCTCTCGAAAGGAGTAAGTGGGAGGAAAGTAGAACTTGATGAAGTACTACCTCTTGAACCGGAAAGTAGTGCAGCTCAGGAAAATGTTCCTGTGGTGCCTACACCGACTGGAGAGGAAATCAATGATGATGATCAAGGTACTTCGGATCAAGTTGCTACTGAACTTCGTAGGTCCACAAGGACACGTTCCACACCAGAGTGGTATGGCAACCCTGTCCTGGAAATCATGTTGTTAGACAACGGTGAACCTTCGAACTATGAAGAAGCGATGGCGGGCCTAGATTCCAACAAATAGCTTGAAGCCATGCAATCCGAGATAGAATCCATGTATGAAAACAAAGTATGGACTTTGATAGACATGCCCGATGATCGGCGAGCGATAGAAAATAAATGGATCTTTAAGAAGAAGACGGACGCGGATGGTAATGTTACCATCTATAAAGCTCGACTTGTCGCTAAGGGTTATCGGCAAGTTCAAGGGGTTGACTACGATGAGACTTTCTCTCCCGTAGCGAAGCTGAAGTCTGTCCAAATCATGTTAGCAATTGCCGCATACTATGATTATGAGATATGGCAGATGGACGTCAAAACGGCATTCCTTAACGGCTATCTTAAGGAAGAACTGTATATGATGCAGCCGGAAGGTTTTGTCGATCCTAAGAATGCTAACAAGGTATGCAAGCTCCAGCGATCCATTTATGGGCTGGTGCAAGCATCTCGGAGTTGGAATATTCGCTTTGATGGGATGATCAAAGCGTTTGGGTTTATGCAGACTTATGGAGAAGCCTGCGTTTACAAGAAAGTGAGTGGGAGCTCTGTAGCATTTCTCATATTATATGTAGATGACATACTTTTGATGGGAAATGATATAGAACTTTTGGACAGCATTAAGACCTACTTGAATAAGTGTTTTTCAATGAAGGACCTTGGAGAAGCTGCTTACATATTAGGCACCAAGATCTATAGGGATAGATCGAGACGCCTCATAGGTCTTTCACAAAGCACATACCTTGATAAGATATTGAGGAAGTTCAATATGGATCAGTCCAAGAAAGGGTTCTTGCCTGTATTGCAAGGTGTCATATTGAGGTCGGCTCAATGCCCAACCACGGCAGAAGATAAAGAAGAGATGAGTGTCATCCCCTATGCCTCAGCCATATGATCTATTATGTATGCCATGCCATGTACCAGACCTGATGTAAACCTTGCCGTAAGTTTGGTAGAAAGGTACCAAAGTAAGCCTGGCAAGGAACACTGGACAGCGGTCAAGAACATCCTGAAGTACCTGAAAAGGACTAAGGATATGTTTCTCGTTTATGGAGGTGACGAAGAGCTCGTCGTAAAGGGTTACATCGACACTAGCTTCCACATAGATCTGGATGACTCTAAGTCACAAACCGGATACGTGTATATGTTGAATCGCGGAGCAGTAAGCTGGTGCAGTTGCAAGCAGAGCATCGTGGCGGGATCTACATGTGAAACGGAGTACATGGCAGCCTCGAAGGCAACGCATGAAGCAATATGGATGAAGGAGTTCATCACCGACCTAGGAGTCATACCCAATGCGTCGGGGCCGATCACTCTCTTTTGTGACAACACTTGAGCTATTGCCCTTGCCAAGTGTCGGTGTCAAAACCGGCGGATCTCGGGTAGGGGGTCCCAAACTGTGCGTCTAGGCAGATGGTAACAGGAGACAAGGGACACAATCTTTTTACCCAGGTTCGGGCCCTCTTGATGGAGGTAAAACCCTACTCCTGCTTGATTAATATTGATGATATGGGTAGTAAAAGAGTAGATCTACCACGAGATCGGAGTGGCTAAACCCTAGAAGCTAGCCTATGGTATGATTGTTGTTCGTCCTACGGACTAAAACTCTCCGGTTTATATAGACACCAGAGAGGGCTAGGGTTACACAGATTCGGTTACAATGGGAGGAGATCTTCATATCGTATCGCCAAGCTTGCCTGTCACGCCAAGGAAAGTCCCATCCGGACACGGGACGGAGTCTTCAATCTTGTATCTTCATAGTCCAGGAGTCCGGCCAAAGGCCTTAGTCCGGCCATTCGGACACCCCCTAATCCAAGACTTCCTCAGTAGCCCCCGAACCAGGCTTCAATGACGACGAGTCCGGCGCGCAAGTTGTCTTTGGCATTGCAAGGCGGGTTCTCCTGCAAATTCTCTGTATCCGCCGAATAGTGTCCGGCTTCTAGTGCATGCTGTCCTCCTCGGCTTCTGTGCCCCATAATGACCATATTCCACGCGTCAAACGAATGTGAAAATCTAGGGGGTTTTCTTTTCACTTACCCCCCCCCCCCGGTTGCGTTAATGAGCCGCCTGTAAAAGAGACGGGGATTTAGATCCAATTCGCACCATCTTCCCTCCGCGAGTCTTCATCAGAGTGCCTCTGACAGAGATCCATTCCATCATGGCCAATCGGTGTCGCTCCTCCTCTCGCGCCTCCAGCCCTTGGCCCGGAGATTGGGGGTGGTGTTCCGTCCCGCATAGCAAGTTAGTAGTGCTTCAGTCCAAGGGGCTTCTCCCCCCAGCATATATGGTCCCAGTTCGAGCCGGGATTGCTGCTTATAGCAGTGGAGAGCAGGCGGAGGGCGTGCCCAATCCCTCTCAAGGAGAGCGGGTATGCCTAGTCCCTTATTTGTTGAGAGGACTAGGATTTCCAATTCATCCGTTTCTCCGAGGGTTGCTAGAGTTCTACGGCCTCCAGCTACATAACCTCACGCCCGCCTCCATTTTGCACATCGCGGGCTTCGTGGCCCTCTGCGAGCTGTTCTTGGGTGTTGAGGCCCATTTCGCGCTGTGGAAGAGGTTGTTTTGCCTTGTGCCCCATTCTTAGGACGGGTCTATTTATCAGGTGGGCGGAGCCGAACTATGGCGCATCGCCGGGACCGGATATCTATCCAGCACCCCAAAGAGGGCGTCCGAAGACTGGCCCTCGGAGTGGTTTTATATAGATGACGTCCCCTGCCGGACCCTGTACAGATCGGCCTCCCCGAGTTTAATAACGCCCCGTTGAAGAAGCGCCTGAGTTGGCGCCCACGGAACCCTCAAAGGGAAGCTGACAGGGACGTCCTGTACCTAATGAGCCGGATAAGGTTGTTGGCTCATTCCGGACTGACCATGATTAAGGTCATGGCCATATGCATTACGCGAGGGGTGCAGCCGCTTCAATACAGAGGCCACCCCATGTGGGATTTCAACGGGGAGGATGACGCTACCCGGTGCGGTCGCAAGGGGCCAAATTCGTCCGCCACTTTAACGAGAATCTTATCCGCTTTGTACAAGGGGGAAGAGGAAGAATTCCTCCGTATCAACCCGGAAGGCGGATTCTCCATGTACAATCCTCCTAGTTGGGTGAGCAGACACTTTCACTTGCCTATCCGTTTTTGGAATTCCCGTAGTTGAGTACTTAGACTAGTAATGTTTAAACGCAGGAGCTGCGCCAGGCTGTGAAGGAAATAAACAGCCCTACTCCACAACCCGAGGACCCGGAACGGCCCCTCGATCCGGACTCCCAAGAAGATCCGGACTTATGCGTGGAGTTGATTGATGGAGTATTTCATCAATTGAGCAAGGATAACTCCTTAGTGGCCATCACGGCCGACTATCCCGGACTACTTCCAGCCTCCAAGGTAACTAAGACCGAAGTCCTAGTATTCTCATGTTTTATCTTGCATGCCGTGTACTAACAGTGTTTCGCAGGGTAAATTCTTGAGGCGGAAGGCCGAGCCCATGGTGGGCAGCCAACAAGGGCCGCTGAAGCCAGGCGGGCCAAAAAGAAGTGCGAACCAGATCGAGATTCCGGCGCAACGGTATGGCGTGCGGATTTAACGCCTAGGGTTTAAACCCTTGAGTCTTACTAATGCTCATGATTTTCTTAGAAAGAAGAGAGCCCGCCGGACTATGTCCGCCGGCCAAGGTTCGAGGCCGGGTCCAGAAGCGGAGGCGGACACGGGACGCGCCTCGGGCACTCCTCCGACAGAGGGCGCCGCCGGGCTATCTGCCACCAATTCAGAGGTGGAGAGTGCCCTAAACCACAGTCGTCGCTGTACTGTTCTTCGTGACGCGTGCTTTTCCCCAGAGGCGTTGGACGCCTTTAATATAGGAGATGCATATCTCCATGCTGCTCAAAATGGTCTAGCCAGAGCGACGGAGCAGTATGTGAAAGACATACGGGTGAGTAGAATTGAAGGTTATATATGTCAGTAGCCCCCGAGACTTGAAACAGTGAAGATAACTGTTTGAAGGATCATGTGATATGCAGTGTATTACAAAGAAGAACACGCAATTGTCCCAGGAGCTCGAAGAGTGCAAGGCTCATCTCGAGGCCGCATTGGCCACTTCAGAGAATTTCAAGGGGACGCCCGCAGGTAATATATGCTTCGAAAGGTACTTCCGTTTTGAAATGCGGCAGGCGTGCAACCCTGACGATAATAATGCAGATAAGGCCGGAGTAAATCCGGACCAGCAACAACTCCTACGCCAACTAAAGGCTGGTGAGAGCGTGCTGACGAGGGTGAGGCAAGAGAAGAACAAGCTTCAAGACGCCAATACCCAGCTAGGCGAGGAACTAAAAGATGTTCGTATTCAGCTGTCTTCTGCCGTGAAGGAGAATCGGCCACTTCGACGCGACATTTTTAGTAAGTGCTTGAACGAATCTTCGAAGAAAGAATTCGGCGAGGAAGTCGATTGATAGAGTTATGCCTGTAGGTCTGCTGACGGGTCGTCCGGCGGAGGAAATACCCGGTTCATCGGGAGACCTTCTTCCCGAGCTATTGCAACTGATGAGGTTATGTACCTAGGGTAGGGTCATGGACCTATCTAGGATACCATGCCCAAGGACATCATCATACGAAGCTACCTTCCAGTCGACCAAGAGAAGTTCCACTCGACCAAGGGAGACTCCACTCGACTGGCCAGAAGACACTCGACCATGAAGATGCACTCGACTATCAAAAGTTCAGGATCTACTCTGCATCCAAACGGTCTATAATTAAATAGTCTTAATGGTCATGATGACACTTTATGTAGGGCGTTACCAGTAACGCCCAGCCTTAATGTACTTTAACCCTCCTCTACGTGGGCTGGCTGGGGTCCTGGCGTCCTCTATATAAGCCACCCCCCTCCACTGGTAGAAGGTTTCGCACCCCTGTAACTCATATACACAGAGATCAGTCGACCGCCTCCGGGCTCCGAGACGTAGGGCTGTTACTTCCTTAGAGAAGGGCCCGAACTCACTAAACACTCGTGTGTACAACTACTCCATAGCTAGGACCTTGCCTTCTCATACTTACCCCCCATTCTACTGTCAGACTTAGAACCACGACAGTTGGCGCCCACCTTGGGGCAGGTGTCTTAGCGACTTTTTTGGAGAAGTTGCAATTTGTCCGATCGCCTTCATCATGGTTTCCGGTGGAGCTCAGATCGAGGGCCGCGAGATCCGTCTCAGTGCGCTCACTTTCATCGACGACGACTCCGCTTGGCTCCAGGAGGCACCACTTGACATCGACGCGCTCCCCGTCCGCGGGGCGACGCACTTTCGGGCGTGTGTCCGCGGCGTCTTGCTGCGACAACCGTCGACCCCGTATCGGTCGACTCCTGCGCCATCCTCCCTCCCTGTCTCCCGCCAGCGCAAGCGCTCCGGTCGGTTGAGGCTCCAGCGATGGGTGAGACACGCAGTGGCTCGCCAATCGGCCACCACCCAAGTTGCGGCGATCGAGCCTGACGAATCTCTCTACGGCCTGTTCGACCTGTCGACTAGCTCCGTAGAGACTGCATCCGAGTGTGATAGCAGTGATCCGGCGGCGGAAGTCCTGATGGTCAATAGGCCCCGTAGTCCTCCCGGTTTCCCTCGCGGCGATGGGGTGGACGACGAGGACGACCCTGCTCAAGCCCATGAAGAGTACCAACCCGAGCCGCTCACTTCCCAGCAGAGGGAAGAACTTCTCCGCCAGAACATGGATGCTCTGCATACTCCCATTGCAGGAGAAACACACGAGGCTCACGCCCTGGAAGAGGCGCGTTTAGCCAACCTGGCTGAAGGCACTCGACTGGAGAACCTTCAGCGAGCACTCGATGAGCGTGCGCGTCAGCGAGCGACTAACTCCAGTCGACGGCAGCTCTTTCCACAACCAACACAGGTATATCAAACCCCAATTCAGAATTTGGCAGCTGCAACCCGCATAGCGGAGTCGATTCAGCCCTCTTAGTCAGAGGCTGGAAGAGGCCTGATGCAGATTAGAGATTTGCTTCGGGCGGCAGGAGATCAGAATTCAGCTGTGTCGCAGTCACGTAACAGGATTCACAGTCGATCTGTCGCTGCGAATATAGTTCAGTCGGCTCATAGTCCAAGGTCGTCTCCGAGGCGCATGGGACGTGAAGGCCGGCGGGACCACTATGATGACCGATTTGATCACGATGACCGGCGTCGAGTGCCCACTCCTCCTCCGAGAAGTGGGTCTAACGCCCATCGACAGCAAGATGGCAGACGCCAGCTCAGTGTCGGGCGGAGAGCTCCAATCGACCCCAGAGAGCCAGGCTTTGATGCGAGATCCGTCATCGTGCAAGGTTTGGTCGACCGAAACAGAGCTCATAGAGGTGGTCATGACAGAGATATGCCCACAAGCAGCCGAGTCCATGTTTCAGGTCTAGAATGTTTTAGCAGAGCGATCAGAACCGCAGTGATACCCCCCAACTTCAGGTTGGCGACTGGGGTGAATAAGTTCACTGGAGAGTCTAAGCCTGAAACTTGGCTCGAAGACTACCGAGTGGCTGTTCAGATTGGTGGCGGTAATAATGAAGTGGCCATGAAACATTTGCCACTTATGCTAGGAGGTTCAGCCAGGGCATGGTTGAATCAGTTAGCTCCCAGCAGCATTTACACCTGGGAAGATCTTTCTCGAGTGTTCGTCAGGACGTTTGAGGGAACTTGCAAGCGACCCGCTGGACTGACTGAGCTACAAGTTTGTGTACAAAAGTCAAGTGAAACACTGAGGGATTACATCCAGAGGTGGATCACTTTGCATCACACTGTAGAGAATGTGTCGGACCATCAAGTGGTCTGCGCCTTCAAAGAGGGCGTCAAGAACAGAGAGTTGAGCCTGAAGTTTGGTCGAACCGGAGACATGACCCTGAGTCGGATGATGGAAATAGCCACCAAGTACGCCAACGCCGAAGAAGAGGACTGACTCCGGAGCGGCAAGTACAAGCCGAGTCAGTCGGATAAAGGAAACTCCAGTCGGAAGCAAAAGCGGAAGGCCGAGCCAGCAGCTCCTGGAGAGGCTCTGGCCGTAACGCAGGGCAAATTTAAAGAGAAACCCAAAGGATCTTGGAACCCCAAGAAAATAAAAGATAAGGAGGGTAATGATGTGATGGACCTGCCGTGTCATATTCACACAAAGAAAGACGAAGAGGGTAACTTCATCTACCCAAAGCATACCACTCGCCAGTGCCGGCTCTTAATCCAACAGTTCCAAGGGAAACAGCCGAAGGACAAAGAGAAGGAGTCGGACAAGGCTGAGGACAAGCAGGACAGTGATGGAGAGTACCCTCATGTCAACTCCACTCTGATGATTTTTGCTGATGTAGAGAGCAAAAGTCGACTGAAAGTGATCAACTGTGAAGTCAACATGGTCGCACCGGCAACACCAAACTATCTGAGATGGTCGCAAACTCCCATTACTTTCGACCAGTCGGACCATCCTACTCATATTGCCACCCCTGGGAGGCAAGCACTGGTGGTCGACCCGGTCGTTAAAGGCACTCGACTGACGAAGGTATTGATGGACGGCGGCAGCGGGTTGAACATTCTGAATGCTGGGACGCTCAAGGGAATGGGCATTCCGATGTCCAGGCTCAGTTCCAGCAACATGAGTTTTCACGGAGTCATCCCAGGAAAGAAGGCTGAGTCACTCGGCCAAATAGCTCTGGATGTGGTGTTCGGCGACTCGAAGCATTTCCGCAAAGAGAAGCTGACATTTGAAGTCATGGATTTCCAGAGCGCCTACCATGCTATCTTGGGCAGACCAGCCTCTGCCCACTTCATGGCTCGGCCGTGTTACGTGTACCTCAAGTTAAAGATGCCTGGCCCCAAAGGCGTGATCACCGTCACTTGTAACCGGAAGAAAGCAGAAGAGTGTTTCCAGAAAGGCTCAAAGATTGCGGATGACCAGATAACAGTGATAGAGCTAGAGGAATACAAGAAGAACTCAGATCCGAGTGATTTACTGCGGGCCAAGAAACCCGCCACAGAATCAGCATTTCAGTCGTCCGGTGAGACGAAGCCAGTTCACATCCACCCGACAGACCCCAATGCAGCTCCGACCCATATTTCCACTACACTCGACTCTAAATAGGAAGAAGCGCTCATCCAGTTCCTCCGTGAGAACTGGGACATCTTCGCATGGAAGCTAGCTGACATGCCAGGTGTTCCCAGGGGACTGGCTGAGCATCGCCTTAGAGTCGATTCGAAGGCAAAACCTGTTAAAGAACATCTTCGACGGTCCTCCGTTCAGAAGAAAAAGGCCATTGGCGAAGAGGTGACTCGACTCCTTGCAGCAGAGTTCATCCGAGAAATATACCACTCCGAGTGGCTCGCCAATGTCGTTATGGTTCCCAAAAAGGACAATTCCCTTCGTATGTGCATTGATTTCAAACATATCAATCGGGCCTGCCCGAAAGATCATTTTCCTCTCCCTCGCATCGACCAAATTGCCGACTCGACCGCGGGGTGCGAGAGATTGTCTTTTCTAGACTCTTATTTCGGGTATCATCAGATCCGTCTATATGGGCCCGACGAAATCAAAACAGCTTTCATCACCCCATTCGGGTGCTTCTGCTGTATCACCATGCCATTCGGCCTCAAGAATGCCGGAGCCATGTTCATGAGAATGATTCAAAAGTGTTTACTCACTCAAATCAGTGGGAATGTGGAAGCATACATGGATGATATCGTGGTCAAGTCGCGAAAGGGTTCTGACCTGTTGACTGACTTAGCTGAAACATTTGCCAATCTCAGGAGATATGATATCAAGCTCAATCTTGCAAAGTGCACATTCGGAGTACCTGGCGGGAAGTTACTCGGTTTTCTCGTTTCCGAATGAGGAATCGATGCTAACCCAGAAAAAGTTGGCACCATACTCCGAATGAAACGCCCTGTGCGTGTGCACGATGTCCAGAAGCTTACTGGATGCTTGGTCGCGTTAAGTCGATTCATCTCTCGTCTCGGTGAAAAGTCGTTGCCCCTTTACCGACTGATGAAGAAGGCAGACAAGTTCAAGTGGACTCCAGAAGCTGATGCAGCGTTTGCCGAGTTAAAAACTCTGCTCTCCACCCAGCCGATGCTTGCTGCTCCAATCAGCAAAGAGCCTCTGTTGCTTTATATTGCAGCCACAGGACAAGTCGTCAGTACAGTACTTACGATCGAGCGGGAAGAAGAAGGGAAAGCCTTCAAAGTTCAAAAGAAAGCCATTAAGTCCCAGGCTATAGCAGATTTCCTTGCCGAGTGGATTGAACAGCAGCAGCCGACTCAAGTTCACTCGGAGCATTGGACCATGTTCTTTGATGGCTCTAAGATGTTAGATGGTTCTGGTGCTGGGGTAGTTTTGGTTTCTCCCCGAGGAGATAAGCTCAGATATGTGCTCCAGATCCACTTTGATTCCTCCAACAATGAAGCAGAATATGAAGCACTGTTGTATGGGTTGCGCATGGCCATTTCACTCGGCGTCCGTCGCCTTATGGTTTACGGCGACTCAGATTTGGTGGTCAATCAGGTGATTAAGGAGTGGGACGTGAGAAGTCCAGCCATGACTGGATACTGCAATGCAGTGAGGAAGCTTGAAAAGAAATTCGAAGGGTTAGAACTCCATCACGTTCCCCGACTGAAAAATCAAGCGGCCGATGACTTGGCGAAGATAGGTTCCAAGAGGGAAGCCGTTTCGAGTGGCATGTTTTTGGAACATGTCTACACGCCATCGGTTCAAGAGGATCCTTTAACTGAGGAAGCCCAGCAGCCTAAAAGCGCCACAGATCCGACTGAAGTCGAGGTCCCAACGGTGGTCGACTTGATCATGGAAGTTCTGGTCATCACTCCCGATTGGACAGTGCCCTACATCGCCTATATTCTGAGGAAGGAACTCCCCGAGAATGAAGAAGAAGCTCGAGAGATCGTCCGCCGGTCCAAAGCCTTCACCATCATGAGAGGTCAATTATACAGAGAAAGTGCGACTGGAGTCAGCCAGAAATGTATAACACCAGAGGAAGGTCGAATGATTCTCAACGACATCCACGCGGGGACCTGTGGCCATCATGCGTCTTCTCGGACCATCGTGGCCAAAGCATACCGAGCTGGTTTTTATTGGCCCAGAGCGAATGAAATGGCGAAGGAGATAGTCGACAAGTGTGAGGGTTGTCAATTTTACTCCAATATGTCACACAAGCCCGCGTCAGCTTTGAAGACTATACCACTCGTCTGGCCCTTTGCTGTATGGGGTTTGGATATGGTTGGCCCGTTGAGAATAGGAAGAAGCGGTTTCACACATGTGCTAGTAGCAGTCGACAAGTTTACCAAGTGGATTGAGGCTAAACCCATCAAGAACCTCGATGCTGGTACTGCTGTCAGCTTCATCCGAGAACTGATATTCAGATATGGAGTCCCGCACAGCATCATCACTGATAACGGGTCAAACTTTGATTCTGAAGAATTCAGAGCTTTCTGCACGTCTCAAGGCACGCGAGTCGACTATGCTTCAGTCGCCCATCCGCAGACGAATGGACAGGCAGAACGAGCCAATGGTTTGATTCTCAAAGGGTTGAAACCCCGTTTGATGTGTGATCTCAAGCATGCGGCTGGTGCATGGGTTGACAAACTTCCCTCGGTGCTTTGGGGGTTAAGGACCACACCCAACCAGTCGACTGGAAGAACTCCATTCTTTTTAGTCTACGGAGCTGAAGCAGTCTTGCCGAGTGATCTTCTCCACAATGCTCCCCGAGTCGAGCTCTACACCGAAGCTGAAGCAGAACAAGCGCGGCAGGACGCAGTCGACCTTTTAGAGGAAGAAAGAGAGATGGCTCTGATCAGATCGACCATTTATCAACAAGACTTGCGTCGCTTCCACGCCAAAAACGTGAAGAGTCGAGCCTTCCAGGAAAGAGATTTAGTTCTCCAAGTGGACCAGCAGAAACCACACAAGCTTTCTCCTTCTTGGGAAGGTCCCTTCATCGTCACCAAGGTTCTCCACAATGGAGCATACCGTCTTTACAATGTCGAGCATCAGATCGACGAGCCTCGAGCTTGGAACGCGGAGCTTCTCCGCCCCTTTTACACTTAAGTATTCACTCGGATGAGTTGTAATAAAAGTACTCCTGTAGCTTATTTATCAAAGACAAGAGCTTTATAGTTTTCCCAGTGATTGTTATTACTTTTGTCCATATAAAACAATCCCCCAGTGGGTGGCTTAGCTGCGAATCCGATTCGCCTAAGTGTGTAAAAACAAATCCTAACCGAGTGGTGAGTCAGCATCCCACACGAAGGCTTAGCTGCGAAATCCGTTTCGCCTAAGATAAATAAAATCCTACCGAGTGGTAAGCCAGCCTTCCACTCGGAGGCTTAGCTGCAGTCCAAGTACTCGCCTAAGATAAATAAAATCCTACCGAGCGGTAAGCCAGCCTTCCACTCGGAGGCTTAGCTGCAGTCCAAGTACTCGCCTAAGATAAATAAAATCCTACCGAGTGGTAAGCCAGCCTTCCACTCGGAGGCTTAGCTGCAGTCCAAGTACTCGCCTAAGATAAATAAAATCCTACCGAGTGGTAAGCCAGCCTTCCACTCGGAGGATTAGCTGCAGTCCAAGTACTCGCCTAAGATAAATAAAATCCTACCGAGTGGTAAGCCAGCCTTCCACTCGGAGGCTTAGCTGTAGTCCAAGTACTTGCCTAAGATAAATAAAATCCTACCGAGTGGTAAGCCAGCCTTCCACTCGGAGGCTTAGCTGCAGTCCAAGTACTTGCCTAAGAACAAGTACAACATGCGTTCCGCAAGAAGGACGAGGTGCAGGTCGACTGCTACCCTCTCCTTCCGAGCTACGCCACCAATTCAAAATTCCTACTGAGTGAAGAGCAGACCTCTCACCCGGGGGCTTAGCTGCAACCCAGTGTTTGCCTAAGTATCTAAAATCCTACCGAGTGAAGAGCAGACCTCTCACTCGGGGGCTTAGCTGCAGCCCAGTGCTCGCCTAAGTATCTGAAATCCTACTGAGTGAAGAGCAAACCTCTCACTCGGGGGCTTAGCTGCAACCCAGTGTTCGCCTAAGTATCTAAAATCCTACCGAGTGAAGAGCAGACCTCTCACTCAGGGCTTAGCTGCAGCCCAGTGCTCGCCTAAGTATCTGAAATCCTACTGAGTGAAGAGAAAACCTCTCACTCGGGGGCTTAGCTGCAACCCAGTGTTTGCCTAAGTATCTAAAATCCTACCGAGTGAAGAGCAGACCTCTCACTCGGGGGCTTAGCTGCAGCCCAGTGCTCGCCTAAGTCTCTGAAATCCTATCGAGTGAAGAGCAGACCTCTCACTTGGGGGCTTAGCTGCAACCCAGTGCTCGCCTAAGTATCTGAAATCCTACCGAGTGAAGAGCAGACCTCTCACTCGGGGGCTTAGCTGCAGCCCAGTGCTCGCCTAAGTATCTGAAACCCTACCGAGTGGAGAGCAGACCTCCCACTCAGGGAGCTTAGCTGCAGCCCAGTGCTCCCCTAAGTATCTAAAATCCTACCGAGTGGAGGACAAACCTCTCACTCAGGGACTTAGCTACAACCCAGTACTTGCCTAAGTGAATTAGGATGCAAGCCGATGGCAATAAGCGCTTTGCTTCAACCTGCAAAGGATGCCTCAAACCAAACGCAAGCATGTTCAGTGACGAACCCAAGTTCGGATAATACCTAACGGAACCGAAAGTGCTCAGGCGCTAAGCCTGCTAAGGTTTATCGGTTACAAAACCCACTCGGCATACCGAGGCAAATTTAAAGTATCAAGTTCAGAAGTTTTTTACCCCTCCTGTGGAGGGCTAGAAGGTGCCACAAACTCGTCCAGATCAATTCCATCTGCAATCCGAGTGGCAGCGGCGATGAAGGTCTCCATGAAAGATCTGAAATCGTGCTTCTTGGTGTTGGCCACCCTGAGAGCCACCAGCTTGTCCTCTCGTGCATCCTTGCAGTGAACGCGGACCAGAGACAGAGCAACATCTGTGCCGCTCCTGGCCGAAGACTTCTTCCACTCTTGCACTCGACTTGGGACCTCGTTCAGTCGAGTCATCAGAGACTCGAGGTCGTTCTGGAGTGTCTCTCTTGGCCAGAGTGTTGTGTCGATGCGGGAAGTTGCGACCTTCAGCCTTGCGAGATAATCGATGACGGCAGCAACACGAGATTCAAGTCGGAACACGTTCATGGCGACTTCATCTTTCACAGGAGAGTTGATGGGGTCCAGGTTTACTTCCAGTCGACCAGTCTCCTCTTCAAAGTTCTGACAAAATTCTGCAAGCACAACCACCGAGTCAAGACAAACAGTCAAAGGTTACAATTGAAATATTTGTTTGATACAAAGGATTACCTTCAAGCATGAGGAACAACTTCTTGGCGAGTCCACCCAGATAAGCCTCTAGATCATTCTTCTTTCTCTCCAACTCGCTGGCCTTGTCATTCAGGGTGGTCTTGTCGCTTTTCAGTCGAGTGACCTCCTGGTTGGCAGCATCTAGAGCAGCTTTCAGATTGGTGTTTTCTTCTTCAAGCTTAGTCACTGAAGCCAGCTTCTCATCCGCTAGCCTGGTCTTCTCTAAGGCAGTTTTTTGCATCTCAGCCAAGTCAAGCTCTTGTTTCTTCAGGGCGTCCCTCACTTTTGCCTACAAAGTTACAGTAAGATTAGATTCGGAAACAAGTGAGAGGCAAAGGCAGTCGTCAAAGGCCTCACCAAGCATACCTTTAGCTTCCTCCTTCGCCTTCGTCAAGTTCTCTTGGGCCAGTTTCAGATCGAGCTCGAGCTGAATGTGTTTGTTCTCCAACTCAGTATAACGAGCCGCAAGGTCACAGGATTTCTACGAAGAACCAATCGACAGACGTCAAAGACAATTCACTTCCGAGTGAGTAAGGAAAAATCATAGTGTTTCTAAGACTACGGCCGAATGCAAACATTCGACCATAGTCTCGGGGACTACACCCAGTGGGTGCACTCAGCGTGCCCCCACTAGTTTCATCAAAGAGTCGACCAGTCGACCAACAAAAAAAAGAGAGAGGCAATGTTCTTTAGACTATAGTCGACTGCCAGCAGTCGACCATAATCTCGAGGACTACACCCATAAGAATCTATTCGACCTTGTCGAGTAAAGAAAAACTCAAAGCATAAAGACTATGGTCGACTGCCAGTAGTCCACCATAGCCTTGGGTACTACACCCAGTGGGTGCACTCAGCGTGCCCCCACCGGTCTATGAATCTATTCGACCTTGTCGAGTAAAGAAAAAACCAAAAACATCAAGACTATGGTCGACTGCCAGCAGTCCACCATAGCCTTGGGGACTACACCCAGTGGGTGCACTCGGCGTGCCCCCACTAACCCGGAATTTCAATCGGCACACACCCAGTGGGTGTAGGACAGACTCTAGGAATTTCAGAAAGAAGAACAGGCAGTGACCGACTGACCTGAACATTACTCTGGAGTGCCGAACTGGCGTCATAGGCTGCTTGGCTGGCTTCTCGAATTGCCTTCACTTGCTCCATCATGACCCCCGCTTGGCGTATCGCTTCTCTAGCAGCACTGGCTTGGTCTTCTGGAACGGGGTAGGTGGAGAAAAGCGAGGGTTGAGCAGCACTCGATGACGAAGGGCGAGCACTCGTCAACGGCACCGCGAAGGTTATGGTGGGTCGAGTGACATTGTCTCCCTCCACGACCAACATCTCAAGTGCTGGCACATCCCGAGTCGCCTTACCAGCAGGCGTTTTCTTGCTCCTCCTTTGCCTCGGTGGTTCTTCGTCGTCGTCGTCAGGAAGGTCAATAACAATGTTAGATGAAGCTGCAGAAAGAATCAAAATTAGAGGCAATAAGTCAGTCGACTGAGAACGACATCACAAGAATCATACCAGGTTGCGAGGTAGCAGCATCCTCCACCTCGTGGTCTTCAGCCTTGGCCAAAGTATCAGAAGTAGCAGCGCTGCAGTTCCAAAAGTCAGTCGATGGGCCCATGAGTCGACCAAGAACAAGTTCCTGAAGCAGGGAAAGCTCGAAACTACCATTACCCTGAGATAGTGGGGATCACCATCTTCATCTTCGGCAAGACCTTTGCGGGCTTCGATGGTACCACTCGAGAATGCTTCGGAGCCTTCTCAGTCGGCACCGGAGAAGTGGTCCGAGGGCGCTTGGTCGACTGGGAAGCGGTTGCGACCCCTTTACCCCGCTCAGTCGCTGGATCATGGGCAAGCTTCGAGCGTCTTTCCGAGCGGGGAGGTACAACTTCCTCCTCCTCCTCCTCTTCTTCCTCCTCACCAGAGTCGTCGCCCTCGTCGTCGTCGTCAGCATCCGAATCCCACTCCTCTGGGCTTTCGCCCCCGCTTCCTTCCCCCTCCTCAGTCAGCGTCTGCGCCCCATTTGGCATCGAGTACAATTTAGTGGTGGCCTGTCAGAAAAGCATCAAAGCAAAACAAAGATCAACCGACCAATTCGCGGCAAAGCAGAATGGATGAAACAAATTTACACTCGGAGATAAGCGGCCATACCTTGTCTGGCGTATAGGTACAGTCGAGTGGCGGGATCCTCCTCGCCCCTCGAGGGTTGTCCTTGTTCCTTGTGATGGCGGCCACCCACCTCTCCAGCGTGGCGTCGTCGACCGCCTCTGGATGGACCTGAGTGGTATCTTCAGTACCACAGTACAGCCGGGTGACCTTGGTACTGGAGTGGTTGGATACGCCGCCTAAGGAAGACTTCCAGAAGATCCATGCCCGTCACTCCGTCCCAAATGAGTTGGACCACGCGCTCCACCAACATTTTTACCTCGGCTTTCTCCTCAGGAAGCACCTTCAGAGAAGATGGCTTGTCCACTCGGACCATGGAGAACGGAGGGAGACCAGTCGACTGCCCCGGCGTCGACTCGTCTTGGCAGTAGAACCAAGTCGACTGCCACCCTCTGACCGACTCAGGAAGGGTCATGGCCGGGAAAGTGCTCTTATTCCTCAACTGAATCCCAAGACCCCCACACATCTGTATAACCTTGGTCCTCTCATCACCCGGACTTGCCTTTTTTACTGTCTGCGACCGACAGGTGAATATGTGCTTGAAGAGACCCCAGTGCGGTCGACAACCCAGGAAGTTCTCGCACATGGACACAAAGGCAGCAAGATAGGCGATGGAATTGGGATTGAAATGGTGGAGTTGCGCCCCAAAGAAATTCAGAAACCCACAGAAGAACACACTCGGTGGCAGAGAAAAACCACGATCTACGTGAGTGGCTAAGAGAACGCACTCACCCTCCTGCGGCTGCGGTTGACACTTAGACCCCGGGAGCCTCGCTGACCCGTGGGGGATCAGTCCCTCATCAGCCAGGTCGTCGAGGTCCTTCCCAGTGATGGTCGAGCGGATCCAATCCCCTTGGACCCAACCCTTCGGCAGGCAGGACCTCGACGAAGATCCGCCCCGACTGGACGGTCTCCCCTTCGCTTGCCCCGTCGTCATCGCCTTCTTCGCGCGCTCTAGAGCCGCCGTCTTCTCCTTCACCATTATCGCCGGCGAAGTGCTCGAGAGGTGGATAAGGCGGAGGTAGGGGCGGACGCCGTGGGCGGAGGCAGAGAGGGAAGAAGAGGAGAATGGGGAGGCACTGTTCAAAAACTCTTCTCCAACGCTTTATATAAAGGCGCTTCCGAGTGGCTGACGAGTGGGTCCTGGCAGATCTGTCACATCCCGAAATAGTCGCACACGTACGATACGTGGCGAAAAAGGTGGCGCGGAAATCAAGGCATCCACGCCTTATCCTACCCGATTGCCGCGGATCACCCCGCTTCGCGCGCTTCCCAAATTTCAGATCCCGCAAAATCCGCTAACAGCAGATCGATCTGTCAGACGATACCCTTCCCACGATCTGTCGCTCGGAAGTCCACCGAAGTTCAAAAGTTCACTCGACAAAAGTTAAGAATGGATCAAGGCGACTGAAGTAAAAGTCAACGCCAACGCCGAAAGAAGAATCGCCGGTCCAAGATACGACATAATCAAAGTACAGTGAATAAGTCGGAGAAAATCGTCAACTCCTTCCTCACTCGAACCTCGATCCATTCGGGGGCTAATGATGAGGTTATGTACCTAGGGTAGGGTCATGGACCTATCTAGGATACCATGCCCAAGGACATCATCATACAAAGCTACCTTCCAGTCGACCAAGAGAAGTTCCACTCGACCAAGGGAGACTCCGCTCGACTGGCCAGAAGACACTCGACCATGAAGATGCACTCGACTATCAGAAGTTCAGGATCTACTCTGCATCCAAACGGTCTGTAATTAAATAGTCTTAATGGTCATGATGACACTTTATGTAGGGCATTACCAGTAACGCCCAGCCTTAATGTACTTTAACCCTCCTCTACGTGGGCTGGCTGGGGTCCTGGCGTCCTCTATATAAGCCACCCCCCTCCACTGGTAGAAGGGTTCGCACCCCTGTAACTCATATACACAGAGATCAGTCGACCGCCTCCGGGCTCCAAGACGTAGGGCTGTTACTTCCTCAGAGAAGGGCCCGAACTCGCTAAACACTCGTGTGTACAACTACTCCATAGCTAGGACCTTGCCTTCTCATACTTACCCCCCATTCTACTGTCAGACTTAGAACCACGACAACAACTACATGAACGAGTTCGGCGGGCAATGCAAAGCGTCATCTAGGCTATGTGGCCATCCCTCTCCGTGCCCGAAGGCCTTGAGGAGCTTACCAAGAAGATGGAGGGAGTGCGGCAGCGCTTCCAGTTGTGGAAGATATCGGCTTGCCGTCAAGGTGCCAGGGAGGCCTGGGCCATGGTGAAGACTTGGTACACGAAGGCTGACCCAAACCACATGGCCGAGGTCGGCCCTATAGGTCCGGACAGAAAGGAGATCCCGGTCAGCTTAGCATATGGCCAGGTGGAGCTGGCTGCAAAGTATTCCCAACAGGACTGTAAATTAGACCACCTGTTGGATGGTATTGAAGAAGAATATGCCGAGTCGGATTGACTCTGTAAAAATGACATAAAAAATGCCTTCTAGCCGGATTGTAGATCGTTTGTCATTGCGGACCTTTTCGCTTCGACCTCTGGACCCTATAGTCCGGAGTGTGTCCGAATACCTTCTCGGTTATGTAAGAACCGGGGCATGCATGGAGACAAGGCGTAGGGGTCATAATTGCTTTAGCAGACAAGTGCCCAACTAGTTATGTTATATTACATGGTTAGTAAGAAACATCTTCCAGAGAGAATAGTTCCATTAGGGGTTCCTTTCCCTGGGAGGCATGCCCTAAAGTGCATGTCCGAACTGCCGGAAAGAGCAGAAAAGCATCTGGGGGAAAATGAATAAATACGAAAGATCATCTTTTAGTTCACCGACCGAATATTTCCTTAAGAACGCTAGCTTTTGGCTTCACCCAGTCTGAGGTACACATCCGGCTGACCTGGCAGTAACAATCGCAGAGGTGCTCCCTTTACCACCTAGCCGAACGAACGGGAACGTAGGGGTAAGCACAGGAGCCAGGCACCCCAGCTTGGCCAAAACTTAAGTCATATCGATGCATATAATGGTGTATAAAAGGTTCATGCGGAAGCATCACACATGTTTTGGGCATGAGGCCCGTTTTATGTAAACTTCTTGGTAAAGAAGCCCCCAGGTATTATGAGTGCAGGTAGCATGTCGGGTATGTGCGAATAATGCATAGGCAAGCCCCTAAGGGCTTGTGAGAAAAAAGGGGTAGGGAGAAGGAACAAAATCCTACACTGCCAAAAAAGATAAAAATAAAAATAAAAAAACAAAGAGACGAGGGAAGGAATTGAACACGGAGTCCGGTGCTAGGCGTAGAACCTTCGTAGGCGTGCTGCGTTCCATGGGTTTGGCTCGAGTCGGTTATCCGATGCGTTTCGCAGATGGTACGCTCCGCCGGTCAGTACTTGGTCAATTATAAAGGGCCCCTCCCATTTGGGCTTTAATTTATCCTTTTTCTTGTCCGGCAGGCGTAGAACTAGTTCGCCAACATTATAGGTTTTGGCCCGTACTTCTCTGCTTTGGTATCTTCGAGCCTGCTGTTGATAGAATGTGGAACGAGCTTTTGCCACGTCGCGCTCCTCTTCCAATGCATCCAAGCTGTCCTGCTGATCGAGCTTGGCTTCTCTTTCTTCGTACATGCGCACTCGAGGTGAGTCATGGATTATGTCGCATGGCAGTACTACCTCTGCGCCGTATACCATAAAAAAATGGTGTGAATCCGGTAGTGCGATTCGGCGTGGTCCGCAGCCCCCAGAGTACGGAGTCAAGCTCCTCTACCCAGTGCGTGTTAGATTCCTTGAGGGATCGCACTAGTTTGGGTTTGATGCCGCTCATAATGAGACCATTGGCCCGTTCGACTTGACCGTTAGTTTGAAGGTGATAGACTGAAGCATAGTCGAGCTTGATGCCCATGTTTTTGCACCAAAGTTTGACTTCATCAGCCGTGAAGATTGTGCCGTTGTCGGTTATGATGCTGTGGGGGATGCCGTAACGGTGTACGACCCCGGATATGAAGTCTATCACTGGTCTGGATTCGGCCGTCTTTACAGGCTTGGCTTCTATCCATTTGGTGAATTTGTCCACCATGACCAGTAGATATTTTTGCTTGTCGGGTCCGACCATGTCAAGCCCCCAGACCATGAAAGGCTAGGTAATGGGTATAGTTTGTAGGGCGGTAGGCGGCATGTGGCTTTGGTTGGCGAATAACTGGCAACCAACACATCGTTACACTAAGTCCTGAGCGTCTGCCCGGGCCGTTGGCCAATAAAATCTGGTACGGAAGGCCTTGCTTACAAGGGCCCGGGCTGCGGCGTGGTGCCCGCCGAGTCCGGCATGAATTTCAGCCAAAAGGTCTCGCCCTTCCTCTTCGGAGATACACCTTTGAAGGACTCCGGTTGTGCTTTTCTTGTAAAGCTCTCCCTCGTGGACTTTGTAGGCTTTAGATCGCCGCACTATGCAGCGGGCCTCGCTTTGGTCCTCGAGAAGTTCCTGCCTAGTTAGGTAGGCTAGGAATGGTTCTGTCCAAGGGGCAATGACTGCCATTATTGCGTGGGCTGACGGTGTTGTTTCGTTGGCGGAGCCCCCAACTATGTTAGAATGTTCGATGAGGGGCGGTGTAGTTGTGTCCAGGCTATTGTTTCTGGATTCTCCTTCCCATGATATGGATAGCTTGAACAGACTTTCTAGGAAGATGTTGGGAGGGACGGCCTCGCGCTTGGCGCCAATGCGTGCCAGCACGTCTGCTGCTTGGTTATTTTCCCGGGCTATGTGATGAAATTCAAGCCCCTCAAACCGAGCTGACATCTTTAAGATGGCGTTGCGGTAAGCTGCCATTTTCGGATCCTTGGCGTCGAAGTCTCCATTTATTTGGGATATTGCGAGGTTTGAATCCCCGCGGACCTCTAGGCGCTGAATGCCCATGGAGACTGCCATCCGGAGGCCATGTAAAAGGGCCTCGTATTCGGCTGCATTGTTGGAATCCGTGTACATTATCTGAAGTACATATTGGACTGTGTCTCCGGTTGGGGACGTCAGAACGACGCTAGCCCCCAGGCCAGCCAACATTTTGGAGCCGTCGAAGTGCATGATCCAGTTGGAGTATGCGCCGTACTCTTTAGGGAGTTCAGCTTCAGTCCATTCGGCGATGAAGTCGGCCAAAACCTGCGACTTAATAGCTCGCCTTGGCTTGTCGGTTATGTCGAACGGGAGGAGCTCGATGGCCCATTTGGCAATCCGGCCCGTTGCGTCGCGGTTGTTTATAATATCATTAAGGGGTACTTCGGATGCCACTGTTATGGAGCACTCTTGAAAGTAGTGTCACAGCTTCCGGGATGCCATGAACACCGCGTACGCTATCTTTTGATAATGTGGGTACCGTCACTTGCATGGAGTTAGTACAGTGGACACGTAGTACACTGGTTTTTGGAGGGGGAACTTGTGTCCGTCCGCTTCTCGTTCGATGACGAGCACTGCGCTTACAACTTGATGGGTTGCCACGATGTATAATAGCATTGGTTCGCCCGTGTTGGGCGCGGCCAGGACCGGATTTGTTGCCAGTGTGGCTTTTATTTCTTCGAGTCCGGCTGTGGTGGCATCCGTCCACTCGAAGTGGTCGGTGCGCCGCAGGAGGCGATAGAGGGGTAATGCCTTTTCTCCTAAGCGGGAGATAAAGAGGCTTAGAGCCACCACGCATCCTGTCAGTTTTTGTATCTGTTTGAGGTCCTTTGGGGTATCCAATTGTGACAGAGCTCGGATCTTGGCTGGGTTTGCTTCAATTCCTCTACCGGATACGATGAAGCCCAAGAGCTTTCCGGCTGGTACGCCGAAAACGCATTTTTCCGGGTTGAGCTTAATGTCATATGTTCGGAGATTGTCGAACGTGAGCCTCAAGTCGTCTATTAGGGTATCGACATGTTTTGTTTTGACGACCACGTCATCTACGTATGCTTCAACTATTTTGCCGATCTAGTTGGCCAGACATGTCTGACTCATGCGCTGATATGTTGCGCCGGCGTTTTTGAGCCCGAAGGGCATCATGTTGAAGCAGAATGGGCCGTATGGGGTGATGAATGCCGTTGCGGCTTGGTCTGACTCTGCCATCTTGATTTGATGGTATCCGGAGTATGCATCGAGGAAACACAATGAGTCGTGTCCTGCGGTGGCGTCGATGATTTGATCAATTCGGGGGAGTGAGAAAGGGTCCTTTGGACAGGCCTTGTTTAGGTCTTTGAAATCGACACATAGGCGCCAAGATTTGTCCTTCTTTGGTACCATCACCAGGTTTGCTAGCCAGTCCGGATGTTTTATGTCTCTGATGAATCTGGCTTCCAGTAGTTTTGCTAGATCCTCTCCCATGACCTGTCTCTTGGGTTCGGAAAAATGCCGTAGAGTCTGCTTGACGGGTTTAAACCCTTTTAGGATGTTCAGGTTGTGCTCAGCCAGCCTGCATGGGATTCCTGGCATATCTGAGGGGTGCCAGGCGAAAATGTCCCAATTTTCTCGCAGGAAGTCTCTGAGTGCGGCGTCTACATCGGGTTTTAGCTGTGCCCTGATGGAGGCCGTTTTTGTAGGGTCCGTTGGATGGACTTGGAATTTGACTATTTCGTCCGCTGGTTTAAAAGAGGTGGACTTGGATCTCTTGTCCAGTATCACATCGTCCCTGTCCACCGTAGAGCACAACGCCGTTAATTCCTCGGCCGCTAGGGCCTCAGATAATGCCTCCAGGGCCAGTGCGGCTGTCTTGTTTTCAGCGTGGAGCACTATGTCCGGATCACTTGCGAGAGTGATGATTCTGTTGGGTCCGGGCATTTTGAGCTTCATGTACCCGTAATGGGGTATGGCTTGGAAAATTGTAAATGCTTCTCGCCCTAGCAGAGCGTGGTATCCGCTGCTGAATGGGGCCACTTGAAACGTGACCTCCTCGGATCTGTAATTATCCGGCGTGCCGAACACCACATCCAGTGTGATTTTTCCTGAACAGCACGCTTCCCGGCTTGGAATTATTCCCCTAAAAGTTGTGTTGCTTCGCTCAATGCGGCTCCAGTCAATTTCCATTTTATGCAGTGTTTCCTCGTAGATGAGGTTGAGTCCGCTGCCGCCGTCCATGAGTACCTTTGTAAGTCGGAAGCCGTCCACTATCAGACTGAGGACCAATGCGGCTGGTGCTCGGGCTGTTCGGAATTTAGGTTCGTCACTGGCATTAAAGGTGATAGCCGTGTCACTCCATGGGTTTATTGTTGCTACTTGGTAGACTTCGGCAAGGTTGCGGAGCGTTCGTTTCCTTGCATTGTTTGATGTGAAGGTCTCAAAGACTGTCGACACCGTACTGGGGAGGTATTCTTCGGGTGCTGGAGTTAAAAGCTCCTCGCCACTTCTGGCCACCTGCCGTAGTATCCAACATGCTCTAAGGCTGTGCGTTGGTGTGGCTTTCCCTGAATTATGAATTTTACAGGGTCCATTGAGCCATCCTTCCAGTACGGTCCCTTACCCTGTAGGGGTTTTTTGATGTTTGATGTTTGGCTCAGATGCCTGGTGATAATGCGCCCTTTTGTTTCGGACTCGTGTTATATTCGGGGCCGGATTGTCCCAGAATTTATCTTCGGTTTTCCGAACGCTTTCAGTCGCATAGTACTTTCGTACTATGGATGTCAAGTCGGCCAATCGTGTAATTTTGCGGCAACTTATGGCGTTGAGGACTCCGATGTCCGTGCAGTTGTCACAGAAGAGTGAAATTGCTTCTTTCTCATGGCAGTCCTTTATCCTGTTCATAACCAGGAGGAATCTGGCCCAGTAGTGGTGTACTGTTTCTCTGGGCTCTTGCTGTATTAGGGATAAATCCCGTATAGTTGGGTGGGCGGGTGGAATTAAATCCGGAACCTTGCCCGATGTAAGATTCAGGGGCCAAGCGGTTTCCGAATTCGGAAGCTTGCTTTCTTGGATATTACTCAATGAATCGGGCCTGCTGCCTGACTTTAGGTTCAGGGTTTGGGTGACATCCTCCCCTCCGTGGGTATCCGGCTTGGAGGGATTGGGAATCCGGACACATCTGGTCCTTAGGGCGGGCGAAGACTCGCCGCATTGTTCTTCCACCACTTCGTCGTGATGGGTGATCTGGGGAGAGTCAATCTCTCTCTGATCGGATTTAAGCCCAATCTGGTCGTAATCAGTAGCGACTCCCAGGGCCGTGATGCGATCCAAGAGCTCGTTCAGGGAGAGGAGCTCCATCGGACCTAACTTCTTGGCAAGCTCTAAGCTGATGTGAAGATTGCTTTCGATGGCCCGAGAGGTCATCGTCGGCGCGACGGCCGGACAAGCGGTCATCAAAAACCTGCCTAGCCGGAGAGTTTTGCCGACAGCCAAAGCTCCTTTAGCAACGACGACGTCTTTAAAGACGGGATGCGGCATCGTTCCTGATGGTGATGACACAGCAGAACTCTCAATGAAAGCACCAATGTCGGTGTCAAAACCGGCGGATCTCGGGTAGGGGGTCCCGAACTATGCGTCTAGGCGGATGGTAACAGGAGACAAGGGACACGATGTTTTTACCCAGGTTCGGGCCCTCTCGATGGAGGTAAAACCCTACTCCTGCTTGATTAATATTGATGATATGGGTAGTACAAGAGTAGATCTACCACAAGATCGGAGTGGCTAAACCCTAGAAGCTAGCCTATGGTATGATTGTTGTTCGTCCTACGGACTAAAACTCTCCGGTTTATATAAACACCAGAGAGGGCTAGGGTTAAACAGAGTCGGTTACAATGGGAGGAGATCTTCATATCGTATCACCAAGCTTGCCTTCCACGCCAACGAAAGTCCCATCTGGACATGGGACGGAGTCTTCAATCTTGTATCTTCATAGTCCAGGAGTCCGGCTAAAGGCCTTAGTCCGGCCATCCGGACACCCCCTAATCCAGGACTCCCTCACCAAGAATCCCAGGTTTCACAAGAAGACCAGGCACATCAAGCGTCGTTTCAACTCCATCCGCGAAAATGTTCAAGATGGAGACATAGATATTTGCAAAGTGCATACGGATCTGAATGTCACAGATCCGTTGACTAAACCTCTTCCACGAGCAAAACATGATCGACACCAGAACTCTATGGGTGTTCGATTCATCACAATGTAACTAGATTATTGACTCTAGTGCAAGTGGGAGACTGTTGAAAATATGCCCTAGAGGCAATAATAAAAGGATTATTATTATATTTCCTTGTTCATGATAATTGTATTTTTATTCATGCTATAATTGTGTTATCCAAAAATCATAATACATGTGTGAATACATAGACCATAATATGTCCCTAGTGAGCCTCTAGTTGACTAGCCCGTTGATCAACAGATAGTCATGGTTTCCTGACTATGGACATTGGATGTCATTGATAATGGGATCACATCATTAGGAGAATGATGTGATGGACAAGACCCAATCCTAAGCATAGCACAAGATTGTGTAGTTCGTTTGCTAGAGCTTTTCCAATGTCAAGTATCTTTTCCTTAGACCATGAGATCGTGTAACTCCCGGATACCGTAGGAGTGCTTTGGGTGTACCAAACGTCACAACGTAACTGGGTGACTATAAAGGTATACTACGGGTATCTCCCAAAGTGTCTGTTGGGTTGACACGGACCGAGACTGGGATTTGTCACTCCGTATGACGGAGAGGTATCTCTGGGCCCACTCGGTAATGCATCATCATAATGAGCTCAAAGTGACCAAGTGTCTGGTCACGGGATCATGCATCACGGTACAAGTAAAGTGACTTGCCGGTAACGAGATTGAACGAGGTATTGGGATACCGACGATCGAATCTCGGGCAAGTAACATACCGATTGACAAAGGGAATTGTATACGGGGTTGCTTGAATCCTCGACATCGTGGTTCATCCGATGATATCATCGAGGAGCATGTGGGAGCCAACATGGGTATCTAGATCCCGCTGTTGGTTATTGACCGGAGAACCGTCTCGGTCATGTCTACGTGTCTCCCGAACCCGTAGGGTCTACACACTTAAGGTTCAGTGACGCTAGGGTTGTAGAGATATTAGTATGCAGCAAACCGAAAGTTGTTCGGAGTCCCGGATGAGTTCCCGGACGTCAAGAGGAGTTCCGGAATGGTCCGGAGGTAAAGAATTATATACGGGAAGTCGAGTTTCGGCCATCGGGAAAGTTTCGGGGGTTACCGGTATTGTACCGGGACCACCGGAAGGGTCCGGGGGTTCCACCGGGTGGGGCCACCCATCCCGGAGGGCCCCATGGGCTGAAGTGGGAGGGGAACCAGCCCCTGGTTGGCTGGTGCACCCCCCCCCCCCTGGGCCCCCCTGCGCCTAGGGTTGGGAACCCTAGGGGAGGGGGCGCCTCCACTTGCCTTGGGGGGCAAGGCACCCCCTTGGCCGCCGCCCCCCTAGGAGATCCCATCTCCTAGTTCCGGCGCCCCCCCTGGGGACCCTATATATAGAGGGGGGAGGGAGGGCAGCCGCATCCTTGCACTTGGTGCCTCCCTTTCCCCTTGCTACACCTCTCCCTCCCGCAGACGCTTGGCGAAGCCCTGCCGGGATCCCTGCTGCATCCACCACCACGCCGTCGTGCTGCTGGATCTTCATTAACCTCTCCTTCCCCCTTGCTGGATCAAGAAGGAGGAGACGTCACGCTGACCGTACGTGTGTTGAAAGCGGAGGTGTCGTCCGTTTGGCGCTAGGATCTCCGGTGATTTGGATCACGACGAGTACGACTCCCTCAACCCCGTTCTCTTGAATGCTTCCGCTTGATCTACAAGGGTATGTAGATGCACTCCTCTCTTTTGTTGCTAGATGAACTCATAGATTGATCTTGGTGAAATCGTAGGAATTTTTTTGTTTTCTGCAATGTTCCCCAACAGGGGGCACCCCAAAGCACAACAGTTATTCTTAGCCGTGTGCGGTGCCCCCCTCCACCATTTACTCCTCCGATAGTATCATCTTAGTGCTTAGGCGAAGCCCTACACGGATCACATCACCAACACTATCATCACGCTGTTGTGCTGACGAAACTCATCGACTCCATTGACACTTTGCTGGATCAAGAGTTCGAGGGACGTCATCGAGCTGAACGCGCGCTGAACTCGGAGGTGTCGTACATTTGGTACTAGATCGGTTGGATCGCGAAGACATTCAACTACATCAACTGCGTTAACATAACGCTTCCGCTTTTGGTCTACGAGGGTATGTGGACACACTCTCCCCTCTCGTTGCTATGCATATCCTAGATAATCTTGCATGATCGTAGGATTTTTTTTGAAATTGCATGCTACATTCCCAACAGTTATATGAACCTGGTTGTCAGCTTCATCAGAATGAGCTGCAAAGCATCTTTCAGAAGCCAGAGCCAAACATGAGCCAAATGCTTATTATGATGAAGCCATTACTGCACGATGCTGAATATCCAAAGGAATTGTTTGTCAAGGACCTTGAGTATTTGCCTTGCACAGTGTACCATATTCTGAGGCGTACTCTCTGGCCTATCAAAGGAAATTCCTCTGAAGCCAAACTTGAAGGTGCCATGAAGACTTTGGTCTATATCATCAATGGCATCAGATTCAACACTCAGGATTTCTTCATCAGACAACTTGCTGCTTCTGGAATTGATCTGTTTGGTCTGAAATTCTATGCTCCATGGGTGATGCGTTTGATTAAGCTTCGTTCAACCATTGACTATCAGCCTTCAGCGTGCAACCATCTTGTCTTTTTGCCTGAAATTGGTATGTCTATTGAAGCCATCTACCCCGAGCCTGCCAAGAAGCCCCTTCACCTTTATAATGTTGAATTCCAGAGCTTCACACAACCCATTGAAGGTGTTCATGTGCCCAATGCTGCAACTCCTGCTTATCCCCTGGCTGGCAACATGCGCATACCGCATCGTGCCAATACTGAAGCCACTGCAAGCACCATAGCTCAAAGGCCTCAGAAGCGTCCTCGTGTTCTTAATGACCGTGAGCTTCTGGTGGCTTTACATCAAAAGCAGGACAGACATCATGACTGGCTGAAGTGTCAGATGCAAAGTATCTTGGTGGATGTAAATCGCATTCACAACTTGGCCACCAAGTACTCATTTGTAGCCCATGAAACCTGTCGGTGGTCCTAGAAGAGTCTCACCTTGCTCTGCGCCGAAGATGATCTTCGCGCGGATGGCTTCACTGAGAATTTCAAGTTTGACTCCATGCCTCCTCAAAATGCAAGTTGGCGTCGCACACCCTCCATTGAAGATACTGAGTGCTCATCTTCGGCTGCAACTGTTGTTGCGAGAGTCATCGATGAAGAAGACACCGCCACTTCTCCGGCTTTAACTGCACTGCATCACGATGCTGCAGTAGGCCCCTCTGCACCACCTAACTCCAACGTCGATCCTACTGCTCCAACTTCGTCTCCACCTGGGAACGAGTAGATACTCTATGTCTTCAAACATTTTTGGTCCTTACTGACAAAAGGGGGAGAAGCATATGAGTTGTTAGTCTTCAAGCAGGTCCATATGGGTGGTTGCTTAATTTTTGCTAAGTTCTTACAGCTCTCGTTCTGAAACTTTTGGCTTTTGAGTTGTAATACTTAAACTTGATGGTCGTCTACTACTCTTGTTGCCACTTTGTGATGCGATGATAAATTCCGCATAAAGTCATTCTGCAGACGTCCATTTTTGATTATGCATATCATTATCTTCAAACTATTTATATGCATGGTAAATTGTCTTCACACTTTGAAGATGGCCTCCACAAAGCAAAACCTGCCATGTGCATTTGCATTCAAAAGCAAACTACTTATTTGCACATCTTCAGGGGGAGCCTCTTTTTATGTATGAAGACAATACTCATGAAACTGAACTTTCACATACTTTTATCCTCGTTGAAAACTTCAACCAGTTTGTCATCAATCACCAAAAAGGGGAGATTGTAAGTGCATCTAGTGCCACCCCTAGTTTGTTTTGGAGTATTGACGACAAACGTGGTTGATGGACTAATGTGTTTGTGAGAATTGCAGGATAACATAGGTAGTAGTCCCTCATTAATTCGATTTACCTACCAAAGATGACCCCTACAAATGTGTGAAGATATTGAAGACAATGGTGGTTCGTGAAGACATTCACGACGAAGATTATGACATGTGAAGATATTCACTTGAAGACTATGGAGTACGAAGACATAGTTGTTTCGTAGTTTCCTTTCTTCTTTATTGAGTCATAGGAACCACCGTACTATTTAGTGGGGTCCATGTAACGCCCCGGATCCGATGCGCCAGGTGTCTTCCAGCTATTCGTCGTTGTTGCCATGTCTTTTGCTTGCGTATAGCATTTTGCCATGTCATCATCTGCATGTTTTTCAAAACTTGCATCCGTCCGGATACTCTCGGTTCTCTCCGTTGTCCGTTCTGAGCCCAACCACACTCGCACACGCCCGTCGCACCTCTCAGACCTTGTTTCATGAGCGGGATAAAAACCTTCTCATAATGGACTGAGATTTGCCGAGTGGCCTTGGTATAGCACCGACAGACCGCCCGTCAAATTTCGTTCCATTTGGAGGTCGTTTGATGCCCCAACGGTTAACCGCGTAACCCGAAACCCCTCTATCTTTGCAGCCCAGCCCCTCTTCACCACAGCCCATGAGCCCATCCAAACCCCTTCCATGCTCTCGGTCTTTCGATCACGATCGTGTGGGCGAAAACCGCTCTCCATTTGGAGTCTCCTAGCTCTCTCTACCTATAAATAGGTGCCTTCCCCCGAAATTTCATAGTCAAACCCTAGCCCCCTTCCCCTCGCGCTGCCGGACGTTTCCCCGCCACCGACGGACATGTCCGCCACCACCGCCCGGCCTCTCCCGCGCTGACACCTATCCGCGACGCCACACGTCGCCGCCAGCCCGCGCAAGCCCATCGCGGGCCCGCCCGAGCCCATCCACCACCGCCACTCGACCCGGAACTCCGCCGCCCGCACCCGACCGCGCCGGTGGCCGCAACCCTCATCGACGCACCCCTCTGCTCCGGCCACCGCTCGCCGGAGTTCACCGCCCGTCGTCGTCGCCGCACCACAGCGCCACCATTGCCGGACCCTGCCTCCTCCGTAGCCCACACGGTCGCCCTACTCCTCCTTCTTCCCTCCTCTCCTCCCTCACAGCTCTCTCTCCCCTTGCCGTGAACAGGAGAGCCGCCACCGCCCGGAGAAGCCCGCTCCGGCCGCCCCTCGACCCACCGTGCCAAGATCCGGCCGGATCCGGAGGCCCCACGGCCGGATCCGCCCTCGCCAGCCCCATCGGCGACCTCTGGCCGGCAGCCGCGCAGCGCCGCCTCCTACCTCTTGCTCGTGCTCGAGCACGAGGAGATCGACCAGCGCCGGCCACGTGGGCCTTCCCCATGGCCTCGGCCCACCGCGTCAGTAGGCCCAGATCGCCCCGGCCCAGTAGCCGATTGGTGAGCACGCCCCCTCTAAATCCCGCTCGGTGCGACGTATAGCTATCCACCGCTCACCCTATTTTTTCTCTCAAAAAATGGTTGTCCCTTAACTATTGCATTCTGGTGCTATGTTCTGCATGCCATAACTTCATGTGTTCTGCTCCGTTTTGTGCATATAATATGTCAAAATGTTAAGTGTGAGATGCTCTTCATTTCATTCCATTGTGCCATGCTTGTTTGAATTCATCTTGATGCCTTTATCATCGTTGCAAGAGTGCTATATGATGTTAACTGTTGTCTGTTAACAGAACTTGCTGTTTTGTCTTTTTCGTTGCATTTTGTGTGTGCATACTTTGAGCATGATGTCTACATGGTTTAGGAGCATTTTATGCCATCTTTACAGGGGTGCAATACATGTTTTTTTGTGATTCTTGTAGTGAGTGCATCAAGCTCGTGAAGTAGGGTACTTGTTGTTGCTGTTTTGCTAGGCTGAATCTGCTATATCCTGATGCTATGTAAACCTGCTGCTACAAGTCATTCTATGCATAATCTGGAGATGTTCACTAAGGATGTTTTGTTATACATGTCATGATATATACATCCATGCCCCTGGTTTCATTTATAGCCTGTTGTAGCTTGTTGTAATCTTTCTCTCAAATTGCTAAATAATGTTGTTGTTAGCCTGTTAACATTAAGTTCAGTTTTTCCATGAGTTTTGCTAGTGATCCATGCACCCTATGAACTTGTTCTTGCCAATTTTAGCTTCATAAATATGTCATCTTACTGTTGGTTGACTTCACATTCCATGTATTGCTCTGTGGTGAGTTGGAAAAGCTCACCAACATGCCTACTTATCGTTGTTCCTGCAATGTACTGTTATTCTGAATCTGTCATATCAGTTGTCATGTTTGCATGGATCCTACCATGTTTTCTGTTGATATTTGGAATAAGTTCAATAAGTAAGTGTTGTTAAGTGCTTTTATTACTATCATGCCATGCCTTTGTTTGCCATGATAAGTTCCTGCGTCATGTTGTTTGATAGCTCTAAACATTGCAACCTGATGTTATTTCTGCTAAGTCTGAAACTGTTATTATTTGCAATCTTTCCATGACATTTTGAGCATGTTCTAGTGATTTCTGGAGATAGCTCAGTGTTCATGTTTTTTTATGGTTCATCTGTACATCATGTCCATGCCTTTTGTTTTCATGTTGAGGTGTTGTAGCATATTGTTTTGATGCTTGCTAGATGCCTAGTTGCTATTTTGGACAGATTGAGGTTATATCTTGTTTGGAGTGTATGTGTTGCACCGTTGCTCCGTTTTGAGCATGCTCTATATGGAACTTGCTTAGTTTTACATGTAGCTTCATATTACCTTGTTGCATTCATGTTTTGAACGTGTTTGCTTGATGTTTGTATGCATTTTGCATCAATGCCATGTTTAACTTGTTTTGCTCATATCTTCTAGGCCGTCGCTCCGAACTAAATGAACTTTATATGTAACTTGACTAGAATTTCGTGTAGATCATCTTGGTGCATTTTAAGTTGCTGGTTAACAACTTGAACATAAAGTTTATTCATATCTGGACCAATTTCGAAATATGCATATGGGGATTTTTCGGAATTGTTATATGTTGCTTCCGGCCTCATTTAAACTTGCCTTGATGTGTTGTTCTTGTATGCATCATCTCTTGCCATGAGTAGCTTCATGTAACCTTGTCATGCATCATGTTTGGTTGAGCATCATGTCATGTCTATGTGTTGTGTGTTTACCTTGTTGTTTGCTTCTTTCCGGTTGTGCTCCTTCCCGTTTGTTCCTGTTTTGTTGCGATCGTGAGGATTCGTTCGTCTATGCTTGGTTCATCTTCGTGGCTTCATCTTCTTCATGGACTCATTCTTCTTCCTAGCGGGATTTCAGGCAAGATGACCATCACCCTGGATCTCACTACTATCATTGCTATGCTAGTTGCTTCGTTCTATCGCTATGATGCGCTACCTAACACTTGCTCTTCAAGCCTCCCAAATTTCCATGTCAGCCTCTAACCTTTGTCACCCTTCCTAGCAAACCGTTGTTTGGCTATGTTACCGCTTTTGCTCAGCCCCCCTCTTATAGCGCTGCTAGTTGTAGGTGAAGATGAAAATTGCTCCATGGTGGACAGGATTATGTTGGGATATCACAATATATCTTATTTAATTAATGCATCTATATACTTGGTAAAGGGTGGAAGGCTCGGCATTATGCCTGGTGTTTGGTTCCACTCTTGTCGCCCTAGTTTCCGTCATACTGGTGTTATGTTCCTTGATTTTGCGTTCCTTACACGGTTGGGTGATTTATGGGACCCCCTTGATAGTTTGCTTTGAATAAAACTCCTCCAGCAAGGCCCAACCTTGGTTTTACCATTTGCCTACCTAAGCCTTTTTCCCTTGGATTTCCGGAGCCCGAGGGTCATCTTTATTTATCCCCCGGGCCAGTGCTCCTCTAAGTGTTGGTCCAAACTAGAGCCACTTGCAGTGCCACCTTGGGGAAACTTGAGGTCTGGTTTTAGTTGTACGTAGTGTTCATCCGGTGTGCCCTGAGAACGAGAAATGTGCAGCTCTTATCGGGATTTGTCAGCACATCTAGGCGGTCTTGCTGGTCTTGTTTTACCATTGTCGAAATGTCTTGTAAACCAGGATTCCGAGACTGGTCGGGTCTTCCTGGGAGAAGGAATATCCTTCGTTGACCGTGAGAGCTTGTGATGGGCTAAGTTGGGACACCCCTGCAGGGTATAAACTTTCGAGAGCCGGGCCCACAGTTATGTGGCAGATGGGAATTTGTTAATGTCCGGTTGTAGAGAACTTGACACTTGACTTAACTAAAATGCATCAACCGCGTGTGTAGCCATGATGGTCTCTTTTCGGCGGAGTCCGGGAAGTGAACACGGTCTTTGTGTTATGTTTGACGGAAGTAGGAGTTCAGGATCACTTCTTGATCATTGCTAGCTTCACGACCGTTCCATTTGCTTCTCTTCTCACTCTTATTTTGCGTATGTTAGCCACCATATATGCTTAGTCGCTGCTGCAACCTCACTACTTATCTTTTCCATACCAATTAAGCTTTGCTAGTCTTGATACCCATGGTAATGGGATTGCTGAGCCTCGTGGCTCACAGATTACTACAACAACAGTTGCAGGTACAGGTTATGCGATGATCTTGACGCGAGAGCGATGTTTACTTGTTTTGGAGTTCTTCTTCTGCTGCTTCTTCGATCAGGGGATAGGATCAAGGTCGGCAGCCTGGGCTAGCAGGGTGGATGTCGTTTGAGTTTTTGTTTGTGTTTCATCCGTAGTCGGATGATGCTCTTATGTATGATATTGTTGTATTCGTGTGGCTTTGTATGCCTCTTGTATGTATCCCCAACTATTATGTAATGGTACGATGTAATGATATCCACCTTGCAAAAGCGTCTCCAATATGCGCTTCTATCCTTGGTGGGACCTTCGAGTTCCTTTAGGATAGGGTCGCATATTGGGCGTGACAAGTTGGTATCAGAGCCTCGACCGACCATAGGAGCCCCCTTGATTGATCGTGTAGTTTGACCGTTGTCGAGTCTAGAAGAAACTTTTTGGAGTCTAGTTATATCGGAGAGTAGGAATTCTTTTTACTCCTTTGCCCCTTCATCGCTCTGGTGAGAAATCTTGACGTAGGTGTTTTGACTTACTCCTCTTCCCTTTCAAACTTTCTTTAGGATCACGCAGTTGGTTTTTTGATCGTTGTTCCTCAGCTCTTTGCATCCGGTGCATGTCTCGTCAAGTTGACTCGAGCCTCTTCATCTTTGCCAAGTTCAATCCTCAGTTGTTTTATTTCCCACCCACCCACCCTTTTTCTTCTCGGAGCCGGAGTCCGTAATTGAGTATCCATCCTACTCGTGCGAAGCATTTGCTTTCTTTCAACCGGTGTTTTCTCTTCAAGATATTCGTCGGTTCTCCCTTCCAGGTGCCTTTGTTTTTCCCGCCCTCCCACCCCTTTTTCTTCCCGGAGTCCGAGCCTCTATTCGAGAAACTATTTCATTCGTGTGGAGCCTCTTCGGTCTTTCGTTAATTATTTCAACCGGTGAATTCTCGTCTCGTTTGTCGTTCTTCAACTCTTCTTCTTCTTCGGTGGATTCAATTCCAATTTTCAGTGTTGATCATATTCTTTTACTTGGATCAAGTGTTTCCCCCGCTCGTTCGCCTCTCGCCATTTAATCATTCCGGAGTTTGGAAGACATCTCAGGAGATTCGTCTGTGTTTGAATTAAATCAAGGTTGTCACCTCATTTAAGTATTTCAATTGTTCCGGTGCATCATCTATCTGTTCAACATCCCTTTCCAACGGTGTTTTTCTCTTTAGTGGGCCCATAACCCACATGTCTTTCCCATGATCTTACCGGACTCTTCTAATTCTCCCGGAGTTATTCTCAAATTCTTTTCAAGTGTGACGTAAGAATGAATTTCATCACTCAGATCCATCTCCAAGATAAATTTCAAATCATTTTTCATTGTTGCCTCAACCTCTTCGCTTTTCGTTCTCCCGGAGTATCTCAGCAATTTTGGTGGTGTTTCCCGTCGTCATTTCAAGACCGAAGAAGAGTTTTTCCTCTAAATCTTGTCTGTTCTCTCGAAGATTCATGGTTCTAACTTCTTGTTATCCTCTCTAATTATTCCGTTTGTTGGAAATTCCTTTTTCTCAACCATCCGGAGTATTTAAGGAGTTGATTTCTACTTCCTTTCACCGGAGGCCATCATTCCATCTATCATTCTATATTTACCCCGGCGCATCTGTCAAGTATTCTTTAATCAGCTTGTTATCTCTTCGTTCTTTTGCATCTAAATCCATCTAGCATATTTGTTCTTCTAATTCTTCCCGGTGATTCATTCTCTTTCATCAGCCATTTTCGAATTCTTACGGTGGTTCATTCAAGATTCTTTTTCTTTGATTATCATATTAATTCATTCGTTCTTTCCAATCCTACCGGTGGTTCATGAAGACCTTCTCAAGTTTGCGATATGTCACTTCTCAATCCTTTTCAAGAAGAATAAGTAATATGCAAAATCCATTGCTTGTCATCAATTTAATTTGATGAAGGATAAGCATAAAATAAATCTTATTCTTATTTTCTCAAAGTTATTAATCCTTTTCTTCGGAGTTTGTTCTTGGTGAATAAATTCTAGTTCCAAGTGTTTTCATCTTTTCTTTTCCGGAGCTCAAAATTACTCGGCCATTTCGTTGAAACCCCCATCTAAATCATCGCAAGGCTCATCTTATTCTTTCATCCTTTATTCTATCTCATCATCCTTTTGTCACCGGAGTTCTTCATGGTGGTTCTTCTTGATTTAATTCATTCTTCAAGTGTTCATCAAGAATTTTGTTGGTGGAGTTCAAGTATCTTTTCTTCTCGCGTCTCGAAGTGCAACTAATTCTCCGATTTCTTCTGAAGTGGAGTTTTGCATTTCTTCGTTCTTCTCAGCTTTTCAGACATTTGGTTGTGGTATAATTTCACCTCAAGTTTTGAGTTGTTTTGATAAGTCCACAACAAGCCTATTCTTTCGTTGTCAATTTTCTCAACAACTCCATTCAATCCTTCCTTCTAAGTTCTTTTCATTCAATTCATTCAATTCTTCTGGAGGCATTGCATTGTTCATCTCGTCAAGTGCCATCTCATTGGGTGAAGTTCATGTTCTATTCCTTCCATTTTCAGCCGGAGTGCTGCCTAAATTCTCCCATTCTTGTCCTTTTTCCATCTTGTTCTAACCAGAGTGGTGTCAGAGTCTATCTAATTCGTTGAGTTCTTGATTCTTTTCATACTCATCATTCCTCTTTTCTACCCGAGTGCTCTTGACTTTGTTCATCTTCTCTCTTGCGTTCTTATTTCTCTTCTTCCTCTTTCTCTTTCGTCTCGTTCCTAAGATCTCAGGACGAGATCTCTTGTTAGTGGAGGAGAGTTGTAACGCCCCGGATCCGATGCGCTAGGTGTGTCTTCCAGCTATTTGTCGTTGTTGCCATGTCTTTTGCTTGCGTGTTGCATTTTGCCATGTCATCATCTGCATGTTTTTCAAAACTTGCATCCGTTCGGATCCTCTCGGTTCTCTCCATTGTCCATTCTGAGCCCAACCACACTCGCACACGCCCGTCGCACCTCTCAGACCTTGTTTCATGAGCAGGATAAAAACCTTCTCGGAATGGACCGAGATTTGCCGAGTGGCCTTGGTATAGCACCGACAGACCGCCCGTCAAATTTCGTTCCATTTGGAGGTCGTTTGATGCCCCAACGGTTAACCGCGTAGCCCGAAACCCCTCTATCTTTGCAGCCCAGCCCCTCTTCACCACAGCCCATGAGCCCATCCAAACCCCTTCCATGCTCTCGGTCGTTCGATCACAATCGTGTGGGAGAAAACCGCTCTCCATTTGGAGTCTCCTAGCTCTCTCTACCTATAAATAGGTGCCTTCCCCCGAAATTTTGTAGTCAAACCCTAGCCCCCTTCCCCTCGCGCCGACGGACGTTTCCCCGCCACCGACGGACATGTTCGCCACCACCGCCCGGCCTCTCCCGCGCTAACACCTGTCCGCGCCGCCACCCGCCGCCGTCGGCCCGCGCGAGCCCATCGCGGGACCGCCCGAGCCCATCCACCACCGCCGCTCGGCCCGGATCTCCGCCGCCCGCACCCTATCGCGCCGGTGGCCGCAACCCTCGCTGGTGCACCCCTCTGCTCTGGCCACCGCTCGCCGGAGTTCACCGCCCGTCTTCGCCGCCGCACCACAGCGCCACCATCGCCGGACCCCGCCTCCTCCGTAGCCAGGTCGCGCCGCCGTCGCCCTACTCCTCCTTCTTCCCTCCTCTCCTCCCTCACAGCTCTCTCTCTCTCCTTGCCGTGAACAGGAGAGTCGCCGCCGCCCGGAGAAGCCCGCTCCGGCCGCCCCTCAACCCGCCGTGCCCCGCGGCCGCATCACTAGGCCCAGATCGCCCCGGCCCACTAGCCGCTTGGTGAGCACGCCCCGTCTAAATCCCGCTCGGTGAGACGTATAGCTATCCACTGCTCACCCTATTTTTTTTCTCAGAAAATGGTTGTCCCTTAATTATTGCATTCTGGTGCTATGTTCTGCATGCCATAACTTCATGTGTGCTGCACCGTTTTGTGCATATAATATGTCAAAATGTTAAGTGTGAGATGCTCTTCATTTCATTCCATTGTGCCATGCTTGTTTGAATTCATCTTGATGCCTTTATCATCGTTGCAAGAGTGCTATATGATGTTAACTGCTGTTTGTTAACAGAACTTGTTTTGTCTTTTTCGTTGCATTTTGTGTGTGCATCCTTTGAGCATGATTTCTACATGGTTTAGGAGCATTTTATGCCATCTTTACAGGGCTGCAATACATGTATTTTTTTGAGTCTTGTAGTGAGTGCATCAAGCTCGTGAAGTAGGGTACTTGCTGTTGCTGTTTTGCTAGGCTGAATCTGCTATATCCTGATGCTATGTAAACCTGCTGCTACAAGTCATTCTATGCATAATCTGGAGATGTTCACTAAGGATATTTTGTTATACATGTCATGATCTATACATCCATGCCCCTGGTTGCATTTATAGCCTGCTGTAGTTTGTTGTAATCTTGCTCTCAATTTGCTAAATAATGTTGCTGTCAGCCTATTAACATTAAGTTCAGTTTTTCCATGAGTTTTGCTAGTGATCCATGCACCCTATGAACTTGTTCTTGCCATTTTTAGCTTCATAAATATGTCATCTTACTGTTGGTTGACTTCACATTCCATGTATTGCTCTGTGGTGAGTTGGACAATCTCACAAACATGCCTACTTATCGTTGTTCCTGCCATGTACTGTTATTCTGAATCTGTTATATCAGTTGCCATGTTTGCATGGATCCTACCATGTTTTCTGTTGATATTTGGATTAAGTTCAGTTAGGAAGTGTTGTTAAGTGCTTTTAGTACTATCATGCCATGCCTTTGTTTACCATGATAAGTTCCTGTATCATGTTCTTTGATAGCTCTAAACATTGCAACCTGATGTTATTTCTGCTAAGTCTGAAACTGTTATTATTTGCAATATTGTCATGACCTTTTGAGCATGTTCTAGTGATTTCTGGAGATAGCTCAGTGTTCATATTATTTATGCTTCATCTGTACATCATGTCCATGCCTTTTTTTTCATGTTGAGGTGCTGTAGCATATTGTTTTGATGCTTGCTAGATGCCTAGTTGTTGTTTTGGACAGATTGAGGTTATATCTTGTTTGGAGTGTATGTGCTGCACCGTTGCTCCGTTTTGAGCATGCTCTATATGAAACTTGCTTAGTTTTACATGTAGCTTCATATTACCTTGTTGCATTCATGTTTTGAACGTGTTTGCTTGATGTTTGTATGCATTTTGCATCAATGCCATGTTTAACTTGTTTTGCTCATATCTTCTAGGTCGTAGCTCCGAACTAAATAAACTTTATATGTAACTTGACTAGAATTTCGTGTAGATCATCTTGGTGCATTTTAACTTGCTGGTTAACAACTTGAACATAAGGTTTATTCATATCTGGACTAATTTCCAAATATGCATATGGGGATTTTCCGAAATTGTTATATGTTGTTTCCGGACTCATTTAAACTTGCCTTGATGTGTTGTTCTTGTATGCATCATCTCTTGCCATGGGTAGCTTCATGTAACCTTGTTATGCATCATATTTGGTTGAGCATCATGTCATGTCTATGTGTTGTGTGTTTACCTTGTTGTTTGCTTCTTTCCGGTTGTGCTCCTTCCCGTTAGTTCCTGTTTCGTTGCGATCGTGAGGATTCGTTCGTCTACGCTTGGTTCGTCTTCGTGGCTTTATCTTCTTCATGGACTCGTTCTTCTTCCTAGCGGGATTTCAGGCAAGATGACCGTCACCCTGGATCTCACTACTATCATTGCTATGCTAGTTGCTTCGTTCTATCACTATGCTGCGCTACCTAACACTTGCTCTTCAAGCCTCCCAAATTGCCATGTCAGCCTCTAACCTTTGTCAGCCTTCCTAGCAAACCGTTGTTTGGCTATGTTACCGCTTTTGCTCAGCCCCCCTCTTATAGCGCTGCTAGTTGCAGGTGAAGATGAAGATTGCTCCATGGTGGACAGGATTATGTTGGGATATCACAATATATCTTATTTAATTAATGCATCTATATACTTGGTAAAGGGTGGAAGGCTCGGCCTTATGCCTAGTGTTTGGTTCTAGTCTTGCCGCCCTAGATTCCGTCATACCGGTGTTATGTTCCTTGATTTTGCGTTCCTTACGCGGTTGGGTGATTTATGGGACCCCCCTGACAGTTCGCTTTGAATAAAACTCCTCCAGCAAGCCCAACCTTGGTTTTACCATTTGCCTACCTAAGCCTTTTTCCCTTGGGTTTCCGAAGCCCGAGGGTCATCTTTATTTACCCCCCGGGCCAGTGCTCCTCTGAGTGTTGGTCCAAACTAGAGCCACTTGCAGCGCCACCTCGGCGAAACTTGAGGTCTGGTTTCAGTTGTATGTAGTGTTCATCCGGTGTGCCCTGAGAACGAGATATGTGCAGCTCCTATCGGGATTTGTCGGCACATCCGGGCGGTCTTGCTGGTCTTGTTTTAACATTGTCGAAATATCTTGTAAACCGGGATTCCGAGACTGATCGGGTCTTCCTGGGAGAAGGAATATCCTTCGTTGACCGTGAGAGCTTGTGATGGGCTAAGTTGGGACACCCCTGCAGGGTATAAACTTTTGAGAGCCGTGCCCGCGGTTATGTGGCAGATGGGAATTTGTTAATGTCCGGTTGTAGAGAACTTGACACTTGACTTAACTAAAATGCATCAACCGCATGTGTAGCCGTGATGGTCTCTTTTCGGCAGAGTCCGGGAAGTGAACACGGTCTTTGTGTTATGTTTGACGTAAGTAGGAGTTCAGGATCACTTCTTGATCATTGCTAGCTTCACGACCGTTCCGTTTGCTTCTCTTCTCGCTCTTATTTTGCGTATGTTAGCCACCATATATGCTTAGTCGCTGCTGCAACCTCACCACTTATCTTTTCCATACCCATTAAGCTTTGCTAGTCTTGATACCCATGGTAATGGGATTGCTGAGTCCTCGTGGCTCACAGATTACTACAACAACAGTTGCAGGTACAGGTTATGTGATGATCTTGACGCGAGAGCGATGTTTACTTGTTTTGGAGTTCTTCTTCTGCTGCTTCTTCGATCAGGGGATAGGTTCCAGGTCGGCAGCCTGGGCTAGCAGGGTGGATGTTTGAGTTTCTGTTTCTGTTTCATCCGTAGTCGGATGATGCTCTTATGTATGATGTTGTTGTATTCGTGTGGCTTTGTATGCCTCTTGTATGTATCCTCAACTATTATGTAATGGTGCGATGTAATGATATCCACCTTGCAAAAGCGTCTCCAATATGCGTTTCTATCCTTGGTGGGACCTTCGAGTTTCTTTAGAATAGAGTCGCATATTGGGTGTGACAGTCCAAGTGAACAAAGTAAAAGTGAATTAAGTGATGCTCAACCAAATCTTATGTCTTCGAACGAAGACAATGAGAGCAAACCTTATCCAGAGTTGGATGAGTCAGCTTTGCTTGTAGCCCAAGCCAAGCTGCCACGTGTGTTTGAAATCTGGCCGTTGGACATGTGTCAGTTCCTTAGTGACTCAGGGTCATTTTGGACATATCAGGTCGGGTTGCCTCCTCGCTATAAATAGACCACCCCCTACACCATAAATTGGTGGCTGCTCAGAGTTAGTACACGGCTTTTATCGTTTGAGAGCAGCCCACCTCTGAAGCATTTGAGAGAGAGATCCTTGCAAGGACAAAGCCCAAAACACCCAGAGCCCAAAGAGTGTTAGGCATCACTGAAGTCTTTCTGTCTGCGTGACCCGAAAACTTATTACACTTGAGGACTGTGTATCCTCCAGCCGGTTAGGTGTCGCGTTCTGAGCATCCAAGAGTCGTTGTCGATTGCCGGTGAACGAAGTCTGTAAAGGTTTGGAAGTCTACCTCGAAGACTTACCAGAGTGATTGGGCGAGGACTGGGTGTCCTTAGCTCAAGGGGAATAACGTGAAGACACAGTTTTCTAAGTTCAATCTCAGCCTCCCTAACCAGACGTACAGTTGTCATAGCAACTGGAACTGGTCTACCAAATCTTTGTCTTCACCAAGCAATTGGTTTTATCCTCTACTCTCCTTACTTTACATTTTGTCTTCATGAAGTCATTGCTTGCCTGACTGATTCATTTGACTTCATTGTGTGAAGACTTGTATCTGTTTAGCTTCACACTATCTTCCATTCTGATCATGTCTACCTAGTTGCAGTTAGCCTTCGTGTTTTCCCTGTATTGTATGCTTGTATGCTTGACTAATGTTTGCCTAGTGTAGTCTTCATTCCGCTACTTACTGTATAGGTTCAGTTTACCTGTTTGTCTTCAAAGCCACCGTGTTTTGAAGACTTTCATAAAAATCGCCTATTCACCCCCCTCTAGTCGACAACTAGCACTTTCAGCCGCCAAGAACAATGTCTGGATGGTCGATCGAGGGGAGGGCGACCCACAAGTTGGCCCACTCACAATCTCCATGGGCCCAAATGGCCGCCGAAATAAGATGTCAATGGAGAAGGATATCCCATGTGTTGGATGCCTCGCTAGAATTGCGAGCCCAAGGAGGGGCCGGCCCTGTAGGTGCTTACCTTGAATCAGTTGTAGTCATACCCCCCCCCCCCCCCCCCAGAGGATCCACCAAACCCACCTCAGCATAAGGGTCACATTCATGTGACGGGACATGCCAATCCCTCCCCGAGTCCTTTGGAACGTAGATATCGGCCCACTTTACCATGTGGTATTTCTGCCTACCATCTGCCGCTTGTCAGAAGAAGTAACAGAGGTCTTTATCGAAAGAGTTGTGCATCCTTTTCGGCAATCATAATCATTGGGAGAATTTGATACTCGCCCTTTTCTAGAAAAAAGGTTGGCCAAATTTCACAAAATGTTATACCTTTACACTAACATATACACTATTTGCATGGCTTTGCAGATGCCAACAGTACGGTGTCACCAAAATCCATTTTGTGTGGTTGATGTCACATCAAAGCTTGTGCCACAACAATTTAAGAGCATGATAGCGCTGGCAAGTAAAACCGCATGCAGCAGTAAGAACCAGGCTCACGCAAGGGCAAAATCGTGCGACTGTCGAGACAGGTGGCAAGAAAGATTTCAGTAAAGCCTATGCAGCCATGTGGCAACATTATCAGGAATTCAGGACTGTGATCGGTACCCCCAAAATTTATTGATACTGGGGCTTCCAGTATCGACTACAGGCATATATATGCCTCCGGTACATCGTTTTTTCCCGACCTTTTCGAAGTATCTCAGCTCAACACCAAAGACTAAACTTTGTTGCTTGCTCTTTGTATATATGAGTTTTCGCCTATCTTGAAAAATGTAATCTACTAGATATGATCCTCATCATGGTGTCTGATTCAAGGACTGACTATAACTTCCAAGAGAAAGTAACAGTTTTGGAGTCTGGGCTCTGGGTACTGAAGATCAACTGAGACTGCTTGACCTCCTCTGGTTCTTCACTTGGTGGTGAGCTTCAGAACCGCGCACTTCATCGGGTCTCACTCTTGTCAGCTCCGGTTGAGACTCTTGAACACGAAGTAACCGACACTGCCGATTGTCAGGATTATCAACGGACAGATGGCCATGTCGATTCCTTCCTGGATCCGGTTCCTACTCATGGCATTTCCTTGGCGGGTCAAGACCAAATGCTCGTGAAGCAAGTTGGTGAGGTTGTCGAGCTGATGTATTACTTGGCGCTGACCCCTTGATAAGACCGTAATCTGCTCAGGAAATAAACCATCCAACCAAGTGAAATGCCAAGATTTGTACACAATAACGTGTAATATTAAAGAGCAAAAGTTTAAATAGCGCAACCAGCACTCGTGTATTTAAAGTATTTTACGTTGAACTTTCCATGAGTACCCAACCAAGAGGGTTCAAATTGTGCATACCAACAAAACTATATAAGTCAGGAATATAAATCCACTGACCCTTTGCTATACAGTGTGACATACACTCTAAAGCCTGATCCAACATTCATGTTACATCTACAAGTTGCTAGTTATACTATGTTACTATAATAGTTGAGTTTCTTCATGTCGATTTGGTAGAGAGGTTCATTTAGGTTGGGGTTCCAATTTATCAAATTGATTTGGGCCAACCAGCGGCACCCGTAACACTGTGATACTGTTATCAAAAGCTGAAGTCTCACTGATTCTCAATCCATTCCAAATCATGATCTGAATAAAATTAATAAAACACACTTTATTTCCACAAGTCAGGCATGGTTCTACATCTAGCTCCCAACAAGTTCTGAAAAAGTGTAGCTCCAAATAATGCTGCAACATATCCTAGACGAGTCTAAGATTGACAGAATCTATTTACCTAATTCAATTTCCAACTATTAGCAAGGTTTGAATTCCGACGCCAAATCTGGTCATTGCTAAACGGTAGCCAATTAGCACAATTCACAAATTTATTTCGAAGACAAGACTACTAGATTGTATATCGTCTATGGATTCAGAAGTACCTTGAGTGAACTTTCAATAGAGCTAAAAACTAAAGGTAAAACTAGGGAAAAGGCAGTCAGGAAAACAGGTGGTAACAGCAGTAAAATACCTCTTCCATCAATGGAGACTCTTTTGAAAGTTGGTTTGATGATGATGAATGGGGTATAAGGGTACCATTACCCAACTGAGAAACAAAGAGATTTGTAGGTGCAGAACCATTACGAGTATCACTTGGAGGAACTAAATTTTGCTGACTCGGTGAAGATTTTATCAGTGTAAATTTTGAGTTAAGATCTTCAACCCGACAGGTAAACTCATCCATCCTCTCATTCAGTGTCGATATCTGTTCTGACAGCTGGTTGATTGCACCCTATGCAAGAGAACAATTGTCAGAACAAGAATGATTTGAACATCAGCATTCACGTGTGTCAAAATATCATGACAGAACAAGTTCGAAATAGATGTGATTGTTATAGCACTACACAAGAATGAAATATGCTGGAAGGGTCACCTGATTAATCACAGGAGGTTCAGGAGTTCGCCGACTGCCAAACCTTTGGTTGCCTTCAGTCAGTTTATTCAATTTCACAATACTTTTATCTCCGTGTGTTGAATACGAGTGAGATAGCCCACTGGAAGGTATCCACAAGAGAATGTCAGCCTCATTCAGGTTCCAAGGTTTCAACAAATCAATCAATCACAGGAGATTAAACTAGGAACAGATGACATGAAGAAACCTTTTCATAAGTTCGTTTCTCCTATCAGCAGAGGCCCGGGAAAAAGCTTCTTTTGGACTTGAAACCAGCTCATCATCAATGCTGAGCTTTGTCCTCAAATCATCTGGTAATGCCTGAACATCATCTTTGTCACATACCACCGCCAAAACTAAGCAGTATAGCTAGCAGTAAGGTGGAAGATTTACTTTGTAAAGTACATACCATAACATCATTCATCAGTTTCTCCAGTTGAATTTGTTCAATATACGTGCGTGGGATATAAGAACCATCCAAACCTAACTGCTCTGCTACAAATTTGACATAAAGTCTGTCTCTACCTTGCACCTTAATAAGAGAGAAGCAAGGTAAGAAATTTCTTAACAAGTTGCAGGCTCAAAAATAATAATGAGTTTAGTAGTCAAAACATGTGCAAGTCGAATCATATAGACATAAATGCTCACCTGTATATACCTTCGGTTAAGTTGCTCCAGCCAGTCAATTTTAACAGTAGCCTTGCCATCAGAAAACACACGGCTGCTTCTCTTCAGTATAGCTGCTATAGTATATCCCAACGCCATCAAACCACCAAGAAGACGTACACTGACTTCAAAAGTAATCCTCGGTGATATGATAAAAGGATTATCAGTCACCCACTCCTTCAAATTATCAAAAAACACAAGCTAGTCAGCAAACAAGAACGCCTAACATAGTGCACATGGTGCAAGATATAACATTAACTAAAAAGCTAACATAGGGTAGTACCTCGGTTAACTACTGCGGTAGAGGATACTATAAGTTTGCAGAGAAGATCAAGTAAAATGCATGGAGTTAAGAATTTGCATATAAGAATATAAAAGGGAAATATAGTTAAGAATCGGCTGATTTTTCCTTTTCTTTTTAGACCTACTACACAAGTAGGCTTTGTCTTTATGAGCTGCAGGTGCTTAATTGTCAAATTTGAATATTCTAGCAAGGAGAAGATTCCTGAAGCCATCATATGGAATAAGGCAGCAACTAAATAAGTGAGAACTGATGACATGAAGACACCGAAATGTAATATTTCTAACAGAAAACCCAACAATACCCTTCACAACTATGTAGTACATATAGTCATGAAAGAGGGCATACCTCAAACATCAGATTATATTTCCCTTCCCTATTCCGCATTCTCAGATAAGATTGGCATGCTTCTGGATCTTCACCCGGTGGAAGTAAATAGATATCATAAGTTTCTTCATTGCTTTCTGTTTGATCTTCGCCAAGAGCAGCTTTGATTTGATCAGGTGTTAGAGACCGTGGTGACTGACAGTACACATCCAAGAGTCACGTCATCTTACTAAACCATAAGATCATGGATGACAAAAAGATTGAACATAATTGAGGAAGACTTACCTTCAGAATGTACATAGGATTCTGGAACCCTGAGAAAGGGTTGAACTTGTTGATAATTCTTATGTGCGCTGTCTTCAAATCCGGCTCAATGAAAGCCTTGTACATTGGATAAACCTGAAAATACCATCTTCCACCATGTTAAACCACACACATTGTCGGATAAAATACTATGTGTGCAAATATTAACCCGTAAACCGCTGATTTTTTCTATAATGACCTTTTACGGGAGCAAGAAAACACAAGGAAAGAGCAGATATAGATTCAAGTTCAAAAGGTCAAGCAACCGTTTCTGAGATCTGGTGAATTATTTCCTCAGGCTCCTGGCCAGCTCGTTGTATGTCCCTTAGGACCCTCTTCACCAGGTCAAAATGAACACCACCAGTGACAGAAACACGCAGATCCAGTATTGGCCGTAACTTATCACTCAGTGCATATATACCTTCAATAATAACAATCCTGGAGCTAGGGACATCAACTGTTCTGTTGGCCATAAGAAAATGATATAGTTAGATAGAATCAATCATCGTGAAATATGAGCCTAATTTTCTAGTACATAATGTAAAGATCGCAGTGATGACACAAGAATGTTTCTACCTGTATCCAGTCCGGCAACTCATCTTGAAATCATATATTGGAACCTGAACGGACCTTCCTTCCTTCAAACCATGAATATTTTCCAACAGTGTGTCATAATCTGTTAGACGTGGATCTGACCAAATTTTACAAATACATATATCAGTTACTCAAGTTAGCATTTAGCACCACTACTGACTAAATGAATACAGTCCCATGCAAAAATTACTAATATTTCTATTATATACTAAATCATATGCAAATATTACTGCAGAGACATGTGGTTCCAAGTAAGCACCATAAGATAATGCATAGATTATGTAAATTATAAGTATTTCTTATTACATGAATCTTCCTATTGTAACAGAAGTAGCCATCCAGATTAGTTGGGTTACCATCAAAATTGCCATCAACTATGCGACTTGCATCATTGTAGTTGTCCATTGATATGACAGCAACACTGGGCATGAAATTGAGGACCTTCTCAGTAAACACCGTCTTACCAGCCCCAGAGGGGCCAGCAACTCCCACAAATATTATCCCTTCATTGTTCTGCACCAGGAGCTGGATGGCACGGATCATGACAAAGAAGCCTTTCTCAAAAGACAGTGGCTCTGGAAAGGGGACGATCTCATAGCGGCTTGTGTCCTTCCTTTTCACCAGCTGGACCTGGTCACGCAGAAGGCCATTCCGCTTCCTTGGCGACTCGGACTGAGAATCACTACGCTCCATTCAAAAGAAGTCTTAACCTACAATGAAGAACCTTAAGTATCAAGAGTCAACAATGACGTGCTGAAAGAAATGTGGTGTACCAGAACATAAAGGAACTGTAACTGAAATAATCACATCACTGGAATTGCATAATCTCTCAACGTCCCTACAATAGTGCAACTGAAATCTATGAAGAGGCAGACAGGACACAGTTAACTAATGTACTGGTAATCCTTTGTGCATAGGCGAGGGAGGACACGAGCACAGTCAACAACAGACAGACAGTACATGGACCTTGCAACTGAACTCTATTACCGGACAGACAGGAGAGGGACCTCGCAACTACAGGGGATGGGCTTCAGGGCCCCGTGCAGGTTCCATCAAGGTACTGAAACCTTCCACGTGAATCGTCCACTGAATGACAAGGTACTCAACTCTTGTAGATGGGTAACTAACCTACTACCAACCAAACTCGCAAGTAATCCAGGCTACGAACTCGCGGCAGAACTGCAGGGCCGGGCCTTGACGTGGGGCATATGCGGGTTCAGTTCGAAAAACAATTTGAAGCGGCGTGGGAAGGAGCCGACGCTCCGGGAGGAGAACCAGGGCCGTCGCGAGAATCAGCCGCGCCGTCCTACGGGGAGGAGGAGAGCCGCGGCGCAATGGGGCGAGGCCGCGATTTTGGCGGCGAGGGGGAGGAGGAGGAGGAGGAGGCGGCGGGGAGCCCGGAGATGATCGAGAAAATGAGGAGAGCAGCTCACCAGAGGGGCGGCGGCGGGGGAGGAGGGCTCCGGTCGCCGGCGACCTGGGCGGCGAGGCGAGTCCGGGGCCCTGTTCTCCGTGTCAGGCGCCGCTGCTTGGCTTCGATCGAGTAGAGGAAGCTCGAGGAAGGAAGGGAGGGGTGTTTTTGCAACTGGATGGGAATTTCGGATCCGGGGCCTATTTTTTGGGGTAGAAAAAAGAGAAAAACGGGTAGACGATTCTTTCTAGGTTTTGGTGATTTGTTTCCACATCCAGAGGGGAATAATTTCCTGCCTTCTTTTGCTGCTTTGCTTATACTCCTTTAGGGCTCCGCGCAGACTAGTTTCTATATATACACTTGATATTTTTGAAGCGCTCAGATATGTTAGGCGTCCACCATCGAATGGAATTTTTTGCCATAATGACCAGATATCGCCTGTCCTCGTTGTACACCGTCACAGAAGTTACACACATGAATTAAATCGTCTTTAGGGTTTGTACTCGTTGTGCATCTTTGTAGTTGTACCACCGAGAGACCCAAAGCTAAACTCGTCGTACCACCTTAGATATATCAGGAAGAGCCAAGCTTCCTTAAAATGAAATAAAACTCTAATTGCGCACTGCGAGCCCACCTGAATGTTCTGAAAGACGATGGCGGTGACACATGGAGTGACGGTGAGGAGCGCGGCACCATGAGAGAAGATAATAACGAGGGGGGAAGGGGGGGGGGAGGGGGGGGGGGCGGGATAGGAAAAGATACACATTTTTCTTGACGTGCTTTAAGCTAAAAGACATTGACATAAGACTATCGCCCTTGCACAATTTGATGAAATCCATGTACCTTGAAGCATATATGCTCATGACGACACGTGTTGCTATAGGTGTATGCGTGCAAATCTTCGGCACGTGTTGCTGCAAGCGTATGTGCACAATCTTCGGTTAAAAAGGTGACGGAAACGACAAATGTCAGGTGAAGCGATAAGCTCATCATGATGTCTTTCCGGATAGATTTGCATGTGGCATGCCGTGTGGCAAATGGGATCACATTTTGGGGAGGAGAATTTTAAAACCCTGCTCATCCCAAAAATCTAGACTAGTGAGATTCGATTCGTTGGATGTTGTCATTTTAAAAAATAGCCTCATGGTTTAATTTGTGCATTGCTATCGTCAATTTTTCAATTGAAACCTCGTTTTTTATCAAACTCAACTTGCAATCAAACATATATATAAATTTCATCAATATAACATATCCTATAAGACTATGGGTTAAAATAGGACAACCCACACAAAATCTCGATGTAGCATGCATAATTTGGACCGACTTCATATTTGCATTTCCTCATGTTCACATGAATAATTTTTTGCACTATGATGAATATGGTAAAAAAAACATAATTTTTTGCACTATCGTCAATTAGTCGGGCAATTCTCCTTCTTCTTAATCAATGAAAATGGCAAGTCTTTTGCCTCGTTTCAAAGAAAAAATGATAACAAAAAATTGAACATGGTGCAATTAAAAATGCTCACATAGACATACATAAAATCACCCCTATAAAAAGCGCACACACATCCTTATGAGCTATTTCGAGATACTGAGCCGGGACAAAATCTTAAGATTGACGAAGTCACCACATGCACCTCGTAGTCAACCGAAACATCCCATTCCATTGAACGAACATCGCCATAAGACTTGATGCCATGATTCTTAGTTTCTTACCCTCATCAGCGTATAAGATCTTAAGGAATTATGTTGAGCCTAGCGTGTGCTAATCTTTCGCAGGGTGTCTACATTTGTAAGTCAAGAACCTTTTTCTTGGATAATACGGTATACATCATGGACCTATGACCACGCGAATTGCCCAATAATATCCTGACGACAGATGTTAGATTCCTAATTTGTCAATATGTGCCGTTCAGCAGACTTCGAGTCTTGGAATAGATTCCGCACCGGTGGTCAGGACAACCAGTCAACCGCCGGGTAGAGACGTGAGCATCTCGGTACAAAATACATTACATACACATGTCGGATTCCTATCTGATAAATCGAAAAGTTGCATGACATGATCGGATGCACGTCAGGGAAAAGAAAGATCTTCGCGGCACTTATCCCCACCAGAAAGCACGGCAAGGTCCCCTTTCAGGAAAGGAGAAGAAGTTGACGGCAACGTGAAGTAGCTCGGAACGGAAGAGACGGAAAATATCTGTAGCAGAAGGGAGAGAGAGTTTTTGCGGAATAATTTGTTGTATTGCTTGAGCAATATAAATAGAAGTACAAAGACAAATTTAAAGTACAAGATAAGGCAGGATCAAATCCTAGTCTATCCTATACTTCCTAATAATCTTTATACTCAACATCCCATAGTCACAACGGTAGCGACGCAGACGGTAAGACTGGAGAAGAATCCGAAGGCGAGCCCACAGACATACCCCCCACAGTCGTAACGGTCGATGCATCGCAGAGTCGTGGCTGGAATGGAAACCGACGAGGTTGCTCAAGCAGGCGATAGCCCTTTGTGTCGTTTGTCGATGTAGCTGAGAGCGTGGGTGGTGTAGCCGTGGTCGAGGTAGTCGTGCGAAGAATGCCGTGGTCGATGTCGAGTCGGGGTGGCCGGTGTCGAGGAAGTCGCCGTGGAGCCGCGGGCGCAAGGGGGCGCCGAGTTAGCATGGGCGCAATGGTGTCGAAGTAGTGGTGTGCTAGGAAGAAGATGTTGTTGACACGCATCGCGGCGGGTTTGCCAAGCCCGGGAACACATCGTGGATGAAGGCACACACCGGTGTTGCCAGCACCGGGCATGCATAGACGGACGAAGACGAAGTTGACGAAGCGCCGACCAGGCTTCCCAGGCCCGGGGACACGGCACGCAACGGTGTTGCCAGCACCGGGCATGCGGAGACTGGGACCTGCACGAGTTGTTCGCCATATCGGAGAAGTCAGAGGGGCCAACAGAGAGGAACTCGACGATGACTGCAGCGTCCATCGGCGGGGCCAATGTCACCAACGGTGGTCGCAATAGACAAAGTGGTCGAGGTAGATGACGGACGATGGTGAGCGACGCAAACCGATCTTAGATCGGAAAACCAAAAAAGAGACACTGATCAAAGTGACCGACAAGAGAGAGAAAATTCCGGATCAAAGGATCGGGAAAAAGACTCTCTAAAACAGCCGGTCGACATGACCGGCGGACGAACCCTAGGTATGGGCGGCGGTCGTGAAGCCGACCTCCCTGGGGTGACGCGCGGAGCGGAAGCGACAGACGGCTAGGGTTAGAACCCGAAAACTGATACCATGTTAGAAGGAAGTGAGGGATTTGACGGAATAGTTTGTTGTATTGCTTGAGTCTCGTGGGCATATAAATAGGAATACAAAGACCAACTTGAAGTACAAGACAAGGTAGGACCAAATCATAGTCTATCCTATACTTCCTAATAATCTTTATACTCAACAATATCCACCCTTGAAAGCCATTCTCGTTCGAGTTAAGCAGCAGAGTTTGGCACGGCGTGGACGCCGCGTGTACGATGTCTGGTGGAATTGATAAACATGGAGCAGCATCGTGGTGTACGCACGTATCACGGCTGTACAATGGTGTACTGTACGCATCACGGATGTACTACAATGGTTGGTGAAGGAACGGGCAGGGAAAAGCCATATACCCATACGCACGAAAATATCTTAGTTTAGTCACCGCGAGCATCTTATTCCGAGGACTTGGTCCAAACAGAGGGAGCGTCATGATGTTGGAGCTTTGCCAGGCCGTGGCTTCTCCTCCGCTGCTCGAACCATTACCTTTTTTCTAAATACAGTACATATGCAAGTGCTTATATAAAATGGAAATGTCTTCTCCCATTAAAAGCGTATCACCGGAAATTATAAAATAAATCTAGAATAAATGCGAGCAGCAGGACTTGAACCTTGATGAGCTAGGGATATCACTATCCACCTAATCATCTCAACCATGAGTTGGTTTTTCTTTTCAGATGTAGCGGATTGTGTAGTAGTTAATATAGACCAAGGCGGTCCAGTTTATTTAAGTGCACGACCCACTCAGGACTCGACCGTGTCTTTTTTTTAAAACAAAACTTTATTCATTGGAAATAACAGTTACGATAATTTATGAGAAATGTGCTATTTTAATCAGAGATTCCTCAAACAATCAAACGTCAAAAAAATCTAGTCAATCTAGCAAGTTTCATGAGAAACTTTATTTGCTTCCCTAATATACTGTTCAAACCTAGTGTTGGTACTAAAACCGGCAGACGGGTAGGGGGGGCGGGCCGAGCTGTGGATCTTAGATCAATGGGTAACAGGGGACGAATGGGACATTATTTACCCAGGTTCGAGCCGTCCTGAAGAGGTAAAACCCTACGTCCTGCTTTGATGTATTGATGTTGATGTATCGAGTACAGGCTTGATCTACCACGAGATCGTATGTTGTGTTCTAACCCTAAGGTGAGTAATGATCAATCTATCCCTACGGACTAAACCCCCCCAGCTTATATAGGCACCGGGGTATATAGGTTTACATATGGTAGGTTCTCAGCTGTAAAAACACATGCCAATAGCCGGAGTAATCCTTGGGGTACACGCAAGTCTTCGGCAGAGTCCCTCTTGAGCACGTCAGGGTTTGAGGCTTCCAGAGTCCTTCCTTGTGAGATCGGTGGGCCATAAGCTTGGCACACGGACTGCGAGCCAACTAGGTCGGTACGCCCTAGTCCAGGACACCGTCAGTAGCCCCTAAACTTGTCTTCGGAGCCAGGGTAACAATCTTTTCGGACAAGTGACTTTGGCTTGGGGTCTTCGGCGTCGGCACACGAGGTCCTCCTCATCGTCAAGTCTCACAATTTATCATGATTCTGTACTCATCTGAAAAGTCGAGGTCTTTATAATCAAAATACTTTTCTGGCAATCTAGCCCCACCATGCATGGTCCCCGTTGATAGAAATAATGCCTCCTCGATCCACGAGCCATCTGGGGGACCGACCGCTCTAAGGCCAGGCGTCGAAACACCGCCTTTGCCTTATTTAATGGGGGTACGAGCCAAGGCCACAACAGAGATGTGCATTCCAAATTCCCCCTGCTCGGTCAAGACACGAGATCCTTCCCCAAAATCTCCATCTCAAGAGCTTCAGCAATGGCGACCGACGCGGGTTCGTCGACGCGTCCCCATGGCCCCCTAAAAGGCGACTGGGGGAGCTGTGTCGTTTCCCTTCTTTGACTAAACCAACTCGCCACCCAAGGTTACTTACCAGACTCAGATCTAACTTCCACTCACCCCGGCTTAATGTCCGTAAATGGGCAAGCGCATGCGGATAGCCACCCTACTTCGTATGGAGAGGAGAGGGTGTGTTTTGTTCCCTTCTTATTACGAAGCCTTGGATTTCTCATCCACCCCTTCCTCCGGGGCTAATGGAATTCTATGGGATCCAACTCCACCACCTCACCCCCAACTCCATTCTACACATTGAGGGGTTCATCGCCCTCTGCGAGATCTCCTCCCGTTGTTCAAGCCATTACTCTTTTTTCAGGGGTAAAGGATTGTGTATTAATTAATCTAGACCAAGGTGAGCTAGTTTACATAAGTGTACAACCCACTCGGGACTTCACCGTTGATACGTCTACAACCTATCTATATTTTTTGTTTTTTTTCATGCTATTATAGTATCAATCTTGGATGTTTTATATTCAATCATATACTATTTTTGGGACTAACCTATCAACCTAGTGTGCAGTGCCAATTCCTGTTTTTTGCTTGTTTTTGGCTTTTCAGAAAAATCAATATCAAACATAGTCCAAACAGAGAAAAAACTTTGGATTAATTCTTTATGGACCATAAGGGACCCTAGAAGGTTTGAGAGAAGACCTGGGGAGTCATGAGGGAGCAACAAGCCCAGGGGGCACGCCCCAGGGGGTAGGCGCGCCCTCCAGGATTGTGGCCCCCTCGTGGCACCTCTTGATGAGTATTTATTCACTTGTCCTTACACGAGAGGGGCTGGTAATTGGGATGCCCAGTCCCATGATTAAAATTGCAAAAATAATAAAACAAACTCCCTCGAAAAGTTGTTGGTATGGAGGGCACTCGAGGATTCGGCTAGCCATGGCTTGTGTTTGTTGGTTGAGGGGGAGTAAACTTTACTTTACCGCTTGGGTATCGCCGCTAATTTGTTTAGCATGGAAGATATTGAAAACTCTCGGCCGTGACGTTGACAGGAAATGCATACTGCTACTTCTTGAGCTTGTGTTGGTTTTTCTCTTGAAGAGGAAAGGGTGATGCAGCAAAGTAGGAGGAACACACAAGTCTCCAAGGTATCAATCCAGTAGGAGGAACACACAAGTCTCCAATAATAGCACCTACACAAACAAACGCGATAAAGGGGTTGTCAACCCCTTCACGGTTACTTGCAAGGATGAGATTTGATAGAGATAGGTATACAAGATAAATAAAAATGCAAAATAAAGTAAAGATAAATAAATTGCAGCAAGGCATTTTTGGGTTTTTGGTTTTATAGATCTGAAAATAATATGATAAGAATAGACCCGGGGGCCATAGTTTTCAATAGAGGCTTCTCTCTTGAAAGAACACATACGGTGGGTATGTTGGAAATATGCCCTAGAGGCAATAATAAATTAGTTATTATTATTATATTTCCTTGTTCATGATAATCGTTTATTATCCATGTTATAATTGTATTGATAGGAAACTCAGATACATGTGTGGGTACATAGACAACACCATGTCCCTAGTAAGCCTCTAGTTGACTAGCTCGTTGATCAATAGATGGTTACGGTTTCTTGACCATGGACATTGGATGTCGTTGATAACGGGATCACATCATTAGGAGAATGATGTGATGGACAAGACCCAATCCTAAGCGTAGCACAAAGATCGTGTAGTTCGTATGCTAAAGCTTTTCTAATGTCAAGTATCTTTCCCTTAAACCATGAGATTGTGCAACTCCCGGATACCATAGGAATGCTTTGGGTGTACCAAATGTCACAACGTAATTGGGTGGCTATAAAGGTGCACTACGGGTATATCCGAAAGTGTCTGTTGGGTTGGCACGAATCGAGACTGGGATTTATCACTCCGGTTAACGGAGAGGTATCTCTGGGCCCACTCGGTAGGACATCATCATAATGTGCACAATGTGACCAAGGTGTTGATCACGGGATGATGTGTTACGAAACGAGTAAAGAGACTTGCCGGTAACGAGATTGAACAAGGTATCGGCATACCGACGAACGAATCTCGGGCAAGTACAATACCGCTAGACAAAGGGAATTATATACGGGATTGATCGAATCCTCGACACCATGGTTCATCTAATGAGATCATCGTGGAACATGTGGGAGCCAACATGGGTATCCAGATCCCGCTGTTGGTTATTGACCAGAGAACGTCTTGGTCATGTCTGCATGATTCCCGAACCCGTAGGGTCTACACACTTAAGGTTCGATGATGCTAGGGTTATAAAGGAAGTTTGTATGTGGTTACCGAATGTTGTTCGGAGTCCCGTATGAGATCCCGAACGTCACGAGGAGTTCCGGAATGGTCCGGAGGTAAAGATTTATATATGGGAAGTCCTGTTTTGGTCACCGGAAAAGTCCCGGGTGCTATCGGTAATGTACCGGGACCACCGGGAGGGTCCCGGGGGTCCACCAAGTGGGGCCACCGGCTCCAAAGGGCTGCATGGGCCAAGTGTGGGAGGGGACCAGCCCCAGGTGGGCTGGTTCGCCCCCTACCAAGGCCCAAGGCGCCTAGGGCTTGGGGGAAACCCTAAAGGGGGGCACCCCCCTTGCCTTGGGGGGCAACGCAATCCCCCTGGCCGCCGCCCCCTCCTCAGATTGGATCTGAGGGGGCCGGCCCCCTCTCCTTTGCCCCTATATATATGTGGGGGTGGGAGGGCAGCCGCACCCAAGTTCTGGCGCAGCCCTTCCCCTCTCCCAAGTACTCCTCCTCTCCCGCGGTGCTTGGCGAAGCCCTGCAGGATTGCCACACTCCTCCATCAACACCACGCCGTTGTGCTGCTGCTGGATGGAGTATTCCTCAACCTCTCCCTCACTCCTTGCTGGATCAAGGCATGGGAGACGTCACCGGGCTGTACGTGTGTTGAACACGGAGGTGCCGTCCGTTCGACACTAGGATCTCCGGTGATTTGGATCACGATGAGTACGACTCCTTCAACCCCGTTCTCTTGAACGCTTCCGCTTAGTGATCTACAAGGGTATGTAGATGCACTCTCCTTCCCCTCGTTGCTGGTTTCTCCATAGATAGTTCTTGGTGACACGTAGGAAAATTTTGAATTTCTGCTACATTCCCCAACAGTGGCATCATGAGCTAGGTCTATTGCGTAGATTCTATGCACGAGTAGAACACAAAGTAGTTATGGACGTTGATTTTGTTCAATATGCATACCGTTACTAGTCCAATCTTGTTTCGACGGTATTGTGGGATGAAGCGGCCCGGACCGACCTTACACGTACTCTTACATGAGACAGGTTCCACCGACTGACATGCACTTGGTGCATAAGGTGGCTAGCGGGTGCCAGTCTCTCCCACTTTAGTCGGAACGGATTCGATGAAAAGGGTCCTTATGAAGGGTAAATAGCAATTGGCATATCATGTTGTGGTTTTGCGTAGGTAAGAAACGTTCTTGCTAGAAGCCCATAGCAGCCACGTAAAACATGCAAACAACAATTAGAGGACGTCTAACTTGTTTTTGCAGGGTATGCTATGTGATGTGATATGGCCAAGAAGAATGTGATGAATGATATGTGATGTATGAGATTGATCATGTTCTTGTAATAGGAATCACGACTTGCATGTCGATGAGTATGACAACCGGCAGGAGCCATAGGAGTTGTCTTTATTTATTGTATGACCTGCGTGTTATTGAACAACGCCATGTAATTACTTTACTTTATTGCTAACCGGTAGCCATAGTAGTAGAAGTAATAAGTTGGTGAGACAACTTCATGGAGACACGATGATGGAGATCATGATGATGGAGATCATGGTGTCATGCCGGTGACGATGATGATCATGGAGCCCCAAAGATGGAGATCAAAAGGAGCAAAAATGATATTGGCCATATCATGTCACTATTTGATTGCATGTGATGTTTATCATGTTTATACATCTTATTTGCTTAGAACGACGGTCGTAAATAAGATGACCCCTCATTAAAATTTCAAGAAAGTGTTCCCCCTAACTGTGCACCATTGCGAAAGTTCGTCGTTTCGAAGCACCACGTGATGATCGGGTGTGATAGATTCTTACGTTCACATACAACGGGTGTAAGCCAGATTTACACACGCGAAACACTTAGGTTAACTTGACGAGACTAGCGTGTACAGACATGGCCTCGGAACACAAGAGACCGAAAGGTCGAGCATGAGTCGTGTAGTAGATACGATCAACATGAAGATGTTCACCGATGATGACTAGTCCGTCTCACGTGATGATCGGACACGGCCTAGTTGACTCGGATCATGTAATCACTTAGATGACTAGAGGGATGTCTATCTGAGTGGGAGTTCATTAGATGAACTTAATTATCCTGAACATAGTCAAAAGCCCTTTGCAAATTATGGCATAGCTCGCGCATTAGTTCTACTATTTTAGATATGTTCCTAGAGAAAATATAGTTGAAAGTTGACAGTAGCGATTATGCGATCAGTAGAAAGCTTATGTCCTTAATGCACCGCTTAGTGTGTAGAACCCAAAAACGTCGTCTGTGGATGTTGCAAACATCGGACATACACGTTTTGATAACTATGTGATAGTTCTGTTAAACGGTTTAGAGTTGAGGCACCAAAGACATTTTCGAAACGTCGCAGAACATATGAGATGTTTCGAGGGCTGAAATTGGGATTTCAGGCTCGTGCCCACGTCAAGAGGTATAAGACCTCTGACGATTTTCTTAGCCTGCATAATAAGGGAGAAAAGCTCAATCTTGAGCTTGTGCTCAGATTGTCTGAGTACAACAATCACTTGAATCGAGTGGGAGTTGATCTTCCAGATGAGATAGTGATGTTTCTCCAAAGATATTGCCACCAAGCTGCTAGAGCTTCGTGATGAACTATAACAAATCAGGGATAGATATGATGATCCTTGAGATATTCACGATGTTTGACACCGCGAAAGTAGAAATCAAGAAGGGCAAGGGCAAGAAGGGGCACTTCATGAAACGGCAAATCAGTTGCTGCTCCAGTGAAGAAACCCAAGGTTGAACCCAAACCCGAGACTAAGTGCTTCTGTAATAAGGGGAACAACCACTGGAGCAGGATTACCCTAGATACTTGGTAGATGAGAAGGTTGGCAAGGTCGATAGAAGTATATTGGATATACATTATGTTAATGTGTACTTTACTAGTACTCCTAGTAGCACCAGGGTATTGGATACCATTTCGGTTGCTAAGTGTTAGTAACTCGAAATAAAAGCTACAGAATAAACGGAGACTAGCTGAAGGTGAGCTGACGATATGTGTTGGAAGTGTTTCCAAGGTTGATGTGATCAAACATCGCACGCTCCCTCTACCATCAAGATTAGTATTAAACCTTAATAATTGTCATCTGGGTTTTGCGTTGAGCATAGACATGATTGGATTGTGTCTATCGCAATACGGTTATTCATTTAAGGAGAATAATGGTTACTCTATTTATTTGAATAATACCTTCAATGGTCTTGCACCTAAAGGAATGGTTTATTGAATCTCGATCGTAGTGATACACATTTTCATGCCAAAAGATATAAGATAGCACCACTTACTTGTGGCACTGCCATGTAAGTCATATTGGTATAAAACGCATGAAGAAGCTCCATGTTGATGGATCTTTGGACTCACTCGTTTTTGAAAAGTTTGAGACATGCGAGCCATGTCTATTGGTGTATACGCATGAAGAAACTCCATGCAGATGGATCGTTTGGACTCACTTGATTTTGAATCGCTTGAGAAATGCAAATCATACCACATGGGCAAGATGACTGAAAAGCCTCGTTTTCAGTAAAATGGAACAAGATAGCAACTTATTGGAAGTAACACATTTTGATGTGTGCAGTCCAATGAGTGCCGAGGCATGCAGTGAATATCGTTCTGTTCTTACTTCACGGATGATTTAAGTAGATACTGAGTATATTTACTTGATGAAACACAAGTCTGAATTATTGAATGGTTCAAGTAATTTCAGAGTGAAGTTGAAGATCATCGTGACAAGAGGATAAAATGTCTATGATATGATCATAGAGATGAGTATCTGAGTTACGAGCTTTGGCACGCAATTAAGACACTGTGGAAATTGTTTCACAATTAATACCGCCTGGAACACCATAGTGTGATGGTGTGTCCGAACATCATAGTTGCACCCTATTGGATATGGTGCATACCATGATGTCTCTTATCGAATTACCACTATCGTTCATGGGTTAGGCATTAGAGACAACCGCACTCACTTTAATAGGGCACCACATAATTCCATTGAGACGACACCGTTTGAACTATGGTTTAGAGAAATCTAAGCTGCCATTTCTTGAAAGTTTGGGGCTGCGACGCTTATGTGAAAAAGTTTCATCATGATAAGCTCGAACCCAAAACGGATAAATGCATCTTCATAGGATACCCAAAATGGTTGGGTATACCTCCTAATTCAGATCCGGAAGCAAAAGTGATTGTTTCTAGAAACGGGTCCTTTCTCGAGGAAAAGTTTCTCTCGAAAGAATTGAGTGGGAGGATGGTGGAGACTTGATGAGGTTATTGAACCATCACTTCAACCAGTGTGTAGCAGGGCACAAGAAGTTGTTCCTGTGGCACCTACACCAATTGAAGTGGAAGCTTATGATATTGATCATGAAGCTTCGTATCAAGTCACTACCGAACCTCATAAGACGACAAGGACGCGTACTGCTTCGGAGTGGTACGGTGATCCTGTCTTGAAGGTCATGTTGCTAGACAACAATGAACCTGCGAGCTATGGAGAAGCGATGGTGGGCCCAAATTCCGACAAATGGTTGGAAGCCCTGAAATCCGAGATAGGATCCATGTATCAGAACAAAGCATGGACTTTGGTGGACTTGCCCGATGATTGGCAAGTCATTGAGATAAATGGATCTTTAAGAAGAAGACGGACGTGGACGGTAATGTCACCGTCTATGAAGCTCGACTTGTGGCGAAGAGTTTTTCACAAGTTCAAGGAGTTGACTACGATGAGATTTTCTCATCCGTAGCGATGCTTAAGTCCGTTTGAATCATGTTAGCATTAGCTGCATTTATGAAATCTGGCAGATGGATGTCAAAATGAGTTTCCTTACCAGTCTTCGTAAGGAAAGGTTGTATGTGATACAATCAGAAAGTTTTTGTCGATCCTAAGGATGCTAAAAGGTATGCTGGCTCCAGCGATCCTTCTAAGGACTGGAGTAAGCATCTCGGAGTTGGAATGTACGTTTTGATGAGATGATCAAAGATTTTGGGTTTATACAAAGTTTATGAGAAACTTGTATTTCCAAAGAAGTGAGTGGGAGCACTATAGAATTTCTGATGAGTATATGTTGTTGACATATTGTTGATCAGAAATAATGTAGAATTTCTGGAAAGCATATAGGGTTATTTGAAAGGTGTTTTTCAATGGAAAACCTGGATTAAGCTACTTGAACATTGAGCATCAAGATCTATGAGGATAGATCAAAACCGCTTAATGGTACTTTCAAATGAGCATATACCTTGACATGATCTTGAAGATGTTCAAGATGGATCAGTCAAAGAAGGAGTTCTTGCCTGAGATGTAAGGTACGAAGTTAAGACTTAAAGCTCGACCACGACAGAATAGAGAGAAAGGACGAAAGTCGTCCCCTATGCTTTAGACGTAGGCTCTATAGTATGCCATGCTATGTACCGCATCGGAAGTGTGCCTTGCCATGAGTCAGTCAAGGGGTACAAGAATGATCCAGGAATGGATCATTGGACAGCGGTCAAAATTGTCCTTGGAGTAAATAAGGACATGTTTCTCGATTATGGAGGTGATAAAGAGTTCGGCGTAAAGGGTTACGTCGATGCAAGCTTTAACACCTATCCGAGTGACTCTGAGTAGCAAACCGGATACATATAGTAGAGCAACCATTTGGAATAGCTCCAAGTGGAGCATGGAAGCAGCATTTACAATATGACATAGAGAATTGCGAAATACATACGTATCTGAATGTTGCAGACCCGTTGACTAAAACCTCTCTCACAAACAAAACATGATCAAACCCCAGAACTCATTGAGTCTTAATCACATCGTGATGTGAACTAGTTTAGTGACACTAGTAAACTCTTTGGATGTTGGTCGCATGGCGATGTGACCTGTCAATGTTAATCACATGGCGATGTGAACTAGATTATTGACTCTAGTGCAAGTGGGAGACTGTTGGAAATATGCCCTAGAGGCAATAATAAATTAGTTATTATTATTATATTTTCTTGTTCATGATAATCATTTATTATCCATGCTATAATTGTATTGATAGGAAACTCAGATACATGTGTGGGTACATAGACAACACCATGTCCCTAGTAAGCCTCTAGTTGACTAGCTCGTTGATCAATAGATGGTTACGGTTTCCTGACCATGGACATTGGATGTCGTTGATAACGGGATCACATCATTAGGAGAATGATGTGATGGACAAGACCCAATCCTAAGCGTAGCACAAAGATCGTGTAGTTCGTATGCTAAAGCTTTTCTAATGTCAAGTATCTTTTCCTTAGACCATGAGATTGTGCAACTCCCGGATACCGTAGGAATGCTTTGGGTGTACCAAACGTCACAACGTAACTGGGTGGCTATAAAGGTGCACTACAGGTATCTCCGAAAGTGTCTGTTGGGTTGGCACGAATCGAGACTGGGATTTGTCACTCCGGTTAACGGAGAGGTATCTCTGGGCCCCCTCGGTAGGACATCATCGTAATGTGCACAATGTGACCAAGGGGTTGATCACGGGATGATTTGTTACGGAACGAGTAAAGAGACTTTCCGGTAACGAGATTGAACACGGTATCGGCATACCGAAGATCGAATCTCGGGCAAGTACAATACCGCTAGACAAAGGGAATTATATATGGGATTGATTGAATCCTCGACATCTGGTTCATATGATGAGATCATCGTGGAACATGTGGGAGCCAACATGGGTATCCAGATCCTGCTATTGGTTATTGACCGGAGAACATCTCGGTCATGTCTGCATGATTCCCGAACCCGTAGGGTCTACACACTTAAGGTTCGATGATGCTAGGGTTATAAAGGAAGTTTGTATGTGGTTACCGAATGTTCTTAGGAGTCCCAGATGAGATCCCGGACGTCACGAGGAGTTCCGGAATGGTCCGGAGGTAAAGATTTATATATGGGAAGTCCTGTTTTGGTCACCGGAAAAGTTCCGGGTGCTATCGGTAATGTACCGGGACCACCGGGAGGGTCCCGCGGGTCCACCAAGTGGGGCCACCGGCCCCAGAGGGCTACATGGGCCAAGTGTGGGAGGGGACCAGCCCCAGGTGGGCTGGTGCGCCCCCCACAAAGGCCCAAGGCGCCTAGGGCTTGGGGGAAACCCTAAAGGGGGGCGCCCCCCTTGCCTTGGGGGGCAAGGCAACCCCCCTGGCCACCGCCCCCTCCTCAGATTGAATCTGAGGGGGCCGACCCCCCTCTCCTTTGCCCCTATATATATGTGGGGGGTGGGAGGGCAGCCGCACCCAAGTTCTGGCGCAGCCCTTCCCCTCTCCCAAGTACTCCTCCTCTCCCGCGGTGCTTGGCAAAGCCCTGCAGGATTGCCACGCTCCTCCATCAACACCACGCCGTTGTGCTGCTGCTGGATGGAGTCTACCTCAACCTCTCCCTCTCTCCTTGCTGCATCAAGGCATGGGAGACATCACCGGGCTGTACGTGTGTTGAACGCGGAGGTGCCGTCCGTTCGGCACTAGGATCTCTGGTGATTTGGATCACGACGAGTACGACTCCTTCAACCCCGTTCTCTTGAACGCTTCCGCTTAGCGATCTACAAGGGTATGTAGATGCACTCTCCTTCCCCTCGTTGCTGGTTTCTCCATAGATAGATCTTGGTGACACGTAGGAAAATTTTGAATTTCTGCTACGTTCCCCAACAGGGTAAACAAATTACTGTTGAGCAAATAATAGAAAATCGCAAAGTTATAGCGATATCTAAGGCAGTGACATGAATATAGTCATCACGTTCGTGACAAGTAGACCGACTCCTGCCTGCATATACTACTATTACTGCACACATCGTCTGCTACTAGCATGCATCTAGTGTATTAAGTTAACAAGAACGGAGTAACACCTTAAGCAAGATGACATGATGTAGAGGGATGGATCCAATCAATATGAATAAACCCCACCTTTTTATCCTTAATGGCAACAGTACAAATATGGGCCTCTCTACCCTTTCTATCACTAGGTGAGGACACCGCAAGATTGAACCCATTAGAAAGCACCTCTCCCATTGCAAGAAAAATCAATCTAGTTGGCCAAACCAAATCAATAGATCAGAGAGAAATACAAAGCTATCTTAATCATGCATAAAAGAGTTCAAAGAAGACTCAAATAATATCCATAGATAATCTGATCATAAATCCACAATTCATCGGATCTCAACAAATGCACCGCAAAAGAAGATTGACGTGGCTTAACACTGTGTCGATATTTCCCCAAAGAGGAAGGGATGATGCAGCACACCCACGGTAAGTATTTCCCTCAGTTATGGAACCAAGGTTATCAATCCAATAGGAGAACCAAGCAACACTATGTAAATAGTACCTGCACACAAAGAACAAATGCTTGCAACCCCACGCATAAGACGGGTTGTCAATCCCTCTATGGTAAAAAGATAGATTAAATTGTATGAGATTGGATAAATAGATCTAGCAAAAACACACACAAAAATATGTAAAGAAGAAGTGGAACAAGGTATTTTTGCGTTTTTGGAATAATAGATCTGAAAACAATATGATAAAAGATAGTTGCGGGGGCCGTAGATTTCACTAGTGGCTTCTCTCGAGAAAACAACATACGATGGGTAAGCAAATTACTGTTGGGCAATTGATAGAAGAGCAAATAATTATGACGATATTCAAGGCAATGATCATGTATATAGGCATCGCGTCCAAGATTAGCAGACCAAAATGATTCTGCATCTACTACTATTACTTCACACATCGACCGCTATCCAGCATGCATCTAGTGTATTAAGTTCGTGAAAAACGAAGTAATGCAATAAGAACGATGGCATGATTTAGACAGGATCTATTCATGTAGGAATAGACCCCATATTTTTACCCTTAATAGCAACGATACATGTGTGCCTCGCTATCCCTTATGTCACTGGGTGAGTACACCGCAAGATCGAACCCATCAGAAAGCACCTCTTCCCATTGCAAGAAAAATCAATTTAGTTGGCCAAACCAAACCAAAGTTTCGGAGAAGAATACGAGGCTATAACAATCATGCATATAAGAGATTAAAGATAACTCAAATAATATTCATGGATAGATCTGATCATAAACTCGCACTTCATTGGATCCCAACAAACACATCGCAAAAGTCATTACATCAAATAGATCTCCAAGAACATCGAGGAGAACATTGTATTGAGAATCAAAAAGAGAGAAGAAGCCATCTAGCTACTGCCTATGGACCCATAGGTCTACGATGAACTACTCACGCATCATCGGAGGAGCACCAATGAGGATGATGAACCCCTCCGTGATCGTGTTCCCCTCCGGCAGAGTGCCGGAATAGGGCTCTAGATTGGATCTCGTGGTTCTAGAACTTGCGGCGGCTGGAATTGTGTCTCGATCGCTCCTCTAGGGTTTCTGGAATATATGAGTATTTATAGAGATGAGAGGCGATGGAGGAGACCTCCATGGGCCCCACCACCCATCAGGGCGTGCCAGGGGCCTCTGGTGCGCCCTGGTGGGTGGTGGGCCCCATGGGCCTCCCCCCAGGTGCTTCCTTGGCTTCCAAGTTGTCTTCTGGTCCAAAAAAATCTCCAAAAAGTTTCGTAGCATTTGGATTTCATTTGGTACTGAAATTCTGCAAAGTAAATAACAAGCAAAATACAACAACTGGCACTAGGCACTATTGAGGGAGTCCTGGATTAGGGGGTATTCGGACAGCCGGACTATATACTTTGGACGGACTGTTGGACTGTGAAGATACGAGATTGAAGACTTAATCCCGTGTCTGGATGGGACTCTCCTTGGCGTGGAAGGCAAGCTTGGCAATTCGGATATGTAGATCTCCTTCTCTGTAACCGACTCTGTGTAGCCCTAGCCCCATCCGGTGTCTATATAAACCGAAGAGTTTAGTCCGTAGGACAACAACATTCATATCATAGGCTAGCTTCTAGGGTTTAGCCTCTACGATCTCGTGGTAGATCAACTCTTGTAATACTCATATCATCAAGATCAATCAAGCAGGAAGTAGGGTATTACCTCCATCGAGAGGGCCCGAACCTGGGTAAACATCGTGTCCCCCGCCTCTTGTTACCATTAGCCTTAGACGCACAGTTTGGGACCCCCTACCCAAGATCCACCGGTTTTGACACCGACATTGGTGCTTTCATTAAGAGTTCCACTATGCCGTCACAATAAGGCTAGATGGCTCCTTCAACCATCTTCAACGACGCGGTCCAGGGGGAGGTTTTCCTCCCCGGACAGATCTTCGTATTCGACGGCTTCGTACTGTGGGCCAACTCGCTTGGCCATCTAGAGCAGATCGACAGCTACGACCCTGGCCATCAGGTCAGGTTTGGAAGCTTGAACTACACTGCCGACATCCGCGGAGACTTGATCTTCGACGGATTCGACCCCGTGTCAGGTGCGCCACACAGTCCGACGAGCATGACTTAGATCTGCCATCGGACAGTATCTGAGGAATCGCGCCTGCGGCTGCTCCGGGACTCAATACGGAGCAGATTGTGCCATCCGAGGACGGGTGGATGGACCCCGCCACGGAGGCCGCATACTCATCGACCTTGGAGCCGAACACTGATCCCACCTCCTATGAGGCCGGTATCATTAGACCCTCGGACTCGTCTCCGACTACAGGATCCGAACCGCGTACGACCGTGCCTATCGAATCTGATTGGGCACCGGTCATGGAGTTCACCTCCGTGGATATCGTTCACCCCCTATATATAGTGAGGGAGAGAGAGGGCAGCCGCACCCTTCCCTTGGCGCAGCCCTCTCCTCCTCCAACACCTCCTCCTCCTCCATAGTGCTTGGCGAAGCCCTGTCGGAGAACCACGAGCTCCACCACCACCACGCTGTCGTGCTGCCGGAGCTTTCCCTCAACTTCTCCTCTCCCCTTGCTGGATCAAGAAGGAGGAGACGTCCCCGGGCTGTACGTGTGTTGAACGCGGAGGCGCCGTCCGTTCGGCGCTAGATCGGATCTTCCCCGATTTGAATCGCCGCGAGTACGACTCCATCAACCGCGTTCTTGTAACGCTTTCGCTTAGCAATCTTCAAAGGTATGAAGATGCTCATCCTCTCCCTCTCTTGTTGCTAGAATCTCCATAGATTGATCTTGGTGTTGCGTAGAAAATTTTGAATTTCTGCTACGTTCCCCAACAGTGGCATCATGAGCTAGGTCTATTGCGTAGATTCTATGCACGAGTAGAACACAAGTTGTTGTGGGCGTTGATTTTGTCAATTTACTTGTCGTTACTAGTCTTATCTTGATTCGGCGGCATCGTGGGATGAAGCGGCCCGGACCGACCTTACACGTACATTTACGTGAGACAGGTTCCACCGACTGACATGCACTTGTTGCATAAGGTGGCTAGCGGGTGCCAGTCTCTCCCACTTTAGTCGGATCGGATTCAATGAAAAGGGTCCTTATGAAGGGTAAATAGCAATTGGCATATCACGTTGTGGTTTTTGCATAGGTAAGAAACGTTTTTGCTAGAAACCCATAGCAGCCACGTAAAACATGCAAACAACAATTAGAGGACGTCTAACTTGTTTTTGCAGGGTATGCTATGTGATGTGATATGGCCAAAAGAATGTGATGAATGATATGTGATGTATGAGATTGATCATGTTCTTGTAATAGGAATCACGACTTGCATGTCGATGAGTATGACAATCGGCAGGAGCCATACGAGTTGTCTTAATTTATTGTATGACATGCATGTCATTGAACAACACCATGTAATTACTTTACTTTATTGCTAACCGTTAGCCATAGTAGTAGAAGTAATAGTTGGTGAGACAACTTCATGGAGACACGATGATGAAGATCATGATGATGGAGATCATGGTGTCATGCCGGTGACGAAAGTGATCATGCCATGCCTCAAAGATGGAGATCAAAGGCGCAAGATGATGATGGCCATATCATGTCACTTTATGATTGGCATGTGATGTTTACATCTTATTTGCTTAGAATGATGGTAGCATAAATAAGATGATCCCTCATTAAAATTTCAAGAAAGTGTTCCCCCTAACTGTGCACTGTTGCGAAAGTTCGTTGTTTTGAAGCACCACGTGATGATCGGGTGTGATAGATTCTAACGTTCACATACAACGGGTGTAAGCCAGATTTACACATGCAAAACACTTAGGTTGACTTGACGAGCCTAGCATGTACAGACATGGCCTCGGAACACAAGAGACCGAAAGGTCGAACATGAGTCGTATAGAAGATATGATCAACATGAAGATGTTCACCGATGATGACTAGTCCGTCTCACGTGATGATCGGACACGGCCTAGTTGACTCGGATCATGTATCACTTAGATGACTAGAGGGATGTCTATCTAAGTGGGAGTTCATTAGATGAACTTAATTATCCTGAACATAGTCAAAAGGTCTTTGCAAATTATGTCATAGCTCGCATTTCAGTTCTATTGTTTTAGATATGTTCCTAGAGAAAATTAATTGAAAGTTGTTAGTAGCAATTATGCGAACTGGGTCCGTAAACTGAGGATTGTCCTCATTCCTGCACAGAAGGCTTATGTACTTAATGCACCGCTCGGTGTGTTGAACCTCGAACATCGTCTGTGGATGTTGCGAACATCTGACATACACGTTTTGATGACTACGTGATAGTCCAGTAATGTTAAACGGTTTAGAATTGAGGCACCGAAGACGATTTTTGAAACGTCGTGGAACATATGAGATGTTCCAAGGGCTGAAATTAGGATTTCAGGCTCGTGCCCACGTCAAGAGGTATGAGACCTCCGACGAGTTTCTTAGCCTACAAACTAAGGGAGAAAATCTCAATCATTTAGCATGTGCTCAGATTGTCTGAGTACTACAAACACTTGAATCGAGTGGGAGTTAATCTTCCAGATGAGATAGTGATGTTTCTCCAAAGTCACTGCCACCAAGCTACAAGAGCTTCGTGATGAACTATAACATGTCAGGGATAGATATGATGATCCTTGAGCTATTCGCGATGTTTGACACCGCGAAAGTAGAAATCAAGAAGGAGCATCAATTGTTGATGGTTAGTGAAACCACTAGTTTCATGAAGGGCAAGGGCAAGAAGGGATACTTCATGAAATGGCAAATCAGTTCCTGCTCTAGTGAAGAAACCCAAGATTGAAACCAAACCCGAGACTAAGTGCTTCTGTAATGAGGGGAACGGTCACTAAAGCAGAATTACCCTAGATACTTGGTAGATGAGAAGACTGGCAAGGTCGACAGAAGTATATTGGATATACATTATATTAATGTGCACTTTACTAGTACTCCTAGTAGCACCATGGTAATAGATACCAGTTTAGTTGCTAAGTGTTAGTAACTCGAAATAAAAGGCTACAGAATAAACGGAGACTAGCTAAAGGCGAGGTGACGATATGTGTTGGAAGTATTTCCAAGGTTGATGTGATCAAACATCGCATGCTCCCTCTACCATCGGGATCGGTGTTAAACCTAAATAATTGTTATTTAGTGTTTGCCTTGAGCATAGACATGATTGGAATATGTCTATCGCAATACGGTTATTCATTTAAGGAGAATAATGGTTACTCTGTTTATTTGAATAATACCTTCAATGGCCTTGCACCTAAAATGAATGGTTTATTGAATCTCGATCGTAGTGATACACATGTTCATGCCAAAAGATATAAGATAGTAATGATAGTACCACCTGCTTGTGGCACTGCCATTTGAGTCATATTGGTATAAAACGCATGAAGAAGCTCCATGTTGATGGATCTTTGGACTCACTCGTTTTTGAAAAGTTTGAGACATGCGAACCATGTCTATTGGTATGTGCGCATGATGAAACTCCATGCAGATGGATCGTTTGGACTCACTTGATTCTAAATCACTTGAGACATGAAAATCATACCACATGGGCAAGATGACTGAAAAGCCTCATTTTTAGTAAGATGGAACAAGAGAGCAACTTGTTGGAAGTTATACATTTTGATGTGTGCTGTCCGATGAGTGCCGAGGCACGCAGTGGATATTTTTATGTTCTTACTTCACAGATGATTTGAGTAGATGCTGAGTATATTTACTTGATGAAACACAAGTCTGAATTATTCAAAGGTTCAAGTAATTTCAGAGTGAAGTTGAAGATCATCGTGACAAGAGGATAAAATGTCTATGATATGATCATATAGATGAATATCTGAGTTACGAGTTTGGTACACAATTAAGACCTTGTGGAAATGGTTTCAAAACTAATATCGCCTGGAACACCATAGTGTGATGGTGTGTCCGAACATCATAGCTGCACCCTATTAGATATTGTGCATACCATGATGTCTCTTATCGAATTACCACTATCGTTATGGGTTAGGCATTAGAGACAACCGCATTCACTTCAAATAGGGCACCACGTAATTCCGTTGAGATGACAGCGTATGAACTATGGTTTAGAGAAACCTAAGCTGTCGTTTCTTGAAAGTTTGGGGCTGCGACGCTTATGTGAAAAAAAAGTTTCATCCTGATAAGCTCGAACCCAAAGCGGATAAATACATCTTCATAGGACACCCAAAACAGTTGGATATACCTCCTAATTCAGACCCGGAAACAAAAGTGATTATTTCTAGAAGCGGGTCCTTTCTCGAGGAAAAGTTTCTCTCGAAAGAATTGAGTGGGAGGATGGTGGAGACTTGATGAGATTATTGAACGATCACTTCAACCAGTGTGTAGTAGGGCACAGGAAGTTGTTCCTGTGGCACCTACACCAATAGAAGTGGAAGCTGATGATAGTGATCATGAAACTTCGGATCAAGTCACTACCAAACCTCGTAGGACGACAAGGACGCGTACTGCTTCAGAGTGGTACGGTAATCCTGTCTTGGAGGTCATGCTGCTAGACAACAATGAACCTACGAGCTATGGAGAAGCGATGGTGGGCCCGGATTCCGACAAATGGCTCGAGGCCATAAAATCCGAGAGAGGATCCATGTATGAAAACAAAGTGTAGACTTTGGAAGAACTACTTGATGGTCGTAAGGCTGTTGGGTACAAATGGATTTTAAAAGGAAGACAAACAATGATGGTAAGTATCACCATTAAGAAAGCTCGACTTGTCGTTAAGATGTTTTATGACAAGTTCAAGGAGTTGACTACGATGAGACTTTCTCACTCGTAGCGATGCTAAGAGTCTGTTGGAATTATATTAGCAATTACTGCATGATTTATGAAATCTTGCAGACAGGATGTCAAAACATTGTTTCCTCGACGATATTCTTGAGGAAAGGTTGTATGTGATACAACCAGAAGGTTTTGTCAATCCTAAAAGATGCTGACAAGTATGCAAAGCTCCAGCAATCCTTCTAAGGACTGGAGTAAGCATCTCGGAGTTGGAATATACGCTTTGATGAGATGATCAAAGATTTTGGGTTTATACAATGTTTATGAGAAACTTGTATTTCCAAAGAAATGAGTGGGAGCACTATAGAATTTCTGATGAGTATATGTTGTTAACATATTGTTGATCAGAAATGCTGTAGAATTTCTGGAAAGCATATAGGGTTATTTGAAAAATGTTTTTCAATGGAAAACCTGGATTAAGCTACTTGAACATTGAGCATCAAGATCTATAAGGATAGATAAAAAATGCTTAATAGTACTTTCAAATGAATACACACCGTGACAAGGTTTTGAAGGAGTTCAAAATAGATCGGCAAAGAAGGAGTTCTTGGCTGTGTTATAAGGTGTGAGTATTGAGTAAGACTCAAGACCTGACCATGGCAGAAGAGAGAGAAAGGACGAAGGTCATCCCCTATGCTTTAGACGTAGGCTCCACAGTATGCTATGCTGTTTACCACACCTAAAGTGTGCCTTACCATGAGTCAGTCAAGGGGTACAAGTGTGATCTAGGAATGGATCACAAGACAACGGTCAAACTTATTCTTAGTAACTAGTGGACTAAGGAATTTTCTCGATTATGGAGGTGGTAAAAGAGTTCGTCGTAAAGGGTTACGCCGATGCAAACTTTGACACTAATCCGGACTATTCTAAGTAGTAAACCGGATTCGTATAGTAGAACAGTTATTTGAAATAGCTCCAAATAGAGCATGGTAGCTGCATCTAGGAGATGACATAGAGGTTTGTAAAGCACAAACGGATCTGAAAGATTCAGACCCGTTGACTAATAACCTCTCTCACAAGCGAGATATGATCAAACCCAATGGGTGTTGGACTCGTTACAATCACATAGTGATGTGAACTAGATTATTGACTCTAGTGCAAGTGGGAGACTGTTGGAAATATGCCCTAGAGGCAATAATAAAATGGTTATTATTGTATTTCCTTGTTCATGATAATTGTCTATTGTTCATGCTATAATTGTATTGACCGGAAACCGCAATACATGTGTGAATACATAGACCACAACATGTCCCTAGTGAGCCTCTAGTTGACTAGCTCGTTGATCAACAGATGGTCATGGTTTCCTGACCATGGACATTGGATGCCATTGATAACGGGATCACATCATTAGGAGAATGATGTGATGGACAAGACCCAACCCTAAGCATAGCACAAGATCGTGTAGTTCGTTTGCTAAAGTTTTTCTAATGTCAAGTATCATTTCCTTAGACCATGAGATTGTGTAACTCCCGGATACCGTAGGAGTGCTTTGGGTGTACCAAACGTCACAACGTAACTGGGTGGCTATAAAGGTGCACTACAGGTATCTCCGAAAGTGTCTGTTGGGTTGGCACGAATCGAGACTGGGATTTGTCACTCCGTATGACGGAGAGGTATCTCTGGGCCCACTCGGTAATGCATCATCATAATGAGCTCAATGTGACTAAGTAGTTAGTCACGTGATCATGCATTACGGAACGAGTAAAGTGACTTGCCGGTAACGAGATTGAACAAGGTATTGGGATACCGACGATCGAATCTCGGGCAAGTAACATACCGATTGACAAAGGGAATTGCATACGGGATTGCTTGAATCCCCGACATCGTGGTTCATCCGATGAGATCATCGTGGAACATGTGGGAGTTAACATGTGTATCCAGTTACCGCTGTTGGTTATTGGCCGGAGAGGTGTCTCGGTCATGTCTGCATGGTTCCCGAACCCGTAGGGTCTACACACTTAAGGTTCGGTGATGCTAGAGTTGTTATGGGAAATAGTATGTGGTTACCGAAGGTTGTTCGGAGTCCCGGATGAGATCCTGGACATGACGAGGAGCTCCGGAATGGTCTGGAGGTGAAGATCGGTATATTGGACGAAGGGTATTGGAGTCCGAAATTGTTTCGGGAGTACCAGGTGATGACCAGCGTGTCCGAAAGGGGTTTCGGAGGCCCCGACAAGTGTTGGGGGGCCTTATGGGCCAAGGGGAGGGGGCACATTAGCCCACTAAGGGGCTGAGCGCCCCTCCCACGCCATCTTAGGTAACCAGGAGAGGTGGGGGTGCCACCCCTAGGGCAGCCGCCCCTCCCGACTTGGGGGGCAAGTTTCCTAGGGGGTGGGGGCGCCCAAACCCATCTAGGGTTTCCCCTGTGGCCGCCGCCCCTCCCCTATGGAACCCTAGGGCGCCTCTCCTCCTCCCTTCCCCCTATATATATTGAGGGAGAGAGAGGGCAGCCGCACCCTTCCCCTGGCGCAACCCTCTCCTCCTCCAACACCTCCTCCTCCTCCATAGTGCTTGGCGAAGCCCTGTCGGAGAACCACGAGCTCCACCACGACCACGCCGTCGTGCTGCCGGAGCTTCCCCTCAACTTCTCCTCTCCCCTTTCTAGATCAAGAAGGAGGAGATGTCCCTGGGTTGTACTTGTGTTGAATATGGAGGCGCCGTCCGTTGTGCGCTAGATCGGATCTTCCGCGATTTGAATCGCCGCGAGTACGACTCCATCAACTGCGTTCTTGTAACGCTTCCGCTTAGCAATCTTCAAAGGTATGAAGATGCTCATCCTCTCCCTCTCTTGTTGCTAGAATCTCCATAGATTGATCTTGGTGTTGTGTAGAAAATTTTGAATTTCTGTTACGTTCCCCAACACCATCTCGGTCAAGAGAAACCAAAATCCATGGCAGCCTTCACGACACTCATGACCAGCTTTTGTGCTGGCGAGGACAGCTGGCTGGCTCGTAGCAACATCACACCAAAAAACTCCAACGAGTCAGACGTGAGAGATATCAATGGGAAGCCACGACGCAATAGAAACAAGCGTCAAAACATTGGCGACAACACCGAAGACACGGCAGTTAACGCCGGATTCAGAGGCTTTAAATCCGGACAGCGGAAAAAGTCATTCAAAGAAACAACCCGGGCTCGTCCAGTCTGGACCGCATACTCGATCGCTCACATCAAATACACGACACCCCTGATAAACCAACCAACCACACCAACAGAGAATGCTAGGTGTTTCAACAGGCCGGCAAGTTGAATGCCGAAAACAAGGAAAAGGGGCTGCATAGCGATAACGACGAGGAGCCCCGGCCGCCGAACACAGGAGGACAGAAGAAATTCCTTCCCCAGGTAAAAACGATGAATATGATATACGCAACCCATATTCCCAAGCGGGAACGGAAGTGTGCACTACGGGACGACTACGTGATGGAGCCAGTCGCCCCAAAGTTCAACCCATGGTCCTCTTGTCTGATCACTTTCGATCGTCGGGACCATCCTACCAGTATACGTCATGGCGGTTCTGCTGCATTGGTCCTTGACCCAATCATTGACGGATTCCACCTCACATGAGTCCTTATGGACGGTGGCAGCAGCCTGAACCTACTTTATCAGGATACAGTGCGCAAAATGGGCATCGATCCCTCAAGGATCAATCCCACCAAAACCACCTTTAAAGGTGTGATACCAGGTGTAGAGGCCTGTTGCACGGGCTCAATCACACTGGAAGTGGTCTTCGGATCTCCGGACAACTTACAAAGCGAAGACTTAATCTTCGACATCGTCCCCTTCCGAAGTGGCTATCATGCACTGCTCGGACAAACCGCATTCGCTAGGTTCAATACGGTACCGCATTACGCATACCTCAAGCTCAAAATGCCAGGACCTCGCGGGGTTATAACAGTTAATGGAAACACAGAGCGCTTGCTCCGTACGGAGGAGCACACTGCGGCCCTCGCGGCAGAAGTACAAAAAAGCCTTTTTAGGCAAACAACCAATTCGGCGCTGAAAAACCTGGACACCGTCAAGCGAGTCCGGAGTACCTCGCAATAGGATCATCCGGCACGTCCAGAGCTCGACTAGCAATTCGGCCTCCATCCTAGTCCCAGCCAAGCAGCGAAATTCGTGCCGCACGTACATAATTACGCACTTAAAATACCATGGGCATGGGCGGAGGCACGACTATGATATAGTCCACAGTGCGGCTCAATCGCCATGGAACCCATATACCTTCATCATTTCCTTTCCTTTCAAGATCGTACTTCCGGGAAGCCTTCTCAGATAGCCTGATTATCGGACGCATCACAGGAAGGAAGAACTAAGGAGGCAAGAGGCTTTGACGTACATGGGAATACCCAGGTGGTCTCTGATAACGATCACTATATCTGTTTTATATACCCACACGCAGCATGTCCTTGGTTAGGACATGTCAAATAGTCCTATTCTTGCTTATCGCATTACTTGTATACATACGCTTTGACGTATTATCTAAATAACAATGGAAAAACGTACAGCGTCAGCTTGTTATTATACCTTCTTTATCTCTTTTCCTTGATTGTTTATATACCATAAATTGCACGTGTACAATTTGGTACATTCAGTTCGCCAGGGGCTTTAGTGTACCCCATAACACGACAAGAAAAGTACGAACACTTTCGACAGTGCGGCACCCCGAACTTATAGCGTAATATGCATCAGCTCTGAATCATGTCTTGGGTCAATAGTTGGGTTTTCCCAGCTCCTATGCTTTGGTACCTTACGTTCCGCTATATCGGCTAAGGTAGCGCTAGGAGAACTATTGCGATTGTGTCCCGGTTCTTCCGGACGAGCACCACTGTAGAGAAAGCCGAAAACTGACTGTCATGATGCGGTGAGAGTTGGCCGCTGTTCGAGAGGTCTCAAATCCTTAAAGATTTTTTCCGCTTCGGGCGAGGAATCGGCCTTGTCTTATTTAGGCGTGTATAGCGCCCCAAGTTCGGCCTTCCAAATACTAGGGGCTTCGCCAAAATTTAAAATTATAGACTTCTATGGCTAAGTGAGAGTGATAAAGCCGTATAGTCCGATTGCCTTGTTCATTGTGCTAAACACCTCCTTATTGGACCAAAAATTTGGATAAAGAGTGTTTAGATTTATCCCGAACACCCCAGTACTAGTTACATGGGGGCAGAAGCCGACGACTGGCCAAGTTTCAGATTTTTATAAACGGCCGCACAGAAGGTAATATTTTTAATCAACAAAGCGTCACACAACGCATATGAACTCGTTTTTCATATTACAAGATGACATGAGTACATTCACTCAAACATTACATCCTTAGCACACTCATCTGCCACAAGGCGGGCGCCTTTCATTACACCCTCATAGTACTTCTCGGGATAGCGGTGCACCTTGCCCTCCGGTGGCCCCTCCGTCACCAGCTTCTCGGCATCCATCTTCGCCCAGTGCACTTTCGCGTGGGCGAAGGCACGACGCGCACCTTCAATGCAGACTGACCGCTTTATGGCTTCAAGCCTTAGGCAGGCATGCACAAGCCGCTTCACAAAGCCAAAGTAGCTGGTGAGCAGGGGCTCGGCAGGCCACATCCGGACTATGAGGTCCTTCATGGCCAGTTCGGCTGCCTTGTGCAGTTCGACCATTTGCTTCAGCTGGTCACTCAAGGGCATCAGCTGTTCGGCTCCAATATACTGGGACCAGAACAACTTCTCCATCGAGCTCCCTTCTTCAGCCCGGTAGAACTCTACGGCATCAGATGCGCTACCTGACAGATCTGCGAATGCTCCCGGAGAGCTCCAAATTCGGGTAACTAATAAGAAAGCTTCCTTCACATGCTGGTTTTGCATAATGAATGCCTTACCCGCCGCTATCTTATTTGCCGCCTGGATCTCCTGGAGGGCCTTTTGGGATTTGGCCTTGGCGTCTTGTGCGCTCTGGAGGGCCTTCGCAAGCTTGGACTCTTGCGTCTTGGAGTCGCGCTCCAAGGACTCGTATTTTTTGACGAAGTCCTGGAGCTCTTGCTGGACCTCATTTACCCGAGCCTCATGCTTCTCGCGCTCGGTGCGCTCCTTGGCCGCCTTGTCTTCGGCCTCGGACAGCGCTTTCTTAAGGGCCGCCACTTCGGTCGTGGCCCCTATTAAAATTCATGATGCTTCTATTAGCACCAAATATTTCCCTTTATATAACACACGAATGGGGTATCACTTACCTTTGTTCTCCTCAAGATGCCTCTTCACGAGGCCGAGCTCTTCTTCGGCCCGCCCCAGGTCCAGCTTCAGTCTGGAGACCTCCACAGTGCGGGCGGCAGCGGCCAGCAATGAGGCCTGCTTATTCACATAGACATTTTCTGTTAGACTCCTGCGGATAAAAAATGACCCTCCGCCTGGCTTTTATTTCCGAACACCAAACAGAGTATCAGGGGCTACTGTCTATAAGGTGATATTTTCTTACACTTTTGTTACGTACCTCAAAGCCTGTTAGGAGGCTAGCGCAGGCTTCGGTTAGTCCACTTTTGGCGGACTTAACCTTCTCAATCACTGCACCCATGATGGTGCGGTGCTCTTCGTCAATGGAAGCGCCACGAATCGCTTCCAGCAAATTGTCCGATGCATGTGGTTGGACAGAGGTCATCACAACAGGCGGCTCACCCTTCGTAGTGAGGGGTTGCCTACCTGAATCCGAAACCATTGGAGGTTCCGGCGCAGCATCCTGCTGGGGGTCGGACTTGCTGCAGCCCCCGTTGTCAAGATCCATGGGGGTCTTTCCCCCCATGAGCCTGGCGTCTGGGATTTCGCCTCGGGGCATCTCTAGGACCGTCTCCCCCTGCTTCGATATCCTCTGGGACAACGCTTCGGTGTCGTCCGCGGGCCGGGGGGAGGTAGCCATCGGGAGCGAATCGCTATTCATCTCCGACAGACCCAAAGACCCATCCGAGGAGGATACGTCGATACGGGCTTTGGACGGACTACATTACCACATTTGACGTAATAAGAAGCAATAAAGCAAAACATACTGGAAGCATCAGTGTCCAGATACTTACGACTTTGCTCGGGGCTTGTTCCTGGGCAGCCACTCCTCGTCGCTGTAGGCGGCTGTTGTGGATTGGTCCGGAGGGAGGGTTCTTCCCTTCTTGGACCCTTCGGCCTCCCCAGATGGGGCGGCCTTTCTTTTCTTTTCCTCCCTGGTCGGGGGAGGAATTTCCTCTTCCTCCTCCTCGTCTTTGTTGGAGGAGTGCGCCTCAGCGTCTTCGGATGATGCGTCCGGTGTAGCCTTGCGCCGGAGACCTTTCCTGGTCCCCGTGGACTTCTTCTTGGCCTTCTTCTCCGGCACCTTGTAAGGCGCCGGAACCAACATCTCCGTCAGGAGCGCAGTTGTTGGATCTTCATGTAGCGGAGCCGGACAATCGATCTGCTCCGCCGTCACCACATAGTCCTATTTAAATCAGCGTGGTGGCTTAAAATCCTCCCACAAATATACTGGGAAAGGCACATCTTGTGATATGTAGAGAGCTTACCGGATTGTAGGGGCGCTTTGCGCTGAGTCCGCGGTCCTCGGAAGTGGGAGGAGGTACTTCGGCGGCTTTGAACATCACCTTCTAGACGTATTTGTGTGTCGTGTTGAAGAGCTCTCGCAGCGTCTGGTGTTCAGCCGAATCGAACTCCCACATATTGAACGCCCGTCTTTGACATGGGAGGATCTGGCGGAAGAGCATGACCTGGACCATGTTGACAAGCTTGATCTTTCTGTCTATCATATTTTTGATGCAGTTCTGGAGTTCGGTCAGCTCCGCAGGTACACCCTAGGCCAAGCCCTTCTTTTCCCTGGAGGTGAGCCGCATGGGGATGCCGGATCGAAATTCGGGGGTCGCTGCCCAGTTGGCGTCGCGCGACTCGGTGATGTAGAACCACCCCGATTGCCACCCCTTCACGGTCTCCACGTAGGAGCCTTCAAGCCAGGTAATGTTGGGCATCTTGCCCACCATGGCGCCTCTGCACTCCGCTTGCTGGCCGCCCACTATCTTCGGCTTCACGTTGAAGATCTTTAGCCACAGGCCGAAGTGGGGCTTGATGCGGAGGAAGGCCTCGCACACAACGATAAACGCCAAGATGTTGAGGACAAAATTTGGGGCCAGATCATGAAAATCTAACCCATAGTAAAACATGAGCCCGCGGACGAATGGGTGAAGTGGAAATCCCAGTCCGCGAATGAAATGAGAGAGGAAAACTACTCTTTCCCGGGATTTCGGAGTGGGGATGATCTGCCCCTCCGCCAGAAGCCTGTGCGCGATGTTTGCAGCCAGGTATCCAGCCTCGCGAAGCTTCGTAATGTCCTCCTCCATAATAGAGGAGGTGTCGGTGTCAAAACCGACAGATCTCGGGTAGGGGGTCCCGAACTGTGCGTCTAAGGCTAATGGTAACAGGAGGTTGGGGACATGATGTTTACCCAGGTTCGGGCCCTCTCGATGGAGGTAATACCCTACTTCCTGCTTGATTGATCTTGATGATATGAGTATTACAAGAGTTGATCTACCACGAGATCGTAGAGGCCAAAACCTAGAAGGTAGCCTATGATTATGATTGTTCTTGTCCCATGGACTAAACCCTGCGGTTTATATAGACACCGGAGGGGGCTAGGGTTACACAGAATCGGCTACAGAGAAGGAGATCTATACATCCGAATCGCTAAGCTTGGCTTCCACGCAAAGGAGAGTCCCATCCGGATACGCGACGAAGTCTTCAATCTTGTATCTTCATAGTCCAACAGTCCGGCCAAAGGATATAGTCCGGCTGTCCGGATACCCCCTAATCCATGACTCCCTCAGTAGCCCCCGAACCAGGCTTCAATGACGATGAGTCCGGCGCGCAGATTGTCTTCGGCATTGCAAGGCGGGTTCCATCTCCGAATACTCCAAGATAAACTTCGAACACATGAATCGTGTCCGGCTCTGCAAAACAAATTTCACATACCACCGTAGAGAGAACAATATTCCACAAATCTAATCTGCTGACAACTTTTTTGTGGCGTGGCATCACGCCATGGCCTGGTCATTATTCGAACCATTTTTCACAACCAGCTACCGCACATATTGCGAGGCGGTTTCCTTGGCACGTCTTGTCGAAGCAGAGATCGTGTCCCCTTATTGCGGGATTCTCATCAATACGGGTATGGATGACCCATCCGCGCCATCAATCATGGCGCTTGGAAAACAAGTGAGTTTTACCAGGCAAGTGGGGAGGCGCACGGTTCTTGCTGCCTTTATAAAGAGATAAGAACCCCTCTTTCTCACCCACGCCTTCTTCTCATACTTTCCCTTTCGCTCGAGCTCTAGCACCCAAGCGCTCGTCTTCTCCACCCAAAGAGGTCTTCCGGAAATGTCCGCATCCGGAGCAGGAGGCAAATGGATGGCCTCTATTGTCGAGGAGAAGGATATCAAAAAGCTTCGGGAGGCCGGGTACCTGGCCAAGAAAATCGGCCACCGTCTTCCGACGGCGGGACAGATCGTCCCCACTCCAGAACCCCACGAGAGGGTTGTATTCCTCCCCCTTTCTGTCCGTGGGCTAGGGTTTCCCCTTCACCCATTCGTTTGCGGCATCATGTATTATTATGGGATCGATTTTCACGATCTGTCCCCCAATTCTTTCCTCAATATCTCGACGTTTATCTTAATGTGCGAGGCCTTTCTCCACATCTCACCACACTTCGGCTTACGGCTGAAGATTTTCAATGTAAAGCCCAAAGTAGTAAACGGCGAACATGTCGAGTGCGGAGGCGCCATGGTGAGCAAGATGCCCCAGGTCATATGGCCAACAGGCACTTTCAATGATTCCATCAAGGAGTGGCAGTAGCAGTGCTTTTATATCACGGAGCCGCGCGGCAAAAAGTGGGCCGCTGCTCCCGGATTCCGATCCGGAGCTCCCCTGCGGCTAACGTCCTGGCCTAAGAAGGGTCTGAACTAGTCTTTGTCGAACAAACTGTCGGTACTCCAGACACGCGTCAAAGGTATGGAAGACAAGAACATCAAGCTCGTTGATGTAGTCCAGGTGATGTTAGTTCACCGAATTCTTCCCTGCCAGAACCGGGCTTGCAATTTATGGGAGTACGACCCGGCCGAGCACCAGACCCTGCGGGCGCTCTATGGTTCCACGCATTAAGACATCTGGAAGGTGCTCTTTAAGTCCGGCAAATCGTGGCCGGACTCTGCCGAGGACCGCGGGTACAAACTGTCCCGCCCTGCAAGTCCAGTAAGTCATTGCCACGTCCGACAATTCATATGTTTCATTTGCATATCCTGACGAAGATGCTTAATATGCTTCCCATAATTCTCCCAGGGCTGGATGAAGAAGGCGGGGCGGATCCACTGTCCGGCCCCATTGCCGGAAGAACCGGCCGTCCCGCTTCTGACAAAGATGCTAGTCCCGGCGCCTTACAAGGCGCCAGAGAAGAAGGCCGAGAAGGAGGCCAAGGAGACCAGGGGCGGCCTTCGTCGCCGTGGCGCTTCAGACACAAAATCCGAAGACTCCAATGCCCGTTCTTCCTCCGAGGACGAGGAGGAGGAGGAAGATGAATCCCCCGTAAAGGGAAGAAAGAAAAGGACGGCCTCCTCATCCCTGGAGGCTGAATCACCTAAGAGGGAAAAAAAACTTCCAGAGGCGTCCACCACTGCTGCCGATAGCATCCCAGAGTGGGATCCCAGGGCCCAGCCCCTGGTAAACTCGTGAGTACACGAAATCCGAACACGCCTATGCGTCCAAGATTATTAAGGCATAATATTGTAATTTGCGCCATAATTTTTGCAGCCCTGCGAGGCCCGGCACCGAACAGTCCTCGTCGGAGGAATCATTAAGTTCGGATGCCCTAGAGAGCGAGACACCCCCAAAGGCCCCTTCCCCTATACATAGGACTGACACTGAGGTGTCATCCAAGAAGGACCCAGATCAGGGAGGCCAAACTTCAGGGGCTGGACATATGGGAGCGGTGGCTCCTATGAGCGTTGACGGCGGGGGCGATCTTGAATTCGGCCCACAGCCGGACACGGCCCTGGAGACTTTTAAGGCTCCAGAGTCAGGCAGGCAGCTTCCCTCAGCTGGAGGGGGCGTGCCTGCTCCGCCGACAACCTCTGTCCAACCAGAGGTGCAGGGCATCTTATCGACGGTGCTAAGAAGTGCTTCCATCGTTGATGAACATCGCGCCCTTATGGGTGCAGTGATTGAGAAGATTCCGTCCGCTGAAAGTGGGCTGAATGAATCCTGCATCATCCTTATAAAAGGCTTTGAGGTATGTTTTATGAGTTTTGAAGATTGTCATAGTATGGATAGTAGCCCCTGATACGCTGTTCGGTGAAGGAAAGAACCAGACAGAGGATCAGATTTCCGTTCGCAGGAGACTCGGTTGATGACATATATCTCTTCCTTTATAAGTAGGCATCTGTAGCGACTACCGCCTCTCATACTGCGAAAGTATCCGAACTGAAGCAGAGTCTGGAGCAGGCCGAAGAAGAACTTGGCCTAGTGAAGAAGCAGTTAGAGGACAACCGAGGTATGCTGAAACCTTGTTCCGTTCCGCACAAATGAATAAGTGTGCCTGATGAGAGTATTTGTATTGTGCGCTCTAGGGGCGATGGCCGAAATTGAGGCGTTTAAGAAGGCTGTGGCTGAAGCCGAAAAGGAAGCATCCGCAGAGCAGGCTCTTCGTGAGAAACACGAGGCCAGGGTCATTGAAGCTGAGCGAGAGCTTCAGGATGCCGTGAAGAAAAGTGAGACTTTGGAGTAGAGGTTATCAGGGAAAGAATCCGAACTCGCCCAAGCTCTCCAAACCGCAAATGATGCTCGAGAAGAAGCCCAAGGTGCTCTGAAGGAAATTCAGGAGGCGAGGAAGATTGCGGCTGGTAAGGCTTTTGCTCATGCAAAGTGGTCTTTATTTTGTGAAAGGAGAAAATTAAGTTGATAAATTGAATTCTAATTTCTCCAGGGGTGTTTGTGGAGCTGCCATGCAGCATATCTGATGCCGCCCAATTCTACCGAGCCGAAGAAAAGAAGACTGCAGAGAAGCTCTTTTGGTCGCAGTATTTGGCGCCGAATTATCCGATGCCATTTACCGATCAGCTGAAGCAGCTGATCGAACTGCACAAGGCGGCCGAACTAGCTATGAAGGATTTTATTATCCGGCTATGGCCTGCTGAGCCAATTCCAAGCAGTTATTTTGGGCTCGTGAAGCGGCTGGTGAGTTCCTGCCCTCGACTCGAAGTCATTAAGTGGTCGGTCTATATGGAGGGTGCACGGATGGCCTTCACCCGCGCAAAAGTGCATTGTGGAAAGCTAGATGCGGAAAAGCTGATGACTGAGGGACAACCGGAGGGGAAGGAGCACCGCAAGCCCGAATTATATTATGATAGTGTCCTGAAAGGAGCCCGCCTTCTGGCGGAGGAATGCACCAAAGACATTATATTTCCATGAGTACGGTCATGCTTGTCCTTTGTAATGCTAAACAAGGTCGTTTATATTGTATATTGCCTGTTTATGTAAAAGTTTTTCATCCTGTGCTGCCGTTTTGAAATATATTAATCCTGAGAGTTGGCCAGTCATCGGCTTCTGCCCCCACGTAGGAAGTACGCGGGTGTTCGGGATAAACATGAGCACTCTTTCTCCTATTTTTGGGTCCCTGAAGGAGGTGTTCAGCACAACTAACCAGGCAATCAAACTATAGGGCTTTATCACTCTCACTTAGCCATAGGAGTTTGTCAAAAGTATGGTCGGCGCAGCCCCTGGTGTTCGGAAGACCACACGAGGGGCTCTATAAGCACCTGATCGGGAGAAAAACCGATCCATCGCACGCTGCATTGGTTATGGCATTATGCGAAATAAATCTTTAAAGATTTTTCAACCTCTCGAACAGCTGATCAGCTCTCGCCGTATCATGACAGTCAGTTTTCGGCTTTCTCTACTGAGGTGCTCGTCTGGAAGAACCGGGACACAATCGTAGTAGTTCTCCCAGAGCTACCTTAGCCGATATAGCGGAACGTAAGGTACCAAAGCATGGGAGCCGGGCAAACCCAACTATTGACCCAAGACATGATTCGGAGCTGATGCATATAATGCTATAAGTTCGGGGTGCCGAGCGACCGAGAAGGTGGTCGGATTTTAGTGCCATGTTATGGGTACAATGAAGCCCCTGGCATGTTTAAGGCATGACACGATGTACGGATGCCGTTATGACGGACAATGCCAATAAGAAATGATAGCAGAGAAGCATCATATTAATTTTGAGCAATACATCTAGGCGAATGAGTAAAAGTAGGTTTGTAAAAGGAAGTGAGATGGCAGAACCTGCTGAGATCAGGCGGGAAGGAGCTGTGTGCGGATCCGGAGTGTTTTCGGATTGTCATCGAGGGGAATATCTAGGGATTCCCTTGCGCGTCCAAGCTGATTGCCAGTCGCCAGTCCTGTCCTATGCGAAAGCGACCCTGCAAAGAAAATGCTAGAAACATCTGTGTGCCACGGAGCGGTTGAGCCGCGGGATTGGCCCTTCCCAACTTATGCCAGAGTGTTTAGTTGAGCCCTAGTCGAGCCGAGCTATCATGCCGTGAAGTAGTTCGGACCCCTTTATTGGTGTCCGGGAGTTTGGCCGTCAAATCAAGGTTCGATTGAAAGGTGCCACTCGTTGCTTCTGTCGTTAAAGTGGCGGTATACTCTTCGGTGTCGAGGTGGAGTTTGGCCTTGCCCTTAATTGTGATTACGTCACGCCAACCGAGTATTTTGAGCTTGCCATAGGCGTAGTGTGGTATCGCGTTGAATCGAGCCGACGCGGTTCGCCCTAGTAGTGCGTGATGATCACTGCAGAGAGGGACAATGTCGAAGACTAACTCTTTGGTATGGTAAATGTTTGGTGATCCAAAGACTACCTCCAGAATGATGGAGCCTATACGACCGGCCTCCACATCTGGTATGACACCTTTAAAGGAGGTTGGGTTTGATCATTGAGCGATCGATACCCGTATAGCGCATTGTGTCCTTATACAGTAGGTTTAGACTACTGCCTCCGCCCATAAGGGCTCGCGTGAAGTGGAACCTGCAAACTATTGGGTCGAGGATAAGTGCGGCTGAATTGCCCTGGTTGGTATTGGCCGGACGGTTTGTATGATCGAAAGTGATCAGCCATATTTTTATACTGTGGGGCAACTTGCTCCGTTAAGTCGACGTCCTGAAAAGTGTGCGTTCGTTCCCGTTTGGGGATGTCGATGGCATTTATCATGTTCACCGTTTTGATTTGCGGGGGAAATTGCTTTTGCCCTCTTTTGTTCGGTGATCTATGCTCCTCGTCATCTTCATCGCTTTGAGACTCCTTCCCCTTGTTTTCAGCGCCTGACTTGTCGGCTTGATTGAAGACCCAGCATTCTTTGTTGGTATGATCCGCTGCCATTTCTGGGGTACCATGAATCTGGCATGGGCGGTCAAGTATGCGATCCAGGCTGGATGGGCCCGAATTATTCTTTTGAAGTGGCCTTTTCCGCTGACTGGACTTAGAGCCACGGAATCCGACATTGACTGCCATTTCTTTGGCGTCATTGTTGTTTTTGTGACGCTTATGTTTGTTGCATCTAGGTTTGCCGTTGCTATCTCTGGCCTCTGATGTGCCATGATTACTTGCTATGTTGTTGCTACGAGCCAACCATCTATCTTTGCCCGCACAAAATTGGGTCATGAGTGTCGTAAGGGCTGCCATGGACTTTGGCTTCCCCTGGCCGAGGTGTCGGGCTAGCCACTCGTCATGGATGTTATGCTTAAAGCCCGCTAGGGCCTCGACATCCGGACAGTCGACGATTTGGTTCTTTTTAGTTAAGAAACGAGTCAAGCATTTCCTAGTTGACTCTCCGGGCTGTTGGGTTATGTGACTTAGGTCATCAGCGTCCGGTTGTCGCACGTAAGTGCCCTGGAAGTTGTCAAGGAATGCGTCTTCCAGGTTCTCCCAACTGCCGATGGAGTTTGCCGGCAAGCTATTCAGCCAATGCCAAGCTGGTCTCCTGAGCTTAAGTGGGAGATACTTGATGGCATGTAGATCGTCACTGCGGGCAATGTGAATGTGGAGAAGGAAATCTTCGATCCATGGGGTCTGTTGTACCATCATATGATTCGATGTTTACGGGCTTAAACCCTTCTGGGAATTCATGATCCATTACTTCGTTGGTGAAGCATAGGGGGTGTGCGGCGACTCTATGCGGGCTATGTTTTGACGTAGTTCTAATGAGTCTGGTCTATTGTATTCGGCCCGGCCGGACTTGTTTTTAGTGTATCCGGCGTGACGATTATCATCACGCGTTGTGGTGTGCCCCCGCGATCCGTAGATCGATCTTGGCTGTCCTTCTCTGTTTCCTAATACGTCTCACAGGTCTTGCGTGTAGCCCCTAGCCGTAGTATATTGGCGGCGGGGTGCGGGCTGGTGTTCGGGCTGACACGCCGCTTTGTCTCGGCCGTGAGGTGGCCAGTCCGCCTTGTCCTGCACTGGTATTGTAGGCTCTAGCGCCGCCTCTTCAAGTTGAGGTAGCAACCTGCGCTTCGGGTAACTTTTGGTTGGGCGCTCGAGTCCGTATTCCTCGGCTGACAGGACCTTGGTCCATCTGTCTGTTAGCAGATCTTGATCAGCTTGGAGCTGCTGCTATTTCTTCTTCAGGCTTTTTGCAGTGGCTATAAGCCGGTGCTTGGAGCACTCCTGCTCGACGGGATCCTCAGGCACGACAAATTCATCATCGTCGAGGCTCACCTCGTCTTCGGAGAGAGGCATATGATAGTCGTCCTCCAAGTCTCCGTCCATTGCCTGTTCATTTGGGCTAGCTTGCCCATCCTCCTGTTCGGCCTGCTCGAAGTTAGGCTGGTCGGGGTTGTATTCGTCGTTGGCACCATCCGGATTGCTATCGTCTCCTGTGTCGGTGTTGCTGTGGCGGGGCTTAGAGCGGCGCCAATGACGCCCACGCTTTAACTGCTTCCCTGAGGGATTATCCTCTGTTGCCTCTTCGCCATTGTTTTCTTTGGGGGTATCCACTATATATATATATATATCATATGATGAGGTGGGTGTCCAATGCCCGGTTGGTGGTGGTTCCTGTTCTTCTCCTGCATCGTCATCCATACCGTCGATGTCTTCGGAGTCGAAGTCTAGCATGTCGGTTAAGTCATCGATAATGGCTATTAAGTGGGTGGTGGGTGGGTTTCGAATTTCTTCGTCATCCGCTTCCCACTCGAGCCGGACATAGTTCGGCCAAGAGTCTCCTGATAAAGAGAGAGACCTCAATGAATTTAGCACGTCATCCAAGGGTGAGTGTTGAAATATATCCGCGGAGGTAAACTCCATGATCGGTGCCCAATCAGATTCGACAGGCACAGACATACGCGGTCCGGAACCTGAGACCGGAGATGAGTCCGGGGGTCCGGTGACACAGGTTTCCTTAGAGGCGGAGCCTGTGTTCGTCTCCAACGCTGATGAGTGTGCGGTCTCCGTGGTGGGGTCCATCCACCCGTCCTTGGAGGGTGCGGTCTGCTCCAAATTAAAGGCCGGGGCAGCTGCATGTGCGATAGTCCGAATACCGTCCGAGGGCAGATCTAAGTCATGCATGTCGTGACTGTTCGGCGCTCCTGACACAGGCTCAAACCCATCGAAGATCAAGTCTCCGCGAATATCAGCCATGTAGTTCAAATTTCCAAATCTGACCTGATGGCCAGGGGCGTAGCTGTCGATCTGCTCCAGATGGCCAAGCGAGTTGGCCCGCAGTGCGAAGCCGCCGAATACGAAGGTCTGTCCGAGGAGAAAAGTCTCACCCTGGATCGCATCGTTGCTTATAATTGGAGGAGCCATCGAGCCTTAAAGCAATGACACAGTGGAACTCTCAATGAAAGCACCAATGTCGGTCTCAAAACCGGTGGATCTCGGGTAGGGGGTCCCGAACTGTGCGTCTAAGGCTAATGGTAACAGGAGGCTGGGAACACGATGTTTACCTAGGTTCGGGCCCTCTCAATGGAGGTAATACCCTACTTCCTACTTGATTGATCTTGATGATATGAGTATTACAAGAGTTGATCTACCACGAGATTGTAGAGGCTAAACCCTAGAAGCTAGCCTATGATTATGATTGTTCTTGTCCCACGGAATAAACCCTCCGGTTTATATAGACAGCGGAGGAGGCTAGGGTTACACATAGTCGGTTAGAGAGAAGGAGATCTATACATCCGAATTGCCAAGCTTGCCTTCCACGCGAAGGAGAGTCCCATCCGGACACGGGACGAAGTCTTCAATCTTGTATCTTCATAGTCCAACAGTCTGGCCAAAGGATATAGTCCAGCTGTCCGGATACCCCCTAATCCAGGACTCCATCAGTAGGCCATCCACTTGCCTCCCGCTCCGGATATGTCGTGAATGGCTTTACGGAGAAGGTGAGAACTTGGGCGCTGGAGCTCGAGCATGCGAGAATGGATGAGCAGAGGGAGAAGAGGGCGTGGGTGCAAAAGGGGAATCCCTATCTCTTTATAAAGGCGGTAGAAACTGTGCGCCTCCCCACTTGCCTATTAAGATTGCTTATTCTCCAAGCGCCATGATTGATGGCGCGGTCGGGTTACCCGTGCCAGTATTGATGAGAATCCCGCAATGAGGGGACACGATCTCTGCTTCGACAAGATGTGCGAAGGTAACCGCCTCGCAATATGTACAGTAGCTGGTTGTGAAAAACGGTTCGAATAATGACCGGGCCATGGCATGATGTCACGCTATGAAAAGTTGTCAGTAGATTAGATTTGTGGAATATTGTTCTCTCTATGATGGTATGTGGAATTTGTTTTGCAGAGTCGGACACGACTCTCGTGTTCAAAATCTTCTATGGAGTATTCGGAGAAGGAACCCGCCTTGCAATGCCGAAGACAATCTGCGCTCCGGACTCATCGTCATTGAAGCCTGGTTCAGGGGCTACTGAGGGAGTCCTGGATTAGGGGGTGTTCGGACAGCCGGACTATATACTTTGGCCGTACTGTTGGACTATGAAGATACAAGATTGAAGACTTCGTCCCGTGTCCGGATGGGACTCTCCTTGGCGTGGAAGGCAAGCTTGGCAATTCGTATATGTAGATCTCCTTCTCTGTAACCGACTCTGTGTAACCCTAGCCCCCTCCGGTGTTTATATAAACCGGAGGGTTTAGTCCGTAGGACAACAACAAACATATCATAGGCTAGCTTCTAGGGTTTAGCCTCTACGATCTCGTGGTAGATCAACTCTTGTAATACTCATATCATCAAGATCAATCAAGCAGGAAGTAGGGTATTACCTCCATAGAGAGGGCCCAAACCTGGGTAAACATCATGTCCCCCACCTCCTGTTACCATTAGCCTTAGACGCACAGTTTGGGACCCCCTACCCGAGATCCGCCGGTTTTGACATCGACAACTATGTCAACAGCTTAGTCCCAAAAAAAGATATAAAGTTGCTATAAAATGAAGGTAAAACATCCAAGAATGATATTATAATAGCATGAAACAATCAAAAATTATAGAAACCTTGGAGATGTGTCAACATCCCCGAGCTTAATTCCTGCTCGTCCTTGAGTAGGCAAATGATTAAAACAGAATTTTTGATGTGGAATGCTGCCTAACATGTTCATCATGTATTGTTTTCTTTTGTAGCATGGACATTTGGACTTGTAGATGGTTTGAAGCAATATTCTATAATTGACATGATGACTTCAATACTCAAGCATATCAACAAGCAACCATGTCTTTCAAATTATCAACACTAAAGAAAGTTATCCCTAGCCCATTATGGTCAATCATTGATCCATTCACGAAACACATTCAAATATTAGCTACATCCAATGCACAAGTATGATCATAGTGCTCACTAGTTGGTGCTTTATAAGAGAAGATGGAGACTCAAATAATAATAAAGATTACATAAAGTAAATAGATAAGCCCTTCGCAGAGGGAAATAGAGATTTGTAGAGGTGCCAGAGTTCAAAGAAAAAAATTGAGAGATAAATAATTTTGAGAGGCATGTTTTTCCTGTCAACGAAAACGACCGAGTAGTTCCCAATACTTTCCATGCTAGATACATCATAGGCGGTTCCCAAACATAAAATAAAGTTTATTCCTTTTTCTACCATTCTTTCACAATCCATGGCTAGTTGTATCCATGAGTGCCTTCCATACCAACACTTTCCAAGGAATTTATTATTTGACAACATAAAGTAAATTTCTTTTTCATTTCAGGATTGGGCATCCCTATTACCGCCATACTCTCGTGCAATGACAAGTGAATAAACACTCATCTTGAGAATAACACATCTAGCATGGAATAATATTGGCCACCCCCTACCGCTTCATGAGTTGTATGGGCACACAAAAAGGAAATTCATTTTGAAAATTAGAGCTGGCACATACAAATTTACTTAGAACGATACGGAAATAACGCATATAGGTAGGTGACTCATATGGCATAACTGGTTTAAGGATATTGGATGCACAATTAGTATTCCCACTTAGTGCAAATGGAGGCTAGCAAATAGATTGAGAAGGAACCAACCAAGAAACAAAAATTATCATAAACAAGCATTAAGCATAACTAACACCGAATAATGCACCACAAGTAGGATGTAATTTCATTGCATAACTATTACTTTTGTGCTTGCATAGGGAATCACAAACCTTAACACCAATATTCTTACTAAAGCATAATTACTCACCAAAATGACTCATATATTACTATCATCATATCTCAAAACTATTATAAAGAATCAAGTTTATTTTGTCCAATGGTCTTTATGAAAGTTTTTATTATATCCCTCTTGAATATCTATCATTTTGGGACTAATTTCATATATTGCAATTGCTTTTGACAAGCTCAAATAAATTTAAGTGAAGAACATGAGTATAAAAAATTTCATCTCCCAAAATAATATAAGTGAAGCATGAGAGAATTTCTTCAAAAATGTACTAACTCTCAAATCAATCTAAGTGAAGCATGAGAGTATTTCTTCAAAAATTAAAGCACCAACGTGCTCAAAAAGATATAAGTGATGCACTAGAGCAATTCCATAGCTCAAAAAAATTTATGTCAAGCATATAGAGCAATTCTAACAAATCTTAGCATAATTACGGCTCTCTTGAATAGGTGTGTCCAGCAAGGATGACTACGACAAACTAAAAAGAAAAACAAGCAAAGACTCATATAATACAAGATGCTCCAAGCAAAACTCATGATATGTTATGAATAAAAATATAGCTCCAAGTAAAATTACCGATGGTTGTTAGAAGAAAGAGGGGATGACTTTTGGGGCATCCCGAAGCTTAGTTGCTTGGTTCTCCTTGAATATTAACTTGGGTGCCATGGGCATCCCCAAGCTTAGGCTCTTTTCACTCCTTATTCCTTCATCAATCGTGATCTCACCCAAAACTTGAAAACTTCAATCACACAAAACTTAACAAAACCTTCGTGAGATCCGTTAGTATAATAAAGCAAATCACCACTTTAAGTACTGTTGAAAACCAATTCATATTTTATTAATGCATTATACCTACTATATTCTAACTTTAGCATGGCTTATACCCACCGATACAATCCATAGATTCATCAAAATATGCACACAATGCAACGAAAACAGAATCTGTCAAAAACAGAACAATTTGTAGTAATCTGAACATTGACCATACTTCCGTAACTACAAATATTCTGAAAAAATAAGGACATCGTAGGAAATTTGTATATCGATCTTGTGTAAAAATTCATAATTTTATCACGCTTCTATGATTTTTAACAATTCTGCTACTGGGCGCAAAAGTTTCTGCTTTTCAACAAGATCAAATCAACTATCACCCAACATGATCCCAAAGGCTGTACTTGGCACAAAAACAAACTAAAACATAAAAAACACAATAATAACATTAGCATAATTATGCAAACGCTCAATAATAGAAAGAAAAAAGCAAAAATAAATTTTATTCATTGGGTTGTCTCCCAACAAGCGCTATCGTTTTGTGCCCCTAGCTAGGCATAATGCATAGATTCAAGTATTGTCATCTTGGGTTTTTGCCCCATAGGTTGTCCTCATGATTGATTCATATGGTGGCTTAATTCTTCTTCTAGGGAAGTGTTCCATACCCTTTCTTAGTGGAATTTGAAATTTAATATTCCCTTCTTTCATATCAATATCGGCACCTACAGTTCGTAAAAACGGTCTATCAAGTATGATGGGACAAGACGGATTGCAATCAATATCAAGAACAATAAAACCTGTGAGCACATAGTGTTGGGGAACGTAGCATGCAATTTGAAAAAAATTCCTATCCTCACGCAAGATCTATCAATGAGATGTATAGCAACGAGGGGGAGAGTGTGTCTATGTACCCTCGTATACCGTAAGCGTAAGCGTTTGACAATGTGGTTGATGTAGTCCAACTTCTTCTAGCTTCGACCGATCAAGTACGGAACGTACGACACCTCCGAGTTCTACACACTTTCAACTTGGTGACGTCCCTTGCCTTCATGATCCAGCAAGTTGTCGAGGTAGTAGATGAGTTCCGTCAGCACGATGGCGTGGTGACGGTGATGGTGAAGTGATTCACGCAGGGCTTCACGTAAGCACTACAAAGATATGACCGCGGGAGTAAATGGTGGAGGGGGGCGCCGCACATGGCTAAAAATTGATGTTGTGTGTTCTAGGCGCCCCCTCCCCACATATATATAGGTGGGAGGGGGAGGGGAGTAGCCAAGGTGCGCCCCAAGTAGGCCGAATTCTACTTGGGGTCTTCCCCAATTCGACCTGATAACCCACAAGTATAGGGGATCGTTTGTAGCCTTCTTTGATAAAAAAGAGTGTCGAACCCAACAAGGAGCTAAAGGCAGAACAAATATTCCCTCAAGTTCTATCAACCACCTATACAACTCTACGCACACTTGACGTTTGCTTTACCGGAAACAAGCATGAAACTATTTTGTAGGTGTGATGCTAGAACTACTTTGCAAGAATAAAACTAGAAGTACTTTACAAGACAATAAAAGTTAGGTGTTTAGTAAAAGGGTTTGTGTCAACAAGAAAGTTATTTGTCCCTAGGCAATCGATAACAAGTACCGGTAATCATTCTTGTAATTTTATATGAGGGAGAGGCATGAGCTAACATACTTTCTCTACTTGGATCATATGCACAACTACTAAAGATCATAAAGGTCGTGAAACCCAACCATAGCATTAAGTATCAAGTCCTCTTTACTCCCATACGCCATGACCCACTTATCCGCGTTTAAGCTGCTGTCACCCCCGCAACACTAACAATAAGCAAACCATGAACATATTGCAACATCCTATAGCGGGGGCCCCTCACGTTTGCGTGAGAACGGAGGGCACCGTAGGACAACACCATAAATAAAATATACAATCATACCAACATAGATCACGATTAACCCATAGGACAAAACGAATCTACTCAAGCATCATAGGATAACCATAGATCATTGGGAAATAATATATGGAGTTGAGCATCATGTTTAAGTAGAGATTACAGCGGGGAGAAGGGGTGTTACACCGCTGCATGGAGGGGGAGAGAGTTGGTGATGACGATAGCAAGATTGCTGATGTAGATCGCCATCACGATCCTTGCCCCGGCGGCACTCCAGCGCCACCGTGAGAGAGGGGGAGAGAGAGCCCCCCTCCTTCTTCTTCTTCCTTGGCCTCCCCCCTAGATGGGAGGAGAGTTCCCCCACTGGTCCATGGCCTCCATGGTGGCAGAGGGGCAGGAGCCCCTCTGAGATTGGATCTCCCTCTCTGTTCTCTTCTGTTTCACGCTCCCCAAATCTGGCCGAAAACCGTTTCTTATATTCTCGGAGATCCGTAACTCCGATTGTGCTAATCTTTTTACACGATTTTTTCCTGATATAAGCTTGCGCCCAAAGTACAACTCCAACCGACGTATGAGGTGAGCACAACCCACCACCATGCGCCAGGGGCCTGGGGCGCGCCCTGGTGTATCTTGGTCCGTGTGTGCCTCCATTTACGTTGATTCCAACTCCCAAAAACCACAAATATACCAAAATAATTCTCCGTGGAGTTGCACCACGTTTGGACTTAGTTTGATATGGATTTTCTGCAATACAAAAATAGGCAACAAATAGGAACTGGCACTCGGCACTGGATAAGTAAGTTAGTCCAAATAAATCATATAAAAAGTTGCCAAAAGTATGTAAAAGTTGAATAATATTGGCGTGAAACAATCAAAAATTATAGATACGATGGAGACGTATCAGCATCCCCGAGCTTAATTCCTGCTCGTCCTCGAGTAGGTAAATGATAAAAAAGATATTTTTTGATGTGGAATGAACCTAAGATAAACTTGATCATATGTCTAGTCATGGCATGAATATTAAGACATAAGTAATTCAAAGCAATAGTCTACAATTTGACATAAAGACATCAATACTCATGCATCCCAATAAACACTCAGGTCTTTCAGAATATCAACGCTAAACGAAGCTATCCCTACAAAATCATATAGTCTTGTCATGCTCTGTTTTCTTAACACAAAGTATAAATCATGTACAACCCCGATGACAAGCTGAGCAATTGGTTCATACTTCCTAACGCGCTTCAGCTTTTTCAACCCTCACGCAATACATGAGCACAAGCCATGGATATAGCACTACGGGTGGAATAGAGTATGATGATAGGGGTAAATATAAAGAAGATAAAAAGTAAGAAAGTCTCACATCAACGCGGCTAACCAACGGGCTATGGAGATGCCCATCAATGATATCAATGCGAGTAGGGATTGCCATGTGACGAATGCACTAAGAACTATAAGTGTATGCAAGCTCCATATGAAAACTAAGTGGGTATACATCTAATCCTATAATGAAAGATTCCCACTAGTATATGAAAGTGACAACATATGAGACTCTCCATATGAAAAACATGGTTCTACTTTGAAGCACAAGTGTGGTAAAGGATACTAACAATGCCCCTTCTCTCTTTTTACTATTTTTTTCTTTTTCTTTTTTTATTTTTTATTTTCATTTTTCTTTCTTTTCCTTTTTTGACTTTTCTCTTTTTATCTTCTCTCATTGTCCGGAGTCTCATCCCGACTTGTGGGGGAATCAAGTCTCCATCATCCTTTACTCACTGGGGCACTGCTCTAAAAAGTTGATGATCATCACACTTCTATTTACTTATAACTCAACAGGAATAAAAATTACAACTCGATGCCTATGACAAAATATGACTCTATATGAATGCCTCTGACAGATGATCTAGAGTAACATGTATGAAAAATGATGAACGGTGGCTGAGCCACAACTACTATGTCAGCTATATGATCATGCAAAGCAATATGACAATGAATGCTCAAGTCATCAAACGGAAGCGGTGGAAGTTGCGTGGCAATATATCTCGGCATGGCCATGGAAAAGCCATAATAGGTAGGTATGGTGGCTGTTTTGAGGAAGATGTAAGAAGGCTTATGTGTGATAGAGCGTATCATATCACGGGGTTTGGATGCACATGCGAAGTTTGCACCACATCTCGATGTGAGAAAGGGCAATGCACGGTACCGTTGAGGCTAGCAAATTGTGGAAAGGTAAGAGTGCGTATAATCCATGGGCTCACCTTAGTCATAAAGAACTCATATACTTATTGCAAAAGTTTATTAGCCCTCCAAGAAAAGTACTACTACGCATGCCCCTAGGGGGATAGATTGGCAGGAAAAGACCATCGCCCATCCCCGACCGCCACTCATAAGGAAGACAATCAAGGATAAATTGCGCTCCAACTTTCATAGCATAACGAGAGACTATACGTGCATGCTTCGGGAATCATAAACCTTAACACCAATATTCTTACTTAACCACAACTTTTTACTAGTACTTCCCACATATTTATCATCTCTATATTGCAAAACTATTGCAAGGAATCAAACATATCATATTCAGTGTTCCATAAGTTTTGTGTAGGATTTTATGACTAACCATGCAATTGACTAATTCCTGTTGACTCTCTAAATAAATATAAGTGAAGCATGAGAGTTCAATTATTTCTACAAAATGCCATGCGCCAACAAATATAATTGAAGCAAAATAGCATTCTACGAACATCAGGTTTCTATGTGAAGAGAAACAGGCAATCCAAACTTCAAATGATATAAGTGAGGCACATGAAGCATTCTATAAAGCCATACTCAAAAGATATAAGTGGAGTGCAATAATCATTTCTATAAATCAACCATGGACTATCTCATACCAGCATGGTTCATAAAAGAAAAGTGAAAATTAAATGCAAAAGACGCTCCAAGATTTGCACATACCACATGAACGAAACGAATCTGAAAACATACCGATACTTGTTGAAGAAAGATGGGATGCCTTCCGGGGCATCCCCAAGCTTATACACTTGAGTCTCCTTGAATATTTACTTGGGGTGCCTTGGGCATCCCCAAGCTTGAGCTCTTGCCTCTCCTCCTTCTCCTCATATCGAGACCTCCTCGATCTTCAAACAATTCATCCACACAAAACTTAAATGAACTTTTAGTGGCGGGGTTAGTGAAAATGGCAATGAAATCCCATCATGTACTGCTGCGACATTATTGTATTATTATAAACAAACAATACCCAATGTATTCTATCACAATTCTATGGCCCCAAGTCAAGGAGGCTTCAATAAGAATTCAAACATACGCAAATAACGAAGTTATAATAGCAATCTGTGAAAACAGGACAGTCTGTAAAGATTTGAACATCCACCATACTTCTATAAATCTAAATATTCTTAGAAAATTAGAAAAAATAAAAATTTGTATATAAAGACAGTGCAAAAGGTTTCAGAACCGTTTGACGTTCCAGTAAATAATGTAAAATCGTGCACTACAACCAAAGTTTCTGTTTTGCACCGCACAAACCAACAAGCAATTTAAACATCCTAAAGGCAAATCTTGGCACATTATTTTTATAATACAATGGAATTGTACAAGGGGATAATTATTTTTGTTGAAAATTTTCTGTAATTAATATTCACAAAGTTTCCGTGAGCATGAACAAAGTTCAAGGAGCTCCCCCACTTCAACAATGCTTGTCTCTCTCACTTTCACTTTCCTTTTTGAAAAGTTTTGTGTTCCCCTCTATTTTTTTGTTTTTAAACTTTATAAAAGCACTCAATAGAAATAAATGACTCTCTAAAACTTCTGGGTTGTCTCCCTGGAAGTGCTTTCTTTAAAGCCATTAAGCTAGGCATAAAGTGCTCTGATATGTCTCTGCCATATCTATAATTTTTGATTGTTCCATGCCAATATTCTACAACTTTCATATACTTTTGGCAACTTTTTATACTATTTTTTGGGAGTAACATATTGATCCAGTGCCCAGTGCCAGTTCCTGTTTGTTGCATGTTTTATGTTTCGCAGAAACCCCATATCAATCAGAGTCCAAACGGGATAAAAATGGACGGGGAATATTTTTGGAATATTTATGATTTTTGGCAAGAAAAATCAACGTGAGACGGTGCCGGAGGGGGCCACGAGGCAGGGGGCGCCCCCTGGCCCTCGTGGGCACCCCATAAGGCGGTTGATGCTCTTCTTTTGCCGCAAGAAAGCTAATTTTCGAAGAAAAAAAATCATGGTGAAGGTTTCAATCCAATCGGAGTTACAGATCTCTGGGAATATAAGAAACGACTAAAGGGCAGAATTAGGGAACACAGAAACAGAGAGAGACAGAGAGACATATCCAATCTCGGAGGGGCTCTCGCCCCTCCCACGCCATGGAGACCATGGACCATAGGGGAACCCTTCTCTCATCTAGGGAGAAGGTCAATGAAGAAGAAGAAGAAGGGGGCTCTCTCCCCCTCGCTTCCGGTGGCGCCGGAACGCCGCCGGGGGCCATCATCAGCACCGCGATCTACACTAACACCGTTGTCATCTTCACCAACATCTAAATCACCTTCCCCCATCTATATTCAGCGGTCCTCTACTTGAACATGGTGCTTTATGTTTCATATTATTATCCAATGATGTGTTGCCATCCTATGATGTCTGAGTAGATTTTGGTTGTCCTATCGGTAATTGGTGAATTGCTATGATTGGTTTAATTTGCTTGTGGTTATGTTGCTGTCCTATGGTGCTCTCCGTGTCGCGCAAGCGTGAGGGATTCCCGCTGTAGGGTGTTGCAATATGTTCATGATTCGCTTATAGTGGGTTGCTTGAGTGACAGAAGCATAAACCCGAGTAAGGGGGTTGTGGCGTATGGGATAAAGGGGACTTGATGCTTTAATGGTATGGTTGGGTTTTACCTTAATGATCTTTAGTAGTTGCGGATGCTTGCTAGAGTTCCAATCATAAGTGCGTATGAGCCAAGAAGAGAAAGTATGTTAGCTTATGCCTCTCCCACATAAAACTTGCTATCGGTCTAGTAAAGTAGACAATTGCTTAGAGACAATTTCACAACTCCTACCACCACTTTTACACACTCGCTATATTTACTATATTGTTTCTTTATCTAAAAAGCCCCTAATTTATATTTACGTGCTCTTCATATTCTTTCAAACCTATCCAACAACACCTACAAAGTACTTCTAGTTTCATACTTCTTCTAGGTAAAGCGAACATTAAGCGTGCGTAGAGTTGTATCAGTGGTCGATAGAACTTGAGGGAATATTTGTTCTGCCTTTAGCTCCTCGTTGGGTTCAACACTCTTACTTATCGAAAGAGGCTACAATTGATCCCCTATACTTGTGGGTTATCAAGACCTTTTTCTGGCGCCGTTGCCCGGGAGTCATAGCGTGAGGTGAATATTCTCGTGTGTGTTTATTTGCTTTATCACTAAGTAATTTTTATTTGCTGTTCTTCGTTGTTTTCTATCTTTAGTTATGGGTAGGAAACGCAAAATACCAAAAAAATGTTGTACCTACTACACCAATGGTTGAAGAACCACTCAAAATCTATCACACCATTGAAGCTTTTTACTTGGACCATCTTCGATCCCTTTGTGCTCGTGCTGAAACCCCAACTAGCTTAGTTGAGGGCAAATCTTTAGATGGGCATGCTTGTTATGTGTGACACCGCTTATCTAAAAAACGGAAGCTTTTACTGGATTAAATGTTGGAAATATGCCCTAGAGGCAATAATAAAATGGTTATTATTATATTTCCTTGTTCATGATAATTGTCTATTGTTCATGCTATAATTGTATTGACCGGAAACCGTAATACATGTGTGAATACATAGACCACAATATGTCCCTAGTGAGCCTCTAGTTGACTAGCTCATTGATCAATAGATGGTTATGGTTTCCTGACCATGGACATTAGATGTCATTGCTAACGGGATCACATCATTAGGAGAATGATGTGATGGACAAGACCCAATCCTAAGCATAGCACAAGATCGTGTAGTTCGTTTGCTAAAAGCTTTTCTAATGTCAAGTATCATTTCCTTAGACCATGAGATTGTGCAACTTCCGAATACCGTAGGAATGCTTTGGGTGTACCAAACATAACTAGGTGGCTATAAAGGTACACTACAGGTATCCCCAAAAGTATCTGTTGGGTTGGCACGAATTGGGACTGGGATTTGTCACTCTGTATGACGGAGAGGTATCTCTGGGCCCACTCGGTAATGCATCATCATAATGAGCTCAATGTGACTAAGCAGTTAGTCACGGGATCATGCATTATGGAACGAGTAAAGTGACTTGCCGGTAACGAGATTGAATGAGGTATTGGGATACCGACTATCGAATCTCGGGCAAGTAACATACCGATTGACAAAGGGAATTGTATACGGGATTGATTGAATCTCCGACATCGTGGTTCATCCGATGAGATCATCATGGAACATGGGAGCCAACATGTGTTTCCAGATCCCGATGCTGGTTATTGGCCGGAGAGATGTCTCGGTCATGTCTGCATGATTCCCGAACCCATAGGGTCTACACACTTAAGGTTCGGTGACGCTAGAGTTGTTATGGGAATTAGTATGCGGTTAACGAATGTTGTTCGGAGTCTCAGATGAGATCCTGGACGTCACGAGGAGTTCCGGAATGTTCTGGAGATAAAGATTTATATATGGGAAGTCCTTATTCGGTCGCCGGAAATGTTCGGGGGTATATCGGTATTGTACCGGGACCACCGAAAGGGTTCCAGGGGTCCACCGGGAGGGTCCACCTGCCCCAGAGGGCCCTATGGGCTGAATATGGAGGGGAACCAGCCCCTAAGTGGGCTGTGCGCCACCCCCCTAGGGCCCATGCACCTAGGGTTGGGGGGGAACCCTAAAGGGGGCACCCCCCGTGGCTTGGGGGGGGCAAGCCTCCCCCTTGGCCGCTGCCCCCTCTAGATCCATCTCGAGGGGGTCGGCCCCCCTCTCCCTTGCCCCTATAAATAGAGGGGAGGTGCGAGGGCTGCCGCACCCTTCCCCTGGTGCAGCCCTCTCCCTCCCCAACACCTCCTCCTCCATAGTAGTGCTTGGCGAAGCCCTGCTGGAGAACTGCAAGCTCCTCCACCACGCTGTCGTGCTGCCGGAGCTCTCCCTCAACTTTTCCTCTCCCCTTGCTGGATCAAGAAGGAGGAGACGTCCCCAGGTTGTACATGTGTTTAACAAGGAGGCGCCGTCCGTTCGGCGTTAGATCGGATCTTCCGCGATTTGAATCGCCGCGAGTACGACTCCCTCATCCGCATTCTAGTGACGCTTCCGCTTAGCGATCTTCAAAGGTATGAAGATGCTCATACCCTCTCTCTCTTGTTGCTAGAATCTCCTAGATTGATCTTGGTGATGCGTAGAAAATTTTGAATTATTGCTACGTTCCCCAATAGTGGCATCATGAGCTAGGTCCATAGTTTCAAATAGCGGAGATAGCATCCGCTATTGCGTCCGCAATAGCGCTAGCGCAATAGCGTCCGCTATTGATCAAATTAAATGTCATTACTTTTTGTTAATGATCTAGAAATATAAACCATAATCTAGTGTTTTTACAAATTCGCTATGTGGACATAGCACCCACAATATCGCCCGCTATCCGCATTCCGCTACGCTGGCCCTAATCCCCTATTTAAAACCATGCCTAGGTCTATGCGTAGATTGTATGCACAAGTAGAACACAAGTAGTTGTGGGCATTGGTTTGTTCAATATGCTTACTGTTACTAGTCTTATCTTGATTTGTGGCATCGTGAGATGAAGCGGCTCGTACCGACCTTACACGTACGCTTACGTGAGATAGGTTCCACCAACTGACATGCACTTGTTGCATAAGGTGGCTAGCGGGTGCCAGTCTCTCCCACTTTAGTCGGATCAGATTCGATGAAAAGGGTCCTTATGAAGGGTAAATAGTAATTGGCATATCACCGTTGTGGCTTTTGCGTAGGTAATAAACGTTCTTGCTAGAAACCCATAGCAGCCATGTAAAACATGCAACAACAATTAGAGGACGTCTAACTTGTTTTGCCGGGTATGCTATCTGATGTGATATGGCCAAAATAATGTGATGAATTATATATGTGATGCATGATATTGATCATGTTCTTGTAATAGGAATCACGACTTGCATGTCGATGAGTATGACAACCGATAGGAGCCATAGGAGTTGTCTTAATTTATTGTATGACCTACGTGTCATTGTAAACGCCATGTAATTAATTTACTTTATTGCTAACCATTAGCCATAGTAGTAGAAGTAATAAATGGCGATACAACTTCATGAAGACACGATGATGGAGATCATGATGATGGAGATCATGGTGTCATGCCGGTGACGAAGGTGATCATGCCGCGCCTCAAAGATGAAGATCAAAGGCGCAAAATGATATTGGCCTTATGATGTCACTTTATGATTTGCATGTGATGTTTGTCATGTTTACATCTTATTTGCTTAGAACGACGGTAGCATAAATAAGATGATCCCTCACTAAAATTTCAAGAAAGTGTTCCCCCCTAACCATGCACCGTTGCGAAAGTTCGTTGTTTCGAAGCACCACGTGATGATCGGGTGTGATAGATTCTAACATTCACATACAATGGGTGTAAGCCAGATTTACACATGCAAAACACTTAGGTTGACTTGACGAGCCTAGCATGTACAGACATGGCCTCGGAACACAAGAGACCGAAAGGTCGAACATGAGTCATATAGTAGATACGATCAACATGAAGATGTTCACCGATGATGACTAGTTCGTCTCACGTGATGACTGGACACGACCTAGTTGACTCAGATCATGTATCACTCAGATGACTAGAGGGATGTCTATCTGAGTGGGAGTTCATTAAAATTTGATTAGATGAACTTAATTATCATGAACATAGTCTAAAATATCTTTGCAATATGTCTTGGAGATCAAATGGCCCATGCTAATGTTGCCCTCAACTTCAACGCATTCCTAGAGAAAACCAAGCTGAAAGACGATGGTAGCAACTATACAGACTGGGTCCAGAACTTGAGGATCATCCTCATACCTGCCAAGAAAGCATATGTCCTAGAAGCACCGCTAGGTGAAGCACCCATTTTCCCAGCAACTCAAGACATTATGAATGCCTGGCAGTCGCATAGTGATGATTACTCCCTAGTTCAGTGCGGCATGCTCTACAGCTTAGAACCGGGGATCCAAAAGCATTTTGAGCAGCACAAAGCATATGAGATGTTCCAAGAGCTGAAAATGGTTTTCCAAGCTCATGCCCGGGTCGAGTAATATGAAGTCTCCGACAAGTTCTACAGTTGTAAGATGGAGGAAAATAGTTCTATCAGTGAGCATATACTCACTATGTCTGGGTTACACAATCATTTATCTCAGTTGGGAGTTAATCTCCCAGATGACTTGGTCATTGACAGGATCCTCCAGTCGCTCCCACCTAGCTACAAGTGCTTTGTGATGAACTACAATATGCAGGGGATGGAGAAGTCCATTCCTGAGCTATATTCAATGCTGAAATCAGCGGAGGTGAAAATCAAAAAGGAACATCAAGTGTTGATGGTGAATAAGACCACTAGTTTCAAGAAAGGCAAGGGTAAAAAGAACTTCAAGAAGGACGGAAAGGGAGTTGCTGCACCGGTAAATCAGTTGCTGGGAAGAAGCCAAACAATGGACCGAAGCCCAAGACTCAGTGCTTTTATTGCAAGGGAAATGGTCACTAGAAGCGGAACTGCCCCAAGTACTTAGCGGACAAGAAGGCTGGCAACACTAAAGGTATATGTGATATACATGTTATTGATGTGTACCTTACCAGTACTCGTAGTAGCTCCTGGGTATTTGATATCGGTGCGGTTGCTCATATTTGTAACTCAAAACAAGAGCTGCGGAATAAGCGGAGACTGGCGAAGGACGAGGTGACGATGCGCGTCAGGAATGGTTCCAAGGTCGATGTGATCATCGTCGGAACGCTACCGCTACATTTACCTACGGGATTAGTTTTAAACCTCAATAATTGTTTAGTGCCAGCTTTGAGCACGAACATTGTATCTGGATCTCGTTTAATGCGAGATGGCTACTCAGTTAAATCCGAGAATAATGGTTGTTCTATTTATATGAGAGATATGTTTTATGGTCATGCCCCGCTGGTCAATGGTTTATTCTTATTGAATCTCGAACGTGATGTTACACATATTCATAGTGTGAATACCAAAAGATGTAAGGTTAATAATGATAGTCCACATACTTGTGGCACTGCCGCCTTGGTCACATTGATGTCAAACGCATGAAGAAAATCCATGCAGATGGACTTTTGGAGTCTCTTAATTATGAATCATTTGACACATGCGAACCATGCCTTATGGGCAAGATGACCAAGATTCCGTTCTCCAAAACAATGGAGCGAGTAACCAACTTGTTGGAAGTCATACATACTGATGTGTGCGGTCCAATGAGCGTTAAAGCTCGCGGTGGCTATAGTTATGTTCTCACCCTCACTGATGACTTAAGTAGATATGGGTATGTCTACTTAATGAAACACAAGTCCGAGAACTTTGAAAAGTTCAAGGAATTTCAGAGTGAGGTGGAGTATCAACGTGACAGGAAAATAAAGTTCTTACGATCAGATCGTGGAGGAGAATATTTGAGTCACGAGTTTGGTACGCACTTAAGGAAATGTGTAATTGTTTCACAACTCACGCCGCCTGGAACACCTCAGCGTAATGGTGTGTCTGAACGTCGTAATCACACTCTATTGGATATGGTGTGATCTATGATGTCTCTTACCGATTTACCCCTATCATTTTGGGGTTATGCTTTAGAGACAGCCACATTCACTTTAAATAGGGCACTGTCTAAATCCATTGAGACAACACCATATGAATTATGGTTTGGGAAGAAACCTAAGCTATTGTTTCTAACAGTTTGGGGATGCGATGCTTATGTCAAGAAACTTCAACCTGAAAAGCTCGAACCCAAGTCGGAAAAATGCGTCTTCATAGGATGCCCTAAGGAAACCATTGGGTATACCTACTACCTCAGATCCGAAGGCAAGATCTTTGTTGCCAAGAACGGATCCTTTCTGGAGAAAGAGTTTCTCTCAAAAGAAGTAAGTGGGAGGAAAGTAGAACTTGATGAAGTACTGCCTCTTGAACCGGAAAGTAGCGCAGCCCAAGAAAATGTTTCTGTGGTGCCTGCACCGACTAGGGAGGAAGTTAATGATGATGATCAAGGAACTTTGGATCAAGTTGCTACTGAACTTCATAGGTCCACAATGACACGTTCCACACCTCAATGGTACGGCAACCCAGTCCTGGAAATCATGTTGTTAGACAACGGTGAACATTCGAACTATGAAGAAGCGATGGCGGGCCGAGATTTTAACAAATGGCTTGAAGCCATGAAATCCGAGATAGGATCCATGTATGAAAACAAAGTATGGACTTTGACATACTTGCCCGATGATCGGCGAGCCATAGAAAATAAATGGATCTTTAATAAGAAGACTGACGCGGATGGTAATGTGACCATCTATAAAGCTCAGCTTGTCGCTAAGGGTTATCGACAAGTTCAAGGGGTTGACTACGATGAGACCTTCTCACCCGTAGCGAAGCTGAAGTCCGTTCGAATCATGTTAGCTATTGCCGCATTCTATGATTATGAGATATGGCAAATGGACATCAAAACAGCATTCCTTAACGGTTTCCTTAAGGAAGAGTTGTATATGATGCAGCCGGAAGGTTTTGTCGATCCTAAGAATGCTAACAAGGTGTGCAAGCTCCAGCGCTCCATCTATGGGCTGGTGCAAGCATCTCGGAGTTGGAACATTCGCTTTGATAAAATGATCAAAGCATTTGGGTTTATGCAGACTTATGGAGAAGCCTGCGTTAAAAGAAAGTGAGTCGGAGCTTTGTAGCATTTCTCATATTATATGTGGATGACATACTATTGATGGAAAATGATATAGAACTTTTGGAAAGCATAAAGGCCTACTTAAATAAGTGTTTTTCAATGAAGGACCTTGGAGAAGCTGCTTACATATTAGGCATCAAGATCTATAGAGATAGATTGAGACGCCTCATTGGTCTTTCACAAAGCACATACCTTGATAAGATATTGAAGAAGTTCAATATGGATCAGTCCAAGAAGGGGTTCTTGCCTGTATTGCAAGGTGTGAGATTGAGCACGGCTCAATGCCTGACCACGACAGAAGATAGAGAAAAGATGAGTGTCATCCCCTATGCTTCAGCCATATGGTCTATTATGTATGCCATGCTGTGTACCAGACCTGATGTGAACTTGCCGTAAGTTTGGTGGGAAGGTACCAAAGTAATCCCGACATGGAACACTGGACAGCGGTCAAGAATATCCTGAAGTACCTGAAAAGGACTAAGGATATGTTTATCGTTTATGGAGGTGATGAAGAGCTCGTCGTAAAGGGTTATGTCGATGCTAGCTTCGACACAGATCTGGATGACTCCAAGTCACAAACCGGATACGTGTATATTTTGAATGGTGGGGCAGTCAGCTGGTGCAGTTGCAAGCAAAGCGCCGTGACAGGATCTACATGTGAAGCGGAGTACAGGGCAGCCTCGGAGGTAGCACATGAAGCAATATGGATGAAGGAGTTCATTACCGACCTAGGAGTTATTCCCAATGCGTCGGGCCCAATGACTCTCTTCTATGACAACACTGGTGCTATTGCCCTTGCCAAGGAGCCCAGGTTTCACCAGAAGACTAGTCATATCAAGCGCCGCTTCAACTCCATTCGTGAAAATGTTCAAGATGGAGACATAGATATTTGTAAAGTGCATACGGATCTGAATGTCGCAGATCCGTTGACTAAACCTCTTCCACGAGCAAAACATGATCAACACCAGAACTCTATGGGTGTTCGATTCATCACAATGTAACTAGATTATTGACTCAAGTGCCAGTGGGAGACTGTTGGAAATATGCCCTAGAGGCAATAATAAAATGGTTATTATTATATTTCCTTGTTCATGATAATTGTCTAATGTTCATGCTATAATTGTATTGACCGGAAACTGTAATACATCTGTGAATACATAGACCACAATATGTCCCTAGTGAGCCTCTAGTTGACTAGCTCGTTGATCAATAGATGGTTATGGTTTCCTGACCATGGACACTAGATGTCATTGATAACGGGATCACATCATTAGGAGAATGATGTGATGGACAAGACCCAATCCTAAGCATAGCACAAGATCGTGTAGTTCGTTTGCTAAAAGCTTTTCTAATGTCAAGTATCATTTCCTTAGACCATGAGATTGTGCAACTCCCGGATACCGTAGGAATGCTTTGGTTGTACCAAACATCACAACGTAACTGGGTGGCTATAAAGGTACACTACAGGTATCCCCAAAAGTATCTGTTGGGTTGGCATGAATCGAGACTGGGATTTGTCACTCCGTATGACGGAGAGGTATCTCTGGGCCCACTCGGTAATGCGTCATCATAATGAGCTCAATGTGACTAAGCAGTTAGTCACGGGGTCATGCATTACGGAACGAGTAAAGTGACTTGCCGGTAATGAGATTGGACGAGGTATTGGGATACCGACGATCGAATCTCGGGCAAGTAACATGCCGATTGACAAAGGGAATTGTATACGGGATTGATTGAATCCCTGACATTGTGGTTCATCCGATGAGATCATCGTGGAACACGTGGGAGCCAACATGGGTATCCAGATCCCGTTGTTGGTTATTGGCCGGAGAGATGTCTTGGTCAAGTCTGCATGATTCCCGAACCCGTAGGGTCTAGACACTTAAGGTTCGGTGACGCTAGAGTTATTATGGGAATAAGTATGCGATTACTGAATGTTGTTAGGAGTCCCGGATGAGATCCCGTACATCATGAGGAGTTCTGGAATGGTCCGGAGATAATGATTTATATATGGGAAGTCCTTATTCGGTCGCCGGAAATGTTTGGGGGTATATCAGTATTGTACCGGGACCATCGAAAGGGTTCTGGGGTCCACCGGAAGGGTCCACATGCCTCGGAGGGCCCTATGGGCTGAATATGGAGGGGAACCAGCCCCTAAGTGGGCTGGGCGCCACCCCCTAGGGCCCATGCGCCTAGGGTTGGGGGGGGGAACCCTAAAGGGGGCGCCTCCCTTGGCTTGGGGGGCAAGCCTCCCCCCTTGGCTGCCGGCCCCCCTCTAGATCCCTTTGGAGGGGGCCGTCCCCCCTCTCCCTTGACCTTATAAATAGAGGGGAGGTGCGAGGGCTGCCGCACCCTTCCTCTGGTGCAGCCCTCTCCCTCCCCAACACCTCCTCCTCCATAGTAGTGCTTGGCGAAGCCATGCCGGAGAACTGCATGCTCCTCCACCACGCCGTCGTGCTGCCGGAGCTCTCCCTCAATTTCTCCTCTCCCCTTGCTGGATCAAGAAGGAGGAGACATCCCCAGGCTGTACGTGTGTTGAACACGGAGGCGCCGTCCGTTCGGCGTTAGATCGGATCTTTTGCGATTTGAATCGCCGCAAGTACGACTCCCTCATCCGTGTTCTAGTGATGCTTCCGCTTAGAGATCTTCAAAGGTATGAAGATGCTCATCCCCTCTCTCTCTTGTTTCTAGAATATCCTAGATTGATCTTGGTGATTTTTGGTGTCAAAACCGGCGGATCTCGGGTAGGGGGTCCCGAACTGTGCGTCTAGGCGGATGGTAACAGGAGACAAGGGACACGATGTTTTTACCCAGGTTCGGGCCCTCTCGATGGAGGTAAAACCCTACTCCTGCTTGATTAATATTGATGATATGGGTAGTACAAGAGTTGATCTACCACGAGATCAGAGAGGCTAAACCCTAGAAGCTAGCCTATGGTATGATTGTTGTTCGTCCTACGGACAAAAACTCTCCGGTTTATATAGACACTGGAGAGGGCTAGGGTTACACAGAGTCGGTTATAATGGGAGGAGATCTTCATATCATATCGCCAAGCTTGCCTTCGACGCCAAGGAAAGTCTTATCCGGACACGGGACGAAGTCTTCAATCTTGTATCTTCATAGTCCGGGAGTCCGACCAAAGGTCATAGTCCGGCCATCCGGACACCCCCTAATCGAGGACTCCCTCAGTAGCCCCCGAACCAGGCTTCAATGACAACGAGTCCGGTGTGCAAGTTTGTCTTCGGTATTGCAATGCGGGTTCTTCTCCAAATTCCATGTACCTGTCGGATAGTGTCCGGCTTCTGGTGCGTGTTGCTCTCCTCAGCTTCTGTGCCCAATAATGACCATCTTCCACGTGTCAAACGAATGCGAAAAGCCAGGTTTTTTTTGTTTACCCCCCCGGCCGCGTAAATGAGCCGCTCATAAAAAGAGGCGGGGATTTAGATCCAACTCACACCACCTTCCCCCCGCGAGTATTCATCAGAGCGCTTTCTACAGAGATCCATTCCACCATGGCCGGCCGAAGCAGCTCCTCCTCTCGCCTCTCCAGCCCTCGGCCCGGAGATTAGGAGCGGTGTTCCGTCCCGTATAGCAAGCTAGTAGTGCTTCAATCCAAGGGGCTCCTCCCTCCCAGCATATATGGTCCCAGTTCGATCCGGGATTGCCACCTATAGCGGCGGAGAGCAGGCGGAGAGCGTCCCCAATCCCTCTCAAGGAGAGCGGGTGTCCCTAGTTCCTTATTTAATAAGAGGACTCGGATTTCCAATTCATCCGTTTCTCCGAGGCCTACTGGAGTTCTACGGCCTCCAGCTACACAACCTCATGCCCACCTCTATACTGCATGTTGCGGGCTTCGTGGCCCTCTGCGAGCTGTTCTTGGGCATCGAGGCCCATTTCGCGCTGTGGAAGAGGTTGTTCTGCCTTGTGCCCCGCTCTCAGGAGGGGTCAATTTATCAAGTGGGCGGAGCCGAACTATGGCGCATCGCCGGGACCGGATATCTATCCGGTACCCCAAAGAAGGCGTCCGAGGACTGGCCTTCGGAATGGTTTTATATGGATGACGTCCCCCTGCTGGACCCTGTACGGATCGACCTCCCTGAGTTTAATAACACTCCGTTGAAGAAACGCCTGAGCTGGCGCCCACGGAACCCTCAGAGGGAAACGGACAGGGACGTCCTTTACCTGATGAGCCAGATAAGATTGTTGGCTCATTCCGGATTGACCATGATCGAGGTCATGGCCACATGCATTATGCGGGGGTGCAGCCGCTTCAGTACAAAGGCCACCCCATGTGGGATTTCAACGGGGAGGACGACGCCACTCGGTGCGGTCACAAGGGGCCGGATTCGGCTGCCACATTAACGAAGATTTTATCCACTTTGTACAAGGGAGAAGAAGAGGAATTCCTACGGGTCAACCCACGGGGCGGATTCTCCATGTACAGTCCTCCAAGCTGGGTGAGCGAACATTTTCACCTGCCTACCTGTTTTCAAATTCCCATAATTGAGTACTCATCCTAGTAATTCTAACGCAGGAGCTGCGCCAGACTGTGAAGGAGATAAGCAGCCCTCCTCCACAACCCAAGGACCTGGAGCGGTCCCTCGATCCGGACTCCCAAGAGGACCCTGACTTATGTGTGGAGCTAATTGATGGGGTGATTCATCAACTGAGTAAGGACAATACCTTAGTGGCCATTACGGCCGACTATCCCGGACTACTTCCAGCCTCAAAGCTAACCGAGACCGAAATCCCAGTACTTTCAAGAGGATCCATCCATGCCTTATTTTGAATGCCGTAAACCAATAGTGTTTCATTTTACAGGGGAAATCCTTGAGGCGGAGAGCCGAGCCCGCGGTGGGTAGCCAACAAGGGCCGCTGAAGCCATGCAGGCTAAAAAGAAGTGCGGACCAGATCGAGATTTCGGCGCAACGGTACGGCGTGCAAATTTAACGCCTAGGGTTCATGCCCTCAAGTCACACTAACACTCATGCTCTCCTCATGAAGAAGAGAGCCCGCCGGACTATATCCACCGGCCAGGCTTCACGGCCGGGTCCAGAAGCGGAGGCGAACACGGGGCACGCATCGGACGCTCCTCCGACAGAGGACGCAGATGGGCTTTCTGCCACCAATTCAGAGGTGGAGAGTGCCATGAACCACAGGCGTCGCCGGACTGTTCTTCGTGATGCATGTTTTTCCCCAGAGGAGTTGGACGCCTTTAATACGGGAGATGCATACCTCCGTGCCGCTCAAAATGGTCTAGCCAGAGCCACAGAGCAGTATGTGAAGGACATACGGGTGAGTAAATCTGATGGTTATATATGTCAGTAGCCCCCGAGACTTGAAACAGTTAAGATAACTGATTTAAGGATCTTATGTTATGCAGGATCTTACAAAAAAGAACACACAACTGTCCCAGGAGCTGGAAGAGTGCAATGCCCAACTCGAGGCCGCACTGACTGCTTCAGATAGTGCTAAGGGGACCCCCCAGGTAATATATGCTTCGAAAGATAATTCCGTTGTGAAGTGCGGCATGTGTGCCATTCTGACAATAGAAGTGCAGATGGGGCCAGAGCGAATCCGGACAAGCAACAACTCCTACGCCAACTAAAGGCTAGCGAGAGTGTGCTGACGAGGGTGAGGCAAGAGAAGAACAAACTTCAAGACGCCAATACCCAGCTGGGCGAGGAACTAAAGGATGTTCGTGCTCAGCTGTCTGATTCCGTAAAGGAGAATCGGCGACTTTGACGCGGCATTTTTAGTAAGTGCTTGAACGAATCTTCGAAAAAAGAGTTCGGCGAGGAACTCGATTGACAGAGCTATGTCTGTAGGTATGCTGACAGGTCGTCCTGCGGAGGAAATGCCCGGTTCATCGGGGGACCTTCTTCCCGAGCTGTTGCAGCTGCACGAACGAGTTCGGCAGGCGATGCAAGGCGTCGTCCAGACTATGTGGCCATCCCTCTCCATGCCCGAAGGCCTTGGAGAGCTTGCAGAGAAGCTAAAGGGAGTGCGACAGCGCTTCCGGTTATGGAAGATATCGGCCTGCCGTCAAGGTGCCAGGGAGGCCTGGGCCATGGTGAAGACTCGGTACACGAAGGCTGACCCAAACCACATGGCCAAGGTCGGCCCTGTGGGGCCCGATGGGAAGGAGATCCCTGTCAGTTTAGTGTATGGCCTGGTAGAGCTGGCTGCCAAGTATTCTCAACAGGACTGTAAATTAGACAGCCTGTTGGATGGTATTGAAGAAGAATATACCGAGTCAAATTGACTATGTAATTTAAAATGACATGTAAAATGCCTTCTAGCCGGATTGTAGATCGTTTGTCATTGCGAACCTTTTCACTTCAACCTCTGGACCCGATAGTCCGGAGTGTGTCCGAATACCTTCTCTGTTATGTAAGAACTGGGGCATGCATGGAGACCAGGCGTAGGGGTCATAAGTGCTTTAGCAGACAAGTGCCCAACTAGTTATGTTATATTACATGGTTAGTAAGAAACATCTTCCAGGGAGAATAGTTCCTTTAGGGGTTCCTTTCCCTGGGAGGCATGCCCTAAAGTGCATGTCCGAACTGCGAGAAAAAAGAAGAAAAGCATCTGGAGGAAGATAAATAAACAAGAAAAATCATCTTTTAGTTCAACGACCGAATATTCCCTTAAGAACGCTAGCTTTCGGCTTCACCTAGTCTGAGGTACACATCCGGCTGACCCGGAAGTAACAATCGCAGAGGTGCTCCCTTTACCACCTAGCCGAATAAACGGGAACGTAGGGGTAAGCACAGGAGCCAGGCAACCCAGCTTGGCCAAAACTTAAGTCATATCGATGCATATAATGGTGTATAAAAGGTTAATGCGGAAGTGTCACACATGTTTTGGGCATGAGGCCCGTTTATATAAACTTCTGATAAAGAAGCCCCCAAGTATAATGAGCACAGGTGGCGCGTCAAGTATGTGCGAACAACGCGCAAGCAAGCCCCTAAGGGCTTGGGAGAAAAAGGTAGTGAGAAGGAGAGAAATACCAGGCAGCTAATTTGAAAAAGTAAAAAAAAGAGACAGATGAAGGAGACGAACACGGAGTCCGGCGCTAGGCGTAGAATCTTCGTAGGCGTGCTGCGTTCCATGGGTTTGGCTCGAGTCGGTTGTCCGATGCATTTCGCAGATGGTACGCTCCACCAGTCAGGACTTGGTCAATTATGAAGGGACCCTCCCATTTGGGCTTGAGTTTGTCCTTTTTCTTGTCCGGCAGGCGTAGAACTAGTTCGCCAACGTTATAAGTTTTGGCCCGTACTTCTCTGCTTTGATATCTTCGAGCCTGCTGTTGATAGAATGCAGAACGAGCTTTTGTCACGTCGCGCTCCTCCTCCAATGCGTCCAAGCTGTCCTGCCGATCGAGCTCGGCTTCTCTTTCTTCGTACATGCGCACGCGAGGTGAGTCATGAATTATGTCGCAGGGCAGGACTGCCTCTGCGCCGTATACCATAAAAAATGGTGTGAATCCGGTAGTGTGATTCGGCGTGGCCCGCAGCCCCCAGAGTACGGAGTCAAGCTCCTCTACCCAGTGCGTGTTTGATTCCTTGAGGGATCGCACTAGTCTGGGTTTGATGCCACTCATGATGAGACCGTTGGCTCGCTCGACTTGACCGTTGGTTTGAGGGTGATAGACTGAAGCGTAGTCGAGCTTAATGCCCATGTTTTTGCACCAGAGTTGAACTTCGTTGGCCGTGAAGTTTGTGCCGTTGTCAGTTAAGATGTTGTGGGGGACGCCGTAACGGTGTACAACCCCGGATATGAAGTCTATCACCGGTCCGGATTCGGCCGTCTTTACAGGCTTGGCCTCTATCCATTTGGTGAATTTGTCCACCATGACCAGTAGATATTTTTGCTTGTGGGTTCCTCCTTAAAGGGGTCCAACCATGTCAAGCCCCTAGACCGCAAAAGGCCAGGTAATGGGTATGGTTTGTAGGGAGGTAGGCGGCATGTGGCTTTGGTTAGCGAATAATTGGCAACCGACGCATCACTGCACTAAGTCCTGAGCGTCTACCCGGGCCGTCGGCCAATAAAATCCGGTATGGAAGGCCTTGATTACAAGGGCCCGGGCTACGGCGTGGTGCCCGCCGAGTCCGGCATGAATTTCAGCCAGAAGATTTCTCCCTTCCTCTTCGGAGATACACCTTTGAAGGACTACGGTTGTGCTTTTCTTATAAAGCTCTCCCTCGTGGACTTTATAGGCTTTAGATCGCTGCACTATGCAGCGGGCCTTGTTTTGGTCCTCAGGAAGTTCCTGCCTAGTTAGGTAGGCTAGGAATGGTTCTGTCCACGGGGCAATGACTGCCATTATTGTGTGGGCTGACGGTGTTGTTTCATTGGCGGAGCCACCAACTATGTCAGAATGTTCGGTGAGGGGTAGTGTGGTTGTGTCTGGGCTGTTGTTTCCAGACTCTCCCTCCCATGATACGGATGGCTTGAAAAGCCTCTCTAGGAAGATGTTGGGAGGGACGGCATCGCGTTTTGCGCCAATGCGTGCCAACACATCTGCTGCCTGGTTGTTCTCCCGTGCTATGTGGTGAAATTCGAGCCCCTCAAACCGAGCTGACATCTTTAAGACGGCGTTGCGATAAGCTGCCATTTTCGGATCCTTCGCATCAAAGTCTCCATTTATTTGGGATATCGCGAGGTTTGAATCCCCGGGGACCTCTAGGCGCTGAATGCCCATGGAGACTGCCATTCGGAGACCGTGTAGAAGGGACTCGTATTCGGTCGCGTTGTTGGAGTCCGTGTACATTATCTGAAGTATGTATTGGACTGTATCTCTGGTTGGGGACGTCAGAACGATGCCAGCCCCCAGGCCAGCCAACATTTTGGAGCCGTCAAAGTGCATGATCCAGTTGGAATATGCGCCGTACTCTTTAGGGAGCTCGGCTTCAGTCCATTCGGTGATGAAGTCGGCCAAAACCTGCGACTTAATAGCTCACCGTGGCTTGTAAGTTATGTCGAACGGGAGGAGCTCAATGGCCCATTTGGCAATCCAGCCTGTTGCGTCGTAGTTATTTATAATGTCATTAAGAGGTACTTCGGAGGCTACTGTTATTGAACACTCTTGGAAATAGTGTCGCAGCTTCCGGGATGCCATGAACACCGCGTATGCTATCTTTTGATAATGCGGGTACCGTGACTTGCATGGAGTTAGGACAGTGGACACATAGTAAACTGGTTTTTGGAGAGGGAACTTGTGTCCGTCCGTTTCTCGTTCGACAACGAGCACCGCACTTACAACTTGATGGGTTGCCGCGATGTATAATAGCATTGGTTCGCCCGTGTTGGGCGCGGCCAGGACCGGGTTTGTTGCCAATATGGCTTTGATTTCGTCGAGTCCGGCCGTGGCGGCATCCGTCCACTCGAAGTGTTCGGTGCGTCGTAGGAGGCGATAAAGGGGTAATGCCTTTTCTCCTAAGCGGGAGATAAAGCGGCTTAGAGCCGCCATGCATCCATTCAATTTTTGTATTTGTTTGAGGTCTTTTGGGATATCCAATTGTGACAGAGCTCGAATCTTGGCTGGGTTTGCTTCAATTCCTCTACCGGATACGATGAAGCCCAAGAGCTTTCTGGTTGGTACGCCGAAAATGCATTTTTCCGGGTTGAGCTTAGTGTCATATGCTTGGAGATTGTCGAATGTGAGCCTCAAGTCGTCTACTAGAGTTTCGACGTGTTTGGTTTTGACGACCACGTCATCCACGTACGCTTCAACTGTTTTGCCGATCTGGTTGGCCAGACATGTCTGAATCATGCGTTGATATGTTGCGCCGGCGTTTTTGAGCCCGAAGGGCATCGTGTTGAAGCAGAATGGGCCGTATGGGGTGATGAATGCCGTCGCGGCTTGGTCTGATTCTGCCATCTTGATTTGGTGGTAGCCAGAGTATGCATCGAGGAAACACAATGAATCGTGTCCTGCTGTGGCGTCGATGATTTGATCGATGCGGGGGAGGGGGAAGGGATCCTTTGGGCAAGCCTTGTTAAGGTCCTTGAAATCGACACATAGGCGCCAGGATTTGTCCTTCTTTGGTACCATTACCAGGTTTGCTAGCCAGTCCGGATGTTTTATATCTCGGATGAATCCGGCCTCCAATAGTTTGGCTAGTTCCTCTCCCATGGCCTGTCTCTTGGGTTCGGAGAAGCGCCAAAGAGTTTGTTTGACTGGTTTGAATCCTTTTAGGATATTTAAGCTATGCTCGGCCAGCCGACGTGGGATTCCTGGCATGTCTGAGGGGTGCCAGGTAAAGATGTCCCAATTTTCCCGTACGAATTCTCGTAGTGCGGCATCTACATCGGGGTTTAATTGTGCCTCGATGGAGGCCGTTTTTGTAGGGTCCATTGGATGGACTTGGAATTTGACTATTTCGTCCGCTGGTTTAAAAGAGGTGGACTTCGATCTCTTATCTAGTATCACATCGTCCCTGTCCACCTTGGAGCGCAACACAGTTAGTTCCGCGGCCGCTAGGGCTTCGGATAATGCCTCAAGGGCCAGTGCGGCTGTCTTGTTTTCGGCACGGAGCGCTGTGTCCGGATCACTAGCAAGAGTGATGATTCCATTGGGTCCAGGCATTTTGAGCTTCGTGTACCCGTAATGGGGTATAGCTTGAAAAATTGTGATTGCTTCTCGCCCTAACAGAGCGTGGTATCCGCTGCTGAACGGAGCCACTTGAAATGTGACCTCCTCGGATATGTAATTATCCGGCGTGCCGAACACCATATCCAGTGTGATTTTCCCTGAACAGCACGCTTCCTGGCTTGGTATTATTCCTCTAAAGGTTGTGTTGCTTCGCTCAATGCGGCTCCAGTCTATTTCCATTTTTTGCAGGGTTTCCTCGTAGGTGAGGTTCAGTCCGCTGCCGCCATCCATGAGTACCTTTGTAAGCCGGAAGCCGTCCACTATCGGACTGAGGACCAATGCGGCTGGTGCTCGGGCTGTCCGGAATTTAGGTTCGTCACTGGCATTAAAGGTAATAGTCGTGTCACTCCATGGGTTTATTGTTGCTACTTGGTAGACTTCGGTAAGGCTGTAGAGCATTCGTTTCCTCGCATTGTTTGATGCGAAAGTCTCGAAGACTGTTGACACCGTACTGGCGTTTCTGGGGTGGTGCTCTGCGGATTTTGGAGTTAGAAGCTCCTCGCCACTTCTGGCCACCTGCCGGAGTATCCAACATGCTCTAAGGCTGTGAGTTGGTGTGACTTCTCCTGAACTATGAATTTTATAGGGTCCATTGAGCCATCCCTCCAGTACGATCCCATACCCTGTAGAGGGTTTTGTTTTTTTGCTATTTGGCTCAGGTGCCTGGCGATAATGCGCCCTTTTGTTTCGGACTGGGATTGTATTCAGGGCCGGATTGTCCCAGAATTTAGTTTCGGTTTTCCGAACGCTTTCTGTCGCACAGTACTTTCGTACTATGGATGTCAAGTCGATGAAGCGTGTAATTTCGTGGCGACTTATGGCGTTGAGGATTCCGATGTCCGTGTAGTTGTTACAGAAGAATGAAATTGCGTCTTTCTCACGCCAGTCCTTTATCCTGTTCATAACTAGGAGGAATCTGGCCCAGTAGTGGTGTACTGTTTCCCCGGGCTCTTGCCGTATTTGGAATAGATCCCTTATATTTGGGTGGGCGGGTGTATTTAAATCCGGAACCTTGCCCGATATAAGACTCAGGGGCCAAGAAATTTTTGAATTCGGAAGCTTGTTTCTTGGACGTTATTCAATGAATCAGGCCTGCTGCCTGACTTTAGGTTCAGGGCTTGGGCAACATCCTTCCCTCCGCGGATGTCCGGCTTGGAGGGGTCGGGAATCCGGACACATCTGGTCCTTAGGATGGGCGAAGATTCGCCGCATTGTTCTTCCACCACTTCAACGTGGTGGGTGACCTGTGGAGAGTCGATCTCTCTCTGATCGGGTTTAAGCCCAATCTGGCCGTAATCTGTAGCAACTCCCAGGGCGTCGATGCGATCCAAGAGCTCATTTAGGGAAGAGAGGTCCATCGGATCTAATTGCTCGGCAAGTTCCGAGCTGATTTGGAGATTGCTTTCGATGGCCCGAGAGGTCATCGTCGGTGCGGCGGCCGAATAGGCGGTCATCAAAATACTGCCTAGCCGGAGAGTTTGGCCGACAGCCAAAGCTCCTTTAGCAACAGTGCCGTCTTTAAAGACGGGGTGCGGCATCCTTCCTGACGGTGACGACACAGAGGAACTCTCAATGAAAGCACCAATGTCGGTGTCAAAACCGGCGGATCTCGGGTAGGGGGTCCCGAACTGTGCGTCTAGGCGGATGGTAACAGGAGACAAGGGACATGATGTTTTTACCCAGGTTCGGGCCCTCTCGATGGAGGTAAAACCCTACTCCTGCTTGATTAATATTGATGATATGGGTAGTACAAGAGTTGATCTACCACGAGATCAGAGAGGCTAAACCCTAGAAGCTAGCCTATGGTATGATTGTTGTTCGTCCTACGGACTAAAACTCTCCGGTTTATATAGACACCGGAGAGGGCTAGGGTTACACAGAGTCGGTTACAATGGGAGGAGATCTTCATATCATATCACCAAGCTTGCCTTCCACGCCATGGAAAGTCTTATCCGGACACGGGACGAAGTCTTCAATCTTGTATCTTCATAGCCCGGAAGTTCGGCCAAAGGTCATAGTCCGGCCATCCGGACACCCCCTAATCCAGGACTCCCTTAGTGATGCATAGAAAATTTTGAATTCTTGCTATGTTCCCCAACATCAAATTCATGGTTTGCAATGCTATGCTTGGAATTTATGTGAAATATATGATGTTACTTGTTGTTATGAAAACCCTAAGAAACACCTTCCCTACCAATGCGAGTTTAGTGATAATGGAATCATATCTTCGTATGCTAAGGGTGTTTATAATTACTATGATGTTCAACAAATTGAAGAATTTGTTGCTTTTAAGGTTGCTTATGAAATTGCTTGTTTGATTGAAAAGTATGATGCTACTCTTTATAAATCTGAAAATTTTGCCATACTTCAATATTGTTATGATAATTATGCTTCTAATGACTATGTTAAACCATATATTGAGGACTCCTCCGGTGTCCAAGAAGAGACTAATATTTTACAGGAGTCTATGGAAGAAGAAATTGATGAAACTATGAGCTCATTGGATGAAAAAGATGATGAGTAGAGCGAAGAACAAAAGGAGGAAGAGCAGATTAGCGACCCGTGCCCACCTTCTAATGAGAGTAACTCTTCAACTCATACATTTTTAAGTTCCCTTTGTTCTTACCGAAGGATGATTGCTATGATGATTGTTATGATCCCGTTGATTCTTTTGAAATATCCCTTTTTGATGATGCTTGCTATGATTGTGGCCAAGATGCCAATATAAGTTATGCTTATGGAGATGAACTTGCTATAGTTCCTTATGTTAAACATGAAATTGTTGCTATTGCACCCACGCATGATAGTCCTATTATCTTTTTGAATTCTCCCGACTACACTATATTGGAGAAGTTTGTGCTTATTAAGGATTATGTAGATGGGTTGCATTTTACCATGGCACATGGTGATTTTGATAGATATAATATGCTTGTTCTTGCTGCTCCTACTTGCAATTATTATGAGAGAGGAACTATATCTCCACCTCTCTATGTTCCCAATATGATAAAATTGCAAGAAACTGCTTATACTATGCATTGGCCTTTACTTGGTGTGCATGAATTGTTCTTTTATGACATGCTGATGCATAGTAAGAGAGTTAGACTTCATGGTTGCATGATATATGTTACTTTGTGATCACTACTAAATTACAAATCATTGTTAATTAAAATTGGCTTTGATATACCTTGGGATCCGGGTGGATCCATTACTTGAGCACTTCATGCCTAGCTTAATGGCTTTAAAGAAAGCGCTGCCAGGGAGACAACCCGGAAGTTTTAGAGAGTCATTTATTTCTGTTGAGTGCTTTTATATATTTTAAAATACAAAAAAATAAAGAGGGGAACCCAATACTTTTCAAAAAGGAGAGTGAAAGTGAGAAAGACAAGCATTGTTGAAATGGGGGAGCTCCTTGAAATTTGTTCATGCTCACGGAAACTTTGTGAATCTTAATTACAAAAACTTTTCATCAAAAATAATAATCCCCTTGTACAATTCCATTGTATTATAAAAATAATGTGCCAAGGTTTGCCTTTAGGATGTTTAGATTGCTTGTTGGTTTGTGCGGTGTAGGACAGAAACTTTGGCTGTAGTGCGTGATTTTACATTTTTTACTAGAATTTCAAACGGTTCTGATTCTTTTTGCACTGTCTTTATATACAAATTGTTTATTTTTACTAATTTTGGGGTACCAGAAGGATGGTGAATGTTCAGATTGCTACAAACTATTCTATTTTTGACAGATTCTGTTTTTGATGCATAGTTTGCTTGTTTTGACGAAACTTTCAATTTCTATCAGTGGATTAAGCCATGGAAAATTTATATTACAGTGAACACAGTGCAAAAATAAAATATGAATTGGTTTGCAACAATACTTAGAGTAGTGATTTGCTTTATTATACTAACGGATCTTACTAAGTTTGCTGTTGAAGTTTTGTGTGGATGAAGTGTTCGATGATCGAGAAGGTCTCGATATGAGGAAAAGGAGGAGAGGCAAGAGCTTAAGCTTGGGTATGCCCAAGGCACCCCAAGTAAATATTCAAGGAGACTCAAGCGTCTAGCTTGGGGATGCCCCAGAATGCATCCCCTCTTTCTTTAACAAGTATCGGTTTGCTTTCGAATTCGTTTCATTCATGTGATATGTGCAAATCTTGGAGCGTCTTTTGCATTTAGTTTTCACTTTTCTTTTATGCACCATGATGGTATGAGATAGTCCATGGTTGATTTATAGAATGCTCATTGCACTTCACTTAAATCTTTTGAGTATGGCTTTATAAAATGCTTCATGTGCTTCACTTATATCATTTGAAGTTTGGATTGCCTGTTTCTCTTAAAATAGAAAACCGCCATTTGTAGAATGCTCTTTTGCTTCACTTATATTTGTTAGAGCATGGGCATATCTTTTGTATGAAGAATTAAACTCTCTTGCTTCACTTATATCTATTTAGAGAGACGACATGAATTGGTCATTCACATGGTTAGTCATAAATTCCTACATAAAACTTGTAGATCACTAAATATGATATGTTTGATTCCTTGCAATAGTTTTGTGATATAGAGATGATAATATGTGGGAGGTTCTAGTAAATGATTGTGTTTAGTAAGGATATTGGTGTTAAGGTTTGTGATTCCCGAAGCATGCACGTATGGTCTCCTAACTATGTAACCAAATTGGCGCGCATTGTATTTTGATTGTTTATCTTTGCGTGAAGGTCGGGGGCGCGAGATGGTTAAATCCTACCAACCTTCCCCCTAGGAGCATGCGTAGTAGTACTTTGCTTTGAGGGCTAATAAACTTTTGCAATAAGTATATGAGTTCTTTATGACTAATGTGAGTTATATGGGTTATACGCACTCTTACCCTTCCATCATTGCTAGCCTCTTCGGTACCGTGCATTGCCCTTTCTCACCTTGAGAGTTGGTGCAAACTTCACCAGTGCATCCAAACCCCGTGATACGATACGCTCTATCACACATAAGCCTCCTTATATCTTCCTCAAAACAGCCACCATACCTACCTATTATGACATTTCCATAGCCATTCCGAGATATATTGCCATGCATCCCCCATCGTCATCATATACATGACTTGAGCATTCATTGTCATATTGCTTCGCATGATCGTAAGATAGCTAGCATGATGTTTTCATGGCTTGTCCGTTTTTTGATGTCATTCCTATGCTAGATCATTGCACATCCCGGTACACCGCCAGAGGCATTCATATAGAGTCATATTTTTGTTCTAGTATCGAGTTGTAATATTGAGTTGTAAGTAAATAAAAGTATGATGATCATCATTATTAGAGCATTGCCCCAGTGAGGGAAGGATGATGGAGATTATGATTCCCCCACAACTCGGGATGAGTCTCCGGACTTTGTGAAAAATAAAAGAGGCCAAAGAAGCCCAAATAAAAAAAGAGGCCAAAGAAGCCCACCAAAAAAAAGAGAAAATAAATTAAAAAAATGAGAGAAAAAGAGAGAAGGGGCAATGTTACTATCCTTTTACCACACTTGTGCTTCAAAATAGCACCATGTTCTTCATATAGAGAGTCTCTTGAGTTATCACTTTCATACACTAGTGGGAATTTTTCATTATAGAACTTGGCTTGTATATTTCGATGATGGGCTTCCTCAAATGCCCGAGGTCTTCATGAGCAAGCAAGTTGGATGCACACCCACTTAGTTTCCAGTTTGAGCTTTCATACACTTATAGCTCTTAGTGCATCCGTTGCATGGCAATCCCTACTCCTCGCATTGACATCAATTGATGGGCATCTCCATAGCCCATTGATTAGCCGCGTCGATGTGAGACTTTCTCCCTTTTTGTCTTCTCCACACAAACTCCACCATCATACTCTATTCCACCTGTAGTGCTATATCCATGGCTTGCGCTCATGTATTGCGTGAAGGTTGAAAAAGCTGAAGCGCGTTAAAAAGTATGAACCAATTGCTTGGCTGACACCGGGATAGGCATGAGGGGTACCTTGTGTTAAGACAAGGGAGCATACAAGACTATATGATTTTGTAGGGATAACATTATATAAGCATTGATATTTTGAAAGGCATGATTCTTTGTTGGGATGCCCAAACTATTATTGTTTTTATGTCAAATGATAGACTATTGCTTTGAATCACCCGTGTCTTAATATTCATGCCATGATTAGATATATGATCAAGATTATGCTAGGTAGCATTCCACATCAAAAATTATCTTTTTTATCATTTACCTACTCGAAGACGAGCAGGAATTAAGCTTGGGGATGCTGATACGTCTCCGTCGTATCTATAATTTTTGATTGTTCCATGCCAATATTCTACAACTTTCATATACTTTTGGCAACTTTTTATACTGTTTTTTGGGACTAACATATTGCTCCAGTGCCCAGTGCCAGTTCCTGTTTGTTGCATGTTTTATGTTTCGCAGAAACCCCATATCAAACGGAGCCCAAACAGGATAAAAACAGACGGAGAATATTTTTGGAATATTTATAATTTTTGGGAAGAAAAATCAACGTGAGACGGTGCCCGAGGGGTCCACGAGACAGGGGGCGCGCCCCTGACCCTCGTGGGCACCCTGTAAGGCGGTTGCTGCTCTACTTTTGCCGCAAGAAAGCTAATTTTTGAAAAAATGTGGTGAATTTCAATCCAACCGGAGTTATGGATCTCCGGGAATATAAGAAATAGCGAAAGGGCAGAATCAGGGAACGCAGAAATAGAGAGAGATAGAAAGACAGATCCAATCTTGGAGGGGCTCTTGCCCCTCCCACGCCATGGAGACCATGGACCAGAGGGGCGACCCTTCTCCCATCTAGGGAGAAGGTCAAGGAAGAAGAAGAAGAAGGGGGGTTCTCTCCCCCTCGCTTCCGGTGGCGCCGGAACGCCGCCGGGGGCCATCGTCATCACCGGGATCTACACCAACACTGCCGTCATCTTCACCAACATCTCCATCACCTTACCCCATCTATATTCAACGGTCCACTCTCCCGCAACCCGCTTGAAAGAACATGCAGTGCCCCCATGTTTGGTTTTGGTAATTGATGACAATCTCTATGGACTAATGGTTGTCTTGAGTTATATTTGAAGGATCTGTCCATAGGCTTTTCTTGAAGTCCATGTGTTGGTTTCAAGGAGTTTATGAGTTGACCAAGGTGCTATTAAGGAATTATCCAAAGATAGGTCATGTGAGTGTTGAGCTTATTGCAAGCATGTCTTGAAGAAGAAGATTGTGTGATCATTCATGTTTACCTTCAAGACATCATCCAAATGAAGAGAGTTGGAAAGATTCAAGGTTGATCAAGACTAAGTCAAAGAGTGAATCAAGTTGATCAACACACAAAGCATAGAATATGTACCGAGAGGGATCAAGCGATCCCATGGTATGGTAAGCACTGTCAATTACACTTTGTATACTAACCCATGATCTTCGTGAGAGTTCTTTGTGGGGTTAGGTTGTGGTGTGCAAGTTCAAGTGAAGCATCATGAAGAGATCAAATGCTTCAAGCTTGCCGTCCATTGTGGTGACAATGGACTTGTGAAGATGTGCGGAAGAGAGGCTCACCCACAGTGGAGTATGGGGGAGCAATCAACTAGTCTTCATCGAGCCAACGCAATCAAGAAAGGTGGTCCAACTTAAGGGAGTCAAGATCGTCATCATCTAGCTCAAGTGGACCATGTGCAAGGCAAAGGTTTGCCCTTGGTAGGTTTTCTATTTTACCTGTCTCATGGTAGTTGTGGGAGACCGGGTTATAGGATCGTTTGCCGTACTATCAAGGGGGGCTCTCGATGAGTTGCTTGATCGTATCATTCGTAGAGAGCTCAAACCATTGCATCCTTGCATCATCTTTTTGGTTCCTGTTTGGTTCTTCTCCTTGTGAGATTTGGAGCTTATGGTCATTTTTATGACAAGCTCGGGTTCATCGAAAACGGAGTTCACATGCTTCTTCTATGATGTTTTTGATGTTGGAGGGTATGTCATTTCTTCTCTGTTGGAGGTTTCACTCCTTTGTTTGCTAAGCATACCTCCCCTGCTTTCGCTGTTTTGATGCTACTCGTTGTCTTGTTTCAAACAAGCTTGAGTTTGCTCAATTCGGAGCTCATTTGCAGAAGTTATGGCAGTTCTGGTTTTCTTTGGAGTATTCTTTGTTTTCGCGGTAGTGGCATTAGGATGGCGCCAGCGGTAGTATCGCTGGGCCGGAGCGGCAGTACCGCTTATCGCCACAAGTGGTAGTACCGCTGTCCCACAGCGGTAGTACCACCCATGGCCATAAGCAGTAGTACGGCTCCGGTTCCGCGCTGGTACCGCCTCGACTCGAGACGTGGTTTTCTCGTGTCGGGTTCAGCGGCAGTAGTAGCGGCAGTAGGAGTGGTAGTACCGCTCGTGAGCAGTACTACCGCCCCAAGGTTCTTGTTTTGTTGCTCCGTTTCCCTGCTTCTTCCGCCCGAGCGGTAGTACCGCTCGTGGAGCGGTAGTACCGCTCGTGTGCGGGCTGAGCACATAACGGTTGGATTTTCCCCCTCCTATAAAAGGGGGTCTTCTTCCCCATTGAACCTTATCCTTTGAGCTCGTGTTCTTCCCCCATTGTTGACCTTCTCCGAGCTTGCTAACTCTCAATCCCTCCATGGATTCTTGCTAGTTTTTGAGGGAAAAGAGAGAGGAGATCTAGATCCATGTTTCCACCAATCACTTTCTCCTCTAAGTGAGGGGAACCCCTTGGATCTAGATCTTGGAGTTCTTCGTGTTCTTCTTTCGTTCTTCCTCTCATTTTCCTCCCTAGCATTAGTTGCTTTGGTGGGATTTGGGAGAGAAGGACTTGGGCACTCCGTGTGCCCTTGACATTGCATTTGGTGCATCGGTTAGAGTTCTCCACGCGATACGTGGAAGTTACTAGTTGAGAAGCTTATTACTCTTGGGTGCTTGGTGCCCTTGAGCTTGTTCCTCTTGGGTGCTTGGGCGCCCTAGATGGTTGGTGTTGTTCGGAGCTCAATCATTGTGGTGTAAAGCTCCGGGCAAGCGTCGGGGTCTCCAATTAGGTTGTGGAGATTGCCCCGAGCAATTTGACGGGTACCGGTGACCTCCCCCAAGGGTTGCCAAAGTGTACGGGTTCGGTGACCGCCCCCAAGGGTCGCCATTTGTACGGGTTCGGTGACCGCCCTCAAGGGTCCCTTAGTGGAATCACGGCATCTTGCATTGTGCGAGGGCGTGAGGAGATTACGGTGGCCCTAGTGGCTTCTTGGGGAGCATTGTGCCTCCACACCGCTCCAAACGAAGATTAGCATCCGCAAGGGTGTGAACTTCGGGATACATCGTCGTCTCCGCGTGCCTCGGTTATCTCTTACCCGAGCCCTTTACTTATGCACTTTACTTTGTGACAGCCATATTGTTTCTTGTCATATATCTTGCTATCACCTAAGTAGTTTTTCTTGCTTAGCATAAGTTGTTGGTGCACATAAGTGAGCCTAGTTGTTGTAGGTTTTGTGCTTGACAAATTAACCGCTAGGTTTATTCCGCATTTGTTCAAGCCTCAACCGTAATTATTTTAAAGCGCCTATTCACCCCCCTCTAGGCGACATCAGCGATCTTTCACCGCTGTACCCTCTACTTGAACATGGTGCTTTATGCTTCATATTATTATCCAATCCTGTGTTGCCATCCTATGATGTCTGAGTAGATTTTTGTTGTCCTACTGGTAATTGGTGAATTGCTATGATTGGTTTAATTTGCTTGTGGTTATGTTGCTGTCCTATGGTGCTCTCCGTGTCGCGCAAGCATGAGGGATTCCCGTTGTAGGGTGTTGCAAAACATTCATGATTCGCTTCTAGTCGGTTGCTTGAGTGACAGAAGTATAAACCTGAGTAAGGGGGTTGTGGTGTATGGGATAAAGGGGACTTGATGCTTTAATGCTATGGTTGGGTTTTACCTTAATGATCTTTAGTAGTTGCGGATGCTTGCTAGAGTTCCAATCATAAGTGCGTATGATCCAAGAATAGAAATTATGCTAGCTTATGCCTCTCCCACATAAAACTTGCTATCAGTCTAGTAAAGTAGTCAATTGCTTAGGGACAATTTCACAACTCCTACCACCACTTTTCCACACTCGCTATATTTGGTTTATTGCTTCTTTATCTAAACAGCCCCTAGTTCATATTTACGTGCTCTTTATATTCTTGCAAACCTATACAAAGTACTTCTAGTTTCATACTTGTTCTAGGTAAAGCGAACATTAAGCGTGCGTAGAGTTGTATCGGTGGTCGATAGAACTTGAGGGAATATTTGTTCTGCCTTTAGCTCCTCGTTGGGTTCGACACTCTTACTTATCTAAAGAGGCTACAATTGATCCCCTATACTTGTGGGTTATCATGCTCAAGTAATGAATCCACCCGGATCCCAAGGTATATCAGCGCCAATTTTAATTAACAATGATTTGGCATTTAGTAGTGAGCACAAAGTGATGTGTATCATGTAACAACGAAGTCTAACTCCCTTCCTACGCATAGGCATGTCATACAAGAACAATTCATACACATCAAGTAAAGGCCAGTGCATAGTATAAGCAGTTTCTTGCAACTTTATCGTGTTGGAAACATAGAGAGGTGGAGATGTAGTTCCTCTCTCATAATAACTGCAAGTAGGAGCAGCAATCACATGCATATTATATTCATTAAAATCATCACGTGCAACGGCAAAAGGCAACCCATCATTATAATCCTTCATAAGAGCAAACTTCTCTGATATAGTGTAGTTGGGAGAATTCAAAAAGATAATAGGACTATCATGTGTGGGTGCAATAGCAACAATTTCATGTTTAACATAAGGAACAATAGCAAGTTCATCTCCATAAGCATAATTCATATTGGCATCTTGGCCACAAGCATAGCAAGCATCATCAAAAAGGGATATTTCAAACAAATCAACGGGATCATAGCAATTATCATAGCATTCATCCTTCGGTAAGAACGAAGGGATGTTAAACAGAAGGTGGGCACGGGTAGCTAATCCGCTCTTCCTCCTTTTGTTCTTCGCTCTCCTCATCATATTTTTCATCAAATGAGCTCACAGTTTCAGCAATTCCTTCTTCCATAGACTTCTGAAAAATATTAGTCTCTTCTTGGACAACGGAGACTTTCTCAATAAACGCATCAATATCATAATTGTATTTATAATTATCATAGAAATATTTAAGTATAGTAAAATTTTCAGGTCTATAAACGGAAGCATCAAAATCTTCAAACTTTTCAAACAAAGATTCAATTTCATAAGCACCCTTAAAAGCAACAAATTCTTCTATTCGTTCCACATCATAGTAATCATATATACCATTAGCATAAGAAGCCAAGGTTTAATTATCATTAAAATCACATGAAAAGGGAAGATGTGGAGTGTTCATTCTAGAGCAAAAAGTATAATCATATCTCAAGCATAATTGCCTAGCATACCAATTCAACATATAAATTTGATCCCATAACAATTTCCCTTTATGAGTCAAGCGATAATCCCTAAAGTATTCACGTTGATCCAACTGTACTCCCATTATCAAGTTGTATGGGGTTTTCTCAGGATTATCAAAGTAGTGCATAATATCTTTCACATAACGATCATCGAGGGTTTTAGGAGGTTCCCCATCTCCATGAGTAGCAAGTCCAACTATTTTTTTTGGTGTTTCGTGTTCCATATCCATAACTAAAGATAGAAAACAACTTAGAACAGTAAATAAAAACTACTTAGTGATAAAGCAAACAAGCACACACAAGAATATTCACCCCACGCTATTGCTCCCTGGCAACGGCGCCAGAAAAAGGTCTTGAAAACCCACAACTATACGGGGTCGTTTGTAGCCTTTTTCGATAAATAAGAGTGTCTAACCCAACGAGGAGCTAAAGGCAGAACAAATATTCCCTCAAGTTCTATCGATCACCTATACAACTCTACACACACTTGACGTTTGCTTTACCGGAAACAAGTATGAAACTATTTTGTAGGTGTGATGCTAGAACTACTTTGCAAGAATAAAACTAGAAGTAATTTTCAAGATAATAAAAGTTAGGTGTTTAGTAAAAGGGTTTGTGTCAACAAGAAAGTTATTTGTCCCTAGGCAATCGATAACAAGTACCGGTAATCATTCTTGTAATTTTATATGAGGGAGAGGCATGATCTAACATACTTTCTCTACCGGTAATCATCAAGGTCGTGAAACCCAACCATAGAATTAAGTATCAAGTCCTATTTACTCCCATACGCCATGACCCACTTATCTGCGTTTAGGCTGCTGTCACCCCCACAACACTAACAATAAGCAAACCATGAACATATTGCAACACCCTATAGCGGACCCCCTCACGTTTGCGCGAGAACGGGGCGCACCGTAGGACAACACCATAAATAAAATATACAATCATACCAACCAAGATCACAATTAACCCATAGGACAAAATGGATCTACTCAAACATCATAGGATAACCATAGATCATTGGGAATTAATATATGGAGTTGAGCACCATGTTTAAGTAGAGATTACAATGGGGAGAAGGGGTGTTACACCACTGCATAGATGGGGAGAGAGTTGGTGATGACGGTAGCAAGATTGTTGATGTAGATTTCCATCACGATCCTTGCCCTGGCGGCACTCCAGCACCACCGGGAGAGAGGGGGAGAGAGTCCCCTCCTTCTTCTTCTTCCTTGGCCTCCCCCTAGATGGGAGGAGAGTCCCCCCTCTGGTCCATGGCCTCCATGGCGGTGGAGGGGCAGGAGCCCCTCCGAGATTGGATCTTCCTCTCTGTTCTCTTCTGTTTCGCGCTTCCTAGATTTGGCCGAAAACCGTTTCTTATATTCCCAGAGATCCATAACTTCGATTGCGCTGATCTTTTTACACGTTTTTTCCTGATATAAGCTTCCTTGCACCCAAAGTACATATCCAACCAACGTACGAGGTGAGCACAACCCACCAGCACGCGCCAGGGGCCTGGGGCGCGCCCTGGTGTATTGTGGTCCATGTGGGCCTCCGTTTACGTTGATTCCAACTCCCAAAAATCACAAATATTCCAAAATAATTCTTCATGGAGTTGCATCACGTTTGGACTTTGTTTGAAATGGATTTTCTGCGATACAAAAACAGGCAACAAACAGGAACTGGCACTGGGCACTGGATAAGTAATTTAGTCCAAATAAATCATATAAAAAGTTGCCAAAAGTATATAAAAGTTGTATAACATTGGCATGAAACAATAAAAAATTATAGATACGACGGAGACGTATCATGGCCTTCCCCCTACCATAATGGCCGGAAGGAAAAAGGGAAGAGGGAAGAAGAGAAGGAAGGGGGGGGGGCTGATACGCCCATTTTGCATCATGTTTTCTACTGTTATTTATGATGTTTTATTATATAATAATGCTTTTTGGAGTAATTGTAATGCCTTTTCTCTCATAATATGCAAGGTATACACTGAGGGGGAGAATTCTGGCAGCTGGAAATCTGGACTTGAAAAAGCTACGCCAAGCTACCGATTCTGCACAACTCCAAATGAGCTGAAACTTCCAGAGGATTTTTTATGGATTATTTTGTAAATATTGGAGAAAATAATTACCAGAGGGGGGCCACCAGGTGGGCACAACCTACCTGGGCAAGCCAGGAGGCCCAGGCGTGCCCTGGTGGGTGCTGCCCTCCTCGGCACACCTTCGGTGCCCATCTTCTGGTATATAAGTCATTTTGACCTAGAAAAAATCAGAGGAGGACTTTCGGGACAAAGCGCCGCCCTCTCGAGGCAGAACTTGGGCGGGAGCACTTTTGCCCTCCGGCGGAGCGATTCCGCCGGGGGAACTGCCCTCCCGGATGGGGAAATCATCATCATCATCAGCAACAACTCTCCCACCTTGGGGAGGGCTATGTTCATCAACATCTTCAACAGCACCAACTCCTCTCAAACCCTAGTTCATCTCTTGTGTTCAATCTTTGTACTGGAACTATAGATTGGTGCTTGTGGGTGACTAGTAGTGTTGATTACATCTTGTAGTTGATTACTATATGGTTTATTTGGTGGAAGATTATATGTTCAGGTCCATTATGATATTTAATACCCCTCTGGTATTGAGCATGATTACCATTTGTGATTAGTTACTTTCGTTCTTGAGGTCACGGGAGAAATCATGTTGCAAGTAATCATGTGAACTTGATATGTGTTCGATATTTTGATGATATGTATGTTGTCATTCTCTTAGTGGTGCCATGTGAACATCAACTACATGACACTTCACCATATTTGGGCCTAAGGGAATGCATTGTGGAGTATTTATTAGATGGTGGGTTGCGAGTGACAAAAGCTTAAACCCCAGTTTATGCGCTATTTCGTAAGGGACCGATTGGATCCAAAAGTTTAATGCTATGGTTAGAATTTACTCTTAATACTTTTCTCGTAGTTGCGGATGCTTGCGAGAGGGTTAATCATAAGAAGGAGGTTTGTTCAAGTAAGAACAACACCTAAGCACTGGTCCACCTACATATCAAATTATCAAAGTAGCGAACACGAATTAAGCCAACATGATGAAAGTGACTAGATGAAATTCCTGTGTACCCTCAAGAACACTTTGCTTATCACAAGAGACTGTTTTTGCCTGTCCTTTGCCTCAAAAGGATTCGGCTACCTTTCTGCACTTTTATTACTACTATCATTACTTTCTCATTACAAATTATCTTGCTATCAAACTACTCCGCTACTTTCAAATTTTAGCACTTGCAGACATTACCTTGCTGAAAACAATTGTCATTTCCTTCTGCTCCTCATTGGGTTCAACACTCTTACTTATTGAGAAGTCTACAATTGACCCCATATACTTGTGGGTCATCAAGACTATTTTCTGGCGCCATTGCCAGGGAGTGAAGCGCTCTTGGTAAGTGGAAATTGGTAAGGAAACATTATTACTACGTGCTAAAATTTATTGTCACTTGCAACTATGGAAAACAAACCTTTGAGGGATTTGTTCGGGGTATCTTCACCTCAAAAATGGAACCATAATTAGTTTCCCCTCAACCTACTGCACCTACTGAAAATATTGAATATGAAATTCCTTCGAGTATGTTAGAACAACTGCTAACTAATACTTATGCAGGAGATAGAACCGAACATCCTGATATGCATTTGATATATATGGATGAAATTTGTGGGTTGTTTAAGCTTGCAGGTTTACCGGAAGATGAAGCTAAGAAGAAGGTTTTCCCTTTATCTTTGAAGGGAAAATCATTGACATGGTATAGGCTATGCGATGATATTGGATCTTGGAATTGGAATCAGTTGAAATTGGAATTTCATCAAAAAAATTATCCTATGCATCTACTTCATCGTGATCGGAATTATATATATAATTTTTGGCCTCGTGAAGGAGAAAGTGATAACCCAAAAGTATAGGGGATAAATTGTAGCCTCTTTTGATAAGTAAGAGTGTCGAACCCAACAAGGAGCTAAAGGTAGAACAAATATTCCCTCAAGTTCTATCGACCACCGATACAACTCTACTCATGCTTGATGTTTGCTTTACCTAAAGCAAGTATGAAACTATTTTGCGAGAATAAAACTGCGAGTACTTTGCGAGAATAAAACTAAGGATAAATTGCAAGGTAATAAAAGTAGATAGCTTTTGTCAACAAGAAAGTCATTTGTCCCTAGGCAATCGATAACAAGTACCGATAATTATTCTTATAATTTTATATGAGGGAGAGGCATGAGCTAACATACTTCCTCTACTTGGATCATATGCACTTATGATTGGAACTCTAGCAAGCATCCGCAACTACTAAAGATCATTAAGGTCGTGAAACCCAACCATAGCATCAAGTATAAAGTCCTCTTTACTCCCATACGTCATACCCCACCTACTCGGGTTTAAGTTTCTGTCACTCTCGCAGCCCACCGTAAGCGAACCATGAACATATTGCAGACCCTACAGCGGGGGCCCCTCATGTTTGCGCGAGACGGAGGGCACCGTAGGACATCACCATAAATAAAATATACAATCCTACCAACCAAGATCACGATTAACCCATAGGACAAAACGGATCTACTCAAACGTCATAGAATAACCATAGATCATTGGGAAATAATATATGGAGTTGAGCACCATGTTTAAGTAGAGATTACAGCGGGGGCAAGAGGTGTTACACCTCTGCATAGAGGGGGAGAAAGTTGGTGTTGACGGTAGCAAGGTTGTTGATGTAGATCGCCGTCACGATCCTTGCCCTGGTGGCGTTCCAGCGCCACCGGGAGAGAGGGGGAGAGAGCCCCCTCCTCCTTCTTCTTCCTTGGCCGCCCCCTAGATGGGAGGAGGGTTCCCCCTCTGATCCATGGCCTCCATGGATGTAGAGGGGCAAGAGCCCCTCTGAGATTAGATTTGTCTCTCTATCCTCTTGTGTTTCGCGCTCTCTGATCTGGCCGAAAACCATTTATTATATTCCCGGAGATCCGTAACTCTGATTGCACTGATCTTTTTACACAATTTTTTTCCTGATATAAGCTTCCTTGCACCCGAAGTAGAGATCCAACCGACATACGAGGTGAGCACAACCCACCACCACGCGCCAGGGGCCTGGGGCGCGCCTTGGTGTATCGTGGTCCGTGTGGGCCTCCGTTTGCGGTGATTCCAACTCCCAAATATCACGAATATTCCAAAATAATTCTCCGTGGAGTTGCATCATGTTTGGACTTTATTTGATATGGATTTTCTGCGATACAAAAACAGGCAACAAACAAGAACTCACACTGGACACTGGATAAGTAAGCTGGTCCAAATAAATCATATAAAAAGTTGCCAAAAGTATGTAAAAATTGAATAATATTGGCATAAAACAATCAAAAATTATAGATACGACAGAGACGTATCAGCATCCCTAAGCTTAATTCCTCCTCGTCCTCGAGTAGGTAAATGATAAAAAAGGTAATTTTTGATGTGGAATGCTTCCTAGCATAAACTTGATCATATGTCTAGTCATGGCATGAATATTAAGACATACGTTATTCGAAGCAATAGTCTATAATTTGACATAAAGACATCAATACTCAAGCATCCCAACAAACAATCATGTCTTTCAGAATATCAACGCTAAAGAAATCTATCCCTACAAAATCATATAGTCTTGTCATGCTCTGTCTTTTTAACACAAAGTATAAATCATGTACAACCCCCGATGACAAGCCGAGCAATTGGCTCATACTTTTCAACGCGCTTCAGATTTTTCAACCCTCATGCAATACATGAGCGCAAGCCATGGATATAGCACTATGGGTGGAATAGAGTATGATGATAGGGGTAAATATAAAGAAGACAAAAAAAGTAAGAAAGTCTCACATCGACGCGGCTAACCAACGGGTTATGGAGATGCCCATCAATTGATATCAATGCGAGGAGTAGGGATTGCCATGCAACGAATGCACTAAGAGCTATAAGTGTATGAAAGCTCCAATGAAAACTAAGTGGGTGTGCATCCAATCCTATAATGACAAATTCCCACTAGTATATGAAAGTGACAACATATGAGACTTTCCATATGAAAAACATGCTGCTACTTTGAAGCACAAGTGTGGTAAATGATACTAACAATGCCCCTTTCTCTTTTATTTATTTATTTCTTTTTATTTTTCTCTTTTTTTATTTTTTTTCCTTTTCTTTTTCTTTTTATTTTTTTATTTTTCTCTCATTGTCTGGAGTCTCATCCCGACATGTGGGGGAATCATAGTCTCCATCATCCTTTCCTCACTGGGGCACTGCTCTAAAAATGATGATCATCACACTTCTATTTACTTATAACTCAAAAGGAATAAAAATTACAACTCGATACCTATAACAAATATGACTCTATATGAATGCCTCTGACAGATGATCTAGCATAACATGTATGAAAAATGATGCGCAGTGGCTGAGCCACAACTACTATGTCAGTTATAGGATCATGCAAAGCAATATGACAATGAATGCTCAAGTCATCAAATGGAAGCGATGGAAGTTGCATGGCAATATATCTCGGAATGGCCATGGAAAATCAATAATAGGTAGGTATGGTGGCTGTTTTGAGGAAGATATAATAAGGCATACGTGTGATAGAGCGTACATATCATGGGGTTTGGATGCACGTGCGAACTTTGCATCGACTCTCGAGGTGAGAAAGGGCAATGCACAGTACCGTAGAGGCTAGCAAATTGCACAAAGGTAAGAGTGCGTATAATCCGTGGACTCACATTAGTCATAAAGAACTCATATACTTATTGCAAAAGTTTATTAGCCCTCGAAGCAGAGTACTACTACACATGCCCCTAGGGGGATAGATTGGTAGGAAAAGACCATCGCTCGTCCCCGACCGCCGCTCATAAGGAAGACAGTCAAGGATTGATGTCTACTACGCAACCTTCTTGTTGTAGACGTTGTTGGGCCTCCAAGTGCAGAGGTTTGGAGGACAGAGGCAAATTTCCCTCAAGTGGATGACCTAAGGTTTATCAATCCGTGGGAGGCATAGGATGAAGATGGTCTCTCTCAAACAACCCTGCAACCAAATAACAAAGAGTCTCTTGTGTCCCTAAAACACCCAATACAATGGTAAATTGTATAGGTGCACTAGTTGGGCGAAGAGATGGTGATACAAGTGCGATATGGATGGTAGATATAGGTTTTTGTAATATGAAATTATAAAACCAGCAAGGTAACTAATGATAAAAGTGAGCGTAAATGGTGTTGCAATGTTTCAAAAGAAGGCCTAGGGTTCATACTTTCACTAGTGAAAGTTCTCTCAACAAGGATAACATAATTAGATCATATAACAATCCCTCAACATGCAACAAAGAGTCACTCCAAAGTCACTAATAGCGGAGAACAAACAAAGAGATTATTGTAGGGTACGAAACCACCTCAAAGTTATTCTTTCTGATCAATCCATCGGGCTATTCCTATAAGTGTCACTAACATCCCTAGAGTTCGTAGTAAAATAGCACCTTAAGACACAAATCAACCAAAACCCTAATGTCACCTAGATACTCCAATGTCACCTCAAGTATCTGTGGGTATGATTATACGATATGCATCACACAATCTCAGATTCATCTATTCGAACCTACACAAAGAACTTCAAAGAGTTCCCCAAAGTTTCTACCGGATAGTCAAGACGAAAATGTGTGCCAACCCCTATGCATAATTTCACAAGGTCACTGAACCCGCAAGTTGATCACTAAAACATACATCAAGTAGATCACGTGAATATCCCATTGTCACCATAGATAAGCACATGCAAGAAATACATCAAGTGTTCTCAAATCCTCAAAGACTCAATCCGATAAGATAACTTCAAAGGGAAAAATCAATCCATTACAAGAGAGTAGAGGGGGAGAAACATCATAAGATCCAACTATAATAGCAAAGCTCGCGATACATCAAGATCGTGCCGTATCAACAACACGAGAGAGAGAGAGAGAGAGAGAGAGAGAGAGAGACAACACATAGCTACTGGTACATACCCTCAGCCCTGTCGGTGTTCTAGGAACGGGGGTCCCTAGACTTGCCTGCCAGCGGCCTGCAGCGTGGCTCAGCTGGTGGCCCAGTATGGCCCATCTTCATCAGCAAACACTCAAGACCCTCACGAGGGGCCAAGACTCATGGGGCAGATGATGCAAGGCCTCCTCAGGGGCGGCCTCACCAGGCAGGCTCGCGAGAAGGCGGAGAGATCAAGGCAAGGGGTACCTAGCGAGGTGCTCATGATGCAAGCCATGACGACCAAGACCAGGTGGGCACCAACCTGTCCAGAGTCCTCGTTTCCTCTTTGGTGCAAAGGGGGCAAGCGCAGGCATGGAGTACCGAGGCATCAGGCAAAGGTTTCCATATCAGTGCAACGAGACCAAGACCAGCAGGACGGCAGGATGGAGGTCACCATGGAGCCCAAGACGGCGTGATCACCAGTGCCTCTAGCAGTCGAAGACCACCTTTAGTCAGGATAGCTTGTACTAGCTGTCCCCTTTCAAAATGGCCATTGTTGGCTCCCTTCCTGCTCAATATTTGGGAAGAGGACCAGGGCCTCTATAAATAGGGCTAGCCACCATAGGAGGGACGGATCGATTCCTCCTGAAGCACACCACCAAACGCAAGAACACCTCTCCACGCGAGGCTGTTCCTCCTCTATACTATTCATCATCAGCTGAAGAGGCAATCCACCACCACCACACTGGAGTAGGGTATTACACCACAACGGTGGCCCGAATCAGTATAAATCTTGTGTCTCTTGTGTTGTTCATCGTGCTAGCTTAGACCCGCGGCGAGGCTATGGGCGTGGATCGGTAGGAGGAGATCTTCTTACGCACCCTAGAGTTCGAACCTTAAGGGTTTATCCGAAACCCGATATCCGACATTTGGCGCGCTAGGTAGGTGTGCACCGGAGCTCTTCCTTCTGTCGACTCGCTCTCCACCAACACCGCGCTTCGCCCTCATGGCGGACAATGCACCTCTGGCTTCGGCGACTGATGCCAGCGCTGGGGCCAGGGGGCTCCGAGCCTTGGCCCCCGTCTTGCGGCAGGTGCAGTGGCTGCACAAGTTCAGGCCAGAGATGCCGCTGCGCTATGATGGTGCAGCGGACCCGCTGGCTTTCCTGCTGGCATACGAGGAGGCTATCCTCAAGGCCGGAAGTGATGACAAGGTCATGGCCAACTAGTTTCCCAAGGCCCTCGCCAGCGTCCCACATGTTTGGCTGCTCAACCTGCCAACATCTTCTATGGCCTCCTGGGAGGAGCTGCATAACCTCTTCCTCGCCCACTACGCTGCGCCGGGGCCCCCGGTCATCGCAACTCTCCTAGACGGCTCGCAAGCGCCACCCTCAGACCGCCATGCCAAGCCGTTCCTCCTGCCAGATCGGTGCCGCCCTCGCGTGACAAAGAGCTCCTACGGGTTGGGCGGCACCCAAGGCCGACCTAACCTTCAACTCGGATGATCACCCCGTCAACACCGCCTGCTCGGGTGCGCTGTTTTGCACGCCCACCATCTGCCAGGTGGCCATCACCAAGACCCTCATCGACGGTGGCACTGGCCTCAACATGCTCTCGGTGGAGGCCTTCAGCCTCCTCCATGTACCACTGGAACAACTCCGACCCAGCAAGCCCTTCTCGGGCTTCGGAGGCGGTTCCTCCAGCTCCCTGGGGCAGATCCGTCTTCCTGTGACCTTTGGCACCCACGACAACTACCGCATGGAGCTGATCGACATTGATATCGCCCGATCGGCCTCCCGTACAATGCCATTCTCGGATGCCCAGCTCTGGCTCGGTTCATGGCAGCGACCCATCCGGCCTACAACCTCATGAAGATGCCCTAGAGCAGCAGCGTCCTCACCATAGCTGGAGATACCAAGGATGCTCTGCTGGCGCTCAAGCTCGCCCTCAAGACTGCCGCAACAGCACAACCTGCCTGCACAGACACCTCCAAGGCCAAGGGGGCTGCACCAACCAAGAAGAAGCAGTTGTTCACCCAGGACAAGGCGGAGACCAAGCAGGTGCCAGTCGATGAGGACGGATCCTCATGCGCCACCTTCACCATAGGTACCAACCTCGACCTCGACCAAGAGGAGGCGCTGGTGAAGTTCTTGCGCGCGAACAAGGATGTGTTCGCGTGGGAACCCAAGCAGCTAGCGGGGGTCCCAAGAGAGGTGATTGAGCATCACCTGAATATGTGCCCCAATGTACGCCCCGTGAAGCAGAAAGCAAGGCGGAAGTCCACCAAGAAGCAGGCTTTCATCGTCCAAGAAACCCGCAAGCTAGAGGCAGCAGGTGTTATTCGCGAGGTTTGCTACCCTGAATGGCTGGCAAACCCTGTTGTTGTGCCAAAAAAAGGGGGGAAAGAAGCACATGTGCGTCGACTTCACCAACCTCAATAAAGCATGCCCTAAAGATCCGTTCCTGCTCCCCCGCATCAACCAAATTGTCGACTCCACCACCGAGTGCGACCTACTGTGTTTCTTGGATGCGTTTTCGGGTTATCACCAAATCAAGATGGCAATGGAAGACGTGGAAAGGACAACCTTCCTGACCCCATGTGGGGTGTACTACTACACCTGCATGCCATTCGGGTTGCGCAACGCGGGCGCAATATTCCAGCGGCTGATGCACATCGCCTTGGGACGGCAGCTCGGGAAGAACGCCGAGGCTTACATCGATGATATTGTGGTGAAGTCTCGGGAGGCGAAGACCTTGATCTCGGATCTGGAGGAGACCTTCGCGAGCCTTCGCAAGGTGGACCTGCGGCTCAACCCGGAGAAGTGCATGTTTGGCGTTCCTTCCGGCAAGCTTCTGGGTTTCCTCGTGTCCCACAGAGGGAATGAGGCCAACCTAGAGAAGGTCAAGGCAATTGAAGACATGAGTCCACCACAAACCCTTAGAGAAATGCAGAAGCTGATAGGTAGCGTGACGGCGTTAGGGCGCTTCATCTCCAAGCTGGGGGAGCGTGCCCTGCCGTTCTTCTAGCTGATGAAGAAGAAAGGCCCCTTTGAGTGCACACAGGAGGCCGACCAAGCATTTCAAGACCTCAAGAGATACCTAACCAGCCCCCCGATGATGGTGGCACTGTGCCCTCTCGAGCCCCTGGTGCTCTACCTCGCTGCCACTCCCTACTCTGCCAGCGCAGCTCTAGTGGCGGTTCGGGAGGAGCGCCAGGTCAACACTGCGTCGCGACCGGCCACGGCCCCGGCCATAGCAGCACAAGACCAAGAAGGCCTCGCAAAGACCGCGGCCTCAGCAGATGGAGACTAGCCTCAGCAAGTCGGCGCCCCGAGGGCTGAAGAGGCTGCACTAGGCATCCAAGCGCTGGGGGCTCCATCATCTTAGGAGGCGCCTACCCCTCCGGAAGGCACAGACCCTGTCAGCATGTCCACCCTCGTCGAGCATATGGTGTACTTCATCAGTACGGTGTTGCAGGACGCAAGGGCATGATACCCTATGCCCCAGAAGCTCTTGCTCGCACTATTGGTGGCCTCGCGTAAGCTGTGGCACTACTTTCAAGGCCACCCCATCAAGGTCGTCTCGGCCTACCCACTAGAAAGGGTACTCAGGAGCCCAAACTCCGCTAGAAGGGTCGCCGAATGGAACATTGAGCTGCAAGCATTTCAGTTGGAATTCAGCATAACCAGGGTCGTCAAGGGAGTCACACTTGCAGATTTTGTGGCAGAATGGATAGAGGCGCCAGGGTCGAAGCAGGCGAGGATTGGTCACTTTCCCCAGGAAGTGAGGCGCCAGATGGTTGGGTCATGTACTTCGATGGAGCATTCTCGCGACATGGCGCGGGGGCTGGCGTAGTGCTCATATCCCCCGCTTAGGACAAGCTCTATTATGCCGTACAACTCTATTTCCAACAGGGCAAGAAGGTCTCATAGCAGGCCTGAAAGCTGCAGCAACGCTGGGGGTGAAGCGGCTCACCGTCAGGGGTGATTTCGCAACTCCTTGTCAACTTCTCCAACAAAGTGTACAAGCCCAGGGACGAGCACATGGAGGCATATCTTGCGGAGGTACACAAGATGGAGAAGTAGTTTTGGGGACTGGAGTTGCAGCATGTGCCCCGCGGCACCAACCAAGAAGCTGATTTCATCTCCAAGAGGGCGTCCAGGCGACTGCCTTAGGAACCTGGAGTTTTCGAGGAGCGGCTCTTTGGGCCATCAGCAGTACCACCACCTTCAAGCACGGCGCAGCCTCGGGAGGAGCTCCCTCAGCCGCCTGCCGCGGGCCCCCCAGTCTGTGGCCTGACCTCAGGAGCACGCCTGCTCCTAGCGTTGGAACCTCTGGAGCGATGCTGGACCATGGAATTCAAGGACTACCTGATGAAAGGGGCGCTTCCAGAGAAGGAGGAGGACGCAAAATGTGTGGCCCGGCAGGCCATGGCCTACTGCATCCAAGACGGTGAGTTATACCAGAGGCGGCCAAAAGATGTTTCCTTACGCTGCATCTCCAGGGAACTAGGGAGGGAATTGCTGGCTAACATTCATGGTGGAGATTGCGGACACCACTCATCATCACGGACCCTCGTCGGCAAGGCGTTCCGCAGCGGGTTCTACTGGCCTACGACACTCAACAACGCAATCGAGCTGGTGAAGTCCTGTCAAGCCTGCAATTCCATGCTAACCAGTTCCATCAGCCGGCTCAGGGCTTGCAGACCATCCCCTCGTGGCCATTCGCGGTCTGGGGGCTGGATATCTTGGTCCCATTTCCTTGAGCGCCTGGGGGCTACCGGTACCTCTACGTCGCTATCGACAAGTTCACGAAGTGGGCGGAAGTGGAAGCCATTCGCACCATCCCAGCTGGTTCTGCAGTTAAGTTCATCAAGGGCCTCGTGAGCCGGTTCGGGGTCCCTAACCGCATCATCACCGACAACAGTTCACAGTTCACCAGCAATCTCTTCAAAACGTATTGTGCTAACCTTGGAACGTAGACATGCTACGCTTCGGTGGCACACCCCCGGAGTAACAGCCAGGCCGAGCGTGCCAATGCGGAGGTCCTGAGGGGCCTCAAAACGAGGACCTTCAAGAAGAAGCCGGAGGCCTGTGGCAGGGGCTGGTACGACGAGCTCCAGTCCGTGCTATGGTCCATCCGCACCACCGCCACCAAGCCAACTGGTGAGACCCCCTTCTTCCTCGTCTACGGAGCAGAGGCGGTTCTCCCTCACGAGGTCAGGCGTTGCTTCGCGTGGGTCCTAACGTTTGATGAGGCACAGTAGGACGCCATGCGGGGGATGGACCTTGTGCTGGGGAGGAACGCCGTCGTGAAGCCATGCTGCGATCAACAAGATACCGGCAGGCGCTGCGGCGGTATCACTGCCCCAACATCCGCCCCATGACTCTCGAGGTAGGTGACCTCATGCTCAGGCGGGTGCTCTCCAAGGAAGGGCTGCATAAGGTCTTGCCCAGGTAGGAGGACCCGTCCAAGGTTGTCCATAATTCCAGGCCTGGCGCCACCCGCCTGGAGACTCAGGAGGGGGTGCCCATCCCAAATGCGTGGAACATTCAACACCTCTGGAAGTTTTATCCTTGAAGAAAGGCCCAGTGCCTGTGAAGAAGGCCTGGTGCCTATGAAGCTCGCCGCTCGAAGAAAGGCCCGGTGCCTATGAAGAAGGCCCAGTGCCTGTGAAGCTCGCTGCCCGTGACACTCTCACGTAATAATGAGTTGGGGCTGTACACGCCCCGGAGTCTCTGGAGGTTGCCCTTGGGCCTTGGGGGCTCCCACCCACGCGCAGTGGCAACACTTAGCTCCGTGTTGGTGAGAAGACGTCGAAGACTAGACTAGGTGCCGGATGCGACTTTTCATTTGCTTTCCGCAGTTGTCTTGTTCTCCCTTGTTTGAACCTTTATTGAAGTCGCTTCTAGTGTTGTTTGCCGTCTTCTGCCCCTGTTCCCCATTTTTGGCTTTTATCTGGCTCACTCTCTCTCTCGCAAACCACGCGAGGGGGCTGCATGGGCGCCCTCGTGAGCCCTTCCTCTCCTGATTTTCGTGAGGCTCTCTCGTTCGAGCTCACAAGAGGGAGCACCCCTCCTGGTCCATGCCCCTTGAGCATCACGAGAAGAAGCACCAGGCCATAGCCGGCGACCCTCACAACCAAGGTTCGGAAATGATTCTTCCAATAGATTTTTGCAGCTCTTAAGGCACCCGGCGAGATCTCGAGCAGGCACCCCGCGAGGCGGAAACTACTGCAAGCGTCCCGAGCTAAGTTGTTCCTATGCGCATACAAATAAACAGTGACGGCATAACACAACACAGGAACAATAAATGTAGTACGATAATTAGGGGATCATAGTCTGTTGCACGCCCCCACAGGGCCCCATGCTTCTCTCTCGGTGTAGGAAAGGGAGGAAAACAAAATAAAAATAGTGCGTGCCAAGCAACTACTCGCGAGAAGGGATCTGCGCCATCCTCCTGAGCTCAATCGGAGTCCGCCTCACGCTTCACCAGGGCACGACGATGGGACGATCCGCTACCGCCCTCAAAGCGGGCGCGGCAGCATGGTGGCTGATCGTGGCCACCGTTGGAGGAGCTGTCACCGGATAGGAGCCACTGAAGCCCGACGAGTTGCGGTCGCCGCCGGGGGCAGGTGCGCCTTCGCCCGCGTCGGGGCCTTCGCCAAGGCCGAGCACCTCGTCGCCATCATCATCTTCAGAGCAGCACCCAACGTGGCGGCTGTCGGATATCAGGTTCCGGCAAAACCCTTAAGGTTTGAACTCTGGTGTGCGTGCAAAGATCTTTCCCCTACCAATCCACGTCCCAACGGATCTAAGCTATACGATGAACAACACAGAGGACGCAAGGTTTATACTAGTTCGGGCCACCTTTGTGGTGTAATACCCTACTCTAGTTTGTGACGCCCCTGATTCAATCGTACACTAATCATACACGCAAATGTGTACGATCAAGATCAGGGACTCACGGGAAGATATCACAACACAACTCTAGACACAAATAAAATAATACAAGCTTTATATTACAAGCCAGGGGCCTCGAGGGCTCGAATACATAGCTTGATACACAAGAGTCAGCAGAAGCAACAATATCTGAGTACAGACATAAGTTAAACAAGTTTTTGCCTTAAGAAGGCTAACACAAACATCAACGATCGCAGAGGCAAGGCCTCCTGCCTGGGACCTCCTAACTACCCCTGGTCTTCGGCGGCCTCCATGTAGTAGTATCCGTCGGCGGTGGCGTCTGGCTCCAAGGATCCACCATCTGGTTGCATCAACCGGAAAGAAGAGAGAAGGGAGAAGAGGGGTAGCAAAGCAACCGTGAGTACTCATCCAAAGTACTCGCAAGCATCAGATCTATACTAAGTATGCACTGGTATCAAATGGAAGGTTTGTATCTATGGACTAAACTGCAGAATGCCAAAATAGAGGGGGAAGGCCTAGCCTATCAAATACTAGCATCTTCACGCAGCTCCTCGCATCTTGCAGCATGTAGAAGAGTAAAGAATAGCAGTTTAATATTTAACAAGCATGTTGTAACATTAATGCCCAGAGATCCTTCCTCGACTCCCTGCGAGAAAGCAATCCCGGAGCCACATATCTCAAGTATCCATTTGTAGTTGTATAAGATCAGGATATAAGTCTGAATGTCCATTAGCATGGACACGGTATTCGAATAAAGATCTTCCCTGCAGGGGTGCACCACGTTACCCAACACGCTCAATCACTCTGGCTGGACACACCTTTCTGGGGTCAATGCCCGCCCTCGGAAGATCAATACGTCGCACCCCGACCTAGGCTCAACAGAGAGGTCCCCGCCGGTCTACATCTTAAGCACTCCGGGGTCTGGGCCCATTGCCCGTTGCACTCCGGATCGTTGCGCGTAGGGTGAATACCAACACCGCCTCGGATGGCCAGCACGATCCGACCGTGCCGCACTGCTGAACTAGACGTCTGAGAAAGCTTCAGCTGATACCACGACGCCGAGGCCCATAACTATTCTCGCGTGGTGGTTGGTGCAAAAAGGCCGAAGGCCAACTCAAAACAAATACCCAAACCATAGTGTATTATTAGCTTGCGGAGATGAGCAGAGACTCACGATCGAAAGTGACCCGTGGCCCCATCTCGTGGACTTACGACAAGGGCTCAGAATGCCCGGTCGTGCCACGTCATTATCTTGCGGGTGCTCTCCGGGCCCGCCCGACTTCCACCAAGGTCTCAAGTAAAGTCAAGGTAACTGTGTGTCCAAACATCAAGGGGAAAACCCGAGGAATCACCCAAGGAGGATTCCACTCAATGTAATCATCAAGGTGAACGTAAGAGGGACCACCCTCGAGGTTAACACTTGAGGTGTTGAACCACTGAGCCGTATCAGGAATGGTGAAAGAGGAAATCACCCTCGATGACCACAAACGAATAGCTACACTACAGAATTATCATTAGGAGTGCGTTATGAGGGATCACCCTCGGCACTCAATAGTAGCTCTGCAGAGTCGAGCAACTAAAGGGGCGTGATGTGATGTGAGGTGTCGGGCTCTGGTCATCGATCATGTCGATCGAGGCGTCGATGATGAAGCAGGGGCAACAAGGACAAGTGGGGGTCACTTATGGATCACTAACCAACCTATACTAAGCAGTTTAGGATAAGAAGGTAGGTAACAATAAGCAGGTACAAAAGCAGGCGATGCATCAAAATAGGAGCAAAGAATAATAGTAGCAAAATCTAATGCAAGCATGAGAGTATAGAATGGGCGATATCAGGATGATCAAAGGGGGGGCTTGCCTGGTTGCTCAGACAAGAAGGAGGGTCGTCGTCGACGTAGTCGATCACGGGGACATCAGCATCGGTCTCAGGGTCTACCGGAGAGAAGAGGGGGAAGAAACAGTAAATATAAAGCAAACATAGCATCACAAAGCATAACGTGGCAATAAGTTGTGCCGAGTGTGACCTAACGTAAGGCTACACGATAAAGGTGAAGGGGAATTCAACTGGGAATGAATTCCCGGTCCCGGACCTGTATCAAACATATGACCGGAGGGGGAATGTTCCATGTTCAACATGCTAGGGGCATGTGATAGATGAACGGACCATGTATCCGGATTTGTTGGATTTTTCTGAGCAACTTTTATGTAGAAAACATTTTCATCTGAGCTACAGATTATTTTATATGAATTTTCAAAGATTAAAGCATATTCTGAAATTATTTAAATTAACAAAAAAGGAAATATGATGTCAGCAGAGTGTCAGCATGACATCAGCAGGTCAACAGACCCGCTGACTGGTCAAACTAACCAATAGGTCCCACCAGTCAGCCTCTCTTACGTAACAAAGTTTATTTCAAACTAATCTGGGGTTATTTAGTTACTGGGCCCCACATGTCAGTGACTGGTTAGGTTAACTAATTAGTTTTATTTATAAAAACGTTTAATTAGCCTAATTAATCAAAAGGGGCCACATGTCATACAGAGGGGGTGAATAGCAACTGCATTGACTAGAGTCAACATGCTCAATTGGGGCGTTGGGGCCACTGGCAGCCTCACTGGGCTGGGCCCCGCAGGGCCACGTCCGTGCCTGGTCAGCACGGCGGCCGGAGCAACGCCGGCGACCATAAGATGCGGTGGCGACGCGCGGGATTCGTCCCCCGTCGTCCATTTGATGCGCGGGGGGGGGGGGGGTTGCGTTCGGTCGAGGGAGATGAGCTGCATCGAACTGGGGTGGTAGCCGGGCCGGGGCCGGCCTGAGACGACGGTGGCGAGCGGCGGAGCGGACGCTGGAGATCGGGCAATGATGGAAATGGAGCTAGAGGGTGCAGGGAGACGAGCTAGAGGCTCGGGCGGCACCAGGGAGACGCCCTGAGCACGTTGTCGTGCTTGCCCGGCCTTGGAAACGACTACAACGACAACGACTAGCTGCACGGCGGAGCCGATCTCGGCCATGGAGGACACGGTGGCTATGGGAGCGCAAGAGGCCAGGGGAGCGAGGGGAGAGGATGAGGGACTCACAGCGCGGCACAAGAAAGGTCCTCGACAGGTTAGGAGTGTAGGGGAAGGCCGAACTGACGACGGCAGCGTCCGGCGACCCGGGGAGGACAAAGACGGGGATCCGGTGTTGCGAGGCTTGCCAGCTCGCGTTTGTGGCCATAGTCGACATAGCGGAGCGCGGCGGAGTGGCTGGTTATGTTGGAGGAGCACGAGGGAGGCGGTCGCCGCGGTGATGCGAGATGGGACGGCGGAGATGGCGCTCGGGTGAGGCGGGCGAGCGAGAGAGGGGAGGAGCGCGTGGATCTGGGAGGCGAGAGAGGGGAGTGGAGGTAGGTGAGGGGAAGGACTTGAGGCATCCGGGGCGTGGAGGCCTTATCCTCCCGTCGGAGCCAGCGAGAGGGTCCGGTGGAGACGCGCGCGCTCTGCCTCGCCCGGTCGGAGGAACAGGAGGGAGGCGCGCTGCAGGGAGCTGGGCCGGCCAGGCTGGGTGAGGTGGGCCAGCCTGCTGGGATGGGCCGAAGCCCAAGGGGAGGCCAGGTTTTTTTTGTTTTGTTTTAATTTTTTATTTTATTTTCAGTTTATTGTCTTCTATTTAGTTTCTTTCTATTTTTAGTTTTACAAAATACAACACTAGCCCCTAAATCAACCTTAGTAATTTATGCCACTGCCACAAATAGTTTGAGGTTTAAATAAAATAGTTTAGTATTTTTATAATTTAAAAAGCATTTAACTATTGTTTTTAGCCACTGTTTTATTCACAAAAGAGCATTTAAATACCTTTAAAAAAATGTTGGGTGAGCACCATAATTGGTTATGGAATATTTGCCACACTTTGAACATTTTATTTTGCATGTTTGAGAAATTTGAACTTTGGGCTTTAATTTGAATTTGAATATGAATCATGATTTAGATCAAGTGAGGATTAGCAACAGTAATGCGATGACATGGCACCATTAACGGGGGATTACCGTAGCTTAATTATCCGTGCGTTACAATTATCCTCCATGACAAGAATTCTCGTCCTGAGATTTAGGAGGTAGAAGGAAACAAAACGGGATATTCATCACAAAGATGATCCTCGCGTTTCCAAGTGGCTTCATCTTCAGAATGATTTGACCATTGAATTTTTAGAATTTTGATAACCCTTAGACGGGTACGGCATTCAACTTGAATGAGAATGCGGATCGGATGCTCTCTGTAAGTGAGATCATCTTGCAGGGGTTGAGCTTTATCATGTGGTTTTTGCAATAAGACCTGTGACTCAGGGCATTGGCTATGACACTAGCCTTGCCAAGGGTATGAGAAATACCGTAGTCATAGTCTGCAATTCTTTCCATACATCGTTATTGGCGGAGATCCAGATCTAGCTGAGTAAACAGATAGTTCAAACCTTGATGATTGGTGAAGATCTCGCAACGATTTCCACAAAGGAAATGTCGGCACAACTTTAATGCAAAGTTAACGGCAGCAAGTTCAAGGTCATGGACTGGGTAGTTCTTTTGGAAAGGCATCTTGGAATTCACAAACAATTGGAGCGTTTTCAATTCTCACAAGAGGAGAAGCATTTACGCGTTTAAGGAATAAAGTCGTGCTTCAGCCTTTCGAACAAGATGAGCCTCTTAGCTTACTATCTCACTCGAAGGATGCAGTAGATAGACAGTTTTAGTGGCACAAATGATAGAAGCGGTATGTGCTTTCATCCATTCCAGGCCCGGAATGAGGTCGATATTGGACGACTTCAAAACAATGGGGGGAACATGGAATTCCAGCCCTTCAATTTCAACGGGGACGTTGAGGCTAACCATAGTGGTTCGACATTGTCCCGTGGAATGCAGCTTGAAATTCTGGCCAAGTGATGGCGGTTCCAACAGGTAAGGAACGATTGTGGCTATCCCACCATTGAGCAGTGGGACCTTTCGGGTAATGAGCTGCGAAGGTGACAAAGTTGGCAGGGGCTACATCAGCGGACTCCAACTCAAAAGTGATGTCTTGGAGCGAGTCATCAACATCAAGCGACTGAGTTGAGCTGCGGTAGATGACAGGGTTGAGACGTGCAAAGTTTTGCAGAGTCCCTGGGGTGGGTTGCTAATTCATTGGGATGCAGAAACTGAGCCATGACTCGTACCATGAACTGGCGATGCAACATCAAACTGTTGTATCATTCCAGCCATGTATTCGGGCGGTCACGACCAGCTGGTCTAACCATCCTGCTTAAATGCAACAGGGGGGTAGTTTAGCAAAGGGATGGGGCGAGTGTATGGAGTCACTCATGAGGTAAACTTCACACTGAGCAAGGGCATAGTATGTACAGGGTAGTAGTCATTGAAGACATAGCGATATACGGAGCCAATTACAAGGTGTTCGTATGAGTTCGGACAATAGAAACATCCTAGACATACCAGACGGCACGCATGCACGCGATGGAGGGATATCACAACGGACATAGCAAAGGCTACATTAGCGTCGGTGAAAACCACTAGAGCAAGGAATCTGCAGGGGACGACGCAGGGTGCCCTTGATAGAAGGATTTCTGCGGCCCGTGGACAAAGTGAAGCATATCCTGGCTCCCTATTCAAGAGAGGCATATTACAAAGCTCCGGGTGGATGTGATCACGAGAACCTAGGGTAGTGTTAGCAAAACCATTTAACCCGAATAGAAGAGAGATCAGATTCCCAGAGTAAAGGTCGAGGAGTAAAAGATCCTAATACCACCCAATGGCGACGTGGGCCCGTAAGCCACACAACCATGTTAGTAAAATCGTTTTTCAAACGCTAGACTCAACTTCGGCCAAGGAGTTGGAAAGGGGGATCCTACAGGCAGTCGGCTCTGATATCAACTTGTGACGCCCCCGATTTAATTGTACACTAATCATAAACGCAAATGTGTATGATCAAGATCAGGGACTCACGGGAAGATATCACAACACAACTCTAGACACAAATAAAATAATACAAGCTTTATATTACAAGCCAGGGACCTCGAGGGCTCGAATACATAGCTCGATTCCAAAGAGTCAACGGAAGCAACAATATCTGAGTACAGACATAAGTTAAACAAGTTTTTGCCTTAAGAAGGCTAACACAAACATCAACGATCGAAGAGGCAAGGCGTCCTTCCTGGGACCTCCTAACTACCCCTGGTCTTCGGCGGCCTCCATGTAGTAGTATCTATCGGCGGTGGCATTTGGCTCCAAGTATCCACCATCTGGTTGCATCAACCGGAAAGAAGAGAGAAGGGAGAAAAGGGGTAGCAAAGCAACGGTGAGTACTCGTCCAAAGTACTCGCAAGCATCAGATCTATACTAAGTATGCACTGGTATCAAATGGAAGGTTTGTATTTGTGGACTGAACTGCAGAATGCCAGAATAGAGGGGGAAGGCCTAGCCTATCGAAGACTAGCATCTTCACGCAGCTCCTCGCATCTTGCAGCATGTAGAAGAGTAAAGAATAGCAGTTTAATATCTCACAAGCATGTTGTAACATTAATGCCCAGAGATCCTTCCTCGACTCCCTGCGAGAAGGCAATCCCGGAGCCACATATCTCAAGTATCCATTTGCAGTTGTATAAGATCAGGGTATAAGTCTGAACGTCCACTACCGTGGACACGGTATTCGTTTAAAGATCTTCCCTGCAGGGGTGCACCACGTTACCCAACCCGCTCGATCACTCTGGCCAGACACACCTTTCTGGGGTCAATGCCTGCCCTCGGAAGATCAACACGTCGCACCCCGACCTAGGCTCAACAGAGAGGTCCCTGCCGGTCTACATCCTAAGCACTCCGGGGTCTGGGCCCATCGCCCGTTGCACTCCGGATCGTTGCGCGCAGGGTGAATACCAGCACCTCCTCGAATGGCCAGCACGATCCGACCGTGCCGCACTGCTGAACTGGACGTCTAACAAAGCTTCGGCTGATACCACGACGCCGAGTCCCATAACTATTCTCGCGTGGTGGTTGGTGCGAAAAGGCCAAAGGCCAACTCAGAACAAATACCCAAACCATAGTGTATTATTGGCCTGCTGAGACGAGCAGAGACTCATGATCGAAAGTGACCCCGTCACCCCATCTCGTGGACTTACGACAAGGGCTTAGAATGCCCGGCCATGCCACATCATTATCTTGCGGGTGCTCTCCGGGCCCGCCCAGCTTCCACCAAGGTCTCAAGTAAAGTCAAGGTAACTGTGTGTCCAAACATCAAGGGGAAAACCCGAGGAATCACCCACGAAGGATTCCACTCAATGTAATCATCAAGGTGAACGTAGGAGGGACCACCCTCGAGGTTCACACTTGAGGTGTTGTACGACTGAGCCGCATCGGGAATGGTGAAAGAGGAAATCACCCTCGATGACCATGACCGAATAGCTACACTACAGAATTATCATCAGGAGTGTGTTATGAGGGATCACCCTCGGCACTCGATAGTAGCTCTGTAGAGTTGAGCAACTAAAGGGGCGTGATGTGATGTGAGGTGTCGGGCTCTGGTCGTCGATCACGTCGATCGAGGCGTCGATGATGAAGCAGGGGCAACAAGGACAAGTGGGGGTCACTGATGGATCACTAACCAACCTATACTAAGCAGTTTAGGATAAGTAGGTAGGTAACAATAAGCAGGCTATGCATCAGAATATGAGCAAACAATAACAGTAGCAAAATCTAATGCAAGCATGAGAGTATAGAATGGGCGATATCGGGATGATCAAAGGGGGGGCTTGCCTGGTTGCTCAGACAAGAAGGAGGGTCGTCGTCGACGTAGTCGATCACGGGGACATCATCATCGGTCTCGGGGTCTACTGGAGAGAAGAGGGGGAAGAAACAGTAAATATAAAGAAAACATAGCATCACAAAGCATAACGTGGCAATAAGCTGTGCCGGGTGTGACCTAACGTAACGCTACACGATAAAGGTGAAGGGGAATTCAACCGGGAATGAATTCCCGGTTCTGGACCTGTATCAAACAGATGACCGGAGGGGGAATGTTCGATGTTCAGCATTCTAGGGGCATGTGACAGATGAACGGACCGCGTATCCGGATTCGTTGGATTTTTCTGAGCAACTTTCATGTAGAAAACATTTTCATGTGAGCTACAAATTATTTTATATGAATTTTCAAAGATTAAAGCATATTCTGAAATTATTTAAATTAACAGAAAAGGAAATATGACGTTAGCAGTGTGTCAGCAGGACATCAGCAGGTCAACAGACCCGCTGACTGGTTAAACTGACCAATAGGTCCCACCAGTTAGCCTTTCTTACGTAACAGAGTTTATTTCAAACTAATCTGGGGTTATTTAGCTATTGGGCCCCACATGTCAGTGACTGGTTAGGTTAACTAATTAGTTTTATTTATAAAAACGTTTAATTAGCCTAATTAATCGAAAGGGGGCACATGTCATGCAGAGGGGTGAATAGCAACTGCGTTGACCAGAGTCAACATGCTCAATTGGGGCGTTGGGGCCCACTGGCAGCCTCACTGGGGTGGGCCCCGCAGGGCCACGTCCGCGCCAGGTCAGCACGGTGGCCGAAACAACACTGGCGACCACAAGAGGCGGCGGGGGGGGGGAGGGTTGCATTCGGTCGAGGGAGATGAGCCGCATCGAACTGGGGTGGTAGCCGGGCCGGGGCCGGCCGGAGACGACGGTGGCGAGTGGCGTAGCAGATGCCGGAGATCGGGCAGCGATGGAAATGGAGCTAGAGGGCGCAGGGAGACGAGCTAGAGGCTTGGGCGGCACCAGGGAGACGCCCTGAGCATGTTGTCGTGCTTGCCCGGCCTTGGCAACGACTACAACGACAGCGACTAGCTGCACGGCGGCGCCGAGCTCGGCCATGGCGGATGCGGTGGCTACGGGAGCGCAAGAGGCTAGGGGAGCGAGGGGATAGGATGAGGGGCTCACCGCGCGGTGCAAGAAAGGCCCTCGACAGGTTTGGAGTGCAGGGGAAGGCCGAATCGATGACGGCGGCGTCCGGCGACCCGGGGAGGACGAAGATGGGGATCCGGTGTGGCGGGGCTTGCCGGCTCGCGTTCGTGGCCGTAGTCGATGTAGCGGAGCGCGGCGGAGTGGCTGCTTATGTCGGAGGAGCACGAGGGAGGCGGTCGCCGCGGTGATGCGAGATGGGACGGCGGAGATGGCGCTCGGGTCAGGTGGGCGAGCGAGAGAGGGGAGGAGCGCGTGGATCTGGGAGGCGAGAGAGGGGAGTGGAGGTAGGTGAGGGGGAGGACTCGAGGCGTCCGGGGCGTTGAGGCCTTGTCCCCCCGTCGGAGCCGGCAAAGGGGTCCGGTGGAGACGCGCGCGCTCTGCCTCGCCCGGTCGGAGGAACAGGAGGGAGGCGCGCTTCGGGGAGCTGGGCTGGCCAGGCTGGGTGAGGTGGGCCGGCCTGCTGGGATGGGCCGAAGCCCAAGGGGAGGCCAGTTTTTTTTGTTTTCATTTTTTTATTTTATTTTCAGTTTATTGTCTTCTATTTAGTTTATTTCTATTTTTAGTTTTAGAAAATACAACACTAGCCCCTAAATCAACATTAGTAATTTATGCCACTGCCACAAATAGTTTGAGGTTTAAATAAAATAGTTTAGTATTTTTATAATTTAAAAAGCATTTAACAATTGTTTTTAGCCACTGTTTTATTCACAAAAGGGCATTTAAATACCTTTTAAAAAATGTTGGGTCAGCACCGTAATTGGTTATGGAATATTTGCCACACTTTGAACATTTTATTTTGCATGTTTGAGAAATTTGAACTTTGGACTTTAATTTGAATTTGAATTTGAATCATGATTTGGATCAAGTGAGGATTAGCAACAGTAATGCGATGACATGTCACCATTAACGGGGGATTACTGTAGCTTAATTATCCGGGCATTACATTGCTCCTCCTCCATCTTGTTGCCAATGGCACCGATCCGCCGGTTCTCAGTCGAGGAGAAAGGAAAGCCCCCCCTCCCCCGAGAGGGGCCCGACCCGCTCCCACCGAAGAAGCAGCCGGCCCCCGGCCGCCGTGATGAGGTTGCTTGACCGAAGACGTCGAGGCCTTGGTACGAGCAGCCACCCCTTGGGTTTCCGCTGCCTCTGCGCGCCCGGGCTGAGGGCCCTGGAGGAGAAGACGCCGAGCGGCGTCGCCTGCACCGCCGGCGGCGTCGACGAGTTGTGGCGGTGCGTGCTATTGCTCCTGGGGTCCATGCTGCGGGTTCCTCCCGCGAGCTCGTACTTCACGCCGCCATGCCTCCAAGCTCCTGGATATGCCTGCCTCCTTCCTTTGCCTTCGAGATGGCACCAAGGGGGCCTCTTGAGCTCCGCATGTAGCGTGCCAACTGTGGTACCCCCGCGACTGGAGCGGAGGTCAAGGTCGTCACCTCGGGAAAGGTCTACATGACCCGAGGCTGGGGCGAGATAGCCCGGACCTGCCGAACAGGACGTGCCCTCGTGATTCATATCGAATATGACGGCGCCTCCCTGTTGCTCTTCAAGGTCTTCGATGCGGAAGGACACTGGCTGGAGTGCTACCCTAGAGGAGGAGGCCAGGACGTCGACGGGGCAAGGGCTAGACCTGCCACCTACTTCCCCAGTGGCTCCTCTAGCAGCAGCAGTGATGCTTGGGAGTCCAGAGACTCTCCCGAGCTTCTGGCGACTCTGGAGATGAGCGACGACAACTACAAGCCCCTGAGCTCGCGCCGCGCCCGGAGCAAGGCGGCTGCATCAGGCTGCCGACGCGGCTGATCTGGATGGGGTTGGCGCCGGCGCTTGGAGGCCCACTGTTGATGACGGCGTCGGCCATGGAGGCACATGTAGTCAGGGCTCCTTAGGATTTGCGTCTTTTGTTTCCTGTGAGGAATCAAGGAGGTCCCCCGTGGGGGCATGTAAAGCGTCTGCCGCGTCTTTTGTTGATATTATCCTTATCATGAAGTGGTGCGAGATGCTTGTCCTGTCTCGGCTCGGTTACCCCTTTCTAACCTCGCGACGGCTCGGTGCTCTACGCCGACAGGTCCCGGTCCCCAGGCAGGCTTCAGCCGTCGCTGGTATGCCAGGTCGCGATGCCGTGGTCAAGGCCAGGAGGTGAGCGGCCCGAGGTCCAGTAAGAGCCCCTGAGGCGCGATGCTCAGGAGGTCCCCTTTAGTGCTCAAGCATCCGCCGAAAGGCGAGAAAGGAAGGCAACGTCACCGTCACAGAGCTACATTAAGTGGAGGGTTTGTTGTCGCATCAATTAGCTATTCCAGGGGCGTGACTTATCTCAAAAGCTGGGAGCCGTTCCTCCGCGAGGTGCCGGACCTGCGTGTCGGCAGCTGGGATGTCGCTGGGTCAAGCCTGCATGATCTTCTCCTCCCTTCCTTGCACTCTCCTTCATGCTCTAGTCCTCAGGTCCCGGCCCTCGAGCGAGCTCAGTCGCCGCTGGTATGCCAGGTCGCGATGCCATGGACAAGGCCAGGGGGTGAGGGCTGGAGAGCCAGTAAGAGCTCCTGAGTCACGATACTCAGGAGCCCCCCTTTTAACGTGCGAGCGGATCGCATGGGCGAGGGAGAGAGAGAGCTCGCGACGCCCCCCATGTTATTCCTTAGGTGGACCCTGTAAACCAACACGAGAGAAGCAAGGGTTGCGATTACGATTGCCGGCCAGCCATTGGTTGCTCCAAGTGAGTGATGAGGGCACTGAGGGCTTGGTGAGGTAGCGCTTTGCGGGGTTGCCGCGGGCCAGAGCTTGACCACTCAGATTTGTCGACGTTGCAGGGACGGACCCATGCACAAGCGTCGTGCCAGCGCGAGCGGCTCCAAAGGTAGGTGTCAATCGAGCAGGCGATTATCACGGGCAGGTTAAGCATGAAGGCAAGCCAACTTAGATAGATGCGGGAAAGATACATGCCACTAGGTCAGGCCCGGGCGGCTTGGGGATAATGCAGCCCGAGGGGCGCCCCCAGCACGGTAAACTAAAGACATAAGCAAAAGAGATACTTGCCGCAGGGACAGACCCATGCGGCCCAGGAATGATGCAGCCCTGGGGGCGCTCTCAGCTGAAATGAACTTGGAAGATGTCACCTGATACCATTGCAGACAAAGGGGTGTTGGAGTAGCTGCTGATGCATGGTGAAGAAGCCGGTCCTCATACGCCATGGTGCCCTGAGCCTAGGGGGGCTCTGGGGGTCCGGGCGGCCCCTCGAGGACCATCTCCATCTTTGCCAGGACCGCGTGGTGCCTGGCCTCCTGAGCTTCCAGAATGCTCCGCATAAGACACTAGAGAGCAGCAGCCATGTTTGGCAGGCCGGAAGGCATGCGAAAGTAGCTGTGTGGCAGACCCTCATAGTGTCCCACGCGCGAGGGCCAGAAACGCTCCTGAGATGCGACTCGGCTGAGCCCTGGGTAGTCGATGCAGACGCGCAGCCCACCATTCTCGCCTGGATGGGGAGCTACACCGGGCAGGCGGCGATTGCTGTGCATGACTCTTGATTCCTGCAGCTCCTGAGTGGCCTTGGTGATGAACTCCTGAGGGTTGGGCCCTCCTTTCCCCATGCCTTCCTGAGGAAAGTGCTGCAAAGCACGCTTCCAAGTGGTGCTTGAGTGCCTCCCTCGTGACCTTGGCAAGGTCTGAGACCCTCCAGGAGAGAGCCCCCAAGCCTTGCCCGAGGAGGGCGCCGGGCGCGCCTCCCTATGTGATGGAAGGAGGCACCCCTTGCACGGGCACAAATCCCGATGCGGCGCCTCCAGAGACGCCTGCCTCCTGAGGCCTTGAGCTGGGCGATGTCTTCTTCTTAGGAACTGTCTTAGGAAGGTTCCCACTCTTGCTGGCGGGGTCCTCAACTAATGCAGCTTGGAAGGCGCGCTTGAGAGAGCACACCGCGTCTTTCTCTTCGCAGGGGACTATGATGACTCCGCCGCTTCCCGGCATCTTGAGGACATTGTAACCATGGTGAGTCACTGCCATGAACTTGGCAAGGGCTGGATACCCGAGGATGGCATTGTATGGCAGGCGAATGTGGGCAATGTCAAAGTCGATGAGCTCGGTTCGGTAGTTCTTGCGCTGCCCGAAGGTGACAGGGAGGCGAACCTGCCCTATCAGAGTGGTGGAACCGTTAGTGACTCCTGAGAAAGGCTTGGTTGGCTGAAGCTGATCATATGGCACTTGGAGATTGTTGAACGTCTCGACGGACAACACGTTGAGTCCTGCGCCACCATCGATGAGGGTCCTGGTAACTTGCACGTTGCTGATGACCGGGGAACAAAGCATTGGGAGAACACCAGCTGTAGCCACACACTTGAGATGATCCGCTGAGCCAAACGTGATGGCGCACATGGACCACCTGAGAGGGCGCGTGGCCTCGAGCTTGGGATGACTGCGTTCACCTCATGAGAAAACTGCTTGAAGATGCGCTGAGAGGCTGGGGCTTGAGCACCGCCCAAGATGCAAGCGATAGCACGCGGCTCCTGGAAGCCCCCAGCCCCCTCGTCCTGATTATGGTCGTCATTCCTTCTTGGTGGCGGTGGCAGAGGAGGAAGGCCTGCCTTGCCCTGCGGGCGATCCTTGCGAGGCTAATCCCTCCAAGCCCCGTCACGAGGCTGGTCCTGCCAGTGGTCCTCCTGAGGTCAGTCACGCCATCCTTGGCGAGGGCCTCGGTCGTCCCATCGCCCTCCACCTCTTCCTCCTCCTTGGCCATATCCCCGATCGTTGTGCTCGAGGCGTCGACCGATACGCCCTTCTCGCACGGCCCTGAGCTCTTGGCATTCGTTTGTGTTGTGGGTGTGGAGGTCGTGGTATACGCAGTACCGGCTGCCTTTGGACGACTCCAGCTGGTCCCTGCCGTGCTTCATGTCTGGCTCTGCTACGAGCATGGTTGCTCCTTTGCGCTTCACGTCCTTGGCCTTGGCTTTCTTCTCTTCTGGGTCAGCAGTTGGGAGCTCGAGAAGGGAGGGGTGCCCTTTCACAGCCCTTGCGCACTTGGTCCTAGGTTGAACAACTCCAGAGAGGTGCATAGGTCCTCATGGATTACCAACTCCTCCTTCATCTTGTCGTCACGGACACCATCAGAGAATGCCGAGATGATGGCCTCCTCGGTCAGCTTGGGAATCTTGAGGCGGGAGTTGTTGAAGCGCTGGATGTACTTCTACAAGGTCTCTCCAGGCCGCTGCTTGATGCGGCGCAGGTCACTCACGACGGTCGCAAGTGCCATGGAAGTTGGCGATGAAGCGAGTGCACATCTCGTCCCAAGAGGAGATCGTGTCGGGAGACAGGTTCAGGAGCCAGGTGCGGGCACCATCTTTGAGCACCATGGGAAACCAATTTGCCATGATCTTTTCGTCTCCGTTGGCCGCTTCGAGCCTAGCTCGTAGAGCTGCAGGAATTCCGCGGGGTCGGTAGTGCCGTTGTAGCGCGGAGGCAAATCCGGCTTGAACTTGCCTGGCCAGGCAACACTGCGCAACTCTGTGGTGAAGGCGTGGCAGCCTGCGCTGGCCACTGGAGCCTTTTGCAGACACGGGCCTTGCTCCTGGGGATTCCCGTGCGTCGCCGCCAAGGGCAACGCGGGGTCTTGACGTGCTGGTGTAGGGATGCGGTCATGACGTGCCAGAGCAGGGAGCACGTGAGCGCCTTCTTGGGGATGAGGGATTTCTTGGCAGCTCCTTTCTTGTGGCGCGGGCGCTGGATGTGGTGGGTCTCGTCCAGGGGCCGCGCGCCTTGGAGCCAGGGCACCTTCTTGAGGTGGAGGTGGAGGAGGCACGTCCTGGGCTGCATCACCCACGCAAGACGGAGAGCGAGGCAGTGAGACGGACGGCGCAGGAGAGCCACCTGCGATGCTGATGAGCTCGGTGATGCGAGCGAGCCACTAATCATAGAGGTCGTCGACGGGGCGATAGTGCAGGAGCTCGCGCGCCAGGAGCAGTGCGGCATGCGCGTCAGCGGGAGCGCGACGGGCATGAGACGACGAACCGGCTAGAGTCAGCAACAGAGTGGCGGTGCGGCCATCCCACTGCACTAAGGGATGCAGCAACAACGCCTGCTGCTTGTTCCCCGCCGGGCCGGTGGCGGCATGAGCGGCGGGCGACGGAGAACGACGAGGAGACCCACCGACAGGAGCCGACTGGGCGACGTGGGAGGCAAGAGCGGCCCAGCGCTCGGCGCGAGCCCGGCGAGTGTCAGCCATGGATGTGACAAATGATCGAACACGGGACAGCGGAAGAAAGACTCCGACACACCCCTACCTGGCGCGCCAAATGTCGGATATAGGGTTCTGGCAAAACCCTTAAGGTTCGAACTCTGGGGTGCGCGTGAAGATCTTTCCCCTACCGATCCATGTCCCAACACCTCGCTATGGATCTAAGTTATATGATGAACAACACAGAGGACACAAGGTTTATACTAGTTCGGGCCACCGTTGTGGTGTAATACCCTACTCTAGTTTGTGGTGTGGTGGATTGCCTCAGGGGCTGATGATGAATAGTACAGGGGGGAGAATTGCCTCACGGGGGGAGGAGTTCTTGTGCTGGTGTGGGTGGTTCTGGCTAAGGTTCGATTGGTCGATCCTTCGATCAGTTGATCCGTCCCTTGCCTTGAGAGTGGCTAGTCCTATTGGCGGGATTTGAAGGGGAACATCTAGTACAACTTATCCTGACTAAAGTTGGTCTTTGGCTGCCAAAGGCACTGGCAATGACGTCGTCTTGGGCTCCACGATGACCTCCGTCTTGCTGTCCTCCTGGTCATGGTCTTTTTGCACCGATATGGAAACCCTTGCCTGATGCCTTGGTACTCCGTGCCTGCGCTTGCCCCCTTAGCACCAAAGGGGAAATAAGGACATTGCGCTGGCCGGTGCCCGCCTGGCACCCGCCTGGTCTCGATCATCATGGCTTATGTCATGAGCACCTCGCGAGCTACCCCTGCCTTGATCTCTCCACCTCCTCACGAGCCTGCTTGGTGAGGCCGTTCCTGCGGAAGCCTTGCATCGTCTGCCCCGCGATGTTTGGCCCCTCGCGAGGGTCTTGAGCTGATGAAGATGGCCCGCACTGGGCCACTCCTTGAGCCACGCCGCAGGCCGCAGGCAGGCAAGTCTGGGGACCCCCGTTCCCAGTATGCCGACATTGGCCATCTTCCCCGAACACCCTCAAATAGAGGGTCGCATCGCCATCGTACTTGAAATGGAGGGTGCACTGCCTGCACAGGCCACGCGCCTGGGCAAACACTTGCCAGCCCCGGGCCAGGGCCGCATTTCCGGCAACAGAGGTCTCCACCGCGACCCAGGATGCCTTGCTGCAACAGCCGTCCGCCTGCAACCAGAGTCCGCCGGAGCCAGCGACTGGCAGTTCGCCGACGAAGAAGCAAGGGAGCTGAAGCCAGTTGCCGGTCGGGTTGTCCGACCACACAACAAACTCCGACAGCACCTCCACTGAATGGAAGTGCAACCGGGGAGGCCGTGCGACCATGGCATGCCTTCCCCCACCGACTGGGCTGCCTCGACATGAGCGGACACCACCGTGCAAAGGACCACCACCGCGACCATGGGAAGCTACAGCGGGAGTCGCATGATGCTTGCGAGGGCGACCACGGCCGCGCTTCGCCGGAGGAGAGCCAGGCCTTCCTGGCGAGCTTCCCCATTTTCGCGGCTGAGAACCTCTTCGGAGGCGCCATGGGAGATGTTGCAAGCAGCGGTCGCGAGGAGGAAGGAGAAGCGGGAGGAGCAAGAATAGATGGACAATGGGGGCTTGCGCCCCTCCCCTTTTATAGTCCAAAGGAGGCCAACCATCGGCCTCCATGTTCATAGGTAATGATGACTCTTTTTGCATGCAGCAGGGACTCGTCAAATCGGGTAGTTGCCGAGGCAGCGTGGGGAAGCGGAGACGCCCACATCCAATCAATCGCCACGCGGCGAAAAAGGCCGCATGCTGTTGGGGCCCGTGGTGCTCCGCACTTGCCCTTTGGCTTCACTTCTAAGCCAAGTCCGAGCACACCTTGGGCCCGGGGGCTACTGTCGGCGTTTTGGGAACGGGAGTCCCCAGACTTGCCTGCCTGCGGCCTGCAGCGAGCTCAGCCGGTGGCCCAGTACGGCCCGTCTTCATCAGCAAACACTCAGGACCCTCGCGAGGGGCCAAGCCTCATGGGGCGGACAACGCAAGGCCTCCTCTGGGGCGGCCTCACCAGGCTGGCTCGCGAGAAGGCGGAGAGATCAAGGCAAGGGGTACCTCGCGAGGTGCTCATGACGCAAGCCATGACGACCAAGACGAGGCAGGCGCCAGCCTGCACAAAGTCCTCGTTTCCTCTTTGGTGCAAAGGGGGCAAGCGTAGGCGCGGAGTACCGAGGCATCAGGAAAAGGTTTATATATCAGTGCAACAAGACGAAGACCAGTAGGACGGCAGGAAGGAGGTCTCCATGGAGCCCAAGACGGCGTCATCACTAGTGCCTTTGGCAGTCGAAGACCACCTTTAGTCAGATAGCTTGTACTAGCTGTCCCCTTTCAAAATGGCCCTTGTTGGCTCCCTTCCCGCTCATATCTGCAAAAAGGACCAGGGCCTCTATAAATAGGGCTAGCCACCATAGGAGGGACGAATCGATCCCTCCCCAAGCACACCACCAAACACAAGAACACCTCTCCTTGCGAGGCTGTTCCTCCTCTCTACTGTTCATCATCAACCCAAGAGGCAATCCACCACCACCACACTAGAGTAGGGTATTACACCACAACGGTGGCCCGAGGCAGTATAAATACTATGTCTCTTGTGTTGTTCATCGTGCTAGCTTAGACCCGCGGCGAGGCTATGGGCGTGGATCAGTAGGAGGAGATCTTCGTACGCACCCCAGAGTTCGCACCTTAAGGGTTTTGCCGGAACCCGATATCCGACAAGCCCCGAGGGAGAACTACTCCCTCCTCGTCATGGACAGTGCCGGGATGATAAAGATGGCCACCGGTATGGATTCCCCCTCCGGTAGGGTGCCGGAACAGGGTCCCGGTAGGTTTTTGGTGCCTACAGAGGCTGGCGGTGGCGGAACTCCCGATCTAGGTTTATTTCTGGTGGTTTATGTATTTATAGGAATTTTTGGCGTCGGTCTCACGTCAGGGGGGGTCTTTGAGTCATCCACGAGATAGGGAGGCGCGCCTAGGGGGTAGGGCGCGCCCTCCACCCTCGGGAACGGCTCGGGACTCTTCTCGCCCAACTCTTTCACTTCGGGGGCTTCTTTTGGTCCATAAAAAATCCACAAAAATTGGCAGGGCAATTGGACTCTGTTTGGTATTCCTTTTCTGTAAAACTCAAAAACAAGGGAAAACAGAAACTGGCACTGGGCTCTAGGTTAATAGGTTAGTCCCAAAAATCATGTAAAATAGCATATAAATGCATATAAAACATCCAAGGTTGATAATATAATAGCATGGAACAATAAAAAATTATAGATACGTTGGAAACATATCAAGCATCCCCAAGCTTAATTCCTGCTCGTCCTCGAGTAGGTAAATGATAAAAATAGAATTTTTGATGTGGAATGCTACCTAACATATTTATCAATGTAATTTTCTTTATTGTGGCATGAATATATAGATCCATAAGATTCAAAACAAAAGTTCAATATTGACATAAAAACAATAATACTTCAAGCATACTAACAAAGCAATTATGTCTTCTCAAAATAACATGGCCAAAGAAAGTTCATCCCTACAAAATCATATAGTTTGCCTATGCTCCATCTTCGTTACACAAAATATTCAAATCATGCACAACCCCGGTTCCAGCCAAGCAATTGTTTCATACTTTAGTATTCTCAAACCTTTTCAACTTTCATGCAATACATGAGTGTGAGCCATGGACATAGCACTATAGGTGGAATAGAATGGTGGTTGTGGAGAAGACAAAAAAAGAGGAGATAGTCTCACATCAACTAGGCGTATCAATGGCCTATGGAGATGACCATCGATAGATATCAATGTGAGTGAGTAGGGATTGCCATGCAACGGATGCACTAGAGCTGTAAGTGTATGAAAGCTCAAAAAAAAACTAAGTGGGTGTGCATCCAACTTGCTTGCTCACGAAGACCTATTTTGAGGAAGCCCATAGTTGGAATATACATGCCAAGTTCTATAACAAAAATCCCCACTAGCATATGAAAGTGACAACATAGGAGACTCTCTATCATGAAGATCATGGTGCTACTTTGAAGCACAAGTGTGGTAAAAGGATAGTAGCATTGCCCCTTCTCTCTTTTTCTCTCATTTTTTGATTGGCTTCTTTGGCCTCTTTTTTATTGGCTTCTTTGGCCTCTCTTTTTTTCTCACATGGGATAATGCTCTAATAATGATGATCATCACACTTTATTTACTTACAACTCGATACTTAGAACAAAATATGACTCTATATGAATGCCTCCGGCAATGTACCGGGATGTGCCATGAATCAAGAGTGACATGTATGAAAGAATTATGAACGGTGGCTTTGCCACAATTACAATGTCAACTTACATGATCATGCAAAGCAATATGACCATGATGAAACGTGTCATAATAAACGGAACAGTGGAAAGTTGCATGGCAATATATGTCAGAATGGCCATGGAAATGCCATAATAGGTAGGTGTGGTGGCAGTTTTGAGGTAGGTAAATGGTGGGTGTATGGTACCGGCGAAAGTTGCGCGACACAAGAGAGGCTAGCAATGGTGGAAGGGTGAGAGTGTGTATAATCCATGGACTCAATATTAGCCATAAAGAACTCACATACTTATTGCAAAATCTACAAGTCATCAAAACCAAGCACTACACGCATGCTCCTAGGGGAAGGGTTGGTAGGAGTTAACCATCGCGCGATCCCGACCTCCACACATAAGGAGGACAATCAAAGAGATACCTCATGCTTCAAATTTGTTACACAATGGTTACCATACGTGCATGCTATGGGACTCACAAACCTCAACACAAGTATTTCTAAAATTCACAATTAATCCACTAGCATGACTCTAATATCACCATCCTCATATCTCAAAACAATCATAAGGAATCAAACTTCTCATAGTATTCAGTGCACTTTATATGAAAGTTTTTATTATATCCCTCTTGGATGCCCATCATATTAGGACTAAAATCATAACCAAAGCAAATTACCATGATGTTTAAGACTCTCAAAATAATATAAGTGAAGCATGATAGTTCATCTATTTCTTCAAAATAAAACTACCATCGTGCTCTAAAAAGATATAAGTGAAGCACAAGAGAAAATGACAAACTAGTCCAAAAGATATAAGTGAAGACAATGAGTAGTTGTCAGGACCCCGACTCAATGCCACATCGATCTAGCATGTAACACCTCATATCACTTTGCGGCCTCACGCACGGTATCCCCACGGGTGTCGCCTTACCTTTGCCCGGGACCATTTGCGCCTTTTGGCACACATATATGATAGTGTCGCTAGCATCCATATGATAAGGAGCCCGGGCTGACATGGCTAGTCGTAAACCCAAAGTGGCACAAACTTGTAGGGACAGGCATCCATGACCCAGCATCGAACGTGTCGGTCATCAGCGAGTGAATCCAGGCTGTAGCACTGGGCTAGCAGGACTCCGGTGAACCGGGCTGTAGCGGGCTAACAGGACTCCGGAATTCATCACGTGACATTTCCCCAAGGGGACAGACACAGGAACGAAGAAGGACACATGCCGGCCAGCCTAAGTGTTCCGGAGCAGTAGCAAGCTACCATGGGATCACAACATGACTCTACAACTTAAGTATTTATTCAATAGGCTCCTAGGAGCGAGATATTACAAACATGGGTCTCATGACCCAGCATTCAGAGCACACAAGTCAAGCACAAGCGGAAGCTTAACATGTCTGAGTACAGACATCTACAAATGAAAAAGGCTGAGAAGCCTGACTGTCTATCAGATCCTGCCGAGGGCACAAGATCGTAGCTGAGGTAACAAGCTAAACGTCGAAGTCCACGCGGTACTACTAGCGAGACTGAAGTCTCTCTGCAAAAACATAAATTAAGCAACATGAGTACAAATGTACCCAACAAGACTTACATCAGATCTAACTACATATGCATCATTATCAACAAGGGGGTGGTGGGGTTTAACTGCAGCAAGCCAGCTTTGACTCAGTGGCTATCCTGAACTACGACTGCAAGTAACTCTTTTGAGGTGGCGCACACGAGTCCACATATTCACCATATTAATACACCACTATGGATCCGCTCCCGTCTCCCTACGAGAACGCCATCCATAGCACTCATGCTTATCTTGCGTATTTTAGAGTATCCACTTTCACTTGTCTATGAACTGTACAGGCAACCCAGAAGTCCTTTACCGCGGACACGGCTATTCAAATAGATCATATTAACCCTGGAGGGGTGTACTTCTTCACACACGCTCTCACCACTTACCGCCGTTTACATGACATGTACTCGGCAACCTTCAAGCGGAAGCCCAGCGAGGGTGTCGGCCACGACCTGACTAACCACACAAGTCTCTCGTCCAGGTTTATCGCCTATTCGGGTTCCATCCGCAAGGAGATCCGGCCGGGGTGTCGCTCACGGCCCCAAACAATGTGTGCAGGGTTCCCAAGCCCACCATCCGGGTGCTACTTGGTACACCGGGCCACTGTGCCTAGTCTGTCCCAAGCCCACCTGTACCGGGTGCCACTTGGTAGACTACTAACACTACCTACAAACACCAGAAACTAGTTGCAACTCCTGGACAGAGATCATGTTGATTAATAAGTGGAGAGGGGTCGAGTTACCGGAACCCAATGTGTGGTAGTAACTGTTCATGGATCACAAACACAGAACTCAGTTCCTGAGGACGGCTGCAATGAGACAACCCACCATGTACTCCTACATGGCCTCTCACCGCTACCTTTACCAAATCGTGTTCACACACTTAGCTCACACACAATAGGACATGTTCACACACCTCTGATTCATCCCCGATGAATCAGACCTGACTCAACTCTAAGCAGTAGCAGGCATGACAAACAAGCATGAATGAGTAGGCACAGCAGGGCTCAAACAACTCCTACTCATGCTAGTGGGTTTCATCTATTTACTGTGGCAATGACAGGTCATGTAGAGGATAAAGGGGTTCAGCTACCGCAGCAAGTAGCAGATGAATCATTGTTGTCCTAATGCAGTAAAAGAGAGCAGGAGCGAGAGAGTGGGATTGTATCAGAATGAACAAGGGGGTTTTGCTTGCCTGGCACTTCTGAAGATAGTATAGTTCTTCATCGGTGTCATCGATCTCATCGTCGATATCACGTCTATCGAGAGGGAACAATTACCGGCAACAGAGAGGAAACACAATCAATGCAATGCAACATTATGATGCATGATCATGACATGGCAACATGCTGATGTTTTGAGCTAATGCAGCTAGCAACAAAGTTAAATGAAGTTGGTTTGAACCAACGATTCAAATTCAAACTCCATATGTGATGTTTTAAATGCCATTTAATTGAGTTGTCCTAAACAGTAGCTATAAGTTGTTCTAACATGCATGAAAATGGTACATATGGATAGATTGGATTTTTCTGATCATTTTTCATATATAAATTATTTAATTTGGAGTTACGGTTGATTTTATATGAATTTTAGAAGTTTTGACTATTTTCTGGAATTTCCTGTAAAAGAATAAATCCAGAAAGAATTAACTGCGTCAGCCTGACGCCAGCGTGATGTCAGCGAGTCAACGGCCAGGTCCAGGTCAAACCTGACGTGCGGGGTCCACACGTCAGTGACACAGGAACTAATCCCGGTCAAACTCTGCGCTGACTGGGGTTTGACCGAGTGTGGGGCCTGCTGTCAGTGGCTAGGTGGGGTCCAGCTGGCGGGGATTAGCGCTAATCACCTCGCCACTTTGGCTGTCGCCGGAGTTCGGCCGGTGGCGACAAAACCCGCGGCGGCAACGCGCCGGACTTGCGTTAAAGGCGATGGGGGTGGCGGCTAAGGGCACTGGGACGTAGCTCGGGATCGTGCGCATCCAGCGAAGGTGACGGGAGGACGCGGGGTGGCCGGAGCTCGCCGAAGCGGAGCTCGGGGCGGCGGCTGAAACACGGCTCCGGGCGGGATGTGGCTGCAGGGCACGGCAGGGGCTGCGGAGGGCCTCTACGGCCTCCTGGCGTCACCAGGAACACGGTGACGTGCGCGGGAGCGAAGGCTCGGGTTCTGGTCACGGTGGCGCCATGGATGGCGGCGAGGTGCTCGCGGGTTCGACAGGTAGCAGGCTACAGCGTGCAAGCAAAGGAACGGAGAGGTGAAAACGGACGGTGAGCTCACGTGGATCCCGTAGAGGTGGACGGCGAGCTCGGGGAAGGCCGAACGGCGACGAATTTGACAGCGGCAATCTCGGGCGGCCGAAGGTGAGGACGACGATGGTGGCGGCGATGCAGCGCGTCCGGTGTCGGGCGGCTCGGTGAGGAGGGGGACAGGGACTAGGCGGAGCTCATGGGCAGCTCCAGGGGGCGAGGAAGAGGCGGTGGCGTTGACTACGGCGGCGGTGGCTTACGGGCGCGTCGGCCGTTGCGGGAGAGGACGAGGGAGAGCGTAGATGAGGGAAGAGTGGTGTCCAGGGGGGTCGAGGCGGCGCCGAGGAGAAGACGCGAGGCGTCGCGGTGGCCAGGCGACGCAGGCAGGCAGCCTGGTGGCGTAGTGCCCGCGCGCGCCGTGCGTTGTCCCTCCTCTGCCTACTGGCAGAGGTTGGGGATGACTGGCACCAGGCCAGGTGGGCTGGGCCAGCACAGGAGAGGCCCAGGTGGGCTTGGTGGGTGCCAGGCAAGTGCCCAGGTGAGTCTCTCTCTCTCTCTCTCTCTCTCTCTCTCTCTCTTATATTCTGTTTTTCTATTTTTCTGTAAGTTTGTGGCTTTATTAAAAATAGTTAGACACCTTCAAAAATCCTGAAAATAATCATACGCTCTGTTTAGATTAATTCCAACAGCCCACACTTATTTCCAGAATTATTTGAGCATTTAAAATATTTACTAGAATTTAAATGCCCAAATGCAAAGTACATATGATTTAATTCAGTGACCAAATATGTCATGGAAAAATGTGCAACACCTCTGGTTATGGTTCTAGCATTTTCCAGAAATGATGAACATTTTTGAAAGCCATTTGGATTCACTGAAAATATTTTTAGGTTGATCTTATTTGAATTCCATTTGGTACTAGGGTTTGGACATCCCCATTTCATGTTTCTTTCAAAGTTTAAACATGATGCACACAAGAAGTTAGCCTAGTGCAATGCCAGAAGCTAGGGATGTGACAGTAGTCGAATAATTATGTAACTATGTGAAGATTCTTTCTCATAAATAAAATTTCAGATCTTAAGTACTTTATTCAAACAACAAGCAAAACAAAATAAAGTGACATGACACTCCAAGCAAAACACATATCATGTGGTGAATAAAAATATAGCTCCAAGTAAAGTTACCGATGAACGCAGACGAAAGAGGGGATGCCATCTGGGGCATCCCCAAGATTAGGCTCTTGGTTGTCCATGAATATTACCTTGGGGTGCCTTGGGAATCCCCAAGCTTAGGCTCTTGCCATTCCTTATTCCATAGTCCATCGAATCTTTACCCAAAACTTGAAAACTTCACAACACAAAACTCAACAGAAAACTCGTAAGCTCCGTTAGTATAAGAAAATAAAACCGCCACTTAGGTACTGTTGTGAACTCATTCTAAATTCATATTGATGCTATATTTACTGTATTCCAACTTCTCCATGGTCATACCCTCCGATACTACTCATAGATTCATCAAAATAAACAAACAACACATAGAAAACAGAATCTGTCAAAAACAGAATAGTCTGTAGTAATATGTAACTCTCGAATACTTCTGTAACTCCAAAAATTCTGAAATAAATTGGTGAACGTGAGAAATTTGTCTATTAATCTTCTTCAAAAATAATCAACTTAAAAGCACTCTTATGTTAAAAATGACATTTATTCTCGTGAGCGTCAAGTTTCTGTTTTTTACAGCAAGATCACATTAACTTTCACCCAAGTCTTCCCAAATGTTCTACTTGGCACTTTATTGAAACAAAAGCTACAAAACATGATTAATACAGTAGATTAATCATGTGGACACAAAAAAACAGTAGGGGTAAATATTGGGTTGTCTCCCAACAAGCGCTTTTCTTTAATGCCTTTTTAGCTAGGCATGATGATTTCAATGATGCTCACATAAAAGATAAGAATTGAAATATAATGGGAGCATCATGAAGCATATGACTAGCACATTTAAGTCTAACCCACTTACTATGCCTAGGGTTTTTGTGAGCAAACAACTTATGGTAACATGAATCAACTAGCATAGGAAAGCAAAACAAGCATAACTTCAAGATTTTCAACACATAGAGCGGAAACTTGATATTATTGCAATTCCTACAAGCATATATTCCTCCCACATAATAATTTTCAGTAGCATCATGAATGGATTAAACAATATAACTATCACATAAATCACTCTTTCCACAATTCATAAGCATATAATGTTTAATACTCTCCACATAAGCAAATTTCTTCTCATTCGGACTCGAGCAAACTCAACAAAGTAACTATCATGGGATTGAAAATTAAGATCAAGATGACAAGTTTCACAGTTATAATTATTCTTTATAGCATACATGTCATCACAGTAATCATCATAAATAGCAACTTTGTTCTCATAATCAATTGGAGCCTCTTCCGAAATAGTGGATTCATCACTAAATATAGTCATGACCTCTCCAAATCCACTTTCATCAATATAATCATCATAAATAGGAGGCATGCTTTCATCATAATAAATTTGCTCATCAAAACTTGGGGGAGTAAAAATATCATCTTCATCAAACATAGCATCCCCAAGCTTGTAGCTTTGCACATCATTAGCATCATGGATATTCAAAGAATTCATACTAACAACATTGCAATCATGCTCGTCATTCAAAAATTTAGTGCCAAAATTTTTAATGCATTCTTCTTCTAGCACTTTGGCACAATTATCGGAATTCTTATTTTCACGAAATACATTAAAAAGATGAAGCATATGAGGCACCCTCAATTCCATTTTTTGTAGTTCTCTTTTATAGACTAAACTAGTGATAAAACAAGAAATTAGAAGACTCGATTGCAAGATCTAAAGATATACCTTCAAGCACTAACCTCCCCGGCAACAGCGCCAGAAATGAGCTTGATGTCTACTACACAACCTTCTTCTTGTAGACGTTGTTGGGCCTCCAAGTGCAGAGGTTTGTAGGACATAAGCAAATTTCCCTCAAGTGGATGACCTAAGGTTTGTCGATCCGTGGGAGGCGTAGGATGAAGATGGTCTCTCTCAAACAACCCTGCAACCAAATAACAAAGAGTCTCTTGTGTCCCCAATACACCCAATACAATGGTAAATTGTATAGGTGCACTAGTTCGGCAACGAAATGGTGATACAAGTGCGATATGGATGGTAGATATAGGTTTTTGTAATATGAAATTATAAAAACAGCAAGGTAACTAATGATAAAAGTGAGCGTAAACGGTATTGCAATGCTTCGAAACAAGGCCTAGGGTTCATACTTTCACTAGTGCAAGTTCTCTCAACAAGGATAACACAATTAGATCATATAACAATCCCTCAACATGCAACAAAGAGTCACTACAAAGTCACTAATAGCGGAGAACAAACGAAGAGATTATTATAGGGTACGAAACCACCTCAGAGTTATTCTTTCCAATCAATCCATTGGGCTATTACTATAAGTGTCACAAACAACCCTAGAGTTTGTAGTAAAATAACACCTTAAGACACAAATCAACCAAAACCCTAATGTCACCTAGATACTTCAATGTCACCTCAAGTATCTGTGGGTATGATTATATGATATGCATCACACAATCTCACATTCATCTATTCAAACCAACACAAAGAACTTCAAAGAGTGCCCCAAAGTTTCTACCAGAGAGTCAAGACGAAAACGTGTGCCAACCTCTATGCATAAGTTCACAAGTTCACTGAACCCGCAAGTTGATCACCAAAACATACATCAAGTAGATCACGTGAATATCCCATTGTCACCATAGATAAGCACATGCAAGACATATATCAAGTGTTCTCAAATCCTTAAAGACTCAATCCGATAAGATAACTTCAAAGGGAAAACTCAATCCATTACAAGAGAGTAGAGGGGGAGAAACATCATAAGATCCAACTATAATAGCAAAGCTCGCGATACATCAAGATCGTGCTGTATCAACAACACGAGAGAGAGAGAGAGATCAAACACATAGCTACTAGTACATACCCTCAGCCCCGAGGGTGAACTACTCCATCCTCATCATGGACATCGCCGGGATGCTAAAGATGGCCACCGGTGATGGATCCCCCCTCCGGCAGGGTGTCGGAATAAGGTCCTGATTGGATTTTGGTGGCTACATAGGCTTGCGGCGATGGAACTCCCGATCTAGGTTTATTTCTAGGGATTTTTGTATTTATAGGATTTTTTGGCGTTGGTCTCACGTCAGGGGGGGTCTCCGAGTCATCCACAAGATAGGGGGGCGCGCCCAGGGGGGTAGGGCGCGCCCTCCACCCTCGTGGACGGCTCGGGACTCTTCTGGCCCAACTCTTTCACTTCGGGGGCTTGTTTTGGTCCATAAAAAACCCACAAAAATTGGTAGGTCAATTGGACTCCGTTTGATATTCCTTTTCTGTAAAACTCAAAAACAAGGAAAAAACAGAAACTGGCACTGGGCTCTAGGTTAATAGGCTAGTCCCCAAAATCATATAAAAAGCATATAAATGCATATAAAACATCCAAGGTTGATAATATAATACCATGGAACAATAAAAAATTATCGATACGTTGGAGACGTATCAAGGATAAATTGCGCTCCAACATTCATAGCATAACGAGAGACTATACGTGCATGCTTCGGGAAGCACAAACCTTAACACCAATATTCTTACTTAACCACAATCGTTTACCAGTACTTCCCACATATTTATCATCGCCATATCGCAAAACTATTTCAAGGAATCAAACATATCATATTCAGTGATCCATAAGTTTTATGTAGGATTTTATGACTAACCATGCAATTGACCAATTCCTGTTGACTCTCTAAATAGATATAAGTGAAGCATGAGAGTTTAATTCTTTCTACAAAAGATCATTCTCTAACAAATATAAGTTAAGCAAAAGAGCATTCTACGAACATCGGTTTTCTATGTGAAGAGAAACAGGCAATGCACACTTCAAATGATATAAGTGAAGCACATGAAGCATTCTATAAAGCCATACTCAAAAGATATAAGTGAAGTGCAATGAGCATTCTATAAATCAACCATGGAATATCTCATACCAGCATGGTGCATAAAAGCAAAGTGAAAAATAAACACAAAAGACACTCCAAGATTTGCACATATCACATGAACGAAACGAATCCGAAAACATACCGATACTTGTTGAAGAAAGATGGGATGCCTTCCGGGGCATCCCCAAGATTAGACGCTTGAGTCTCCTTGAATATTTACTTGGGGTGCCTTGGGCATCCCCAAGCTTGAGTTCTTGCCTCTCCTCCTTCTCCTCATATCGAGACCTCCTCGATCTTCGAACACTTCATCCACACAAAACTTAAACAAACTTTTAGTGGCGGGGTTAGTGAAAATGGCAATGAAATCCCATCATGTACTGCTGCAACATTATTGTATAATTATAAACAAACATTACCCACTGTATGCTATCACAATTCTATGGCCCCAAATCAAGGAGGTTTCAACAAGAATTCAAACATACGCAAATTACGAAGCTATAAGACCAATATGTGAAAACAGGACAATCTGTAAAGATTGGAACATCCACCATATTTATGTAACCCAAACAATTCTGAGAAAATTAGTAAAAATAAAAATTTTGTATAGAAAGATAGATCACAAGGTTTCAGAACTGTTTGACATTCCAGTAAAAATATAAAATCGTGCACTACAGACAATGTTTCTGTTTTGCACTCCACAAACCAACAAGCAATCTACCCATCCTAAAGGCAAATCTCGGCACATTATTTTTATAATACAATGGAATTTTACAGGGGGTAAATATTTTTGTTGAAAATTTTCTATACAATCAGACATCATAGGATAACACCATTAATAAAATATACAATCATACGAACCAAGATCACGATTAACCCATATGACATAACGGATCTACTCAAACATCATAGGATAACCATACATCATTGGGAAATAATATATGAAGTTGAGCACCATGTTTAAGTAGATATTACAACGAGGGGAAGAGGTGTTACACCGCTATATAGAGGGGGAGAAAGTTGGTGTTGATGGTAGCAAGGTTGTTGATGTTGATCGCCATCATGATGCTAGCCCCGGTGGTGTTTCGGCGCCACTAGGAGAGAGGGGGAGAGAGCCCCCCTCCTTCTTATTCTTCCTTGGCCTCCCCTCTAGATGGGAGGAGGGTTCTCCTTCTAGTCCATGGACTCCATGGCTGTGGAGGGGAGAGAGCCCCTCCGAGATTGGATCTGTCTCTCTGTCCTCTTCTGTTTTGCGCTCTCTAATTTGGACGAAAACCATTTCTTATATTCCTGGAGATCCGTAACTCTGATTGCGCCGATCTTTTTACACACTTTTTTTCCTGATATAAGCTTCCTTGCACCCGAAGTAGAGATCCACCGACATACGAGGTGAGCACAACCCACCACCGCGTGCCAGGGGCCTGGGGCGCGCCCTGGTGTATCGTGGTCCGTGTGGGCCTCCCTTTGTGGTGATTCCAACTCCCCAAAATCACAAATATTCCAAAATAATTCTCCGTGGAGTTGCATCACGTTTGGACTTTGTTTGATATGGATTTTCTGCGATACGAAAACAGGCAACAAACAGGAATTGGCGCTGGGCACTAGATAAGTAAGTTAGTCCAAATAAATAATATAAAAAGTTGCCAAAAGTATGTAAAAGTTGAATAATATTGACATGAAACAATCAAAAATTATAGATACGACAGAGACGTATCAGAAAGTATCGTTGTAGCTTGGGGGAGGCTTAAGTCAATGTTATATTCATGCCCCAATCGTGAACTCTCAAGAGAAATTATTATTAAGAATTTTTATGCTCGACTTTCTCGTAATGATCAATCCAAGCTTGATACTTCTTGTACTGGTTCTTTTATGAAGAAGACTATTGAATTCTGATGGGATCTTTGAGAACGAATTAAATGCAACTCTGAAGATTGGGAACTCGACGAAGGTAAAGAGTCAGCTATTGAACCTAAGTTTGATTGTGTTAAATCTTTTATGAATACCAATGCTTTTCAGAAGTTTAGCACTAAATATGGACTTGACGCCGAGATAGTAGCTTCCTTTTATGAATCTTTTGCTACTCATGTTGATCTCCCTAAGGATAAGTGGTTTAAATATCGCTCACCAATTAAAGAGCCGGTAAAAGCTAAAGAAGAAACTATCATTTACAATGTTGATCCAGTTGTTCCCATTGCTTATATTGAATAACCACCTTTCCCTTTTAGGATGAAGGAACATGCTAAAGCTTCAACTGTGGTTAACAAAAGTTATGTTAGAACACCTAAACCAGCTGAACAAATCAGAACTAAACCTAGTGTTGCTATGATTAAAGATATCTTGGTCGATAATGTTGATGGGCATGTTATTTACTTCTGTGATGAAACTTCTAGAATTGCCAAACCTGAAGAAAATGATAAACATAGACCAGATGTTGGCATACCTGTTGTCTCAGTTAAGATAGGAGATCACTGTTATCATGGGTTATTTGACCTAGGTGCTAGTGTGAGTGCTATTCCTTTTTCCTTATATGTAGAAATCAAGAATAAAATAGCACCTGCTGAAATAGAAGACATAGATGTCACTTTAAACTTGCCAATAGAGATACTATATCATCAATTGGGATTCTTAGAGATGTTGAAGTCTTGTGTGGGAAAATAAAATACCCTACTGATTTTCTTGTTCTTGGCTCCCCACAAGATTTCTTTGTCCCATTATCTTTGGAGACCTTTCTTGAACACCGTCAATGCCAAAATAGATTGTAAGAAACAAACTGTCGTTGTTAGCTTTAGTGATGAATCTCATGAATTTAATTTTTCCAAGTTTAGTAGACAACCTCATAAGAAAGATTTGCCTAGTAAGGATGAAATTATTGGCATTGCTTCTATTGTTGTACCCCCTACTGATCCTTTGGAACAATATTTGCTTGACCATGAAAATGATTTGCATATGCGTGAAAGAAATGAAATAGATAGAATCTTTTTCGAACAACAACCTCTGATTGAACACAATTTGCCTATTGAAACTCTAGGAGGTCCTCCTCCACCTAAAGGTGATCCTGTGTTTGAATTAAAACAATTGCAAGACACTTTGAAATATGCTTATCTTGATGACAAAAAGATATATCCTGTTATTATTAGTGCTAACCTTTCAGAACATGAAGAAGAAAGATTATTGAAAGTTCCAAGGAAGCATAGAGCTGCCATTGGATATACTTTTGATGATCTTAAGGGCATTAGTCCCACTCTATGTCAGCACAAGATTAATATGGAACCTGACGCTAAACTCGTTGTTGATCACCAACGTCGGTTAAAACCGAAAATAAAAGAAGTGGTAAGAACAGAAATATTGAAACTTCTGGAAGCAGGTATAATCTATCCTATAGATAGTAGATGGGTAAGTCATGTTCATTGTGTCCCTAAGAAGGGAGGTATTACTGTTGTTCCTAATGATAAGAATGAGCCCATTCCATAAAGAATTGTCACATGCTATAGAATGGTAATTGATTATAGAAAATGAAACAAAGCAACTAGAAAAGAACATTACCCTCTGCCTTTTATTGATCAAATGTTAGAAAGATTATCTAAGCACACACATTTTTGCTTCCTTGATGGATATTCTGGTTTCTCACAAATACCTGTTTCACAACCTGATCAAGAAAAGACCACTTTTACTTGTCCTTTTTGAAAGTGCTAGTTATCGACTAGAGGGGGGTGAATAGGCGATTTTTATGAAAGTCTTCAAAACATGGAAGTTTCAAAGACAAACAATAGAAACAACCTAATTGATATGCAGCGGAAGATAAACTACAACAAGCAAGCCATAATCAAATATGCAATAGCATTAACGTTTGAAGATTAATAGCAGCTAGGTAGTAGGATCAGGATGGAAGATAGTATGAAACCAATCAACAATAGTAGTCAAGCAATGAAGTCAATCAGATAAGACGATAAGCAATGACTTCACGAAGACAAACTCAAAGTAAAGGAGGGAAGAGATAGAACCAGTTGCTTGTTGAAGACACAGGATTTGTTGGACCAGTTCCAGTTGCTGTGACAACTGTACGTCTGGTTAGGGAGGCTGAGATTCAACTTAGAAGACCGTGTCTTAACCTTATTCCCCTTGAGCTAAGTACACTTAGTCCTCTCCCAATCACTCTGGTAAGTCTTCAAGGTAGACTTCCAAACCTTCACAGACTTTGTTCACCCGGCAATCCACAATGACTCTTGGATGCTCAGAACGCGACGCCTAACCGGCTGGAGGATACACAGTCCTCAAGTGTAATAAGTCTTCAGGTCACACAGACAGAAAGACTTCAGTGATGCCTAACACTCTTTGGCTCTGGGTGTTTGGGCTTTGTCCTCGCAAGGATTTCTCTCTCTCAAATGCTTCGAGGTGGGTAGCTCTCAAACGACAAAAGCCGTATACTAACTCTAAGCAGCCACAAATTTATGGTGTAGGGGGTGGGCTATTTATAGCCAATAGGCAACCCGACCTGATTTGTCCGAAATGACCCTGGGTCACTAAGGAACTGACACGTGTTCCAACGGTCAGATTTCAAACACACACGACAACTTTACTTGGGCTACAAACAAAGCTGACTCATCCAACTCTGGATAAGATTTGCTCTCATTATCTTCGCTTGAAGACATAGGATTTGGGTTGAGCATCACTTCAGTCACTCTGACTTAGTTCACTTGGACCCCACTTAACAGTACGGTGGTTCCTATGACTCAACAAAGAAGAAAAGGAAACAACGAAACCACACAGTCTTCGCGCTCCTTAGTCTTCACTCAATGTCTTCTCATGTCATAGACTTCAATGTGAATATCTTCACACACCACCATTGTCTTCAATGTCTTCATACATTTTTAGGGGTCATCTCCGATAGGTAAACCGAATCAATGAGGGACACTACCTGCGTTATCCTGCAATTCTCACAAACGCATTAGTCCCTCAACCAACTTTGTCGTCAATACTCCAAAACCAACTAGGGTGGCACTAGATGCACTTACAATCTCCCCCTTTTTGGTGATTGATGACAAACTGGTTGAAGTTTTCAACGGGGATAAAGTATGTGAAATTGTAAAGGATAGGAATTTGTCTTCATAAGTAGCAAGGGCTCCCCCTGAAGATGTGCATATAAATAATTTTGCTTTTGGAATGCAAATGCACATAGCAGGTTGTACTTGTGGAGATCCACTTAAACTTATGAAGATTATTCATCATGCATGAAGTGATATAGCATATAGGATGACATGCATAAATGAAAAATGGACGTCTGCAGGATGATTTAAGTGCGGAAGTTATCATCGCACGTGGAAATGCAAATAAGTAGCAGACGACCATCAAGTTTAAGTGTTACAACTCAAAAACCATATGTTTCAAAACGCAAGAGTTGTAAGCACGAGGCAAAATATAACGCAACCGCCCATTTGAACCCGCTTGAAGACTATCAACTCATACGCTTCTCCCCCTTTTGTCAGTAATGACCAAAAAGGTTTGAAGACATAGAGCATCTACTCGTCTTCTTGATGAGTAGGTGAAGCAGCAGGGTTGTTGTCGTTGGGTGGCGGTGCAGATGAACTTGGTGCAGTGTCAATGCGCGCAGTAGTAGTAGGAGGTGGTGAAGTAGCATCATCTTCATCATTGATCACTCTGGCATTTACTGTTGCCGTGGAGGAAGAATATTCAGAGTCTTCAAGAGATTGAGTTCTTCGTAAGACAGCATTCCGTGGAGGAGTGGAGTCAAACTGAAATCTTTCATTGAAGCCATCGTCTTGAAGATCTGCTTTAGCACTAAGCAGGGTCAAACTCTTCCATGATCGCCGGCAAGTTTCATGAGCAACAAAGGCATTCTTGGTGGCAAGGTTGCGAATGCGATTGACATCCACCAAGAGGCTTTGCATCTGTCTCTTGAGCCAAAAGTGATGTTTATCCTATTTCTGATGGAGGGCCACAAGAAGTTCTCGATCATTGAGAACGCGAGAATGCTTCCGAGGCCTTTGGGAAATGGTGCTTTCAGTGGCTTCAGTAGGTGCTCGATGAGGCAGACGAGTATTTCCAGCCAATGGATAGATTCGTGTAGCTGCTTGAACACCTTTAATGGGTTGAGTGAAGCTTTGGTGCTCGGCATTCTGAAGACAAAGAGGCTTCTTGGTAGGGTCAGGATATATAGCTTCAACTGACATATCAACCTCAGGTAGAAAAATCACATGATTGCGAGCAAAAGGTTGATAGTTGAGAGTAGAGTGTCACTTTATGAGGCGCATGACCCATGGAGCATAAAACTTCAGACCAAAGAGATCAGAGCCGGAGGCAGCAAGTTGTCTGATGAAGAAATCTTGTGCATTGAAGCTGATGCCATTGAAAATGTAGAAGACCAGAGTCTTCATAGCTCCTTCAAGCTTTGCCGCTGATGAATGTCCATTGATAGGCCATAGAGTCCGCCTGATGATGTGATATATGGTGCGTGGCAGATACTCAAGGTCTTCAAAAAAGAACTCTATTGGATATTCAGCATCACGGGGCAAAGGCTTCATCATGCTCAGCATCTGACTCATATTGGGTTCAGGCCTATGAAAGATGCTTTCCAGGGCATTGCGATGATGTTGACAGCCAGGTTCATAGAGTTCTCCGGGAGTGGACAGGCCTGTAAGCTCGATGATATCCATAGCTTTGGCTTCATGATGAACGTTTCCGGTCATCCACTCGAGAACCCAAGTCTTTGTATCTCTATTGCAGCCTTGAATGTGCAGTGTGGCATAGAATTGAAGCAATAGTTCTTCATTCCAGTGTTCTTTATCTATGACAAAACTGAGCAGCCCAGCATCACGAAAGCAGTCAAGTGCTTCTTCTAAGCAGGGGAGTCAAGTAATGGCTTCAGTGTCGAGACGCATATGAGGGAAGATGCGCCCTTGATCATACAGAACACAGGAGTAATAGCTTCGCTGCTGATGACTCCAAAACCGATCTGATGCAATTCTTGGCTTCGTGTAGGGGTTCTTCGAGCTATCAAAGAATGTGTTGTGGCTCTTTAAGCCATTAGCATTGAAGGACCCGACAGCGGTGGCAGTACCAGGAAACCTTGGCAATCTTGGCTTGGGCTTCAGGACTTGAGGCCTATGCTCAACATGATAGTCAAATTGAGGACCAGAGACATTAGGCGGAGGGACCAGAATGGGCCATCTGACTGTTGTTAGCTCTCCATGGTTATATGCCTGCTCAATTGTATAGGGCCTTGGTGGCGGAATAGGAGCAGTGGCAGCAACTGAGGCTTCAGGCTGCACAACAGGTGCTTCAGGAGTAGTTGCCTCACTAGCTTCAGGTGCAGTGGTTGTTGCAAGCTCCACATTAGCTTCAGCCATGACAATGTCATTGGCTTCACTTGCGTTGGTTGTGGCAGCTTCAGGATTTTCCACCTCCACTTGAGGAGCTGGAGGGTCAGGCATTGACACGTTCACTCCATGAACTATTTCTTCAGGAATGGGGGGAGTAGAGACACGTTCTTCTTGACGTTCTTCATCGGCTGATGCAGCCGGATTGTCTTCAGCAGCAGGTGCTTCAGACGCAGAGACATTCACAGCAGGAGTGGCTTCTGAAAACACTTGACGTGCAACAGGTTGATGATGCACTTCTCCTTCTGGAACGCTCGGAAGAGGAGCTTGAGGCCTTGGTCCTTTGCGAAGCCTTTGAAGTACTGGCGACGCTTTTGGAGATGGAGTGGGCAGGCCCTCATCCTCTTCAGCTTGTACGGATGTTGTGACTTGTTGTTGTTGGGGAGTGTTGGGGGAGTCTTGTTCTTGCGGGCGATCAGCCCATGAATCATCCTGTGCAATTGGCGTCAGAGGACGACCAATGCTGATGAGTTCGTTGTTCGTACGAACAGGCAATGATACCACATTGTATTCGATCTGAGGAAGAACTTCATCATCTTCAACATTGTCATGATGACCAATGTCTTCAGCAGCGGTGGGTTCAGCTGCTGGAATATCTTCAGCTTCAGGAGCCTCTGTGGAAGCAGGCTCATGAACAGTCATGTGAAGTTCTTGGGATGCAGATGCAGGATGAATCACTGAGATGGGTTCAACAAAAAGGGGCTCTGTGTGAGCAGCCCGATTCTTCTTGGTCTTGCGCTTCTTCTTGGAGGGAGCGGCATCAGAGGCTTCAGTATTCTTCATTTTTCTGGCTTCTGCCTCTGCAGCCCTCGTCTTCTTCTGTTCTGAAGCGGTTGTGGTGACCTTTGGCTTCGAGCCAGTCATGCTACTTGGGAAGATAATGCGTGGAGCTTCTTGGCTTGAAGGCGCAGGCTGATCAGCAGTAAGCTTCTTCTTTTTTTTGCTGCCATCCTGGGGTTAATGCCAGGAAGGCCAAGTGAGTTGCGCTTCTCAGCCTCATTGTAGGCAAGCACACACTTATCAGCCAAACTCTTCATGCGCTCACGAGAGCCTTAAGCTTCTTGGTGCTTCTTCAGAAAAGCTTCTTTAAGCTCATGCATCATGACCTTAAAGTTCCTGACGTCTTGAACACTCAGCTTGGCCATATGCTTCTTGAATTGAGCCTTCTCATAATCAATCTTGTTCTTGAGCTCAACGATTCGCTGAGCGAGAGCCAGCTCAGAAGCAATGGCGCCATTGAAAGAGACGCTGAGGCCAATTGGAAGCTGTAAGTATTCAAAGCTGACGTTGGGGGTGTCGAACCACTCATCAATAAAATTGTGGATGATGGCCACATCAAAGAGAGGCAAGTTGTTGAAGATTTCTGCTTCTTCCTTGCTCTTTATCAGCTACTCAAGAGCATCATCAGCAAGATCTTCATCACTTGACAGATCAATGGGTTCTTCACGCAGAATGGCGGCAACAGTCAAGGCTTGATCAATATGCTTGACAAGTTGCTTTTTCTTCTCCGTCTTCTTGGAGATACGGGATTGATCTTCAGACTGCACACTGGCTTCAGGAGGTGCAGTGGCCAATGGCTTCACACGAGAAGCTTTTGGAGGTGCGGCTGATGATGAAGCCTTAACCTTCTTTGGCTTCTTCGGCCTTGGAGTAGGAGCAGGGGCTTCATCAAAATCAGCATCATTGTTGGAATGATCCACTCTGGCACCATGAACCAAGACGTAGGAGATGAGACCATCAAGGTTTGCAAAGGGGCCAATTCTATTCTCTTCAGCTTCACATGTCCCATCCTCACGGGGAGCAGAGGGACCAGGATTGAAGTCTAATCCCCATGACTTCTTGTTTTCCTTTGCTGAAGACATAGCAAACTGGAAGTTGCGCTTGAAGAGATTGTCGTCACGACACCAGAGCAATGATGATGGGTCAGCTTCTTCAGGCTGTGGCCCATGGACCATGCAAGGATAGAATTCTTGCGCAATGGCTTCAGCTTTGTTCTTGGGGGGAAGGCCTCGATAGAGAATATCACCCCAAGGGCTCTTGATAGCATTTTTCTCTATGTACTCCTGGGTGACGAACTTGTACTTGTACCACTGTTCAGCCCAATAGCGTTGAATCCATTGGATTCGAGTCTTGCGCTGATTGTAATCTTCTTCAGGATCTGTTTTATACATTTCTGCCAGATCCTCAGGCAGATCCTTCGAAGTTCCCCCATGATGCTGTCTACCACCCTTCCTGACTGATTTTTCTGCAGCCATGAACTTCAAGCTGAATGGCTTCAATACGTTCAGAGGCTTCAAATATTTACGCTTGCTGGTCAAGCAGGAACTGGCTTCAGGAGAATTGATATGATGCTGTAAGTATTCTGCAAATGAATGCAGACTATGAGAACCAAGGGATTCTCCCACGGACATGTACCTGTGACAGCATTAGAGATGCGAGGGAAGGGGAAGAGGTCATATGCATTCTCAGAAGATTTTGAAGATAAATTAGTTTGAAGACATTGACCTCATAATGCGAAGACATTCACTTATATGTGGTGAGTTGGTTCCAGATTTGTACCAATCCGTGAATAAGTACAAGTGAGAAATCAAACTAGATAGGAAATCTAAGTGAATAGACTAGGCATTATGAGATGCAGATAGAATAGATCTAACATTGAGTAGGCAGAAACCACTTTCGGTAAGTAGGATGAATCTATGAAGATCAAAAAGGTGGTAAAAATAGAGTTATAATTACCGCATGACAAACTGCTAGATGGGAAGAATAGGAGACCGAGGAGTACAGTCCACCGTGCCCTAACTTGGCGACGGAGGACACCTACAGCGACGGCGGAGAGGACAATGTCCGTGGCCAGCGTGAGGACGGCGTCGGAGAAGTCGCGGCAGCTAAGCGCTTCGTCGCTGGCGTCGTCGCGAGCTAGCGGTGGCGCTAGGGTTTTGACGGAGGTGGAGAGGTGGAAGAAGGATTTCTTTACCGCAGGGGACAAGTATTTATAAGTAGGTGAGAGACACAGCGCAATTACACTGGTGCCCCTGGCGGTTCACATCTGAGGGGTACGTGGCAAGCATGCAACATACTTAGAATTGTCCCACGTTCCCACGCCCGCCAAGTATGTCGGATGTTCGTTCCGGCTTCTCCGGATATCGACAATTTAAATAGGACTTGATGTTTTGTCTCTGTGTCTTCTGCTGACAAGGATACAGAGAAGACATTCGACAGTTTCAATAGAATGCATATGATTTGGACAGATAGAGTTTGAGATAGTAAGCATAGAGAGATTAGGGTCCGATCACATTCACTTAGTTCAAAAGATTCAACTTGAAGACATAGCTATAAGTGAATGTTGTAGAGGACAGAACGCTAGTATATATATATATATATATATATATATATATATATATATATATATATATGCAATCAACTCATCATAGCGGAGAAAATCATGAAGATAAATAGAAACTGAAGACAAACCAAATGTGAAGTCTTTGCAAAATAACGCCATGAGTGAAACACTTCAAACAGAGAAATTTGGTGGTGGCGTTACCCACCGTATAGGAAGTATTAGACCCAGACACGACGCACAATTATCGTGGCGCTCTGAAGTCAAATTCTATGTTAATGTATTCACACTCAGAGTGTATATCTTCATTGATTGAAGATATACATTACTTTGTGTGTTGCACATCTAAGTCATCAACATGCATAAGTGTTAGGATGTGTGCCTGATCATAGGACATTAGAGGATTCCAAGATATTTAGCTCACACCGTAACTTGCAAAACCTTTTCTCATCCAAGGGCTTTGTGAAGATATCTGCCAGCTGCTCTTCAGTGTTCACTTGCATGATATCTATATCTTTCTACATAACATGATCTTTGAGAAAGTGATGACGTATTTCAATGTGCTTTGTCTTCGAGTGCTGGACTGGATTGTTGGCAATCTTGATGGCACTTTCGTTGTCGCAGAAGAGAGGGACTTGCTTCAGATCGATGCCATAGTCCTTGAGAGTTTGCTTCATCCACAGAAGCTGAGCACAATAGGATCCAACAACAATGTATTCAGATTCAACAGTTGAGAGTGATACACAGTTCTGCTTCTTTGAATACCAACAGACAAGTGATCGACCAAGAAAATGACATGTGCCTGATGTAGACTTGCGATCCACCTTGTCACCAGCATAATCAGCATCCGAGAATCCAACCAGATCAAACCTTGAGCCCTTTGGATACCATAATCCTAGTGTTGGGGTGTAAGCCAAATATCTAAGAATTCGCTTCACTGCTAAGTGATGCGATTCCTTTGGTGCCGCTTGGAATCAAGCACACATGCAAACACTAAGCATAATATCTGGCCTAGATGCACATAGGTAAAGTAAAGAACCAATAATGGAGCGGTATACCTTTTGATCGAACTCTTTACCATTGTCGTCGGGACCAAGATGATGTTTGGCTGGCATTGGCGTCGTGTAACCTTTGCAATCTTGCATGCCGAACTTCTTCAGGCAATCTTTGAGATATTTTTCTTGAGATATGAAGATGCCATTTCTTTGTTGACGGATTTCAAGACCAAGGAAGAACTTCAGCTCACCCATCATGGACATCTGATATTGCTCTTGCATCATAAATCCAAACTCATCACTGTACTTCTGGTTGGTGCAGCCGAAGATTATGTCATCAACATATATTTGGCACACAAACAGTTCACCATCATATGTCTTCGTGAAGAGTGTGGGATCGAGGGATCCAGGTTTGAAGCCTTTGCTCTTCAGGAAGTCTTTGATTGTATCATACCAGGCACGAGGAGCTTGTTTGAGGCCATATAGTGCTTTGTTGAGTTTGTACACCATATCAGGACGTTTTGGATCTTCAAAGCCAGGTGGTTGTGCAACATATACTTCTTCTTCAATCTTGCCATTGAGAAATGCACTCTTTACATCCATTTGATATAGCAAGATGTTGTGATGATTAGCATAGGCTAGCAGTATGCGAATAGCTTCAAGCCTAGCAACAGGAGCAAATGTTTCATCGAAGTCAATTCCTTCAACTTGAGTATATCCTTGAGCCACAAGACGTGCTTTGTTTCTGACGACATGACCATGCTCATCTTGCTTGTTTCGATATATCCACTTTGTTCCAATAATGTTATGCTTGCGAGGGTCAGGTCGCTTGACAAGTTCCCAAACATTATTCAGCTTGAACTGTTGAAGTTCTTCTTGCATGGCTTGAATCCATTCAGGTTCCATAAAAGCTTCAGCAACTTTCTTGGGTTCTGATATTGACACAAATGAGAAGTGCCCACAGAAGTTTGCTAACTGTGTTGCTCTTGAGCGAGTAAGCAGACCAGGCGCATTGATGCTGTCAATTATATTCTCAATTTGTACTTCATTTGCAACACGAGGATGAACTGGACAAAGACCTTGCTCATGCTGATCATTGTCATCATTGGAAGTATTGTCTTCGGTCTAAGCATTGTCTTCAGGTTGGTTTGGTGCAGAAATGATAAGTTCTTCTTCAGGCTGTGCTTTAGAGGGCATGATCTCACCAGTTCCCATCAACTTGATAGATTCACAGGAAGGAGCTTCATCAAGTGTACTTGGCAGAATTTCTCTTTGTGAACCATTGGTTTCATCAAATCACACATCCACTGTTTCAACGATTTTGTAGTGGAAGAGGTTGAAGACTCTGTAAGAGTGCGAATCCTTTCCATAACCAAGCATGAAGCCTTCATGAGCTTTGGGTTCAAATTTTGACTTGTGATGGGGATCCTTGATCCAACATCTAGCACCAAAGACTCTGAAGTAGCTAACATTTGGCTTCTTGCCAGTGAGGAGCTCATAGGATGTTTTGCCCAGAAGCTTATGGATGTAGACACGGTTGATGATGTGACAAGCTGTATCAATGGCTTCAGGCCAGAACTTTCTTGGTGTCTTGTACTCGTCAAGCATTGTTTGAGCCATCTCGATGAGGGTTCTGTTCTTGCGCTCTACAATGCCGTTTTGCTGAGGTGTGTATGGAGCAGAAAATTCATGAGTGATTCCCATTGTATCTAGATAAAGATCAAGCCCGGTGTTCTTGAATTTAGTGTCGTTATCACTTCTAATATGCTTGATCTTGACGCCGTAGTTGTTCATTGCTCGATTGGCGAATCGTCTGAAGACATCTTGTACTTCAGTCTTGTAGAGAATTATGTGCACCCATGTGTATCTTGAGTAGTCATCAACAATGACGAAACCATAGAGACACGCTGTTGTTGTGAGGGTGGAGTAGTGGGTAGATCCAAATAAGTCCATGTGTAGCAGCTCGAAGGGTTGAGATGTTGTCATGATGGTCTTCGAGGGATGCTTGGCCCTTGTCATCTTTCCAGCTTCGCAGGCACCACACAGATGATCTTTCTTGAACTTGACACCTTCGATGCCTATGACATGCTTCTTCTTGACGAGAGTGTGCAAGTTCCTCATGCCTGCATGCCCAGCCTTCGATGCCAGAGCCAGCATTCTGAAGCTTTAGCAAGAAGACATATGGCAAGTTTTGGACCTGCTGAGAAATCTACCATGTATAGATCACCTTTCCTATACCCTTCAAAGACTAGAGATTTGTCAGATTCCATTAGTACAAGGCAACGATATTTTCCAAATATCACAATCATATTTAAGTCACAAAGCATTGAGATAGACATTAAGTTGAATCCAAGGGATTCAACAAGCATCACTTTATCCATGTGTTGATCCTTTGAGATTGCAAATCTACCTAGACCCAATACTTTGCCTTTACCAGTGTCAGCAAATGTGATTTGCCTCTTGTCGGATGGACATAAGGTTGAGTCCATGAGAAGACTTTGATCGCCAGTCATATGATTAGTGCATCCACTGTCAATAATCCATTCTGAAGCTTTTTGTGTTCCCTACAGTGTAGTTAGAGGGATAGGCTTCACAATGTATGTTGTGAAGCATAAGCATTTGATGCACACTTGGATTATCACAACATAGATGAAAGTTAGCACACAGTATGACAGGTAAGCGATTCATATGTGGAATACATATTAAGTTATTTTATCATGCGTCCCTTTGTCTTTTAGGTCCCTAGCAATTATATTGGACGCCATTGATTGCTGGCTGGAGACCACATTCTACAAAAGATAGTTAATTCTTCTTCACCACCCACATTTTCAGGGGTGGCTTAGAAGCAATGAGTCTAAGTGCAGCATCTGAGAATTTCGGCTTTGAAGCCCTAGCAAATAGCCTTGCAGGAGATGAATGATACTCATGTGAATAAGCGGAAAAGTTCTTAGTTCTATGAACATAGCGATTTGAAGACACACGCTCATATTCATGAGTCTGAGTATGATTTCCCTGCAAAACATTGGCGTTAGGGTGACTCAAGTGAGTCATGTGTTCGTAAGTAGCCGCTGGACCATATGATGCCTTTGGTCTGGGGTTTGTCTTCTTCCCTGGTGGTGTCATGATGACATTCACTGGAAGATTCTCAAGGCAGCTTTTGGGAACCCAGATCTTCTTCATAGGAGGTCCATTCCTGCAGTTAGTACCAATATACCTGGCAAACACTTCACCATTCTGATTTTTGAACAGTTTATAGTTTGCATCAAAGGATTCATCAATGATAATAGGATTAGCACAGGTAAATCCAGATAAAGTAGATGGATCCACTGAAAGTTCCTTTGCAGCAACCCATGTGGTTTTGGGATACTGCTCAGGCTTCCAGTAGGAACCATCAGCATTCATTTTCCTCTCGAACCCAACACCCTCTTTCCTAGGGTTTTGGTTCAAAATCTGCTTTTTGAGGACATCACAAAGTGTCTGATGCCCTTTCAGACTTTTTATACATCCCTGTTTCAAGCAATGTCTTCAACGTAGCATTTTCATCAGCAATAGTGGTGGTATCCTCAGAAGAGGGGTTAGTTACCACATAGGTAGTTGAAGACAGAGCAACAGTAGCAGCAGTGGAACATTCAGCAATAGAGATAGCGTTATCACGCTCATTGCATTTTAAGCATGGTGGTTCAAATTCATCCTGAGCGGGACTGATCTGTTGAGCGCGAAATGACTCATTCTCTTTTTGAAGATCTTCATGAGTCACTTTCAGTTTCTCAAGCTCTTGCTTCCTTTGAAGATAATCATAGGAGAGCTTTTCATAAGTGATTGAGAGCGTCTCATGAAGACTTTCAAGTTCTTGATACTTAGCATGAAGATTTTTATGTCTTCAACTAAGGACTGTGAACGTGTCATTTCCGCGTCCAACAGGTCATCGCTTTTGTCTAACAGTTTTTGAGTATGTTCCATAGCCCTTTGTTGTTCAGTAGCAATTTTAGCAAGTGTTTTGTAGTTGGGTTTAGATTCACAATTAGAGTCATCTTCACTAGATGTTTGAAAGTAAGCATCGCGCGATTTTACCTTGGCACCGCGTGCCATGAAGCAGTAGGTGGGAGCAAGATCGTCCTTGTCATCATCAACGTTGGTGTTGGAGTCATTGTCCTCAGCGTTGAAGATGGACTTTGCGACGTAGGCTGTGGCCAGAGCCAGACTTGCAACGCCAGAGTCGGACTCAGCTTCAGATTCCACCTCTGCCTCCTCAGACGCAGACTCCTCCTCTGAATCCATTTCCTTGCCAACAAAAGCACGACCCTTGCCAGATGAGCTCTTCTTATGAGATGAAGACCTTGATGAGGACTTGGAAGAAGACTTTGAAGATTTCTTCTTCTTCTTCTTGTCATCGGAGTCATATTCCTTGCTCTTCTTCTTCTTCTTCTTGTCCCACTGAGGACACTCAGAGATGTAGTGCCCAGGATTCTTACACTTGTGACATGTTCTCTTCTTGTTGTCTTGAGTGGAAGCTTCATCATTTCTTGAACTGGATCGTGAAGACTTTCTGAAGCCCTTCTTGGTGAATTTCTGGAACTTCTTCACAAGCATAGCAAGCTCCCGTCCAATGTCTTCAGGATCGTCAGAACCGCAGTCAGATTCTTCTTCTTCAGATGAGGAAACAACTTTTGCCTTCAAAGCACGAGTTCGGCCATAGTTGGGGCCATAGATATCTCTTTTCTCAGAAAGCTAGAACTCATGTGTGTTGAGCCTCTCAAGTATATCAGACGGATCGAGTGTCTTGAAGTCAGGACATTCTTGTATCATGAGGGCAAGGGTGTCAAAGGAGGTGTCAAGTGATCTCAGCAGTGTCTTGACAATTTCATGCTTGGTGATCTCAGTGGCACCGAGAGCCTGAAGATCATTTGTGATGTCGGTGAGGCGATCAAACATGAGCTGGACATTTTCATTGTCGTTTCTCTTAAAGCGATTGAAGAGATTGCGAAGAACACTGATCCTCTGGTCTCTCTGTGTAGAGACGCCTTCATTGACCTTGGACAGCCAGTCCCAGACTAGCTTTGACGTTTCCAGAGCACTCACACGGCCATACTGTCCTTTGGTCAGATGACCACAGATGATGTTCATTGCAGTCCAGTCCAGTTGAATGAACTTCTTGACATCAGTAGGGGTGACACCTTCACCAGTTTTGGGAACGCCATTCTTGACAACATACCAGAGGTCGACATCTATGGCTTCAAGATGCATGCGCATCTTATTCTTCCAGTAGGGATATTCTGTTCCATCGAACATGGGGCAAGCAGCGGAGACTTTGATTATCCATGCAGTCGACATAGCTAAACTCCAGGTGGTTAAACCGAATCACACAGAACAAGGGAGTACCTTGCTCTGATACCAATTGAAAGTGCTAGTTATCGACTAGAGGGGGGGTGAATAGGCGATTTTTATGAAAGTCTTCAAAACATGGAAGTTTCTAAGACAAACAATAGAAACAACCTAATTGATATGCAGCGGAAGATAAACTACAACAGGCAAGCGATAATCAAATATGCAATAGCATTAATGTTTGAAGATTAATAGCAGCTAGGTAGTAGGATTAGGATGGAAGATAGTATGAAACCAATCAACAATAGTAGTCAAGCAATGAAGTCAATAAGATAAGATGATAAGCAATGACTTCACGAAGACAAACTCAAAGTAAAGGAGGGAAGAGATAGAACCAGTTGCTTGTTGAAGACACAGGATTTGTTGGACCAGTTCCAGTTGCTGTGACAACTGTACGTCTGGTTAGGGAGGCTGAGATTCAACTCAGAAGACCGTGTCTTCACCTTATTCCCCTTGGTCTAAGGACACTTAGTCCTCGCCCAATCACTCTGGTAAGTCTTCAAGGTAGACTTCCAAACCTTCACAGACTTCGTTCACCCGGCAATCCACAATGACTCTTGGATGCTCAGAACGCGATGCCTAACCGGCTGGAGGATACACAGTCCTCAAGTGTAATAAGTCTTCAGGTCACACAGACAGAAAAGACTTCAGTGATGCCTAACACTCTTTGGCTCTGGGTGTTTGGGCTTTGTCCTCGCAAGGATTTCTCTCTCTCAAATGCTTCGAGGTGGGTTGCTCTCAAACAACAAAAGCCGTATACTAACTCTGAGCAGCCACCAATTTATGGTGTAGGGGGTGGGCTATTTATAGCCACTAGGCAACCCGACCTGATTTGTCCGAAATGACCCTGGGTCACTAAGGAACTGACACGTGTTCCAACGGTCAGATTTCAAACACACACGGCAACTTTACTTGGGCTACAAGCAAAGCTGACTCATCCAACTCTGGATAAGATTTGCTCTCATTGTCTTCGCTCGAAGACATAGGATTTGGGTTGAGCATCACTTCAGTCACTCTGAGTTAGTTCACTTGGACCCCACTTAACAGTACGGTGGTTCCTATGACTCAACAAAGAAGAAAAGGAAACAACGAAACCACACAGTCTTCGTGCTCCTTAGTCTTCACTCAATGTCTTCTCATGTCATAGACTTCAGTGTGAATATCTTCACACACCACCATTGTCTTCAATGTCTTCATACATTTTTAGGGGTCATCTCCGGTAGGTAAACCGAATCAATGAGGGACACTACCTGTGTTATCCTGCAATTCTCACAAACGCATTAGTCCCTCAACCAACTTTGTCGTCAATACTCCAAAACCAACTAGGGGTGGCACTAGATGCACTTACAATTTCCCACTTTTTGGTGATTGATGACAAACTGGTTGAAGTTTTCAACGGGGATAAAGTATGTGAAATTGTAAAGGATAGGAATTTGTCTTCATAAGTAGCAAGGGCTCCCCCTAAAGATGTGCATAAAGGAAACCTTTCGGAACACTCCAGAATCATGAAAAAAGGGGAGGTACGTGATACGGTAAGTAAATAGACACCGAAAAATCCGCAATTTTTTTGTCAGTTTTAGAATATTTAAAAAATTAGGAGAATAAGAAACTTCGAGGAAAGTGACCCTGGTGGGCACGATACACCAGGGCGCACCTGGCATGCCAGGCGCACCCAGGTGGGTTGTGCCCACCTCGGGTTCTTTTCGGACTCCATTTTTCTTCCGTTCTGCTTGTTCCCCAAGATAAAAAAAATCTTTATATACCCCCCGAACCTGTTGTCCTCCGTATCATGGAGAAATCTCCTGTTTTCTTTTCTCGCTATTTTCTATCAGATCCAATCCATCATGGCCACTTCAAGCTCCTCCAAGGACAAGTTCTTCGACAACGTCATCAACCCATATCTGCGGGAGGTGATGCAACACCCTCAAGTCATCCAGATGCGCGGTGGGGTGCTGCACATCCTCGATGTGCAAGGACCCAAGGGGACTGGATCCATGGAGGCCAAGCTTGAAGCTACGGAGTAGGACATCTTCAAGTGCAAGGGGATGGTGGAACATGGACTCAATGCCAATCACCTCATGACCGTGGACTATACCCATGATCTCAAGGTGGATGGCAAGTCCATGAAGGACATCGTCTTCTCCCTCAACGAGCAAATCAACTTCCTCCATAGCCAGATTCACGACCTTCAAAGCCAAGTCTTTGAGTATGAGGCAAGGTTCAAAGGTATGAGTTTGGCTACCAGTTGCAGGATCTGAGAGACTCACTCTTCTTCCTATGATGGTGAGCCTCTCCCATGGAAACCCGAGGACAAGAAACCTTCTACTTCATCACCACCACCTACTTCTTCACCACCAAAAGAAAACTGAGTATCGGGTATGGACACTCCCCTTGGCTTTCGCCAAGCTTGGGGGAGGTGCCCCGGTATTGTATCATCTCCACTATGTTTTGCCTTTACTTTATTAGTTCGATCCATGGTTATCTTTTGCTATTAGATGAATAAAAGTTTAGTTCGATCCTTTCTTTTGGAGAGCTTGCTTAGTGATCAATCCTTGTAATTGTGTGCGAGATATATAATAAATTTTAGCTTGAGTTTTGCCTTCTTTACTCTCTTCTTTCAATAAAAAGAAGGGAAATAAATGAAAAAGGTCATATGCTAATCTTATGGTAAGTGATGACATTACACAAGGAAAAGTATAAGTAGAAAATTTTATTGTAGATTGACAAACATAACATTAGTCAATGATGCAGCTCATGAAAGAATTAATGAGGGAAGAGAAGATTCACATACGAATACACTATCATGGAAATCTTTTGTGATTGTGAGCACCCATCAACATATTATATGCCAAAATTGTTGACATTGGACAAGAAAGACAACATAATGATTTATGTTTATTCATATTCACATAGAAGTTATATTGTCATAGATCCTTCAACATGTGGTGCTTTCCCTATCTTTGCTAGCCAAAAACTCCGCACTAAGTAGAGATACTACTTGTGCATACAAAACCCTTAAACCCAAATCTTGTTTGAGTGTCCACCATACCTAACTATGGATTGAGTAAGATCCTTGAAGTAAGTTCTCATCGGTGCAAAAAGGGCAATAAAAATTGCTTTTAAAAGTGTGAGATCATTTAGTGTAAGGGAAAATTGAGTGTTGTATGAACTTGTGATGGTGAAGAATAAAAGCGACAAACTACATAATAAAGGTTGCCATCACAAGGGGAAATATAATGTGACATTCTCTTGCACTAAGGGGTTGAGAATACAAACAAAAAGTGCATGGCAACCTATGGTTCCCTCTGCGAAGGGCCTATCTTTTACTTTCACATATTTACTTTCATGCACGAGTCAAAGTTTTTCTCTCTATTCCTTTTATTTTTCTCCTTTGGCAAGCATCATGTGGTGAGGAAAGATCTAGGCACATATATCTAGTTGAATATGGGTAGCATGAGTTATTATTGTTAACATCACCCTTGAGGTGAATACGTTGGGAGGCAAAACTATAAGTTCCTATCTTTCTATGTCTCCGGTTGAAACGTTTTACTCATGTGTACGTGGTGAGTGTTAGCAATCATAGAAGACTAAATGATGGTTGAGTATGTGGACTTGCCTAAAGGCTCCGATACGTGACCCTTCCTGAAAAGATGATGAATTGTAGTTGCAAAGTTCACTGAGAACATAGTTTGTTGGTTTCCAATAGAGTTTATGCTTTATACTTCGATGCTGTGATGAATTGTCACTTGTTCATGAGAAGTCTATGATAAAAGTTTTATGCTAAAGTTTGTTGCTGTTATAATAAGTTACATGATGCTGCTATGTGCGTATTTTTGTTTTTATCGACACCTCTCTCTCTCTCTAAGCACGTTGACATGTTTTTCTATTTCGATTTTTGCTTGAGGACAAGCAAGGTCTAAGCTTGGGGGAGTCGATACGTCCATTTTGCATCATGTTTTCCTACTATTAGTTACGATGTTTTATTGTATAATAATGCTTTTTGGAGTAATTCTAATGCCTTTTCTTTCATAATATGCAAGGTATACACAAAGGGGGAGAATTCTGACAGCTGGAAATCTAGACCTGAAAAAGCTACTTCAAGCTACCTATTCTGCACAACTCCAAATGAGTTGAAACTTCCCGAGGATTTTTATGGATTAATTAATAAATATTGGAGCAAATAAGTACCAGAGGGAGGCCACCAGGTGGGCACAACCCACCTGGGCGCGCCAGGAGGCCCATGCGCAGCCTAGTGAGTGTTGCCCTCCTTGGCCCACCTACGGTGCCCATATTCTAGTATATAAGTCATTTTGACCTAGAAAAATATCAGAGTAGGACTTTCGGGATGAAGCGCCGCCGTCTCGAGACGGAACTTGGCAGCAGCACTTTTGCCCTCCGGTGGAGCGATTCCGCCGGGGGAACTTCCCTCCTAGAGGGGGAAATCATCATCACCAACAACTCTCCCACCTTGGGGAGGGATATATTCATCAACACCAACTCCTCTCAAACCCTAGTTCATCTCTTGTGTTCAATCTTTGTACCAGAACCATAGATTGGTGCTTGTGTGTGAATAGTTGTGTTGATTACATCTTGTAGTTGATTACTATATGGTTTATTTGGTGGAAGATTATATGTTCAGATCCATTATGCTATTTAATACCCCTCTGATCTTGAGCATGATTATCATTTGTGAGTAGTTACTTTCATTCTTGAGGTCACGGGAGAAATCATGTTGCAAGTAATCATGTGAACTTGATATGTGTTCGGTATTTTGATGATATGTATGTGTCATTCTCTTAGTGGTGTCATGTGAACGTCGACTAAATGACACTTCACCATATTTGGGCCTAAGGGAATGCATTGTGGAGTAGTTATTAGATGGTGGGTTGCGAGAGAGACAGAAGCTTAAACCCCAATTTATGCGCTATTCTGTAAGGGACTGATTGGATCCAAAAGTTTAATGCTATGGTTAGAATTTATTCTTAATACTTTTCTTGTAGTTGCGGATGCTTGCGAGAGGGTTAATCATAAGTAGGAGGTTTGTTCAAGTAATAACAACACCTAAGCACCGGTCCACCCACATATCAAATTATCAAAGTAGCGAACACGAATTAAGCCAACATGATGAAAGTGACTAGATGAAATTCCCGCGTACCCCCAAGAACACTTTGCTTATCATAAGAGACCGCTTTGGCATGTCCTTTGCCTCAAAAGGATTGGGCTACCTTGCTGCACTTTTGTTACTACTGCCGTTACTTGCTCGTTACAAATTATCTTTCTATCAAATTACTCTGCTACTTACAATTTTAGCACTTGCAGACATTACCTTGTTGAAAACCACTTGTGATTTCCTTCTGCTCCTTGTTGGGTTCGACACTCTTACTTATCGAAAAGGCTACAATTGACCCCCAAATACTTGTGGGTCATCAGGGGCGAACCCCCTTTTCTCCTTCTCCAATTCGGCCTCTTCTCATAGGGGGGCGTGCCACCCCTTGTGGGCTGGTGTGCTCCCATCATGGCCCATATGGCCCATATATTCTCCCCGGGGGTTCCGGTAACCCCTCCGGTACTTCGATAAATACCCGATACACTCGGGAACACTTTCGTTGTCCGAATACCATCATCCTGTATATCAGTCTTTACCTCTCGACCATTTCAAGACTCCTCATCATGTGCGTGATCTCATCTGGGACTCCGAACAACATTCGGTTACCAAATCACATAACTCATATAATACAATATCGTCATCGAACATTAAGTGTGTGGACCCTACGGGTTCGAGAACTATTTAGACATGACCGAGACACCTCTCCAGTAAATAACCAATAGCGGAACCTGGATGCTCATATTGGCTCCTACATATTCTACGAAGATCTTTATCGGTTGAACCGTTATAACAACATACGTAATTCCCTTCATCCATCGTTATGTTACTTGCCCGAGATTCGATCGTTGGTATCTTCATACCTGGTTCAATCTCGTTACCGGTAAGTCTCTTTAATCGTTCTGTAATACATCATCCTACAACTAACTCATTAGTCACTTTGCTTGCAAGGCTTCTAATGATGTATATTACCAAGAGGGCCCAGAGATACCTCTCCGAAACTCGGAGTGACAAATCCTAATCTCGATCTATTCCAACTCAACAAACACCTTCGTAGATACCTGTAGAGCATCTTTATAATCACCCAGTTACATTGTGACGTTTGATAGCACATAAGGCATTCCTTCGGTATCCGGGAGTTGCATAATCTCATAGTCGAAGGAATATGTATTTGATATGAAGAAAGCAATAGCAATAAAATTGAACGATCAATGTGCTAAGCTAACGGATGGGTCTTGTCCATCACATCATTCTCCTAATGATGTGATCCCATGGTTAGGAAACCTTAACCATCTTTGATCAATGAGCTAGTCAAGTAGAGGCTTACTAGGGACACGGTGTTTGTGTATGTATTCACACATGTATCAAGGTTTCCGATCAATACAATTCTAGTATGAATGAGTCTTTATCATGAATAAGGAAATATAAAATAACAACTTTATTATTGCCTCTAGGGCATATTTCCTTCACATAGTTCCTATTTGCAAGAATAAGAACATCATTAATTCTTCCCAAAGGCTTTTTAATAGTAGAATCCACCAAGTGCAAATTAAGAGAACATTCTTCAATATTGGTAAGACCAAGCACATCACATAGAGATTTCAAAATTGTGGAAACACTAGCACCCAAATCACATAAAGCAAAGCACTCAAAATTTTTAATCTTGACTTTAATGGTAGGTTCCCATTCATCATATAATTTCTAGGACTTGAAATCTCTAATTCCAACTTTTCTTCTAAAGCTTTCATCATCACTTCTACAATATGTTTAGTAAAAGCATTATTTTGTTCATAGGCATTGGGTGAATTTATCATGGATTGCAACAAAGAAATACATTCAATCAAAGAGAAACTATCATAATTAAAGTCTTTATAATCCAAAAGAGTGGCACATCACTAGTTATAGTTTTGACCTCTTCAAACCCACTTTTATCATTTTTTTTCAACAAGATTTTCACCCTCCGAATTATGAGGACGCCCTCTAGCTAAAGTTGACTCTTCTTTCGTCCTATTTTCATCAATTTTAACACTACTAAACAAGGAATTAATAGAAGAAACACCAATCATCTTAAGATCTTCATCATCATTATGAAAGCAATCAGTAGAAAACGCTCTTTCTAGAAATTCATTTTTAGCTCTAAGCATAGCGGTTCTTTTCTTACTTTCATCCATATAAACATATAAAGCTCTAACTGATTCATTGACATCAACCTTAGGTGGAAATTTTTTATCTTGGGATTTTCTACATCATGGGAAATTCTATCAATGCTTCTAGACATATCATCAATCTTATTTAACTTTTCACTTTTCTTCTATCGCAATATTGAAAACTTTTTTGAGCATTGATAAATTATTTAATATTACCCTCATGATCAGAGGGGTTCCTATTATTATTGTAAGAAGAATTCCCATAGGAATTACCATAATTATTAGAGGAATTTCTAGGATAAGGCCTAGGATTAAAATTACCTCTATAAGCATTGTTATTAAAATTGTTTCACGAGACAAAATTCACATCCATGGAATCACTATTTTACTCTATCAAAGTAGAAAAAGGCACATAATTAAGATCAATAGGAGCATTTCTACTAGCAAGCCATTTCATAAGAGCATCAACTTTTTCACTCAAAGTACTAATTTCTTCAACCAAATTAATTTTTTACTAGTAGGTGCTCTTTCGGTATGCCATTGTGAATAATTTGCCATAATATTATCAAGAAATTTAGTGGCTTCACCCAAAGTAATTTCCATAAAAGTGCCACATGCGGCAGAATCTAAAAGATCTCTTGAAACAAAATTCAATCCCGCATACATTTTTTGTATGATCATCCAAAGATTTAAACCATGAGTAGGAAAATTTCCTAGTATCAATTTCATTCTTTCCCAAGATTGTGCAACATGTTCATGCTCAGCTTGCTTAAAATTCATGATTTAATTTCTAAGGCAAATAATTTTTGGGGGCGAAAAATATTTAGTAATAAAAGCGTCTTTGCACTTATCCCAAGAATCGATACTATTGCGAGGCAAAGAAGAAAACCAAATTTTTGCACGATCCCTCGAGGAGAAAGGAAATAATTTCAACTTCACAATATCATTGTCCACATCCTTTTTCTTTTGCATATCACACAATTCTACGAATGTGTTTACATTTGTCGGTGTTCTGGGACCGGAGGTACCCAGACCCATCTGCCTACGGCCGAGGTGCGTGGCTCCATCAAACAGCCCGATGCGGCCCAACTACAAGACTTCACGGACAAGACCCTCGCGAGGCAAATGACATGAAGTCTTCCCCGGGAGCATCCTCTCGAGGAGCGGATATCTCTAGGCAAGCGTCCCGCCTCGTGAGGCGAGCGATGATGTGAGACATGACGATCAAGGCCAGAAGGGCGCCAGTGGGCGCAGGAGAGAACAATTTCCTCATTGGTGCTAAGGAGGCAAGGACGAACACGGGTTCCCAAGGAATCCCCCAAAGGTTTCCATTCCGGTGCAACAAGACCATGACCATTGGCTCGGCAGGGCAGAGGTCACCGCCGAGCCCACCACTGCTTCACGACCAGAAGCTTTGTAGGAGAAGACCACCTTTAGTCAGGATAGGGTGTACTCATGTCCCCTTTCAAAATGGTTGTTGTGGTATCCCTTCCTGCCTATGCTATGAGGGAAGAGGGCCAAGGCCACTATAAATTAGGTTAGTCTCCACCGTAGAGAAGGATCGGGTCCTTGACCATTGAGCTCTCCCGAGGCAGCTCACACTTGTACTAGTTCATCCTCATCCTCCTCACGAGGCAATCCACCACAAAGCAGGAGTAGGGTTTTACACCGCAAGGTGGACTGAACCTGGGTAAAACCACCGTGTCCACTTCTTATCCCCGCTTGCGCGAACTCATCGGAGTCAGGCTATGAGGTGGTAAGCAACAAGCTACAGCTAGGAGGGATCTTTCGCCCACGCCCCAGAGTTCGAACCTTGTTTGGGTCTGCGGAGCGCCGATCCCGACATTTGGGGCGCCAGGTAGGGGCGTGTCAAAGTTCTCCCTTCCGCTTCGCCCCGTCCTTGCTTTGCCGCTCTCATGGCCAACGCCCACCGAATCTGCGCTGAGCGGCAGGCCGCCCGCGTCGCCCAGACGACGTCGGTGGGTCGTGGCGCCCCTCGCCGCACTGCCTCTCCCGCAACTAACGCCGTCACTGATCCCGCTGCTCATGAGCAGCAGGACTCTTTGCTGCTGCCCTCCGTGCAGCATGATGGCTGCACCGCCACACCTTCCCTCACTCCCCCATGACGTCGCCCTCCCACGTTCGTTGCGGGCTGGCGAACGTGCAGGCTGTGCTTCTCAGGGCACGTGAGTTGTTGTACTAACGTCCTGTCAACGAGGGCTACGATGCCTAGCTTGGCTGCATCATTGAGCTCGTCAGTGCCGCCGGCGAGGCCCCGACGCCCTCCCACTTGTTGGTTTCTACGTAGGGTGCATCGACTGCAAATTAAATTTTTCCTATAGACAGAACAACCAATAACATGCTATGAGAGATGGATTATAGATCGTTACCACTAGACGTGCAGTGGCGTGCAGCGGAAGTAGAGTTGAGGCAGCGCGTTCCGAGAGTCGTCTCCTCCTTGCCGGTCTCCCACGAAGCCAATCGGATCCTGTGAACAGGTTCGCCAGAGCAGCGCAAGTGCACCGCCTCTAACGGCATCCGCACATGCAGGAGGAACATCGTGCGGCGGACTGCTAGGTCCGATCACACAACCGGCAGCGAGTGGAGGTGGCTAGTTGCAACACATGCAAAGCCCTAATGACGGCGCTGAAGCGATCAACTGAATAAGTGTGCTGCACCTCCACTATTTATAGGCATCCTTCGCGGGCTCAACACATGGGCCTTGCACGGATCCTAAAGCCCAAAGTCCACTCGGTCGCGTTCCAAGTCCATCTCGGATCACATCCGACCAGTGTCCTCCAAACCGACCTCGTAGGTTCCTTCCCATAAGCGCGCGACCCCTTAGGTTCAAGTCGGCTTGGTCACAGTTCGGATCACCTCCGACCTGCACGGTTAGTAGCGGCCTTTAGCAAGGCATGCCGACCACCAAGCAGACTATGAAGCTAGTTAGGCGAACTTGTACAACGTGTCACACTTTTGTTCCCTTTGCCTCACGATATATGTTGTCGGGTTCAAGGCGAGACTGTCATCCTTGTGCTAGCCCGACCTCTTTCTCGTTCTAGTGATACCGACCACAAACTGGATTATCTCATAATCCTTGTCGCAAGGCCATGCTTATCCTGGTCGGATCACACGAGGGGCCCAAAGTATATCTCTCCTGGTCGGAGGGGCAAATCCCATCTTGCTTGACCATGTCTCACAGCATGGGACTGGACAAACACGAAACCTACCTTTGTAACTACCCAGTCACGGAGTAGCGTTTGGTCGGCCCAAAGCAAGTCTGTCACCATTCCGAGTACATGCGTCAGCTCAGGTCTTAGGACATAGAACGTATGTTAACCTAGAGACTCACAGATGACATATCGCTGTGTCTCATAGTTGGGTCTGTCCAACTCGGACCTTATCTCGACTCGGATTCGACTACGTCGAATCCGACCAGATCTTTCCAAGTCCATATTATCCGCATATAATGCTCCATGGCTAGTGAGACCGAGCCATCCACCGTGTCATATGCTAGTCTAGTCTGACGTGTGCCCACACGTCACTTGCAACTAGGGACAATTTAGGATGTATCATACAACACAAGATCTCACAAACAAGTCACGTACTTCCCAACGGGTATAATTGATTACATACAAGGACTATATTTATTCATAAACACATATGAAATATCATCATACATGATTGCCTCTAGGGCATATCTCCAACACCACTCGCTCCGACCCCCACCGTCTCGTGTGGGCGATGTGGCTCACCGGGCGCCTCCGCCTTCCACTGAGTGCAGCGCTGGCAACGATCCAGGGTGTGATGTGCGTCTGTGCAACACACCACACAGAGCACATGCGCCGGCGAGGGACAAGGCCAGCTGCCAGGTCGTGCTGCAGCTGCAGTACGACGCGCGTGCGCTCCCTGTGTTGGCGCCGCCTCCTCGCAGCGCCACTTCTTCTTCCTCTTGGCTATCTCTCACACCTCAACCTTTTCTCTTTGTTTCTCTCAAACACACAAGAACACACTCACAGTGGGAAGACTCAACACATACACGCGCACATGCCAAGGAAGTAACCAACACCAGCTTTGCCAAGAGCTTTCCTCCTTGGTGACACAAACACTACATTTTTGCCCAACCCTCTCGGCTTCTCTTTTCCCATTCACTTATCAACTTAAATAGCCAGTACATGATAAGACTCACACCTCATGCACTTACTCCACCAACACACTAATCCACCTCCTGGAATCTCTCTAGACCCATGCGACTCGGCCAACATGCAAGGCACACCGGTAGTCACAAATCCACTCACGCATGCACCTAGACCTATTCTCATGCTGCTACTAACTAACTCACGTAATTCCACTACTAACCTGCGTGTATACACATTAACTCATCTTAACGTGAGTACAAACCCATAGTCTAGTAGGTTGACACGACTACATGCATGACTCAACAAAAAACAAATAATTCTAAACTAGCACTAATATATAACAAGATTAGTCCCAACATTCACCTCCCTAATCTTGTTAACTTATTTCTCTGTTGAAGCCCGTGATGGCCGCCAATGCCATCTTGTCACACCGATCGCCGCTGGTGCCACTAGCTTCGATGAAAACCACACCTCCTACGCCTTCACCATGAGTGTGCCACCGCGACATGCTCGCTGCCTCATGTTCGCCGCCGGTGCCGCAACTCGCCGATGACTCGCCTCCATGTTCGTCACCGGTGACACAACTCGCCGGCGATTCACCTCCAAGTTCGCCACTGGTGCGCCGCAACTCATCGGTGACGCGCCTCATGTTGCCGACAATGACACACCTTGTCGCCGACTCGGACATGGACCTCCTCATGGCAATGGCCTCCGCTCCATGGCCATCACCTCCTTGCCGCCGGTGACACAACTTACCAGGCAGCATACCTATCTCCATCGCTCGTGACACAACCCAACGATGATGAAGACACATAACCACCGCTAGTAGCATCGCGCTGCCAACGACGTCCACCTTGCACCGCCGACCTCCACGTCACATGGAGTCTGCCGTGCTACCACCACCACCTCAGATCAACAAGGCTCTGATGCCAATTGTTGGCGCCGCCTCCTCGCAGCGCCGCTTCTTATTCCTCTTGGCTGCCTCTCACAGCTCGACCTTCTCTGTTTGTTTCTCTCAAGCACATAAGAGCACACTCATGGTGGGAAGACTCAATACATACACACGCACATGCCAATTTAGAAACCAGCACCAGCTTTGCCAAGAGCTTTCCTCCTTGGTGACACAAACCCTACATTTTTTACCATTCCTCTCGGCTTCTCTTTTCCCATTCACTTATCAACTTAAATAGCCAGTACATGATAAGACTCACACCTCATGCACTTACTCCACCAATGCACTAATTCACCTCTTGCATCTCTCTAGACCCATGCGAATCAAACAACATGCAAGGCACACCGGTAGTCACAAATCCACTCACGCATGCACCTAGACCTATTCTCATGCTGCTACTAACTAACTCACGTAATTCCACTACTAACCTGCGTGTACACACATTAACTCACCTTCATGTGAGTACAAACCCGTAGTCTATTATCATGCGTGCGCTGATGACCCACAAGTGTAGGGGATCTATCATAGTCCTTTCGATAAGTAAGAGTGTCGAACCCAACGAGGAGCAGAAGGAAATGACAAGCGGTTTTCAGCAAGGTTTTCTCTGCAAGCACTGAAATTATTGGTAACAGATAGTTTTGTGAAGGTAATTCGTAACGGGTAACAAGCAATGAAAGTAAATAAGGTGCAGAAAGGTGTCCCAATCCTTTTTGTAGCAAAGGACAAGCCTGGACAAGTTCTTATATAGAGAAATGTGCTCCCGAGGACACATGGGAATTATCCTCAAGCTAGTTTTCATCACGCTCATATGATTCGCGTTCGTTACTTTGATAATTTGATATATGGGTGGACCGGTGCTTGGGTATTGCCCTTTCTTGGACAAGCATCCCACTTATGATTAACCCCTATTGCAAGCATCCACAACTACAAAACAAGTATTAAGGTAAACCTAACCATAGCATGAAACATGTGGATCCAAATCAACCCCTTACGAAGCAACACATAAACTAGGGTTTAAACTTCTGTCACTCTAGCAACCTATCATCTACTTATTACTTCCCAATGCATTCCTCTAGGCCCAAACAATGGTGAAGTGTCATGTAGTCGACGTTCACATAACACCACTAGAGGAGAGACAACATACATCTCATCAAAATATCGAACGAATACAAAATTCACATGACTACTTATAGCAAGACTTCACCCATGTACTCAGGAACAAACGTAACTACTCACAAATCATATTCATGTTCATAATCAGAGGGGTATAAATATGCATTAAGGATCTGAACATATGATCTTCCACCAAATAAACCAACTAGCATCAAGTACAAGGAGTAATCAACACTACTAGTGACCCACAGGTACCAATCTGAGGTTTTGAGCAAAAGATTGAATACGAGAGATGAACTAGGGTTTGAGAGGAGATGGTGCTGGTGAAGATGTTGATGGAGATTGACCCCCTCCTGATGAGAGGATCAATGGTGATGATGATGGTGATGAGTTCCCCTTCCCGGAGGGATGTTTCCCTAGTAGAACAGCTCTGCCGGAGCCCTAGATTGGTTCCGCTAAGGTTCCGCCTCGTGGCTGCGGTGTTTCGTCCCGAAAGCTTGCTTATGATTTTTTCCAGGGTAAAAGACTTCATATAGCAGAAGATGGTCACCGGAAGGCTGCCAGGGGGCCCACGAGGCAGGGGGCTTGCCCGGGGGTAGGGCGCGCCCCCACCCTCATGGACGGTGGGTGGCCCCCCTCTGGTATTTCTTACTCTCAGTATTTTTTATTAAATCCAAAAATGACTTTCGTGGAGTTTCAGGACTTTTGGAGTTGAGCAGATTAGGTCTCTAATATTTGCTCCTTTTCCAGCCCAGAATCCCAGCTGCCGACATTCTCCCTCCTCATGTAAACCTTGTAAAATAAGAGAGAATAGGTACAATTATCGTGAAATAACATGTAATAACATCCCATAATGCAATAAATATCAATATAAAAGCATGATGCAAAATGGACGTATCATGCGCTCACTGCACCGCCACATCAGCGCCAAGATTGGGCCGCTCTGTAGGCCGCCACACATGGACATCAGGACTATGCCGCCCTCGCGTGGGCCACACCCGTGAGCACGGCGGGCTGCCGTGCCTTCACTCGTGAGCTACACTATGTTGCCTGGCCGGTTAAGTTCAAGACAGATCTGCCCCCATGATAGGACGACATCCCTGACCTTGCGGAGTACCTCCAATTCTACTTGCTGAGCATCGAGGCAGCCAACGGCGATGACAAGCTAGGTCATGGTGAACAGGTTTCCCGTGGCCCTCAAGGACGGCGTGCGCTGCTAGCTCATGCACCTCCCGGGAGGAGGGGGTTTGATCTCCTCTTGTGATGAGCTCCACGAGCAGTTCATCGCCAACTTCCAAGGCACCCGTGACCGCGCCCTTACCGTCAATGACCTGCGGCGCGTGAATCAACAGCTGGGTGAGACTCTTCGCAAGTACATTTAGTGCTTCACCCAGGTTCGCCTCAAGATCCCGAAGGCCTCGGATGAAGCCATCATCTCGGTGTTCACTGAAGGCATGACAGATGTCAAGATGAGCGAGAAGCTCGCCATCCACGATGACCTATGCATGGCGCTGGAGATGTTCAACTTGGCGGGCAAGTGCGCCAGGGCGGAGGAAGGTCGCCTCTCCCTCCTTAATCACCCAGACATCGACCCTGAAGACAAGAAGGCCAAGGCGAAGGAAGCGAAGCGCAAGGGCCCAACCGTGCTGGCAGCACTGCCCGAAACGAAGCTCGGCCGTGATCGCGATGAGCCTCCCAAGGACACTTGCCCATTCTGCGTCTTCCACAATGTGCACACCCACAACACCGATGACTGCGAGGAGCTCAGGGCGCTCCGGGAGTAGCGTCTGGGCCGCCGCCCCGAGCGTAGTGACCGTGGCTTTGGCCGTGGAGGAGGCTGCAGTGGAGGCCACTGGGACAACCGCAACCCACTCCAGGGTTGGCGTGACCAGCCTCGTGAGGGTGGCGGGCACGATAAGCCTCGTGATGGCCCTTGGCGTGATTAGCCTCGTGAGGCCCATCCTCAGGGCAACGCTGGCCTCCCTTCGCTGCGGCTTCCGCCATGGAGAAATGACGACAACCATTGAGACGAGGGGCGGGGGATATTAGGAGCCTCGTGCGATTTCCTGCATCCTTGGCGGCGCTCAAGCACCTACCTCAAACCACACCTTCAAGTAGTTCTCTCATGAGGTGAATGCAGACCTCTCGAAGATTGAAGTTGTATGCCCCCCCAGGTGGTCACAGTACGCCATCACGTTCGACTCCAAGGACAGCCTTAGGTGCGTAGCCTTTACTGGCGCGCTCCCCATGTTGTGCATGCCCACCATCAGTAACGTCTCCGTCACCAAGACCCTCATCGATGGTGGCACTGGCCTCAATTTGCTATTCATTGAGACCTTTGAGATGCTTCAATTGCCTTATGATCAGTTCATGCCCACCAGGCCATTCTCTCGGGTGACCGACGGCTCCACCACTCCCTTGGGCCAGGTGCGCCTTCCCGTCACCTTCGTCAAGCACGATGATGACCCACAAGTGTAGGGGATCTATCATAGTCCTTTCAATAAGTAAGAGTGTCGAACCCAACGAGGAGCAGAAGGAAATGATAAGCGGTTTTCAGTAAGGTTTTCTGCAAGCACTGAAATTGTAAGTGATAGATAGTTTTGTGATAAGATAAATAGTAACAAGTAACAAGTAAACAAAGTAAATAAAGTGCAGCAAGGTGGCCCAATCCTTTATGTAGCAAAGGATAAGCCTGGACAATTTCTAATAATGAGAAAGGAGCTCTCGAGGACACATGGGAATTATCATCAAGCTAGTTTTCATCACGTTCATGTGATTCACATTCAGTACTTTGATAATTTGATATGTGGGTGGACCGGTGCTTGGGTACTTCCCTTACTTGGACAAGCATCCCACTTATGATTAACCCCTATTGCAAGCATCCGCAACTACAACAAAAGTATTAAGTTAAACCTAACCATAGCATGAAACATATGGATCCAAATCAGCCCCTAAGGAAGCAATGCATAAACTAGGGTTTAAGCTTCTGTCACTCTAGCAACCCATCATCTACTTATTACTTCCCTATGCCTTCCTCTAGGCCCAAATAATGGTGAAGTGTCATGTGGTCAACGTTCATATAACACCACTAGAGGAAAAGACAACATACATCTCACCAAAATATCGAACAAATACCAAATTCACATGACTACTAATAGCAAGACTTCACCTATGTCCTCAGGAACAAACGTAACTACTCACAAAGCATACTCATGTTCATAATCAGAGGTGTAATCATATGCATTAAGGATCTGAACATATGATCTTCACCAAGTAACTAATAAGTATCAACTACAAGGAGTAATCAACACTACTAGCAACCCATAGGTACCAATTTGTGGTTTTGGATACAAGATTGGATACAAGAGATGAACTAGGGTTTGAGAGGAGATGGTGCTGGTGAAGATGTTTATGGAGATTGACCCCCTCCCAATGAGAGGATCATTGGTGATGACGTTGGTGATGATTTCCCCCTCCCGGAGGGAAGTGTCCCCGGCAGAACAGCTCCGCCAGAGCCCTAGATTGGTTCCGCCAAGGTTCCACCTCGTGGCGGTGGAGTTTCATCCCGTAAGCTTGCCCACAATTTTTTCTAGTGTAAAAGCCTTCATATAGCGGAAGATGGACACCGGAGGGCCACCAGGGGGACCAGGAGACAGGGGGCGCACCCAATAGGGGAGGGCGCCCCCCTCCTGGCCAGGGTGTGGGCCCCCTGATGTACTTCTTTCGCTCAATGATTCTTGATAAATCCAAAAATATGTTTCGTGGAGTTTCAGGACTTTTGGAGTAGTGCAAAATAGGTTTCCAATGTTTGCTCCTTTTCCAGCCAGAATTCCAGCTGCCAGCATTCCCCCTCTTCATGGTAAACCTTGTAAAATAAGAGAGAATAGCCATAAGTATTGAGATATAATGTGTAATAATAGCCCATAATGCAATAAATATTGATATAAAAGCATGATGCAAAATGGACGTATCAACTCCCCCAAGCTTAGACCTCGCTTTTCCTCAAGCGGAAGCCGATATCGAAAAATATGTCCTCATGTTTAGAGATAGTGGTGTCGATAAAAATAAAATACGGACATGAGGGCATCATGATCATTCTTATAACAGCAACATAGATAGATTCCATCATATGATTTCTTATGCTCAAGTAACAATCCATTCACAATATCAAGTATGGTTCAAAAACTTCATTGAGAACTAACAAACTCTAATCTTAGTCATTGCAACAATCGCAGTTTATCATAACATCAGAAAGAGACAACAATAGAGCTTTTCAGCAAGTCCACATACTCAACTATCATATAGTCTTCTATAATTGCTAACACTCATGCAATACTTGTGGTTACGGAGTTTCAGCCATACACTAAGAAAGATAGGGGCTTATTGTGTTGCCTCCCAACGTATTCACCTTCAAGTGATGTCAACAATAATAGTCTATGCTAACGAACATCCAATTTGATATATATATATCATGACCTTTATAACACGAGGAGCTTGCCAAAGGATAAAATGAAAAAGGGAAAGGTGAAGATCACCTTGACTCAAGTATAAAAATAAAAATAAAAAGTAAGAACATAAAGTAAAAGATATGCCCTTCGCAGAGGGAAGCAGAGGTTGTCATGCACTTTTAGGGTTGGATACACAAAATCTTAGTACGAAAAGAATGTCACTTTATATTGCCACTTGTGTATGGACCTTTATTATGCAGTCCATCGCTTTTATTGCTTCCATAACAAGATCGTATAAAGCTTATTTTCTCCGCACTAATAAGTCATCCATATTTAAGGAGCAATTTTTATTGCTTGCACCGATGACAACTTACTTGAAGGATTTTACTCAATCCATAGGTAGATATGGTGGACTCTCATGGCAAAACTGGGTTTAAGGGTATATGGAAGCACAAGTAGTATCTCTACTTAGTGCTAGGAATTTGGCTAGCATGAGGGGGAAAGGCAATCTCAACATGTTTGGAAGGTCAATGATCACATACTTTAACTGAGATGTGAGAAAACATAAACCATTACGTTGTCTTCCTTGTCCAACGTCAACTCTTTTAGCATGTCATACGTAATGAGTGCTCACAATCATAAAAGATGTCCAAGATAGTATATTTATATGTGAACCTCTCTTTCCTTATCACTTCCTATTAATTGCAACGATGACCAAAACTATGTTTATCAACTCTCAACAATTTTCATGCCTCATACTTTCTGTATGTGAAGTTATCACTAACCACAAGATCAATAAGAACTCTTTAATTCTTTCTACTTTCTCAAGATCATAGCAGGAAAGCAAAGCCCTTGACTCAACCCTAATCTTTATTATAGATAGCTCATGGACTCGATTACAAAAAGAGATCACAAAGCAAACTCAAAACTACTTGATATCAAAACTTCAATCTACTAGATCAAGATACAACTAAAAGGATCAAACTAAATAAAACGGTAAAGATAGGAGTGTGATGGTGATACGATACCGGGGCACCTCCCCCAAGCTTGGCAGTTGCCAAGGGGAGTGCCCATACCCATGTGATTATGTCCTCGGAGGTGGTGAAGTAGGAGTTGTTGATGATGTAGGCTTGTCGCCCATCTTCCTCAGTTTACGCTTGAGTAAAGTATTTTGCTCCTTCAAGTCCTCAATCTCCTGCTCAAGACTTAATACTCTTTTGCATAGTTCCTGCTTATTTTCCTGCAAGAGACGAAAAGGGATAAACTCGATCTTTGGCTTCTTTGCTCTATCAGGTAGGCTTGACTTTTTAAACTCCACATGCATGTCCCCCGGTTGAGGTAATGGAACTTCGTCTTCGTCTGAACTTGTTTCCTCTTTTCCCTTAGGCTCATAGTCTTCTTCTTCCTCCGTGGTCCATCCACTATGGTCCAAGTCCCCGTAGACCTTAGGGTCTGCAAGGTAATCAACCACATAGCTTTCTCCCTCTGAATCTGGAGATGACATGTCGCTCTAAATCTGTAACAGAGAACAGCTCGAAACGAAAATAGAGGATATTTGCGTGATATGGTGGTCAAAACCTTCGGGAGTATATATAATGAATTTTTACCGACTAAAATACGCAATGTGCAAGCAAAACGGAGTCCGGGAGGCACACGAGGTGTTCACGAGACAGGGGGGCGCGCCCAGAAAGGGTGGGCGCGCCCTCCACTCTTCGGGAGCCTCGTGTCCCTTTCGGACTACTTCTTCCTTCCTAAAATTCTTAAATAATCCAAAACTGATAAAAATTGTCATTGGAGTTGTTTTGGAGTCGGTTTACTTACCGTACCACATACCTATTCATTTTCGAAGTCTGGAACGTTCTGGAAAGTGTCCCTTATGTATTCCTCCGGGGTTACGGTTTCAATAATATTAGTTTCAACATTAATAGGATTACTTGAAATATAATGTTTAATTCTTTGACCGTTTACCACCCTCGGACTTGTGCCTTCGAAGTTGTTGATCTTTATGGCACCAGAATGATAGACCTCCTCGATAACGTAGGGACCTTCCCATTTAGAGAAGCTTTCCTGCAAAAAATCTTAAACGAGAGTTGAATAATAACACATAATCTCCTACATTAAACTCACGCTTTTGTATCCTTTTATCATGCCAGCGTTTAACTTTTTCTCTGAATAGCTTGGCATTCTCATAAGCTTGGGCTCTCCATTCATCAAGTGAGCTAATATCAAACAACCTCTTCTCACCGGCAAGTTTGAAGTCATAATTGAGCTCTTTAATAGCCCAATATGCTTTATGTTCAAGTTCAAGAGGTAAATGACATACTTTTCCATAAACGATCTTATATGGGGACATACCCATAGGATTTTTGTATGCAGTTCTATAAGCCCATAATGCATCATCAAGTTTTTTGGACCAATTCTTTCTAGATCTATTCACAGTCTATTGTAAAATTAACTTGAGCTCTCTATTGCTCAACTCTATTTGACCACTAGACTGCAGATGATAAGGAGATGCGATTCTATGATTGACATCATACTTAGCAAGCATCTTACGGAAAGCACCATGAATAAAATGTGAACCACTATCAGTCATAAGATATCTAGGGACTCCAAACCTCGGAAAAATAACTTCTTTAAGCATTTTAATAGAAGTGTTATGATCAGTACTACTAGTTGGAATAGCTTCTAACCACTTAGTAACGTAATCAACAGTAACTAATATGTGTATAACCATTAGAGGCAAGAAAAGGTCCCATATAATCAAAGCCCCAAACATCAAACGGTTCAATAACAAGAGAATAATTCATAGGCATTTCTTGATGTCTACTAATATTACCAATTCTTTGACATTCATCACAAGATAAGACAAACTTATGAGCATATTTGAAGAGAGTAGGCCAATAAAAACCAGATTGTAGTACCTTATGTGCAGTTCAATCTCCAGCGTGGTGTCCTCCATATGATTCAAAGTGACACTTGCGTAGGATCTGTTCCTGTTCATGCTCAGGTACACAACGTCTAATAACACCATCTACTCCTTCTTTATAAAGGTGTGGGTCATCCCAAAACTAATGTCTTAAATCATAAAAGAACTTTTTCTTTTGCTGGTATGTGAAACTAGGTGGTATAAATTTGGAAACAATATAATTAGCACAATCAGCATACCATGGAGCAGTACGAGAAGCATTAATGACCGCTAATTGTTCATCGGGAAAGCTATCATCAACAGGCAGTGGGTCATCAAGAACATTCTCTAACCTAGACAAGTTGTCTGCAACGGGGTTCTCGCCTCCCTTTCTATCAATAATATGCAAATCAAATTCTTGGAGCAGGAGAACCCATCTAATGAGTCTAGGCTTAGCATCATTCTTTTCCATAAGATATTTAATAGCAGCATGATCAGTGTGAATAGTAACTTTGGAATCAACAATATAAGGTCTAAACTTATCACATGCAAACACAACTGCTAAGAATTCTTTTTCAGTAGTAGCATAATTTCTTTGGGCAGTATCAAGAGTCTTACTAGCATACTGGATAACATTCAATTTATTATGAACTCTTTGCCCTAGAACAACACCTACAGCATAATCACTAGCATCACACATAATTTCAAAAGGTAAATTCCAATCAGGTGGCTGAACAACAGGTGCAGTGATCAAAGCTTTCTTAAGTATTTCAAATGCTTCTACACAATCATCATCAATGACAAAAGGAATATCTTTTTGCAATAAATTAGCTATAGGCCTAGAGATCTTAGAAAAGTCCTTAATGAACCTCCTATAAAAACCGGCATGACCAAGGAAACTTCTTATACCTTTTATGTCCTTGGGACATGGCATCTTTTCAATACCATCAACTTTGGCTTTGTCAACTTCAAGACCTCTCTCGGAAATCTTATGCCCCAAGACAATGCCTTCATTAACCATGAAGTGACACTTTTCCCAATTCAAAACAAGACTAGTGTCTTCGCATCTCTGCAAAACTCGATCAAGGTTGCTCAAGCAATCATCAAAAGAGGATCCATAAACGGAGAAGTCATCCATGAATACCTCACAAATCTTTTCACAAAAATCAGAGAATATAGCCATCATGCATCTTTGAAAGGTAGCAGGTGCATTACATAAACCAAAAGGCATATGTCTATAAGCAAAAGTACCGAAAGGGTAAGTAAAAGTAGTTTTTGATTGATCTCCCGCTGACACAGGTATTTGAGAGAAACCAGAATAACCATCTAGTGTAGCGACCCGACCTCAAATGGTCAAGTCTCTGTGCCTCAGTGTCATCCCTGGATCAGTAATGCTGACACGCATAGTACTCGAAGGATTTATAACAGAGTAGCAATCACACACATATTACATCAAATGTCTCAAAAGAGAACTTATTACAATAATATAGCTTAAGGCCATCTAAATGCGATAACAGCGGAAGGCTTGAAAGATAAATTGAGTCCATCAACTCCAACGGCATAGCTGAGCTGCACGGCAACGACCTAACGAACCTTACTCCTTGTCTGAAAAGTCTGCAACATAATACGTTGCAGCCCGAAAACGGGTCAGCACATGGAATATGCTAGCAATGTAACACAGTAGAGCAAGAACAGAATAATGCTATCACTACATGCATATATGGCTGGTGGAAAGCTCTATGGTTATAGTTTTGCGAAAAGCCAATTTTTTCCTACAACAAAGGAATATATTTTAATTTAACTATCATGGTGGTTGAAACATTGAGAAGGTATAACCCCAACTTAATCCCAATTAAAATAATTATCAACCCAACAATATTATTTATGAGTGATGAGATACATGCGATAACCCAAGTCCTAGATACTCAAGAATTGTCCATAACCGGGGACACGGCTAACCATGATTAGACTGTACACTCTGTAGAGGTTTGCGCACTTTTCCCCACAAGACTCGATCGCTTCCGTTGGATTTCTCGCACTGCATGGTGTTTGAGAAACGGATGACTGAGACATAGTCTTTCAGAAACATTAACTCCCTACTCCGGGTAGACCATACCAAACCTACAAAACCCACTACCTGCTGATCTACCTCTTCGAGAGCTTCACGTAACTTACTCAGCTATGCTAGAGCCCATAATATCTTGTGGCTGCACACGGAAGTTTCTAGCATTAATCATCTCAGTTCCCCATGAGCCTGGGTGGCGGTCCATAGGAAGATCACAATGTTACCCCGGGATTTCCAAAAAAACAGATAACACTTGGTTCCCCAGGTGCCTCAATCCACCCAGATGTGTATTAAAGTTGCCACCTTAAGTTGAACCATTAATTAACAATCGCACATCTATCATGGATACACTTAAACCCAATCCACGTCTACGAGCATAGCATGGCAATATAAACAACGCGTAGAAGTAACTCCCAAGGGTTTGATAAACAGGGCGATAGGTTTTACCTCATCAACTACTTCCCAATACCCTCAAGTTAAAGACATTCTAATCATGCAATGTTTGAGGATGGAACTAATGCAATAAAAGTGGGTATGAAAATAGTATGATCAATGTGTTACTTTCCTTGCTAACGATCCGTGAATCCTAGAGACTCGTAGTAACATGCTTCGCACTCCGGGAATTCTATCACAAACAAACAATAACATACATAAGCAACTAGCAAAAATGCACAAACACAAACTTCAAACAAAATCAATTAACCAGAAAGTTCAACTTAAGAACACCGGTTTGCAAAAAGAATCAAATCAAATGGAGCAACGAAACTCAAACGGCGAAAGAAACAAGATCCATTTACTAATCTGAACTAAAGTCAAATTTTACAGTATCAAAATCTTGTTTAAGTTGCTAAAACAGAAAGAGGGTCTCAAGGCAAAACTCTAGGCGTTTGAATCACCTGATTCCAACTAACGAGCGCGAAGAAAAACAGAAACTAAGATCGGATCAGAAATCGTGACTAAAAATAATCGCAGATAAATCCGATAAAAGAAACTGACGAACAGACTAACGAACGAGTGTTCGTTATCTGTAACTAACGGAAGAAAACCGTTCGTTTAAACGAACGTACGGACGAACGTCCACTAAATAGAGGAACCGCGAAAAACCGGTGAACCGATCTAAAAAAACAAACTAGGCTTTCAAAAAAACATGAACGGTTTTTTAAAAAAACCGGCGGCCCAGATCCGGCGCGGTACCTCCGGAGAGGCGAGGTGGGGCGGCGGGGCGGCGGCTCGCGGCGGCGGGGATCGGCGGCGGCGCGGCAAGCGGTGGCGGCGGCGCTCGGCTGCGGCGGCGGCGACGCGCGAAGGCGGCGGCGGGAGTGCGGGCGACGGCGGCTGTGGCTCGGGGCGGCAGGGCTAGCGGTGGTGGCGGTTTGGAGGCGGGGTGGTGGCGTATATAAAGGGGGGCTGCTTGGAGGAGGGGCCAAGGCGGCGGCGGCGATGGAGTCCGGCTCGGACTCCTCGTCCGAGCGGCGGTAGGGCTGGCGCGCGCGCGGGTCGGCGGCCCGGGTGGTTGGGCCGGCGGCCCGGCTGGGTTTCGGCCCAGTCGACGGAACTCTTTTTTTTAAATAATTTCACCGGCAGAAATAAAATCCTAGAAAATAAAATAAAAACCTAAAAATGCCAAAACAAATTTTCACCGTGTAAATGAAATATTTAGAACAAGATGAACATTTTCTTGGCCCTAAAATGCAATTTTGAAAACGTGCAATTTTTCTATAGCAAATAAAATCCAAATAAAATCAACTAAAATCAAATAAATGATTTTAATATTTTTCCTCCAATATTTCAATTATTTTGGAGAAGTCATATTATCTCCTCTCATTTATTTTTGGTACGAAATATTTTTCAGAGAGAAAAATAATTAAAATAAAAAATCCTCGTTTCATTGTTTGGTAGGAAATCAAATATGAAACCGGGAAAATCCCCAACTCTCTCCGAGGGTCCTTGAGTTGCTTAGGATTTCCAGGATTGCGGAGCGGAAAAGAAATAAAATATGATATGCATGATTGACCTATGTATAACATTCCAAATTGAAAATTTGGGATGTTACATCTAGAAAGCAAAAATGTGTGTGTTTGGATAGTCTTTCTAGCATTTGATCAATAAAAGGTAAAGGGTAATGATCTTTCTTAGTAGCCTTATTTAATTTACGAGGATCAATTACCATCCTATAACATGTAATAATTTTTTGTGGGATCAATTCATCTTTATCATTAGGAACAACGGTAATACCTCCCTTTTTAGGAACACAATGGACAGGGCTTACCCAATCACTATCAGCAACGGGATAAATTATACCTGCCTCAAGGAGCTTTAGTATCTCCTTTCTTACCACTTCTTTCATCTTGGGATTTAGTCGTCGTTGAGGATCTCTAACTGGTTTGGCATCGTCCTCCAATTTAATTTTGTGTTGGCATAACGTGGGACTAACGCCCTTAAGATCATCCAGAGTATATCCAATAGCAGCTCGGTGCTTCTTCAGAGTTTTCAATAATCTTTCTTCTTCTCGCTTTAAAAGGTTAGCACTAATAATAACAGGATATATTTTCTTTTCATCAAGATAAGCATACTTAAGATTATCAGGTAAATGTTTGAGTTCAAACACGGGATCACCCTTGGGTGGAGGGGGATCCCCAAGAATTTCAACGGGAAGGTTTTGTTTCAAAATAGGTTCCTGTTTAAGGAATACTTCATCTATTTCCCTTCTTTCTTTCATAAACATATCATTTTCATGATCTAGCAAATATTGTTCTAAAGGATCAGTAGGAGGTACGACAATAGAAGCAAGACCAATTATTTCATCTTTACTAGATAATTCTTATCACGGGGCTGTCTACGAATTTAGCAAAATTAAACTCATGAGTCATATCATCTAAGCCAATCATAACAACATCCTTTTCGCAATTAATCCTAGCATTATCAGTGTTTAGGAAGGGTCTACCAAATATAACGGGACAAAAGGCATCTTGTGGAGAACCAAGAACAAGAAAATCAGCAGGGTATTTGGCCTTCCCACACAAAACTTCAACATCTCTAACAATCCCAACTGGTTTAATGGTATCCCTATTAGCAAGCTTAATAGTAACATCAATGTCTTCTAATTCAACGGGTGCAATGTCGTGCATAATTTCTTTATATAAATCATAAGGTATCGCACTAGCGCAAGCACCCATATCACATAAACCATGATAACAATGATCTCCTATTTTAACAGAAATAACAGGCATGCCTACGACAGGTCTATGTATCTTAGTATCAGGTCTAGCAATATTAGCAGTTCCATCATAGAAATAAATAACATGCCCATCTAAATCATCATCTAAGAGATCTTTAACCATAGCAATACTAGGTTCAACATTGATTTGCTCATGAGGTGTATAAGTCCTAGTATTACTCTTACGAACAATAGTTGAAGCTTTAGCATGATCGTTTATCCTAACAGGAAAAGGTGGCTTCTCAACATAAGTAGTAGGAACAATAGGATCACTATAAGTGATAGTCTTTTCTTCAACTGTAATAGGTGCAACTACTTTCACTTCAACAGGAGGATTATATTTAAACCACTTCTCTTTAGGGAGATCAACGTGAGTAGCAAAAGATTAATAGAAAGAAGCTACTATCTCAGAGTCAAGTCCATACTTAGCGCTAAATCCACGAAAAGCATTGGTATCCATAAAAGATTTAACACAATCGAACTTAGGTGTCATACCTGACTCCTTACCATCGTCGGAACCCCAATCTTCAGAGTTGCGTTTAATTCTTTCCAATAAGTCCCATTTGAAATCAATCGTCTTCACCATATAAGAACCAGCACAGGAAGTATCAAGCAGGTTGCGATTATTAAGAGAAAGTCGAGCATAAATTTTTTGAATAATCATTTCCCAAGAGAGCTCATGATTGGGGCATGAATATAACATTGACTTAAGCCTCCCCCAAGCTTGAGCGATGCTTTATCCTTCACGAGTCTAGAAATTATATATGTAATTACGATCACGATGAACAAGGTGCATAGGGTAGAACTTCTGGTGAAATTCCAACTTCAATCATTTATAATTCCAAGATCCCGTGTCATCACATAGCCTAAACCATGTCAATGCATCTCCCTTCAAAGATAAAGGGAAGACCTTCCTTTTGACAACATCATTGGGGATACCTACAAGCTTAAATAATCCACAAACTTCATCCACAAGGATAAGGTGTAAATCGGGATGCAATGTTCCATCTCCTGCAAATGGATTAGCTAGCAGTTTCTCTATAATACCCGAAGGAATTTCAAAGCGAACATTTTCAGTAGATTCAGTAGGTTGAGGAGCAACTCTTTGCTCTACTGGTCGGGGCGAAGATGCCCCAAACAATCCCCTCAAAGGATTAATTTCCATAGTAACAAGTAACAGAAAATTTCAGCACACTATATAAATGTTTCCTTACCAAGTTCCACTCACCAAAATCGCTACACTCCCCGACAACGGCGCCAGAAAAGAGTCCTGATGACCCAAAGTGTAGGGGATCTATCATAGTCCTTTCGATAAGTAAGAGTGTCGAACCCAACGAGCAGCAAAAGGAAATGATAAGCGGTTTTCAGTAAGGTTTTCTGCAAGCACTGAAATTGTAAGTGATAGATAGTTTTGTGATAAGATAAATAGTAACGAGTAACAAGTAAACAAAGTAAATAAAGTGCAGCAAGGTGGCCCAATTCTTTATGTAGCAAAGGATAAGCCTGGAAAATTGTAATAATGAGAAAGGAGCTCCCGAGGACACATGGGAATTATCGTCAAGCTAGTTTTCATCACGTTCATATGATTCGTGTTCGGTACTTTGATAATTTGATATGTGGGTGGACCGGTGCTTGGGTACTGCCCTTACTTGGACAAGAATCCCACTTATGATTAACCCTATTGCAATCATCCGCAACTACAACAAAAGTATTAAGGTAAACCAAACCATAGCATGAAACATATGGATCCAAATCAGCCCCTAACGAAGCAACGCATAAACTAGGGTTTAAGCTTCTGTCACTCTAGCAACCCATCATCTACTTATTACTTCCCTATGCCTTCCTCTAGGCCCAAATAATGGTGAAGTGTCATGTAGTCAATGTTCACATAACACCACTAGAGGAAAAGACAACATACATCTCATCAAAATATCGAACGAATACCAAATTCACATGACTACTAATAGCATGACTTCACCCATGTCCTCAGGAACAAACGTAACTACTCACAAAGCATACTCATGTTCATAATCAGAGGTGTAATAATATGCATTAAGGATCTGAACATATGATCTTCCACCAAGTAAACCAATAAGTATCAACTACAAGGAGTAATCAACACTACTAGCAACCCACTGGTACCAATTTGTGGTTTTGGATACAAGATTCGATACAAGAGATGAACTAGGGTTTGAGAGGAGATGGTGCTGGTGAAGATGTTGATGGAGATTGACTCCCTCCCGATGAGAGGATCGTTGGTGATGACGTTGGTGATGATTTCCCCCTCCCGGAGGGAAGTGTCCCCGGCAGAACAGCTCCGCCAGAGCCCTAGATTGGTTCCACCAAGGTTCCGCCCCGTGGCGGCGGAGTTTCATCCCGTAAGCTTGCCCACGATTTTTTCCAGGGTAAAAGCCTTCATATAGCGGAAGATGGACACCGGAGGGCCACCAGGGGGCCTAGGAGATAGGGGGCGCGCCCAATAGGGGGGGCCACCCTCCTGGCCAGGGTGTGGGCCCCCTTATGTACTTATTTCGCTCAATAATTCTTGATAAATCCAAAAATATGTTTCGTGGAGTTTCAAGACTTTTGGAGTAGTGCAGAATAGGTTTCAAATGTTTGCTCCTTTTCCAGCCAGAATTCCAGCTGTCGGCATTCCCCCTCTTCATGGTAAACCTTGTAAAATAAGAGAGAATAGCCATAAGTATTGAGATATAATGTGTAATAACAGCCCATAATGCAATAAATATTGATATAAAAGCATGATGCAAAATGGACGTATCACACGACAACTACCACACTGAGCTCATAAACTTCGACATCGCCCACATCGGCCTCTCGTACAACGCCATCCTTCGATACCTTGCCCTCGCAAAGTTCACTGCGGCTACTCACCATGGCTATAACGTCCTCAAGATGCCAGGATGTAGTGGCATCATCACGGTCGCCTACGATGAGAAGGATGCAGTTTGACCACTTGAGCATGCATACCTTGCCATGGTGGCCGAGAACTCTGATGGTGAGGGTGACGTCATGCCTCCCGAGGCCACCCCCACAAAGAAGAAGGAGCTCCTCCCCAAGAGTCATTCTAAGGCTTAGATGGCACCTGCCGGAGATGCATCAGGCACCGTGCCTATCGCCATGGCGCCCCTTCCTCCTGCATAGGAAAGCGCGCCCGGCGCCTCCCTCTAGACGGGCTCGGGAGCTTCCGTCTGGAGAGCTTTCGACCTAACCAGTGCGATGATGTCTGCTATAACTACATCGGTATTTCCCCAAAGAGGAAGGGATGATACAATATAGCGATGGTAGGTATTTCCCTCAGTGATGAGACAAAGTTTATCGAACCAATAGGAGAACCTCCTCACACCATGTAAACAACACCTGCACACAAATAACAAATACTCACAACCCGACATGTTAAAGGGGTTGTCAATCCCTTTCGGGTATGGCGCCTCAAGATAGGCAAATAAGTGAGGTAAAAGTGGTAGATATGATAAATAGATCGGAGAACAAATAAATTGCAGCAAGGTAAAAGTGGTAAAACTGGTATTTTGTACTTTTGGTTTAATAGATCTGAAAATAAATGCAAAGGAAAATAGATCACAAAGGCAAATATGATGGAAAGAGACCTGGGGGCCGTAGGTTTCACTACTGGCTTCTCTCGAGAAAAATAGAAAGCGGTGGGAAAACAATTACTGCTGGGCAATTGATAGAACTTCGAATAATCATGACGATATCCAGGAAATGATCATTATGTAGGCATCACGTCCAAGATTAGTAGACCGACTCCTACCTGCATATACTACTATTACTCCACACATCGACGGCTATCCAACATGCATCTAGTTAACTAAGTTCATGGAGAAATGGAGTAATGCAATAAGAACGATGACATGATGTAGACAAGATCTATTTATGTAGAAATAGACCCCATCTTATTATCCTTAATAGCAATGATACATACGTGTCATTTCCCTTTCTGTCACTGGGATCAAGCACCGTAAGATCGAACCCATCACAAAGCACCTCTTCCCATTGCAAGATAAATAGATCAAGTTGGCCAAACAAAACCCAAATATAAGAGAAGAAATACGAGGCTATAAGTAATCATGCATATAAGAGATCAAAGAAGACTCAAATAACTTCCATGGATAAAACATAGATCTGATCATAAACTCAAAGTTCATTGGATCCCAACAAACACACCGCAAAAGGCTTACATCATATGGATCTCCAAGAGACCATTGTATTGATAATCAAGAGAGAGAGAGAGAGAGGAAGCCATCTAGCTACTAACTACGGACCCGTAGGTCTACAAAGAACTATTCACGCATCATCAGAGAGGCACCAATGGAAGTGGTGAACCCCTCCGTGATGGTGTCTAGATTGGATCTGGTGGTTCTGGACTCTGCGGCGGCTGGAATTGATTTTCTTCGACTCCCCCAGGGTTTCTGGAATATTGGGGTATTTATAGAACAAAGAGGCAGTTCAGGGGGCACCCGAGGTGGGCACAACCACCTGGGCGCGCCTGGTCCCCCAGGCGCGCCCTGGTAGGTTGTGCTCCGCTCGGAGCACCACCAGGTGTTGCCCTGGCCCACTGGATGTCTTCTGGCCCAAAAAATCCTCAAAAAGTTTCACTGCATTTGAACTATGTTTGGTATTGTCTTCCTGCGATGTAAAAAACATGCAGAAAATAACAACTGGCACTGGGCACTATGTCAATAGGTTAGTACCGAAAAATGGTATAAAATGACTATAAAATGATTGTAAAACATCCAAGAATGATAATATATCAGCATGGAACAATAAAAAAACTATAGATATGTTAGAGACGTATCAGCATCCCCAAGCTTAATTCCTGCTCATCCTCGAGTAGGTAAATGATAAAAACAGATTTTTTTGATGTGGAATGCTGCCTAACATGTTCATCACTCTTTTCTTTATAGCATGGACATTTGGACTTTTATATGATTCAAAGCAATATTCTAGTTTTGACATGAAGACTTTAATACTCAAGCATACCAACAAGCAACCATGTCTTTGAAAATATCAACACTAAACCAAGTTATCCCTAGCCCATTATGCTCAATCATTGATCCATTCATGAAACACACTCGAATATTAGCTACACCCAATGCTAAAATACGATCATAGTGCCGCTTAATTGGTGCTTTATAAGAGAAGAGAGACTCAAATTCAAAATAAAAATTGTGTAAGTAAAAGAAAGGCCCTTCGCGGTGGGAAGTAGGGATTTGTATAGGTGCCAAAGCTCAAAGCTTAAGCTGAGAGATAAAAACATTTCTGAGAGGCATACTTTTCCCACCAACGAAAACGACTTAGAGCTCCCAACACTTTCCATACTAGATACATCATAGGTGGTTCCCAAACAGAAAATAAAGTTTATTCCTTTTTCCACCATTACTTTCACTTTCCATGGCTAGCCGAATCCACGGTTGCCCTCCATACCAACACTTCCCAAGGAATTTATTATTTGAGAACATAAAGTAAATTCCTTTTTCATTTCGGGACAGGGCATCCCTAATACCTTTGCCGTACTCTCGTGCAATGACAAGTGAATAAACACTCATCATGAGAATAACACATCTACTCCCTCCGTTCCTAAATATTTGTCTTTATAGAGATTTCAAATGGACTACCACATACGGATGTATATAGACATATTTTAGAGTGTAGATTCACTCATTTTGCTCCCCATGTAGTCACTTGTTGAAATCTCTAGAAAGACAAATATTTAGGAATGAAGGGACTAGCATGGAAAATATTGGCTACCCCTAACCGCCTCGCGAATGGTAGAGCACACAAAAGAGAAATTTATTTCGAAAATTAGATATGACACATGCAAATTTGCTTAGAACGGCATGGAAATACCGCATATAGTTATGTATAGTGGACTCATGTGGCAAAACTAGTTTAAAGGGTTTTGGATGCACAAGTAGTGATCATACTTAGTGCAAAATGAAGGCTAGCAAAAGATTGAGAAGTGACCAACCAAAAAGCGAAAAATCTCTTACCCAAGCATTAAGCATAAGTACCAAATAATGCACCATAAGTAGGATATAAATTTCATTGCATAACTATTGACTTTCGTGCTTGCATAGGGAATCACAAACCTTAACATCAATATTCTTACTAAAGCACAATTACTCATCAACATGACACACATATCATATCGTCATATCTCAAAACCATTACTATGAATCAAGTTTATTTTGTCCAATGATCTTCTTGAAAGTTTTTATTATATCCTCCTTGGATATCTATCACTTTGGGACTATTTTCATATGTTGCTTTTGAGAAGCTCAAACAAATATAAGTGAAGAACATGAGCATAATTTTTTTCTTTCTCTCAAAATAATATAAGTGAAGCAAGAGAGAATTTCTGAAAATTTTACCAACTCCCAAATAAATCTAAGTGAAGCATGAGAGCATTTCTTCAAAAATAACAAAGCACACCGTGCTAAAAAAGGTATAAGTGAAGCACTAGAGCATATCCATGGCTCTAAATATTTAAGTGAAGCATAGGAGCAAGCATAACATAATTTTTAGCTCCCTCAAAAAGGTGTGTTCAGCAAGGATTCAACACTTAAAAACAGAAAGAAAAACAAGCAAAGACTCAAATCATACAATATGACGCTCCAAGCAAAACTCATAATATGTAACGAATAAAAATATAGCTTCAAGTAAGATACCGATGGTTGTTAGAAGAAAGCAGGGATGCCACTTAGGGGCATCCCCAAGCTTAGTTGCTTTCTACTTCTTGAATATTATCTTGGGGTGCCTCGGGCATCCCCAAGCTTAGCCTTTTGCTAATCCTTATTCCTTCATCCATCATAAGATCACCCAAAACTTGAAAACTTCAATCACACAAAACTCCAACAAAATCTTCATGAGATCCGTTAGTATAAGAAAGCAAACCACTACTATAAGTACTGCTGCAAACCTATTCTTATTTTGTTTTTGCATTATATCTACTGTATTCCAACTTTTCTATGGCAAAAACTCATGCAAGAAAACCATAGAATCATCAAACAAGCACGCAATGCAAAGAAAATAGAATCTATAAAAAACAGAACAGTCTGTAGCAATATGGATATTTTGAATACTCCTGTAACTCCAAAAATCTTGCGAAATTAGGAAAACCTGGGTAATTTGTATGTTAATCTTATACACAAAGAATCAACTCAAAAGCGCTTTTCTGTGATCCATGAAAACTATTTTCATGAGTGCATAAGTTTCTGTTTTTCAGCAAGATCAAATCAAGGCCTTGCTTGGCACAAACACTAAATTAAACCACAAAAACACATCTAACCATAGGTATAATTGTGCAATTACACAAGAACAGAAAATAAAAAGCAAAAATTTATTTTATTCATTGGGTTGCGTCCCAACAAGCTCTTCCTTTATAGCCATTAAGATAGGCATGAGCTTTCAATAATGCTCACATGAAAGACAAGAATTGAAGCACAAAGAGAGCATCATAAAACATGTGACAAACACATTTAAGTCTAACATACTTCCTATGCATAGGCATTTTGTAGGTAACCAAATTATCAAGACAAGAAACATCTAGCATATGCAAGGAAGAAGAAAGAGACAATAGCAATCTCAACATGACGAGAGATAATTTAGTAGCACGAAAATTTCTACAACCATATTTTCCTCTCACATAATAATTACATGTAGGATCATACTCAAATTCAAAAATATAGCTATCACATAACATATTCTCTATATGACCCACATGCATGCAAAGTTGACACTTCCAAAATAGTGGGATTATCATCAAATAAAGTCACGACCTCTCCAAACCCACTTTTATCAAAAAATTCATAAAATTGATAATTCTCCAAAGTAGTGGGGTCATTATTACATAAAGTTCACACTCTTCCAAACCCACCTTCTATATTATTGCAAACATATTCATCATGAGGCTTAAATAAATTTTCAAGTTCGTAAGAAGAATCACCCCAATCATGATCATTGCAATAAGTAGAGGACATATCAAAATTAGCATCCCCAAGCTTGGGGTTTTGCATATTACTAGCATAATTGACATTAATAAAATTTATTATAACATGAATCACTTCATAAATTTCTTCTTTTATCACTTCATCACAATTTTCAGATTCATGAATCTCAAGCAAAACTTCATGAAGATAATCTAGTGTACTCAACTCACTAGCAATTGGTTCATCATAGTTGGATATCTTAAAAAGATTAGCAAGTGGATGTGGATCCATAAGATTTGTGATTAGGAACCTGGTTGATGTTGAAGATCCTCCCCGGCAACGGCACCAGAAATTCCTTTTGATGTCTGCTAGAACTACGTCGGTATTTGCCCAAAGAGGAAGGGATGATGCAGTATAGCGACAGTAGGTATTTCCCTCGGTGATGAGACCAAGGTTACCGACCAGTAGGAGAACCTCCTCACACCATGTAAATAGCACCTGCACACAGATAACAAATACTCGCAACCCGACGTGTTAAAGGGGTTGTCAATCCCTTTTGGGTACGAGGAACGTGAGGTAAAAGTGGTAGATAGGGTAAATATATCGTGGAATAAATAAATTGCAGCAAGGTATTTTTGGTTTGAGAGATCTGAATATAAATGCAAAGGAAAATAGATCGCAAAGGCAAATATGATGAAAAGAGACCCGGAGGCCGTAGGTTTCACTAGTGGCTTCTCTCAAGAAAAATAGCAAACGGTGGGAAAACAATTACTGTTAGGCAATTGATAAAACTTCGAATAAACATGGCAATATCCAGGCAATGATCATTATATAGGCATCATTTCCAAGATTAGTAGACCGACTCCTGTTTGCATCTACTACTATTACTCCACATATCGACTGCTATCCAGCATGCATCTAGTGTATTAAGTTCATGGAGAAACCGAGTAATGTAATAAGAACGATGACATCATGTAGACAAGATCTATTTATGTAGAAATAGACCCCATCTTGTTATCCTTAATAGCAACAATACATACGTGTCATTTCCCTTTCTGTCACTGGGATCAAGCACCGTAAGATCGAACCCATCACAAAGCCCCTCTTTCCATTGCAAGATAAATAGATCAAGTTGGCCAAATGTTACCTCTTGAGCTTGCGTTGGTTTTCCCTTGAAGAGGAAAGGATGATGCAGCAAAGTAGCGTAAGTATTTCCCTCAGTTTTGATAACCAAGGTATCAATCCAGTAGGAGACGACGCACAAGTCACCGAATACCTGCACAAACAATCAAGAACTTCCAACCAATGTGATAAATGGGTTGTCAATCCCTTCAACGTCACTCACAAAAGTGAGATCTAATAGAGATAATAAAGTAAACATTTTTGGTATTTTTGATGTGTAGAATGGAAAGTAAAGATTGCAAAATAATAGATCGGAAACTAGCAAGATGTAAATGAGATTCAATATGATGGAAAAGAGACTTAATATAATGGAAAAGAGACCCGGGGGCCATGGGTTTCACTAGTGGCTTCTCTCGAGATAGCATGTATTACGGTGGGTGAACAAATTACTGCCGAGCAATTGATAGAAAAGCGCATAATTATGATGACATCTAAGTCAATGATCATGAACATAGGCATCACGTCCGTGTCAAGTAGACCGACTCCTGCCTGCATCTACTACTATTACTCCACACATCGACTGCTATCCAGCATGCATCTAGAGTATTAAGTTCATAAAGAACGGAGTAACGCATTAAGCAAGATGACATGATGTAGAGGAATTAACTCAATCAAAATGATGAAACCCCCATCTTGTTATCCTCGATGGCAACAATACAATACGTGCCTTGCTTCCCCTACTGTCACTGGGAAAGGACACCGCAAGATTGAATCCAAAGCTAAGCACTTCTCTCATGGTAAGAAAGATCAATCTAGTAGGCAAAACTAAACCGATAATTCGAAGAGACTTGCAAAGATATCAAATCATGCATATAAGAATTCAGAGAAGAACCAAATAATATTGATAGATAATGTTGATCATAAATCCACTATTCAGCAGATCTCGGCAAACACACCGCAAAAGAGTATTACATCGAATAGATCTCCAAGAACATCGAGGAGAACTTAGTGTTGAGAATCAAAGAGAGAGAAGAATCCATCTAGCTAATAACTATGGACCCGAAGGTCTATGGTAAACTACTCACACTTCATCGAAGAGGTAATGGTGTTGATGTAGAAGCCCTCCATGATCGATTCCCCATCCGGCAGATTGCCGGAAAAGGCCCCAAGATGGGATCTCATGGGCACAGAAGGTTGCGGCGGTGGAAAAGTGGTTTCGTGGATCCCCCTGATGTTTTTAGGGTATAAGAGTATATATAAGCAAAAGAACTAGGTTGGTGGAGCTACGAGGGGCCCACGAGGGTGGGGGCACGCCCTTCTGCCTCGTGGCCTCCTCGTTACGTCTCTGACTTCATCTCCAAGTATTCTGGTTTGCTTTCGGTCCAAGAAAGATCATCGCGAATGTTTCATTCCGTTTGGACTCCGTTTGTTATTCCTTTTCTGCAAAACTCTAAAATAGGCAAAAAAATAGAAACTAGCACTAGGCCCTCGATTAATAGGTTAGTCTCAAAAATAATATAAAAGAGCATATTAAAGCCCATTAAACATCCAAAACAGATAATATAATAGCATGGAACAATCAAAAATTATAGATACATTGGAGACGTATCACCAAACAAAACCCAAATATAAGAGAAGAAATACGAGGCTATAAGCAATCATGCATATAAGAGATCAAAGAAGACTCAAATAAATTTCATGGATAAAAACACAGATCTGATCATAAACTGAAAGTTCATCGGATCCCAACAAACACACCACAAAAAGGCTTACATCATATGGATCTCCAAGAGACCATTGTATTGATAATCAAGAGAGAGAGAAAGACACACACACACACACAGAGAGAGAGAGAGAGAGAGGAAGGCATCTAGCTACTAAGTACGGACCCGTAGGTCTACAAAGAACTACTCACGCATCATCGGAGAGGCACCAACGGAAGTGGAGAACCCCTCTGTGATGGTGTCTAGATTGGATCTGGTGGTTCTGGACTCTGCGACGGTTGGAATTGATTTTCGTCGACTCCCCTAGGGTTTCTAGAATATTAGGGTATTTATAGAGCAAAGAGGCGGTTTAGGGGGCACCCAAGCGCGCCCTGGTGGGTTGTGCTCCTATCGGAGATCCCCCCAGGTGCTGCCCTAGCCCACTGGATGTCTTCTGGCCCAAAACAATCCTCAAAAAGTTTCGCTGCGTTTGGACTCCGTTTGGTATTGATTTCCTATGATGTAAAAAACAAGAAGAAAACAACAACTAGCACTAGGCACTATGTCAATAGGTTAGTACCAAAAAATTATATAAAATGACTATAAAATGATTGTGAAACATCCAAGAGTGATAATATAATAGCATGGAACAATCAAAAATTATAGATACGTTGGAGACGTGTCACGCGACGAGGGAGGTGCTCGGGCACCACTTGGAGGCATGCCTTGACGTGCGCCCCCGCAAGCAAGGAACAAGGTGCGAGACGCCAGGAGCACAAGAGTTCATCACCAACATGACCGAGGAACTTCGGGAAGCACAAGCCATGCGTGGCGAGCGGCACCCTGCACTACAAAAAAAATACACTTCTGTGATGATACGTGTTTGTCACAGTAGGTCGCGTTTTTTGTCATGCATGTACATCCATGAAGATTTTATGACAGAATCAAGATAGTCATACCTGTGCTGTCGTAGAAGTGTTCCATGACATTACCAAAATTATCATCACGGAAGTGTCCACTTCCATGATGATAAATCACGTGTCACAGAAGTGCTTTTTTCAAGGGTGACCGACACGTGGCATCCACCATAACGGAACGCCGTTAAGCTATCAGGTCGGGTCTTGGATCCGATAACCCGTTAACAGCCTCGACCAATGTGGATTTTCCATGTGTAAAATCATCATTGGCTGGAGGAAACACGTGTCGGCTCGTTGTTGGGACAGATGTCATCCACTCATTGGACAGAAGGCGCCTATGATACGTCGACACGTGGCACGGCCCAACAGAGGCCCATTCCTGTGAAAAGGCCGGCGCGTTTGACTTGGTCAAAAGGTGACGGGCCGGCCCAAAGCCTGTTAACAGCCTGTTCGCATATATCCCATTTACAGCTCGCTAACACAAGGCCCGTTACGCCATATCCGAATTAGGCCCAGTAGCGTCATCTGGGCCATTCAATATGATTCCAGCCCGTTTTCACTTCTGGCCCATGTATGGCCGATGACGTCTTTCGGCCCATATGAGGCCATATGTAACTCTTGGCCTATTAACGGCCCATGGTGAAACTGGCCCGCAATGAACAGTGTATCACTTTAGACCCATTAACGGCCCGTGGTGAAACTAGCCCGTAATGAACAGTGTATCACTTTATACCCATTAAGGGCCCATTATTCAGTTGGGCCGTTTCCAGCCCATGTTATCTTTCGGCCTTCTTAGAGCCCATTTATTCTTGGGATCATTTCGAGCATTCGTTTACTTATGGCATGTTACTGCCATTTTCTGCTTGTGGGCCAAATTCAGCCCGTGGTTACAGTCGGCCCGTTTGTGGTCCGTTAATACATTGGGCCGTTTTCATAGCGTCATCAAATACAGCCTATTAACGATGGCCCGTTATGGTCGGCCCATGAACGGACGATTCCAACTCTAGCCCGTTTACGGCCATAATGCGGCCTGTTATTGGCCCATGTTTGGCCAATCGATCATACGGCCCGTATAAGGCCCATTGATGATACGGCCCGTAGAAGGCCCATTGTTTCTACGGCCCGTAGACGGCCCAATGTTTCTACAGCCCGTAGAAGGCCTACTGTTTCTACGGCCCGTAGAAGGCCCACTGTTTCTACGGCCCGTAGGAGGCCCAGTGTCACTACAGTAAATATTAGCCCATGGTTATTGTGGCCTAGTTTTAAAAAATAGGTTATTGCAGCCACTAGCAAACCGCGGAAAAAGAACTGCACTGACTACAAGCAAACAAATAAACAAGACAACAAGGAAATAAATAAGCAAGCAACTTATGCTAGGCTATCACGGCTATTACACATATTACATCCACTGGGCATCAAAGTTCACCACCAGTGCAAATATAGGGAACACAGCAGCATATAAACGCCGCAGCAAAACAAGTCCAGAACTGAAACCACTTCAGAAGAGTTCAAGAAACAATATCCTGGGTACCCATAATGCTGGCAAGATGCTTAGCAAGCTTATTAACTTTCTCTTGTTTGGCGCTTAAATCCTCCAGCGCTTGCTGTTGCACAAGAAAGTACGCATCTGAATTCTGCAGGGACTTCCTCAGTCCTTCGGCTTCTTGCCGCAGCACAGCTGACTGATGCCTTTCAGCTTGTAGCTGAGACTGAAGAAGCCGAAGTGATTCAGGCAGCGAGTTCGAAGAGCTTGTGCCAGCGGTACTGGCCAGTAACTCGAACACTACATCAACGCAGGACTGTGGGGTTTTCTCACTGTCTACAAGATCGTTTTTATCACCTTTCTTGGAGACCAACAGGGTTGTCTCACTATCTTGAACCTTATCTGCATTACTTTCTCTACCATTGCATAGTGGGGTGCTCTTCTCCAATATTCTGTTTGCATACTACAAGAGAAACAAGCAGACACATCACAGGTTTAGCTTGTAGTATACCAAACTCATTTTGGTAAACCGGTTCAGTAGTAAGGTGGACAGGATAACAGCATGAAACAAACATATATCTATGTACTATGGTCACTGTATTGTCCATATCATTCTAGTTTATGTTCCCTAATCAAGATAGAGACACAGTTCAACTCATATATTTTTAAGACACAGCAGCATAGACAGAATATAAGTGTGAGAAACTACACAGCATTGGCAGCACTTGTAATGTGCATCACATGAGAACATAACTGTTTATACAACTTAAACTGAAATCAACATAGAGCAAGAAGTTAGAACAGCAATCCAGTTAAAGAAATAGGTTTAAAACATACCTGTTGCGCCATTGGAGTTTCAATTGGATCCTTCAAATTCGAAAGTAGTTGGTATGAGTAAATACAGTGATGCAACAGCAAAGGAGTATGGACCATAGCTACGGAATCTGACCTGAGAACAGTTGCTCTTCTGCTTTAAACGTGGAGTTTGGGTTAGCTGTGGTGGTCTTCGTGCTTTGGGCACTGCAGTAGCTTTACAAACTGCTCGTGTGGGGGTACTCTGTGGTGGACATGGTGCTTTGTCAACTATAAGTGGGTTACTATCCGCTGGGGTTGCGGTTAGATGGGTTGTAGCTGGTTCTCTGCCCAACGGTGTAAGTGTGCAATCTGGAAGAGTCTCGATTATGTGTGGTGGGGCTAGTTTGTGGGCCAGTACAACCATGGTTCTATCTGCATCGACGGGTAGCACTGTCTTTTGTGAAGAACGGGTTTTTGCTCCCTTAGATACTGCCATCACCCCCTCCAATTCAAATGGCTGATAAACAAGAAAAGAAATTGAACGTACAGACATTGTATGATAGACAGATGTGGTAATTCACATATATGTTGTCTAACCAAACAGGACAGCATGACACAATTTCACATATATGATGCCTAACTAAACAGGATAGCATGACACAGTTTCAGATATATGATGGATAACTTAACAGGATATAATGGCATAATTCAACATATGATGAGTACCTAAACAGGATGACATGACAAAACTATATGATGTCTTTCTAAAATAGGTTGGGATGAAATAATTCACATACATGTTGTCTAAGTATACAGGATGGCATGATATAATTGACATAATTGATTCATATACTAAGCAGCTGGCACTCGCATGTATGATCTCTAAACTAAGCAGATAGAATTCAATATTGTGCATATGATGTCTAAACTAAGCAATGCAAGACACCATATGCATCATATGAGAAATATAAACATTGCAACTTAGAGCATACACCTCAGGTGGGATATAGGACTGGTCATCTGTCTCTGAATCCTCCTCTGAGGAGCTCCCTGTAACCATCGAGATATATGCTTCAACAGGTACCATTGCCTGCTCTGAAGACCTTGTTTTCACTCCAGATTTTTCCATAACCGGCTCAAATGGCTGATACACATGAAGAGTAGTTCAATATACACAGATTGTCGACAAATGGAATACGTAATGAAAAAAAGATGGCATGAGATAATTCACATATATGATGCCTGGCTCCATGGCGGTGCATAATTCACATATATGATAACTGGCTGAAAAACATGGCATTGCATAATTCACATATCTGATATAGAAAGCAAACAGGAGGCATTCACACAAAGCATGTCTAATCTAAGCAGATGGCATGGCAATGCAAGACACCATATGCATGATATGAGCAATATAACCCAGCCAAGTTAGAGCATGCACCTCGGGGGGGGGGATACGACTGGTCATCTCTCTCTGAATCCTCCTCTGAGGAGCTATCTGTAACCAGCAAGAAATCTGCATCGACAGGTAGCACTGACTGCTCAGAAGACCTTGTTTTCACTCCAGATTTTCCCATGACCGACTCAAATGGCTGATGCACAGGAAGAGTAGATGAATGTATAAACATTGTTGACAAATGGAATACATTATGGAAAAAAATATGGCACGATACAATTCACATATACGATGACTGGCTAAACAGGATGGCATTGCATGATTCACGTATATGATGCCTGGCTAAAGAAGATGGCATTGCATAATTCCCATATACTCCCTCCGTTCCTAAATATTTGTCTTTTTAGAGATTTCAAATGGACTACCACATACGGATGTATATAGACATATTTTAGAGTGTAGATTCACTCATTTTGTTCCGTATGTAGTCACTTGTTGAAATCTCTAAAAAGACAAATATTTAGGAATGGTGGGAGTATGATATAGAAACCAAACAGGTGGCATTCACACAAAGCAAATCTAAACTAAGCTGATGACATATAAGATGTATAATGTAAGCAATGCAAGGCGCCATATGCATGATATGACCAACATCAGCATGCCAGGTTAGACCAAACACCTCAGGTGGTAAACAGGCATGGTCGGCTCCTTCTGAATCTCCATCTGAACAGTTATCTTCCTCTGGAATACAATCTGGAAATGCAGGAGAGGGGGGGGCACTTCGCCCACCATGGAGCAGCGTCTGCATGACATTATATTCGCACGCAACGGTCTTCTCTTTTTCTCTACATGTTCAGTACGATTGTGTACAATATCTGACATGCATAATAAAAAAATAGTTAGATTTTGTAAGGCCTAAGGGGTGCATGCAAAAATCAAGACTGATGGTAGCAAACGAGTGGATGGATCCAAAACTAATGATAGCAGGTAGATTATAGCTTCAGTTTAAAAAGATAGACAATGGATCATCTATTGTTTGTTGCCCACCCAACATGAACCACATAGAAGACCCCAGATGAACCAGATAGTAGACAGATACTATTCGTTGCTGGCTCGATATGAGACCCATGGGCAATTCAAAACTCAAGATTGAACGATAAAGTAGCAGGTAATAATAACCGATGTATAACGTAAGCAAACACGAAAGACTGCGACCTCTCTTCCGGAACTGTGTAGTCCTCAGGTTCATCTGCTCAGTCGATGATGGTAATGCAGTTGGCGTGGCTGCCGGCAACGGGGAAGATGATCTGAGGCGGCGAAAGAAAGTCTGCAGGGGGATCTCTGCTGCAGTGAACGCTTCTGTCGATGGTGCACCTCAGGTGGGGTGGATGACGGCACGGCAGGAGCAGGACATAACACACAGAGTTTTCTTTGACGCCAATCTGAAAATGAAGTAAATCTGTAAGGGCTCCTTAGAATTGGAGGATTCTATAAACGCAGGGACAGGAAAAACACAGGAATAGGATAGGAATGCACGTGCAAAACAGAGCATTTGGAAACATAGGATTTCAGTCAACCTGGGTGTTTGGCTCACATGAATTGGAAGAACAGAGGAATGGAGAAACAAAGTGATGCGACGAGTGTACAACCTCTTTGGCATAGCCTTGTGGACCTCAGCATCATTGGGTTGGACGTGGAGGATGGTGATGATGCTGGTGTGACTGTCGGAGGCGGGGAAGAAGATCCGAGGCCTCTGGAAACGGCGCCGAGGGTACTGCTCCGCTGTGATGGACGGTTCCGTCGTTGGAGCAGCTCCGCTAAGGTGTACGGCGACGAGGCTGAAGCATGACAAGACAGACAACTTTAATCTGAAGTGGGACCCTAATATCATCTGCAATAGATGATGTAAAATACATCACCAAAAAGTGCTAGATGTAAAACGCATCAGCCGCGCCACGGCCGCTCCGACAGATGCTGTAAGTACTGTTCACTCTGAACTTAACTGAAGAAAATGAACTTCACAGTCGAAACTGAATTTTACTGTCGAAACTGATTGAACTAGTAACAGAGCATTGCAATAGATGTTTAGGGCGTTCGAGCACTAGTAGCAGAGAAGCAGTGATCTAAATCAGCAGACGCTCGAGCAGGGAACGCACTAGCAGAGAGCAAGTCGTGCAGTAGCACCGCGAGCGAGTGCTAAAGCAGCAACTCCTGTAGCTGCCGGAGGTCGTGCAGCAGCAGCAGCGCAAGCGAGAGCAAGAGCAGAGCAGCAGCACGAACGAAAGCAGGAGCAGTGCAGCAGCGCGACCGACAGCAAGAACAGAGCCGCAGCGCGAGCGAGAGCCGGAGCAGCTGCAGCTAGTGCCGTTGTGGAAGTCGCCGCCGAGGAAGCAACGACATGGGGGAGAGACGCCGTGGATGATGTGGCCGGCGACGGCGCCGTCGATGGAGACGCCATGTCTGCTCGGTATCGAGCACCGGCAGCCCCGTGAGATCGAATAAAAGATAAAATGCAGCGGTGAGTGCAGAACCTCCTTGGTGGCGCCGAGTTGGCCTCGGCTTCATCGGAGGAATTGGTGAGGGTGCTGCGGTTCCGGTGGGGCAGGTCAAGACGGCGCTGTGGGGATTGAGGTGGCGCGATAGACGAGGCGAACGTCGGGGCAGCTCCTTGGAGGTGGAGGACGGGGCGGCTGATCCGGCGGGACGACGAGATCGACAACGGATCCTCATCCGGTGCGGTGGATGAGGGACGGCGAGCTGTTGCGGTGGACGACGTAGTCGGGGAAGAGTCTCCGGCTGGGCGGCGGTCGGGAGGCCGACGGAGGAGCGTGGGGTTTCGCGGGTTTTGGCGGCCTCGGTGTACGAATGGGGGGGGCGAAGGGGGAGGGGGAGCCAAGCTTAGGGACGCGCTTGTCCGAAATGTAGGGTAAGTTACCAGCGTACCCCCACCGGTTTTGACACCGCGACGTGGAGCTTCATTTCCGGCTGAGGGGTAGAAGGGGGATTTCGCGTGTCTGGGCTGCGGGAGCGATTTCGGATGAGGAGGGAGTTCTCGCGCGCGTCCAAATTTCGGGATAACAAGGCGCGGCGCGGGTTGAAGAAGCGGGAGTTTCAAAGCAGGTGAGACAAAAGATACTCGAGCTTGAAAATTTCGGGATAACAAGGTGCGGATTCCTTGTTCGGCAGAACAAACTTAACGTGTAAAAAAATCATACAAGACACAAGAGAGTCATGTCCCCTTTTACTATATTGCTATAGATGCCATTGAAAAAACTACAAGAAAAATGTAAAAAAATCGGGAGAACAAGATTACCCTGCACAGTACCAAATCGATTCGCACTTCCCTCAACAACAACAAAAAACAAATCAATTCCCACCAAAGAAAGAGTAATGTCCCTTTTTATATGATTACAGATGCCATGATCTCGAATTTCAATTTTTGAATCCACGTTATGTTGAATTCGAATATATCATTAGGTGACCTTGCGGTTTATAATTGATGTAGTCGTACATTTTGATCTTCCATCATATATGAACATTTTACTCCACCATGTGAACATATATATTGTCGTCTACCATATGGACTAAATTTGAATCAATTTTCCTTATTTGAATACGATTGTTGTCAAGTTATACAATAATTTAAATATTATCTTGATAACAAAAAGACATGCATATAGCAGTAATCATATTTCACTATGAACTACATGTACCATACGCTCTCCAATTCAAATATCTGTATCCATTTTATGTTGAATTCAAATCATAGTACATTATTGGTCTAGGTAGCGAGATGTTCGGGATAATCTAAACCCTGTTTTCATACGTATAATTTTTGGCTGAATTGGGACAAGTTTTGGTATAAGCCTCTTGCAAAACCGGAGATTCTCTCAACAAGCCTCGTGGTTCCGAGAGGGGACGTGTCACCTTTGTGTGCGAAACGATATACGCTGCCTCCCCCTGATTTTATTTACAGAGGCAACATAGAACTATATGAGTCCCCTGTTAAATTTTGGAATTATTTCGGGTTCATTTGGCCTTTTTATACATTAATTGAGTTTCTGGACTTTTAATGTGCATAATCTAAATATGAATTGCATGCACATGCTCCGGTGCACCAAAGTGGGTTGAAAAATCACATGTGTGTCCTTGGTTGAATTTCTAGGTCCCATGGAAGAAATGAGAATGAAATTCAAACATCTGGGCGTCATGACTCTGCCGAGAACATCGAGAAACTTAGATTTTAAATTCATGTAAATCCAAAAGTCGGCTGGAAATCATGAAACTTGGCATGGTGTCATGTCATGGCACTAACATGTTGTGGTAAAAAATTGGGCCGATTTGGAAGCTCGTGGTTCTAAGAGGGAACGTGTCACCTTTGAGTGTGAAACGATATACGCTGCCCCCCCCCCGCCCTTGAGTTTCTTAACAAAGGCAACATAGAACTACATTAGTGCCATGTTAAATTTTGGAATTATTCCGGGTTCGTTTGTCGTTTTTATACATTAATTGAGTTTCTGGTCATTTAATGTGCATAAGTCAAATTTGAACTACAAGCACATGCTCTCGTGCACCAAAGTTGGTTGAAAAATCACATTTGTGTCCTCGGGTGAATTTCTAGGTCCCATGCAAGAAATGAGAATAAAATTAAAACATCTGGGCATCGTGGCTCGGCCGAGAACATTGAGAAACTTGGTTTTAAAATTCTTGTAAATCCAAAACACGTCTGAAAATCATGAAACTTGGCATGGATGTCATGTCATGGTACTACCATGTTGTGGTAAAAAAATGGCCGAATAGGAACAGATTTTGGTATAAGCTTCTTGCAAACCGAAGCTTCTCTCAAGAAGGCTCGTGGTTCTGAGAGGGAACGTGTCACCTTTGAGTGCGAAACGATATACGTTGTCCCCCTTGAGTTTATTTACAAAGGCAACATAGAACTACATGAGTGCCCTGTTAAATTTTGGAATTATTCCGGCTTCGTTTGGCCTTATTTACACATTAATTGAGTTTTTGGTCATTTAATGTGCATAATTCAAATTTGAACTACAAGCACGTGCTCCCGTGCACCAAAGTTGGTTGAAAAATCACATTTGTGTCCTCGGGTGAATTTCTACTCCCATGCAAAAAATGAGAATAAGATTCAAACATCTGGGCATCGTGGCTCGGTCGAGAACATTGAGAAACTTGGTTTTAAAATCATGAAACTTGGCATGGTGTCATGTCATGGTAGTACCATGCCGTGGTAAAAAAATTGGCCGAATAGGAACAAATTTTGGTATAAGCTTCTTGCAAATCGGAGCTTCTCTCAAGAAGGCTCGTGGTTCTGGGAGGGAACGTGTCACCTTTGTGTGCATAATTCAAATTTGAAATACAAGCACATGTTCCAGTGCACCAAAGTTGGTTGAAAAATCACATGTGTGTCCTCGGGTAAATTTCTAGGTTCCATGCAAGAAATGGGAATGAAATTCAAAATTCTGGGCGTCGTGGCTGGGTTGGAAACATTGAGAAACTTAGTTTTTTAATTCCTGTAAATCCAAAACACGCATGAAAATAATGAAACTTGGCTTGGTGCCATGACATGGCACCAACATGCTGTGGTAAATTTGCAGTCCGATTTGCGAAGGCGCACACATTAACAATCAACAAAGTCATTTTGGAACAAGTGCTGTCACGTTACAATCGGAAACACAAGTATTATTGAAACCGTGGGCGTTCTACTTACTAGTACCATTTACGTGCCGCCACGCGTCCCCATTTTTTATTAGCTAGGAGGCGCCGTGCAGGGTAGCTATTTGAGTACGAGAGGCGTGCGATCAGACCCCTGCGCGTGCTTATCGGGAGGAGAGCCCTTTGACCTCCATCTGCCGTCCACCTCTCTCCCAAGGTCTCCATTAATGGCGCCCGAGCCTCTGTTTAATGGCGTGGCTATGTCTCACTCGACTGAGATTTAAGAGAGAAAAAGAAAATCTGAAAGCACGGATCTTGATGTAAGATCCGACGGACCTATATAGCATCTACTGCGACTTATAGCAAGACTGATGAATATATAAGGACGATTTTTTTTATCAAAGAAGGGCTTGCCCCTTCCGATTTTCATTACTGAAAACCACCACAATTCACAAGAAGTTCAACACAACTCCAGCCTAACACAGAGGACTAAAAGCTACTCCCTCCGTCCCATAATATAAGACACTTTTTGACACTAGTATAGTGTCAAAAAACGTCTTACATTATGAGACGGAGGGAGTACCAGATTGAAATCGCAACATCCCAAGAGGCCAACAAAGGCCAAACATCCGCGCTAGAACCCAACATTTCACAACCGACGACACAATCCACATCCTAAACCGATTATTACATCAAAAGAAACCAGGAAACTGAAGGAAGCCTCGCAGCAACTAGAAGAACAACAACGCCAGGGTCGCCACAGCAAGAGTTTTCTTCATTCCAGCCTCGCAACATTGATCTTCCACAGAAAGATAAGGACGATTAATTGTCTTACATAATTAGAAAGATAATTAAAAAAGCCACATGCGGCTACGCCCGAAATACACAAGGGCAAAAGAAGAAGGAAGACAAGGATCTGGCTCGCTGATCTCTACTTTCTTGATGCGTTGCTGCAGGCCGCGGGAACTAGTCTCCGCGGCGAGCGGCGATGAGCTCTTTCGTGTCCTCAAGACGCTGCTTGAGAACATCCACGGATTCCTCCACCAGCCTTTGGCGCTCGTTGCGGAGCATGTCATTCTCGTCCATAAGTTTCTTGACGATGACGCCGGTCCTCTTCAACAAGGCACTGGTCTCCTCCTGCTGGTCTGCACTTCGGACGATCTTCTCCCTCAGCAGGTCGCGCTCGGCCCGGAGCCTCTCATTGCCCTCCCTTAGTTGCCGGATGACGCCGGTAGCCTGTTCAAACGAGGCTTTCACGTCGTCCTGCAACCTCGCCAAGCCGGAGATCTGATCCATCTGGCTATGGACGATCGCATGCATGCGCCTGTAACAGTCGTCGCCTGCCCGCGAGAAATTTTCCCAGGCCGCCGCGGCGCGGCGGGACATCTCTGCTGCATTCGTGGCGCGGCGGGACATCTCTGCTGCTTCCGCGGCGCGGCCGGACCAGTCTGCTGCATCGACGGTGCGGCGGGACCTCCGTGCTGCTTCAGCGGCGCGGCGGGACCTCTGTGCTGCTACTTCCCGCGGCGGGACATGTCGGCTGCTCTCGCAGCGAGGCGGGACATCTCTCGTGCTTCCGCTTCCATGCTCGCCTCTCCCTGGTGGCAATCTCTCGACCCAGAACTCACGCTGGCCATGGCAGACGCAAGGGAAGGATGCTGAATGACTTGTTTGTTTTTGTGGATGAGGAGTTGAGGAGGAATGTGCAGTCATCTTGGCATACTAGTATTTATAACCGAGTACTAATACGCTCCTAAGTGGGAAACCGTTTAGGTTGTGATCGGTGTGAACAGGTTTGGAATTCAATATAGCGTGGTACTAATACGCTCCTAAGTGGGAAACCGTTTAGGTTGTGATCGGTGTGAACAGGTCTGCAATTCAATATAGCGTGGAGTAATTTGGAATGTGACGAGACGCAAGCTCAAAATTTATTGACGGTTCTAGTTTCGAAGTGCGGCACTATTCCCGGATGGAGTACTTCTTTTTCTACTCCCTCCTTTCCGGTTTTATAGGGCTTATCTCAAAATTTTAGTTTTTCCATTTTATAAGGCTCAATTTGGTTGTTCCCCAACACATGTTCAGATTCCAAGGTGCATTAAATCATTGTATGCAAGTATTAAGGGAAAATTGACCAATGCATGTACTTTATGCATGCATGCATTGCAATTAATGCATTGATAAACATAATTTTTTGAGAAAAACAAGAGCATTAATTAGGTGCTTTTGCAAACTACAAAAAATATTCCACCACTCACCATAAACCGGAAAGGAGGGAGTACTGCTGTGTACGTGCAATAACTGGCACCGTCGTATACATATCTTACGGTTAATGGGGCGTTCGACAGGAATACCCGCGTGGCGAGCTCTAGGCTAGTCCTTTTTTCAGACGCATTAAACCTATCTCTCGGGACTTCTCGCACGCACCATCGTGCCACCCACAAAAACTTGTACTCTGAGTTTAGTAGTACGTTATACAGGAAGAGAAGAGGTGCACGCACGCACTCGTCCTCTCACACACGCGTCTGTTTTTTCTCGAAAAGGAGGATGATGACCCCCGGCCTCTGCATCTGGGAGTCACACACGCATCTGTAGCTACGAATTGTAGTGTTCTCAACCATCCGATTGGCTCTATCATGGATGTACCTATATACTAAAACATGTCTAGATACATCTATATTTTGACAAATGGAAGGCATGTATTGTGGAACGGAGGGAGTGCTTGTCATCAAAATGGATAAAAAGGGACGTATCTAGAACTAAAATACGTCTACATACATCTCCTTTTATCCATTTTGATGACAAGTAGTACTTCTTACCCAAAGGAACTTATATCCAACAGACACAAAATATCCGTTCGACTGTTGGAAATTACTGATCTGATGTCGAAGTAATTGCTGCATCGCCACCAAAACCCACCATTTCTTAAGCTAAAGTAGACCAAGGTAATCCCTATATTAGCATATTACTAAGATAAACAGAAGGCACTGTCGAAACATTTAGGACGTGAGCTTGTCAATCTGAATGTGGAGGGACACAAGCTTAGCCCCGGCCAGCAGCTTGGGCGGAACTGTCAAGAAGGTCAGCTCCTGCACGTCGACGTCGCCGGGATCCTTGCTGCTTGTCACCTCCATTTCCACCTCGACAGTGTCGGTCGTGCCTTTGGGCTCCCCCGGCGGGCCGTTCGCCCACAGCTTGGCACAGTAGTGCGGCAGTGGGGACGCCCCCGCTCTGATGCAGATGACCGACACGGCAATAGGCGCGCCGATGTCGAGCACGCTGCCGACCAAGAAAAACGCAAGGCGGTCCTCCTCCGCGAACAACAAGAGCCGTGGCTCCGACAGTGGCACTTGCAGCTGGAGCACCTTGCCGTACTGGATCCTGTGCACGGGCATGGGATGCGCGTTGCTGATGTGGTGGTAGAGCGCCGGCGGCGGGCCTTCGTAGCCGCAGACGGGCACGGGGCATTTGCAGGGCGCGAGCGGACACACGCTCTGGTGATCGGCGAGCTTGTGGTAAGTGACGTAGAGCCCACAGCCTTCATGCGGGCACTCCACCCTCAGCGACGAAACGACGGCGTCCACCGCCGTGTTCCGCACGTCGAAGCCACCGCCGCGCTCGCACTTCTGGCACTGCCGCTGGTTCCCGGGGTGCTCGACGCGGCAGTCCGCGAAGGCCAGGTGCCCTCCCTTGCACTACAGAAATCAATCGAATAGCACATCCATCAAGAAACCTGCACCTTGCTCAATCAGCCGAATGGACGAGGTGTATTCGAACCTCATACACTGGAGGCGTCAAGGGGCGGAGGCACAAGGGGCAGTGGAGCACGGTGAGGTCCATCGAGACCTTAGTGAGCTCCCTCGTCGGTTCCTGTTCCGTCTGCATGATCTCGCCCTCCTCGTGCACAACCATCTCTCGCTTGGGCCGGGGCATTACAAAGCTTTACCATCACATATTTTATACTCTACGCATAACTATCCTCCCGCATACCAAGGAAGGCAGTAGTTTGAGATTTAAGGACAAATTTGCCCCTACGCATGAGTAAGCTGTATAAATATCGACAGTAAATGCGCATGCAATGGTTGGCTGGTCCTCCTTCCTTTTCGCTTGAGTTGGCTTCCCCAGGCGGTCAAGCCGCATCCGGCGCTGCACGCGTTTGCCTGTAGCCATTTTCTGCTTTGGAAACTGGCGCGATTAATGGGGGCAGAACTAATCGAGCGGGGGCACAGATGGAAACCAACGCGGACGCGCAGACTAATCTGAGAAAAACAAGAAAAAGTTATACGCAAAGTAAAAGGAATCGGAGGGAGTACTACTTCAAGGTGCATTAAATCAACACATGCAAGTATCAAAAGGAGAGTCACGGCATGCATGCATGCGTTGTAATTAATGCATCGGTAACCCTAAATTATTGAAATATATCGAGTGCAGTGCTTTGATGTGTCGCGTCAACTCGTACATCAACGAGAAGTTTGATTATCCTCTCCCTCGCGGACTTAACTGCACCTGCCTTTGGCTGTATGACAGGTTGGCCACACACCTGTCGGGCCCACCTGTCATACACGCAAAGACAGGAGCGTCCCTCCCTCGCCCATGAGCGTGGTGGCTGGCAAGACTAGGAGAAGCTTTCGCTACACGCTCTCCCTCCCGCACGCGGTGGACATGCAGCAGTTCAATCGGTGTCAGATGGCCAGAAGCGTACTGTAGTACTCCTCCAGTGCAGTAGTACACCATCATTGTTCGACTTCCCGAAGAGGCGAAGAGCCAAGCGCAGCCCGGACGCTCGTGTGGCAGTTTCATGTGTAGAGTAGTCTAGATAGCGTGTACCGTGCCTGTAAGCTTAAAATCGTTGGGGTCGGCTCCATGCTATGTGGCCGTCTCGAAGTTTTTTTAAAATTAAAATAGTCTTCTGGCCCTACCTGTCACCCTGGTGATTGTAGTTTGCACGCTCATCTGGTCAAGACAGGAATATATATTTTAATTTGTTTTTTTCGAAAAGGGGGGACTCCCCGGCCTCTGCATCAGAACGATGCATACGGCCACATATATTTTAATTTGTGGTGGGTAAATGTTAGAGGTTGCAGCAAATATATTGTACACTGCGGGTCTTTCAGCCAAGTTTAGAGGCAAGCATGTGGGGCCAGTGCTATGATGTGTCGCGTCAACTCGTAGAACGAGGAGAAGCTTGATTTTACTACACGCCTTCTCCCTCGCCCATGCGCGCTGTTGCTCGCAAACGAGGACAGGCTTTTGCTTAGTAGTACTTCTACAACAAGCTATCCGTCCCGCTCGCGGTGGACGGACATGCAGCAGTGGATTCGACACTGTAGAAGCAGTAGTAGTAACATCATTGTTCGTCTTCTCGAAGAGGCGAAGAGCCAAGCGCAAACCGAACGTTGCAGTTGCGAACATTGGAGCACGCATATAGCCAGGCTCTTGCATGAGACAAAATTGCTATGTGAGCCCACTATTGTACTAGTACGTACAACTACTTGCTAGTATAGCCCTGTAAACCAGAAAGGAGTATTTGCCCTTCTAGAGATTTCAACAAGTGACTAGACTACAGCGAGACGGAGTACATATGGAGCAAAATGAGTGAATCTGCACCGTAAATAAATACGTACTAGTTCTATCGTTTTCCTCTCCGAGGTGCACAATATTGAGTATACTGACTAGTCTCTTTTTGACACGCATTTACGTTGTTTTTTGACACAGTACAGACGCAAGCGCTCATATACACGCGCATACACTCACCCCTATGAACGCACACACGCACGCACTATCATCTTGAAATTTACGAAGTCACCATAGGCACCTCATCGTCGACGGGTCCATAGGTGCTTGAATGCCAAGGAGGAAGAGGGTAGCGGTTCCCGAGACGTTGAACGGTCAATGATGCATCCTCAATTACATGCAGAGGGAATTAATTGGAGAAGCAGACTAGAGCCAGCACGATGTGAATGCAACAGAGTTTGGACTCTCATATAATAAAGGCGCCCCACCACTCCAATCCATCTACTCCCAAGTCTCTGCGCAACACTGCTCACTCCAATCCAAGACCAAGTGACCAGAAGCCACAAGCACCTATGGAGGCGATGGACGCGAGCGGCAGTCGGCTGTGCCAAATCATCCAAGGCGCCGGCCTGCGGCCCCGCACCGTGCAGCGTTTCCAGACGGTGCTGGCGACCGCAGGCATCGTAGCCCTCGCCGACGCCGGCTTCGCCTCTCGCATGGACGACATGATGGTCAACTCCATCCGCAAGTTCACCGCCGTCAAGAAGCGCGCGGACGACCTTGCCGTACTGCTCCAGCCCGCGCGCCCAGGCTCCTCATTGCCTGCCACCCTCATCGGCCTACATGGTGACGAACTCTTTCAAGCCCTGGTGGCCCTGCAGGTGCCGGAGGTCGCGACGAAGAATGTGCACCTCGAGGCCGCGCTCGCCGCGCAGCGCCTCGCCATGCAAGAAACCGTCGACCTGCACATCCACGTCTACGAGGAAATCGTCTACATAGGCCACTACAAGGCAAGCGAGGACAGAAAGACGTTGGCCTTCTTCCAGCGGCTGGAATCTTTGGACGCCATTGTTCAGAAGCACGTCGACCTGGCCACGAAAGCCGCTGCTACTTAGGCGTCGTTCGGTGGGCCGGCGCCCTGAGTCGAGGAGGTGGACGTCGTCGATGGATGCATCTCTTCTTCTTGCCTCCTGTAACCAGCACTGCATCGCCTCGTGGCCTTAATGTTTTATTAGTATAGTACTCCCTCCGTTCCCAAATATAAGTCTTTCTAAAGATTCCAGCAAGTGACTACTACATACGGAGCAAAATGAGTGAATCTACACTCTAAACTATGTCTTCATACATCTGTATGTTGTATTCCATTTGAACTAGTATCTAAAAAGGCTTATATTTATGAACGGAGGGAGTATATGGCATTTTTTATTCCAGTCGTAACGTTTTCACTATGAGGTGGGGCCGCAGTTGAGCAAATCCACCTCACCCACCGGGCGTCGGCCGAGTTTAGAATTAGAAGAGAGAAACGAGGGAGGAGAGCTAGCTGTAGCACGGACGCTGTTGTCAGATGGGACTCGTGTTTATAGAATAGGAGTACTGAGCACTCGTGCCTCTTTTTTTGAGGGAAAAATTAGTCGTATGTCTAGTACCACTAGTTGGGTGCGTGCGACCTATAGCTGTCATCACTTTAGGTCTCCTTTTCGAACCGCGGCTACGCTTCACAGTACATATTTTTTCACGCATTTATCCTCCTATATGTACTCCTAGGCTATTTCCACGTGCTCCCATTCGCCGACATGTGGGACATAGAGCATCTGGGTCGTAGTGCATGCACGACTCGGAGCATATGCCGGGGTACTTTACATTTCAGACCTCACGAATTACATGCAAACCCCCCGCAGAAGAATAAATAAATCAATGAATTACTACATGAAACCGGATTATTTTCGTGGAAACCGGAGCACGTTCATTAAATTTTGGACATAACACGTTTATAAAAAATGACCGGACCTAAACCAGTCTAAGGGCCTCTTTGATTTTTCCCGAAAAAAGGGCCTCTTTGATTCGCAGGATACTGAAAACACAGGAATGGGGAAAGTATGATGGCGATGAACCGAGACGAGGAGAACTCTAACTCAGTTAGAGGTTAGAGTTAGATTCTAACCCTGAACTAACTCTAAACCAAAGAGGTGTATGGATGGCAGGGTTAGATTGACAATAAATGCTCTATCTCAATCATTTGACTACTTTGGACCCTATTTTTAGTCAGACTAAAATAAGTCCCTTGGATCCAAGCACCCTCTTGGTGTGGCCGGCTCTTCTGTGGCCTCCTCCCGCTCACAATTGACATAAACGAACCATCTATACAAATCAAGCATGCAAAACATGATAATTTTTACTTTGTCCATACAAATGAGATATCCCACTTAAACATACAAGTCGTCAATCAAGCTTCACAAAATAAAAAAACACTTCATGAAACAAAGAATGAGCTAACTCATCACGGAAGTCATTCACGATAGGGAGGGAGCCCGGAGCCCCTCACGCACCGAGGGAGGAGCTCGCCATCGTCGCTCTGGAGGAAGGCTCTGTAGAGCCCAAGCCCCGGGAACCCCTCTGACGCCGGCCCTTGCGAGTTGAGGTCGACACCGGCATGGGTAGCAGGGCCGCTTGCCGCCGACTGGGAACTTAATCTTTGGGCCTCTAGAAATAATGCAAGCCTGTAACTAAAATACCTAGAAAGGTGAACTGAATCTTTGGGCCTCTAGAAATAATGCAAGCCTGAAACTGAAATACCTAGAAAGGTGAACTGAATCTTTGGGCCTCTAGAAATAATGCAAGCCTGAAACTGAAATACCTAGAAAGGTGAACTGAATCTTTGGGCCTCTAGAAATAATGCAAGCCTGAAACTGAAATACCTAGAAAGGTGAACTGAATCTTTGGGCCTCTAGAAATAATGCAAGCCTGAAACTCAAATACCTAGAAAGGTGAACTGAATCTTTGGGCCTCTAGAAACAATGCAAGCCTGAAATTGAAATACCTAGAAAGGTGAACTGAATCTTTGGGCCTCTACAAATAATGCAAGCCTGAAATTGAAATACCTAGAAAGGTGACCTGAATCTTTGGGCCTCTAGAAAGATTTATTACCTCCTCAAGCAGCATCAAACAATTCCATGCGTGCATCGCAAATCTATAGCAAGTTTGATCAGGATCTACTTTTCCAAATCAGAATTAGCGCTAGAGCAAGCAAGATCAATGATATGGCCGTGAGACAGAGAAGGAACGAACAAACTCACCCCTCTCGCGACCTCCCTGGTAGATGTGCCGCCGCCATGCACGACAGAGGGAGAAAAACGACTGGTGAAGGGGGAGCGGGGAGACCTTCAGAGGTCGGAGGGAGTGGGCGGCCGGAGTAGGGCGGCGGAGGCCGGAAGGAGAGGGCGGCCGGAGGAGGGAGAGGGCGAGCAGCGCTTGGGCGGGCGGCCCTATGGGGAACAGAGAGGAGTCGTGCGAGAGGGGGGGAGCGATCTGGTGCGGGCAGGTGTGATTTTTTTAGGGGAGCGATCTGGTACGGGCAGGTGAGATTTTTTTAGTTCTTTTTTAGTGGGACCGAGGATAACTAACCCAATTAGAACCTCTCCACTGGGCTAGGTTTTTAGCTGGGTTAGAGCAAACTAGCTCAAACTAACCCCTCTTGTTTCGATAATTTGAGGCTATTTCAACCCAAACTAGCTCTAACTCAGGGATCCAAACAAAGAGGAGTGTTACTGTACATGCTACATTGTGGACCGTAGCACACTGTTTTTATGGACATATCACCACATTGTTTTCTATTGCTGGTTCAGTGGGCTATCGTGGTTCGCACGGCTGGTTCACTGGGCTGCCGTGGTTTGCACTCCTCCGACCTGAGTAGTACTCCCTCCGTTCCTAAATATAAGTCTTCGTTGATATTTCACTGTGGACCACATATGGATGTATATAGATGCATTTTATGTGTACATTCACTCACTTTTCTTCGTATGTGGTCCATAGTGAAATCTCTGTAAAGACTTATATTTAGGAACGGAGGGAGTAGTATAGTACTAGTATATACCGCATCATTCTTTGCTCCTTCTTACTACTCCAACATGTGGGAGAGCCAGCATCCGGGTCGACGTGTCATGCACCCGATTAGAGCGCGGAACGGAAGGGGGGCATCACCCCGGTCGGAGCGCCAGTAATTCATGACTATAGTGAGTGGTCATATCACAAGTCTTTCCAGCAGTAACGCGCCGTCAAATCGCACAGCCCCACTCGCTCACCCTCCTCGCCTCTCTGTCAAACCGCCTACCCGAAAACTGCCGCGCGTACTGCCCGGGAAAAGCCCCGCCCTCAACTTTTAACTACGCGAAAATAGTTCGAGCTTGTTCGTTCTATATAAATACAATACTTACTGTATGTTTATTCACCCGTGGGGTTGTTCAATGAATGGAGGGGCGGGGAGCACAAGTGAACAATACTGTAGTAGTAAGTAGGAGTCGTAGAGTAGTCACCTTAAATAGAGAGTTTCTTTTCTTTAATGCCACGTACACAAATTGAAACGCTTGTTGTGGAGAGAAAAAAGATAATCACTCCACTATATATGGACGCAGGGGCCTGAGCGCTTGCTTTACTAGGGTTGCTCTCTTCATTCTCTCATCCTCTCCAGATATAAACAAGACAGCGGTAGCGACATTTTCTCTCTGCTCACCGCTGGTCACAGATCCGGCTGGATCCCTTCGGCCGGTGTGTGTAGAGGACTAAAAGGTGCATCATTCACGCGGTCATCACCGCCGAGGGAGGAAACCCACAGCTGCCGAAGGGGCCCGATCCTCTGCCCGTGCCGTTCTCTCCGACACAGCGCCGGCTCGGGAGGTCCTCCGACCCTTCTTCCTCCCTGCCGTATTGTCCGCAGATCCGACCTGCCGCCGCCGACATCCCGGCGACCCTCAGGTATAAGTTCTTCGAAAGCGGCCTTGCTCTACTGCCCCAGCTCCCCACGTGTCTGCATGTGCATCTTTTTCTACTCCCATCAGCTCTTCCAAAGCCACCTAAATTTTTAGTATTATTAGAGGTAAAGCTACTTCATGCATTCGAATCTAGGGCTTTGTTCAAACAACGAAGAAAGGGGGGAAAGTTGTAGCATGAATCTAGGACTTGATTCAAAGAGGAAATAATATGGTGAAAGTAGTAGAGACCGGATACCCAACCGGTCTCTTGGTTGAAAAGGGAAATAATGGGAAAACGCAGTACAAACTGGATAAGGAACATATCTATTATTGGTTGAAAAAAGGATAGAAAGTGGCGGCTGGTGGACAAGTCAACAGAGTATGTCCAGGATTAGATTTGCTGCCATCACATAGTAAAAGGTCTCCAGGATTAGATTTGCTGCCCTCACATAGTAAAAGGTCTCAGGATTAGATTTGCTGCCCTCACATAGTAAAAGGTCTCAGGATTAGATTTGCTGCCCTCACATAGTAAAAGGTCTCAGGATTAGATTTGCTGCCCTCACATAGTAAAAGGTCTCAGGATTAGATTTGCTGCCCTCACATAGTAAAAGGTCTCCAGGATTAGATTTGCTGCCCTCACATAGTAAAAGGTCTCCAGGATTAGGTTTGCTGCCCTCACATAGCGTGAACAAGCTCGACATCACCACTTTATGCCTCCTTGTAGGTACATTGTGCTGATGCGTCCACTGTCGCATGTCCTTATACCAACCTTTTGCTGTTGTTAATGTAAGGGCGCATGTAAAATGAAGCGATCACACTGTTACCTTAGGGACATGTCTAACCAGTGTTATTGTTAATCTAATGCCTCCAGTGATAAGATGCAATTAAACTGTGTTACAAATGGCACTCCTGCCGTTTACCCTAGTATGATAAGTAAGTTGCTCCTTTACGCTGCTGAGTGTCCTGGTGTCCCCACGGTCCCATGCCCTTAAACCAACTCTTTAGCTGCTGTTGATTTACTGTGTCTGGTAAACAAGCAATGCCACCATTAAAGTAATCCCATATCTGAGGAATCTCATTGTTGATCGTAATGCTTCTGGTAACATGAAGCATTGCTGATGTTTTAAAATTTCTACTGTCCTTGCGTGATTGCCATGAACATAATTAAGATGCTTCTTTTCATTTTGTATATGTTTCGTATATTCTTATTGACCAGCAACTGTTTACTTTCTATCATTTTGTGCAGATAGGGATATCCATTTCACCTTGTTGCTATTGTGACCTTTTGGTGAACTGCACAAAACACTTTTTTTGGAATGAGTGTCTTGTGCAGTTCAACTAAAATGTCACGTGGGCAACATCTCTCAATTTTGGTGGAACTGCACAAAATGGTGATTGGAGTTTCCAAAATCTCCGTCAAGTTTTGCTGGTAATCTCGTGCAACATTTTATTAGCCTTTGCAAGATGGAGCCGTCACTGTCACCACAATGGCACTTTATTTTAGTGGAACTGCACAAAAGGATAAGAAAATTATAGTTGCACTTTACATGAGCCGTACAGCCAACCTTAATGTTCCTCAATTTTAGTGCAACTACTAAAGAAGAACCTGCCAGCTCACAAGAGAAAGTACTTCTTGCTAGCTGAATGATGCAATCTTTGCTTCATTTCAGGTGAACCGCAGAAAAAGGCGCATGAATTGAATCATGGAACTCCAGGCAGACCTCATCCTAGTGGAGCTGGAGGTTGAGTTCAAGGAGGCCGCTATTAAAGTGAAATCATGCTCTCCTGTCTCCTTGTTTGTGCTGTGCAAACATGCTGTGCAAACGGGAATACTCAACTACAGATGTTGTGACGGTCAAGAGCATTCGCCAAGTTCTTCGATTGTATGACATGGCTAGCCAAGATGGATTTAATCCCGATATTCACTTTATCAAAAGGCTCTAATGGGTTGGTTCTGAATCTTGCAAGCTGGGAATCAATGAGATGTGTAGGCATCTTTGTTGTACTTATTATTTGAATCTTATTTGTTGGTTCTGAATCTTGCAAGCTGGGAATCAATGAGATGTGTAGGCATCTTTGTTGTACTTATTATTTGGATCTTATTTGTTGGTTCTGAATCTTGCAAGCTGGGAATCAATGAGATGTGTAGGCATCTTTGTTGTACTTATTATTTGGATCTTATTTGTTGGTTCTGAATCTTGCAAGCTGGGAAACACGGCATGATGATGCAGAGGACAGCAACCATAACAAACAGTTCAAACTTGGTAGTATTATCTTTGTGAAAGTGCGACAAATGTGCTGATCGTGTGCGTCCTGAGAATAATAATTCTAATTGTTGTGCATGTTGATCCCGTGGCACTGATAGAACGAGCCAATGCATTGCTTGTTTTAAGTATAAATTTCTATTAAAGCTAATTAAATTTAAGTAAAGTGACCACTAACTCCTGTTATTACAGTACCAATACAGACCCGCTCGTGAACCGACGTGTGGCCGGAGTAGGTTTCTTAATGGAGGCGTTTGAATGCGCCGAGGGTGCATCTTCTGCCGGGCGTGCAGCGGACGAGGGAGGGGTAGTAACTGTTGTCGCCTGTACACACTCAGCTTACTGTTGAATCCAGTTCCCCAAGAGCTGAAAAACGAACTGCTGCCGCCGCCTACACACTCGTTCACTCGAAGAGACTCCAATGGCGATCCGAGGGGTGAGCCTGCTGGATATGGACTTCAGCAAGGAGTTAGTTCGCCGTTCAGTCCTATGGCTGCACCAAGTTGAATGTGATGTACACCAACGATACGGACTCGGTGAAGCTCTGCCTCGCCTCAGTCCTATGGCTGCACCAGGTTCTGGAGCATTCGCCCGTTTCATCGGCAGCGCCGACTGCACCTTCGCTACGGTGGAGAGAAGGAAGAACGCGACGATTCGGCCATCTGGTGCAACAAGCTTGTCGACATCCAGAAGCAATACAAGATCATCAGCAACGGGCAGGAGAAGGACTCCGTGGTTGACCTCGCTGAGACCATCATCGACCCCTGATACGCCAACATGAAAGAAGACGACCTGAACACGTGGGAGGTACCTCTGAATCTAGCCTACATAACCTACGCGGCCAAGGACGCATACGCATGCTACGACATGTACAGGCAGATCTTGGACATGAGGGCGTGTCTGCTTCCCGTAACCGACGAGTACACGGACAGCCGCAGCGTCATGATCAAGCGTGCCAGGAAGGTCTAGATGTTGTACTTTATCTGTTTATAAGCACCTTTATCATCTGAGTGTTTCATGCATTAGCCTATGTGTCGTAATTATCTGTTTTGTCCGAAATATTTCTTTTAAGAACCCATTAACCTGATTGCTTTTTTAGTGGCTATTTGCTTATGTATGTAAACTAGTTCACTTGTCCGTAAAAAAACTAGTTCACTCGGCTGTCGTGCTTTGAATCTCCTTCCTCCCAACATATTCCTCTCCTCAGGTGGACCCAGCAGGTCTCTGAATTTTCTCCCACTTTCTTTTTCGATGTAAACTGAGTTTTCTCCCAGTACTTTCCCCTAGAACCAACTCAACTGTCCCACGTCTAGCCTAAAAAATAATAATACCCCACGTACTATTAACTCATCAAATTAATGATATTTTATTTCGTAAGTTGAAAGTTCTTACAAAATAATAATAATAATTGTTTATATATAACTTGCCAAGTTAACTCCTAGTGATTGCGTACATAAGCTTGCAAAGATTTTACTGACGTGCAATCATGTGTTTATGTTTTTATAACATTTCTCCGTCTAGCCCAACATGATATTTTCACCCAGCCCAGCAAGTCCGCGGATTTCGAGAAAAATGCAAATGGGATTTAAACGGGCTGCATAGATGCTACATCATTGTTTCACCCAGCCCACCAAATGGACTAAAAAACAAATGGACTGGCTGACATGTGGGCCAGTAGGTCGAAGCCTAAGAAGGCGTTGGATTTACATCCAACGGCCGGCATTCTTCTTCAATCTCTCGTCTTCTTCCCCCAGCGCTGCCGGAACCGCCTGCTCCAGCCTTCGGCGTCCAGCGGCGTTGTTTTGCGCTCCTCAGCGAAACGCTACCCCGCCGACGGCCAGGCCATCCCTCCACTCCGCACCTCCTGTTATTCTCTGCCGAGTGTAGGCCCACCCCGCACCCGAACCAGTCAAGTTTCCCACTCCTCTCCGTCTGCGACTCCACTGCCGCGTCTTCCCCATCTCCGGGTCGTTCCAGTCTGGGGCCTTGCCATCGTCCACCGCCTCGGTGCGCTCGGCGCGGCGTGGTCAACATACGAGAGTCATCGGAAGAGGACTGTACGTGGAGAGCCTGACGGCTGGGACCCACGAGGTCCATGGTCGCACGCAAGGAAAGTTCCTCCTTATTACGCACTGTACGTGCACTGTACGTGGGAAGGGCTTCTGTATTTCACGAAAAAAACGTTCCCCCCGCTGACAGGTCGGACCCACCAGCTATATCTTCGCACGCAAGGAAGTGCCTCCTTATTACGCACCAATAAATGAATACCCCTGCTAGCTGGGACCCACCATAGTGGGTGGCTGACTTGTGGGCCTACTAAGTTGACGAGGATGGAGGGCTTTGTCAACTTAGTCAATATGAACGATTCTAGCTCCAGTGACCGTACGATGTCCATCCAACGGCCATAGTGCTTCTTCAACCTCTGGTCTTCTTGCTCCAGCCACCCAAAGCAGCGCTGGTCGTGTCACGTGCTCCTGCCTCTCATGGCCGGCTGTGATGCCGCGGAGGCCTCACCCCCCCCTACTACTCCCACCGCTGGCCCAGGGTATCCCTCTACTCACCCACACCCCTGTTATTCTGCGACGACAGCAGCCTCACGCCGCAGCCGAACCAGTGAACCCTCGTACTCCTCTCCGTGTGGGCATCCACTGCCGCGTCTTCCCCAGCTCCGTGTCGTCCCCTTCCTAGGCCTCGCCATCGTCCACCGCCTTGGTGCTCTCGGCGTGGCGTGGTCAATGTGGTCAACGACCAACTTCCATCGGAAGAGTACTGTACATGGAGAGGCTGACAGCTGGGTCCAAGGCCACAGCCCTGTTTTTTTTGATTTGCCAAGTAAGTCGCTTTGTCAGGCCTGTTGGGCTGCAAATCTTTCAAGACGAGGAGAGCTTCATTCGGCTGGCCGAGAAAATGGCCTATCAGTAATGAGAAATGGGCTGTACATTTTTAAGACACATCAAACCAGCAATTAGTTTCAAATATCTTTTTTCATTTCGAGATTTTAAATTACATTATTTTTTATGCGTGGAGAATTTGTTGGATTTTATATTGATATACATTTATTTTTAAAATCAGTTTGAATGTGAGTCAAAATTCAGGATTAAAAACAGTTCGGACCGCACCGAAATATGCAAAATTTCGTATAATTTTTTAACCGTGGCCACAATATGGGATGTAATGCTAACAAAAAGAATATGGGCTCCAAAAAACCCCTTAAGAATTAGCAAATGGGCTGTAAATTATTAGAAATAATGGCAGATGGGTTGTATGTTGTTTTCCACAGATTTGAGGCTTTTGCTAAAAAAAGGTTGACGCACAAGCAGTGACTATTGGATGTCCATCCAACGGCCGTCGTGCTTCTTCAATCTCTGCTCTTCCTGCTCCAGCCACTCAAACAAGCACCAGTGGGACTGCCTGCTCCCTCCTCCCCGCGGCCGGCTGTGCTGCCGCGCAGGCCTCACCGCCCCACTGTACTCCCATCGTTGGCCTATCCATCCCTCTACTCACCCACACCTGCTGTTATTCTCCAGCGACGGCAGCCGAACCAGTAAACCCTCATACAGTCGTACTCCCCTCCGCGTGGGAAACAACTGTCGAGTCTTCCCTGCCTCCGTGTCGTTCCCTTCCTAGGCCTCGTCGTCGTCCACCGCCCTGGTGCTCTCGGCGCGGCATGGTCAACGTGGTCAACGACCGACATGCATCTGAAGTGGACTGTACATGGAGAGGCCGACAGCTGGGTCCACGGCCGCACGCAAGGAAATGCCTCCTTATTACGCGCAAAATAATGATTCCTCCACCTGACATCAGGGACCCACCGAAAGGGCCTCTGTATTTCATGAAAAAAACGTTACCGCCACTGACAGCTCGGACCCACGAGCTATATCTTCACACGCAAGGAAGTGCCTCCTTATTACGCACAAAAAAATGAATACTCCCCCTGTTAGCTGGGTCCCAGTATAGTGGCAGGCTGACTTGTGGGCCTACTAAGTTGACGGGGACGGAGGGCTTTGTCAACTTAGTAAATATGCACGATTCTAGCTCCAGTGACCGTACGATGTCCATCCAACGGCCGTAGTGCTTCTTCAACCTCTGGTCTTCTTGCTCCAGCCGCCCAAACCAGCGCCGGTCGTGCCTCAGGCTCCTGCCTCCCGTGGCCGGCTGCAATGCGGCGGAGGCCTCACGCCCCCTACTACTCCCACCGCTGGCCAGGCCATCCCTCTACTCACCCACACCCCCTGTTATTCTGCAGCGACGGCAGCCTCACACCACGGCGAACCAGTGAACCCTCGTACTCCTCTATGCGTGGGCATCCACTCCCGTGTCTTCCCCGGCTCGGCGTCATTCCCTTCCTAGGCCTCGCCATCGTCCACCGCGCTGGTGCTCTTGGCGCGGCGTGGTCAACGTGGTCAAGGAATAGCTTCCATTGGACGTGGACTGTACGTGGAGAGGCTGACAACTGGGTCCACGGCCGCAACAAGGAAGTGCCTCCTTATTACGCGTAAAATAATTATTCCTCCACCTGACAGCGGGGACCCACCGGACGGGCCACCGTATTTCATGAAAAAAACGTTTCCCCTAACTGCTGGGACCCACTAGCTACATCTTCGCACGCAAGAAAGTGCGTCCGGGCAAAAAAAACGATTCGCCGCCCTGACTGTTGGGACCCACCAGCTACATCTTCGCAGGCAAGGAAGTGCCTGACAGTCGAGATCCACCTGGTCGAAGCGTACGTAGGGTTGTCATTCTGGTCGCGAACGTGTACGTACATACTGGTCGTTGTATAGGCGCACACGTAGCATGTACACATATGTACAACAGCGAGGGTGCAAGAAAGAAAATACGACCACGTACGTACATACGGGCAGGGTCTCGAACGCCTACTCGTGCATACGTACATGGCTGGGTCAGAACGGAGAAACAGCGTCGTCGTCGTGTTTATGGGGAGCCAACCGGCTTGGTCGGAAGGAATGCGTGGTCATGTTCATCGAGAGGGCTTGGACGGAACAGGCGATGGAAACGAGGCCTAGCGTACCGCACAATGGAGGAAATGGATCTCCTACATTCGGAATGGGGTCCTATTGATCGGGAGGGGTGTGGCGTACCGCAAAACGGAGGAAACGAACCTCCTACGGTCAAAAAGGGGGGTCCTGTTGATCGGGAGGGGAATGGCGTACCGCAAAACGGACGAAACGGACTTGTGTTAGAGCATTACGGTCGAAACGGGGGTCCTGTTCATCGGGAGGGGTGTGGCATACCACAAAATAGACGAAACGGACTTGTGTTGGAGCGCTACGGTCAAAACGGGGGTCCTGTTCAGGGGTGTGGCGTACCGCAAAACGGGCCTCCACGGGATACTGTTCATCTCCACCGTCGACCTCCTCCAGCCTCCACGGGCTCCTGTTCATCCAGCCTCCACCGCGCGCTACTCCACCGGCTACTGTTCAACCACCCCTCCACCGTCTACTGTTCATCCAGCCCTTCACCGTCTACTGTTCATCCAGCCCTCCACACCACGGGGTCCTGTTCAACCACCTCTCCACGGCCACCCCTCCATCGTCTACTGTTCATCCAGCCCTCCACACCACAGGGTCCTGCTCATCTAGAGGCAACACCACCGCTCACTGTTCATCCAAACCCCCCGCAACGCTCACTGTTCATCCAATCGATCGGCTTCAGTTAGCAGCAGTAGCGAAGGAATCGCTCCATCGGGTTCAGTTAACAGCCATCAATCGATCACTCGGGTTCAGTAACGTGTAGCCTGCAGTGCAATCGCTCGGGTTCAGTTAGAGCCCAACGCCTCACTCGGGTTCAGTTAGAGCCAACGCCTCGCACACACGCGCGTACGTGTACGAGAGAAACGCGCATCACTCGGCCCCCGACCTCCCACCGTAACTGGCAACTCCCCGAAATTTTCCTCCCCCTCGCTTCTACCATGGTTTTTTCCGTCATGGACGGCTCAAAGAATGTCATGCAGCTGCGTCTTCGGCCTGCCCAGGATGAAAAGCCCATTTTCTGTCATGATTTTTTGTCATCTCTACTCCTAATGGAGCAGTTGGTAGTCTCCACCGGTCAATTTTCGTCCCACCACTTTCGTCCGGGTTTTTTCGTAGGTTAACCTTCGTAGGTTTTTTTCGTTTCACCTCGCATCACAGCACCCGCTCCTCTCTCGATCCACCCCTCGCGATGCGACCTCTCTCTCCCTCTTATCGTGACTAGTAAGCGTGCACGTGCAACGCACGTCTTGACAAACATAAATAGTACTCCCTCTATCAAAAAATACTCAGAGAACATAAACAGTACTCCCTCCGTTCGAAAATACTTGTCGAAGAAATGAACATATATATGCGTATTTTAGTTCTAGATCCATTCTAGATCCATTTTTATCCATTTCTCCGAGAAGTATTTCCGAACAGAGGGAGTACATACTAACCATACAGAGTTGCATAGTTTCACCAAAAAGTTTAATATATGTTAACTACTCCCTCCATCTCATAATATAACATCGTTTTGCAAGCTGTTTTAGCTCACAAAACAATATTATATTATGGGGTGGAGAGGGAGTATAATAGTAATCAAGCACACATTGAAATCGTACTATCAACATATATATCACCCATAATATAGTTATATCCTTCAGTATCCACATTGAAAGTATGAATGAGTGGATGACATCTGTCCCAACGATGAGCCGACACGTGTTTCCTCCAGCCAATGATGATTTTACACGTGGAAAATTCCCATTGGTCGGGGTTGTTAACGGGTTATCGGATCCAAAACCCGACCCGATAGCTTAACAGCGTTCCATTACGGTGGATGCCACGTGTCGGTCACCCTTGACGATGGCACTTCTGTGACGCACGATTTATCTTCATGGAAGTGGACACTTCCATGATGATAATTTTGGTAATGTCATGGAACACTTCTATGATAGCACAGGTATGAGTATCTTGATTCTGTCATAAATTTTTCATGGATGTACATGCATGACAAAAAATATGACCTACTGTGACAAACACGTATCATCACGGAAGTGTATTTTTTTGTAGTGAACACTACAACATAATGGTGTGTGCGAACATAGTAACCGTACTTTATTAGATATGCTGTGATCTATGATGTCTCTTACCGATTTACCACTATTGTTTTGTGGTTATGCATTAGAGACAACTGCATTCACGTTAAATAGGGCACCGTCAAAATTCGTTGAGACGACATCGTATGAACTGTGGTTTGGTAATAAACCTAAGTTGTCGTTTCTTAAAGTTTGGAGATGCAACACTTATGTCAAAAGGCTTCAGCCTGATAAGCTCGAACCCAAATCGGAGAAGAGCGTCTTCATAGGATACCCTAAGGAAACAATTGGGTACACCTTTTACCACATATCCGAAGGCAAGATCTTTGTTGCCAAGAATGGAACCTTTCTAGAGGAGTTTCTCTCAAAATAAGTGAGTGGGAGGAAAGTAGAACTTGATGAGGTAATTCTACCTTCTCTCAATTTGGAAAGTAGCTCATCCGAGAAATCTGTTCTCGTGATGCCTACACCAACTAGAGAGGAAGCTAATGATAATGATCATGAAACTTCAGATCAAGTTACTACAGAACCTCATAGGTCAACCACAGCACGATCTGCACCAGAGTGGTACAGTAATCCGGTCCTGGAAGTCATGTTACTTGACCATGACGAACCTACAAACTATGAAGAAGATATGATGAGCCCAGATTTCAATAAATGGCTTGAGGCCATGAAAAATCTGAGATAGGATCCATGTATGAGAACAAAGTGTGGACTTTGGTGGATTTGCCCGATGATCGGCGACCCATAGAGAATAAATGGATCTTCAAGAAGAAGACTGACGCTGATGGTAATGTTACTGTCTATAAAGCTCGACTTGTCACAAAATGTTTTCGACAAGCTCAAGGAGTTGACTACGATGAGACTTTCTCACCCGTAGCGATGCTTAAGTCTGTCTGAATCATGTTAGCAATTGCCGCATTTTATGATTATGAAATCTGGCAAATGGATGTCAAAACTGCATTCCTTAATGGATTTCTTATAGAAGAGTTGTATATGATGCAACTAGAAGGTTTTTTCGATCCTAAAGGTGCTGACAAAGTGTGCAAGCTCCAGCGATCCATTTATGGACTGGTGCAAGCTTCTCGGAGTTGGAATATATGCTTTGATGAGGTGATCAAAGAATATGGTTTGATACAGACTTTTGGAGAAGCATGTATTTACAAGAAAGTGAGTGGGAGCTCTATAGCATTTCTAATATTATATGTGGGTGACATATTGTTGATTGGAAATGATGTAGAATTTCTGGATAGCATAAAAGGATACTTGAATAAGAGTTTTTCAATGAAAGACCTCGGTGAAGCTGCTTATATATTGGGCATCAAGATCTATAGAGATAGATCAAGATGCTTGATAGGACTTTCACAAAGCAGATACCTTGATAAAGTTTTGAAGAAGTTCAAAATGGATCAGTCAAAGAAAGCTTACTTGCCTGTGTTACAGGGTGTGAAGTTGAGTCAAACTCAATGCCCGACCACAGCATAAGATAGAGAGAAAATGAAAGTCATTCCCTATGCTTCAGCCATAGGTTCTATCATGTATGCTATGTTGTGTACCAGAACTGATGTGTGCCTTGCTATAAGTTTAGCAGGGAGGTACCAAAGTAATCCAGGAGTGGATCACTGGACAGCGGTCAAGAACATCCTAAAGTACCTGAAAATGACTAGGGATATGTTTCTCGTTTATGGAGGTGACAAAGAGATTGTCGTAAGTGGTTACGTCGACGCTAGCTTTGACACTAATCCAGATGACTCTAAGTCACAAACCGGATACGCATTTTTATTGAATGGTGGAGCTATTAGTTGGTGCAGTTCCAAGCAGAGCATCATGGCGGGATCTACGTGTGAAGCAGAGTACATAGCTGCTTCGGAAGCAGTAAATGAAGGAGTCTGGATGAAGGAGTTCATATCCAATCTGGGTGTAATACCTAGTGCATCGGGTCCAATGAAAATCTTTTGTGACAATACTGGAGCAATTGACCCACCTTCCAGCGACTCATCCCGGTGATCTCTCTACCCCTCCGGTAAACTTCTGATTGTCTCCATGCATTGGATTTGGCTCTCTCTCTCTCTCTCTCTCTCTCTCTCTCTCTCTTGGGATCCCTTTCTCCATGGGTTCTGGTGGAGGTGACACTCTGGATCTGGATTTTTCTTGAGGACTAGCTTTTGCTAATGAGGTTTTTAGGTCTGGTCTAACGATCCATCCCATGGATGGCTCGTGTTTCTTCATTCTGGTTGTTTCTTTCGGTCGGCATGAATTTCATTTGGACGTGGATTTTGTGGCTGCGGCGCTTGAGGCAGCCCTAGGGGGTTCAGCTATTGATCTCATGGTTAATTATGTCAAGGACAAAGTTTATTCCTTCGTTGTTTCTTGCAAGGAGGTTAGTTGTCATACTGTTGATTCACATTCTTATGCCTACCCTCAATTCAAGTGTTATTTTCACCTTTGGGGTAATGGTGGGCCAAATTGGTAGCTTGAGTTTAAGATCTGGAAAAAGGAGTGTGATGCTGAGTGGATTCTTGTTAGCCCTGCCAAACGTCGAGTGGCTCTTGGCATGTTGGCCATGCATAAGCCTTCTATTAAGTCTGCGATCAGATCTGGTCATTCTGCTCGCAAGAGCTCTCTTTTGCCATGTTTCAAAATTATGAGGTTTGCAAAGGTTACAGTTATCCGGCTTCTCAGAATTGTATTGAATTGGCATCTTTGTCAGACTACGATCTCCCTTCTAAGGAACGTGTTGTCATTCACCCACCACTGTCGTGGAGCTCCAGTGGACGGTGGCCTCACCACCGATCACGTTTGGTACGGTTGCACCTCTTCGACCGTCATCTCCAGCTCGGCTACCTCTATCTTCGCCGCAGTCATCGGACGGGATTGTTGGAGTTTCAGATGCTGCCATGTTGGGCTCCTCAGACTCAGAGGTTACTAGCTCTTTGCCCACGCGCCTTTCTCACTCTCAGGCCGGCCCAAACTCTGTTGGGATCCTTTCCCCTGTAGCTTCTCCTCTGCTGGTTGGGTCTGCTAGCCCCTCCATGTTGCTGATTCAATCCACACAAGAGGCTAATGATGCGTTCGAGTCTATGGTTGATGACATGGTGGACCAAGTTCTTACATGTCCCATTTGTTCTATGGTGGGCCACCTGTTTGTCAGTTGCCCATCCAACACTTGTTGTTTGGCTTGTGGGGACCATGGTCATTCAAGGAAAGATTGTGCATATATTGCGATTGAACAAGGTTTATGTTGGAAACGAAAGCGTCCCGCTATCTCGGTTAGACCGGTCTCTCCTACCTGCGTTGGGAAGCATGCGCAGCCGCCCCTGCAGCCCTGCCTTATCACATCACCATTAACCAGCTCTCCAATTAGTGCTCCACGCACGCCTGCTAGCCCGCCTCATCAGACGCCCCCGCTTCCAGCTTCGCCGCCTCCCATGGCCAACTTTGCTCTTGATCCGGAATGTTATATGCCGATGGGGCACCACATCATCGATGGTGGAGTTCATCATCTTCCCCCGCACCTTCGTCATGCCGGCGTCCCCCATTGTTCGCTTGCATGAGAGCTTCATGATCACTGAGGTTATGCCGGCTCCTCCTCTGGCTCAGATAGATCAGGTACATGAACAAGTGGTCGAGCTCATCAACCATATGGGTTTTCATGTTCGTTCTGCTCAGCCCTGGATTTCTGGAGTGGGCCTTTTTGAAGTTACAGGTGCTGGGGAGCATTTTGCTTTGATTCACTTGGCGCCGCAAGATCTTGGGCAGGATAGATTTGTTCGTTTCATGAAGCATGATCATGGTGAGGGTTTTCGTGGAGTCCAAGGTTATCGCGATGGATGTTTGATGTTCTTGGGTGTCCCTCTTGACCTTTGTAATACTGAGAATCTGTGGGCAGCTATTAACACCTTTGGGAAATTTCACCATTGGATTAGTGATGATCTGTATCTGGTGAGATCTATTGTTTTTGCTTATTTCTCGGAGGATATTTTGGTTCCTGGGGATGTGGTTTTCTCTGACTACGCGGATTGGGGTGGAGCTAAAGTTTCTTGGACTACCCCCTATTACATCCTCGGGGCCAGCTTTGCTGAGTAGATGTCGCAAGACGAAGACCCCATGCCAATTGATGGCAATCCTCACCCTTTGCCCGGTCAATTGATACATGAGGATAATATTTTTTCTCTTCCTTTGCACCCAGCTCTTGGGTGGAATGATGTTCCTCCACCTCCGCCGCCAATGGATGATAACCAGCAAGGAGGTAGCTGGGGATGGCCTGCTGATGATCAAGCTGCCCATGACAATCCGCTTCAGAATGATGTGATACAAGATCAAGAGTCAATGGTCATTAACGAGCAAGATTTCTCTGGCTCTATTAATCAGTCTAACAGTCAAGTAAAGCCTGCTTCTCCTCTGCATGTTCAGTTGCCTGCTATGATTCTTCAGGAAGTTCAGGGGATTGCCCAGCCTGTTTTGCAAGCTCAGAATGATGTCGTCCAAGCAATGCCTATTGTGGAGGGTGATGTTCTTCAGGGGGATGATCTGCCTGTGGATGATGACGCCCTGGCTATTGTGCCATATCAGCCTATTGTGATGCCACAGCAAGACTTATTTGTTGGACGTGTGCATGTGGTTTATGGCCCGCCATTGCCTCCTAAGATGGCCTGGAGAAAACCCTTTGATACTCTTTTGAGTTGTTGCTCTATAGCCCAAGTACACAAGCCTATTTGTCAGTCTCCGTTTGGGCCACCTGTTCTTTCCAAGCAATCTTGGTCCATGGCTTTCGATCATGTCAACTGGATTTCTGATGTTGTCAGTGATGTCTCTATCAGGCAGGTTGCTCCTTTGTCTGTTTCACCCCCTCCTAGGACTATTGCTCGTGCTCTGTTCCCTATTAGTCAGTAGGAGTTGGAGAAAGAAAATGGCCCGCTGCATGGCAATGACTTGGATGAGAAGTTCACTTTCTCTGCTCCTAGTACCAAACAGAAGAAAGTCTCCAAGCGAGCTAGTCCCCCCATTGTTGATATTGCTCTACACCGTTGTACTTGAAGTTCTGCAAAGAGGGATGGCTTCAAGCCAGTTCTCCAAGCTCTACCAATGTCTGAACCTAAGAAGAAGAAACCCCGCTCCAAGCCTATGAATGATGATGATCAGGCTCACACCACACCTCCCGTGCCACCTCTGATGCCAATCAGTCATATTCAGCAGATTGGTGTGGACCTGGGAATTTCTGCTGAGAAGCTCACTGTGGCTGCGCTTATTGCGGATCCCTCCTCTGGCAAGGACAAATCTTTAGATGTTTAGCTCGCGGTGTATGAGCTGGGTGTGCTCGGCCCATAAAATGACTAGTTATCGTAGGTTTTATTTCAGTCCTTTGCTTCTTGGGTCTGTAAGTGCCCAATGTCCTGGTGGCTTTCTTTTGTTTTGCATTTGTGGAAGTCTGAACATCTATGTGTGCTGCCTGATATGTGAGCATGCTTTTGTTCCTATTAAAACTATGTTTTATGGATATTCGGTCTACTAGAAGTTGGCGTGTACTCTGTTGGAATGTTCAGGGCCTAAATTCTGATGATCGTCAGCGTGTTGTTCACAACAAAGTGGATGAAAGTTCGGCTACTGTTGTATGTTTGCAGGAGACAAAAATGGAGTGCATGCACTCCAGATCTGTTAGAAAGTTTTGCCTTCGTCGTTTTGACTCTTTTGCCTTCAATTCATCAGTTGGTGCATCTAGGGGTATTGTGGTTCTTTGGAACTCCTCTGTGTTGACAGGGAGATTAATTGAGATAAAGCAGTTTGGCATTATTGTACACTTCACTTCAAACCATAATAATAAGCAGTGGACTTTGGTGAATGTCTATGGGCCGTGCCAAGGCCTTGCTAGGGACGAGTTTGTTCATTGGCTATATAATCTCACTATCCTAGACTCTGAAAATTGGCTTGTTTTGGGAGATTTTAATTTTATTAGATCAACAAAGAATAGAAATCTTCCTGGTGGGGATGCAAATGACATCTTTATCTTTAATGGTATAATTGGGCATCTTGGCTTGCTGGAGTTTCCAATTAAGGGGAGATCTTATACTTGGTCTAATATGCAGGATAATCCTTTGCTTGAGCAGTTAGATTGGTTTTTTACTTCTACAAATTGGATCTCTTTCTACCCCTCTACCCAGGTGTTGCCTCTTGCTAGGACTACCTCGGATCATGTGTCATGTGTAGTGGCTATTAACACTTCCATTCCTAAATGCAACATATTTTGCTTTAAGAACTACTGGGTTGAGTTACAAGGATTTTTGGACTGTTTTTCTGCTTCTTGGGCTTCTGCTTCCAGCAAGACACACATCTCGGTTGTAATTGCTAACAAATTTAAATCTTTGAGGAAAGATCTCAAGAGTTGACATATGAAAATTTCCAAAATGAAATCCCTCATTGCAAAATGTAACAGGGTGGTTTTGTTCTTGGACTGCTTGGAGGAGTTGAGGGCTCTATATAGGCATGAATTTAACTTTCGCAATGTTGTTAAACTACATGTAGAACATCTCTTGCATCTTCACTTTCTGTATTGGAAGAAGAGGTGTACCATCAGTTCTATTAAAGTGGGGGAGAAGAATACTAAATTTTTCCATGCTATGGCTTCTGAGAGGTATAGAAATAACTCCATTGCAACTTTGAGGCTGGATGATGGTAGCATTGTTTCTGATTATGATCAAATGGTTGCTGCCATCTGGCAGAATTTTAAAAACAGGGTGGGTACTAGTAGAGGCATTGACATGTCCTTTGATCTTTCTTCAATTCTGGTCAGGGTGGAGGGTCTTGATTCCCTCACTAAACCTTTTAGCAAGGAGGAGATGGATTATACTGTCAAAGGTATGCCCATTGACAAATCCCCTAGGCTAGATGGGTTTAATGGTCTCTTTTTCAAGAAATTTTGGCCCATAATCAGTAAGGATTTCTATGAGCTTACTAATGCTTTTCATGAGGGGTCTGTTAACCTGGAAAACATCAATTATTCTTATATCACTTTGTTTCCCAAGAAGAGATCTCATGAGTCTGTTAATGATTTTAGGCCTATCTCTCTGACTGGGATGGGATTTAAATTCCTCTCTAAAATGGCAGCAAATAGATTGCAGTTTGACATTATGAGATGTATACATAAAAACCAATATGGTTTCATCAAATAAAGAACTATACAGGATTGTGTTGCCTGGACTTTGGAGTACATTCATCAATGCCATCAGTCCAGAAGGCCTATTGTTATTCTCGAGCTGGATTTTGAGAAAGTTTTTGATTCCATTGAACATGAGGCTATATTCTAAATCTTGAGGCACAAGGGATTTAATGAGAAATGGATTCATTGGGTCAAATAGTTCTTGACAACTGGAACCTCCTCTGTTCTCCTTAATGGTGTCCCTGGTAAGCAATTTTCTTGTAAGAAGGGTGTTAGAAAGGGTGACCCTCTCTCCCCTCTGTTATTTGCTATTGCTGCAAATTTGCTTCAGCCTGTGGTGAATGATATGCACACTAAAGGACTCCTGCAGCTTCCTATCCCATGCCATGATAAGGATTACCCAATCATTCAGTACGCTGATGACACTCTCATTATTTTGCCTGCTAATGAATCCCAGTTGTTGTCCTTGAAGAAAATGCTGCTTTTCTTCTCCAAGTCCACTAGGTTGCATGTTAACTATCATAAATCATCTATGTTACCTATAAATGTGGACTCTATGGAGATTGCTAGACTGGTTGCTGTTTTTGGTTGTGTGGTTGGCACCCTACCTTTTACTTACCTAGGTCTTCCTATGGGCATCACCAAGCCTAAGATTTTGGACCTAATGCCTCTGGTTGACAGTATGGAGCGGAAGTTATCTATCAGTTCTTCTTTTCTTGCCCATGGAGGAAGCCTACAATACTTGATCTGTGCTCTATCCTCTGTGCCCATTTTTTTCCTATGTAGTCTGGACTTACCTCCTGGCATTTTAAAATAGTTGGAAAGAATCCAGAGGACTTGCCTTTAGAGGAAATATGCACAGGATTCTGGTCAGTCCTTAGCAGCTTGGGGGCTTGTTTGTAGGCCCAAAAACAGAGGAGGTCTGGGTGTTCACAAAATGAGACTTTGCTCCTCAAACATGCCGGCAAATTCTATAATAAAGTAGATGTGCCCTGGGTCCAACTCATTTGGAACACTTATTACCATGAGAGAGTTCCTCATGCAACTATTCTTTGTGGTTCTTTTTGGTGGAAGGATATCTGCAAGTTGATGGATAAGTTTGGGGTGGTGTCTGTAGTGCATGTTAACAAGGGATATTCTGCTCTCTTCTGGTCTAATTACTGGACTCTGGGGACTCTAACACACCCCTAGGTCTAAGGTTTGCGAGATTATTCTCATATGCAATTGATCCTCTTGTGTCTGTTGCTGAAATTTTTTGCCTCTGAAGAGCTTACATCCCTGTTCCACCTGCCCCTCTCTCCGAGAGCTTTTGGAGAGCTACAATCTCTGCAGAACTTGCTTCTTCACTCCAATCATAATCTGGAGTTGAATGATATCTGGGTTTGAAGGAGGATGGTAAGGGGTATACAGCCAAGAAATACTATACCTTCTTGCACAAGAATATTGTGTTTAACCCACTTCTTTCGTGGATGTGGGCTAGTTGTTGCACCATGAGGGTTAAGTTCTTTGCATGGATGATGATCATGGACAGGTCAAACACTCAGGATATGTTGGAAAGGAGGCACTGGAATGTCTCTGATTCAAATCTCTGTGTTTTGTGCCCCACGTGCACTAAGGAGGATAGAGATCATCTATTCTTTCAATGTAATTTTAGTTGCAGAGTCTGGAATTACCTACAAATCTATTGGATGGCAGGGGATGATATGACTGCCATTGCTTTCAATGCCAGAAGAGAGTTTTCCAAACCATTCTTCTCAGAAGTGGTATTCCTTGCATGTTGGAACATTTGGAATGTTAGAAATGATAGGGTTTCAGAAATATTAGGCCTTCGTTTAGAAGGTGGAGGGCAAGTTTTATTCTGGACAATTCTCTTTTGGCACACAGGATTAAGCCTAAGTTTAAAGAGGAACTACTTAGATGGATTTCTTTTTTACCACATTGAGGTTAGCCTGTTCTTCTTTCCTTTTTCCTTTTGGGTCTTTTTGACCTTGTAAGAATTGTACATTTGTAACCTTGTGTTGGAATAAATAAATTATTGTGGGGGTCCATACCCTACAGTTTCAGGTCAAAAAAAATACTGGAGCAATTGCCTCGGCGAAGGAATCCAGATTTCACGAAAACACCAAACACAACAAGAGACGCTTCAAATCCATCCGAGATTTGGTCAAGGAGAGAGACATAGAGATTTGCAAAATACATACGGATCTGAATGTGGCAGACCCGTTGACTAAGCCTCTTCCACGAGCAAAACATGATCAGCACCAAGACTCCATGGGTGTTAGATTCATTACAATATAATCTAGATTATTGACTCTAGTGCAAGTGGGATACTAAAGGAAATATGCCTTAGAGGCAATAATAAAGTTGTTATTTTTTATTTCCTTATTCATGATAAATGTTTATTATTCATGCTAGAATTGTATTAACCGGAAACTTGATACATGTGTGAATACATAAACAAAACACTGTGTCCCTAGTATGCCTCTACTTGACTAGCTTGTTTATCAAAGATGGTTAAGTTTCCTAGCCATGGACATGTGTTGTCATTTGATGAATGGGATCACATCATTAGGAGAATGATGTGATGGACAAGACCCATCCATTAGCATAGCACTATGATATTATGCAACTCCCAGACACCGGAGGAATGCCTTGTGTGATATCAAATGTCACAACGTAACTGCTTGATTATAAAGATGCTCTACAGGTATCTCTGAAGGTGTTTGTTGGGTTGGCATAGATCGAGATTAGGATTTGTCACTCTAAGTATCGGAGAGGTATCTCTGGGCCCTCTCGGCAATGCACATCATATGAAGCCTTGCAAGCAATGTGACTAATGAGTTAGTTGAATGATGATACATTAAGGAACGAGTAAAGAGACTTGCCAGTAATGAGATTCAACTAGGTATGAAGATACCGACGATCGAATCTCGGGCAAGTAAGATACCGATGACAAAGGGAATAACATATGTTGACATAGCGGTTCGGCCGATAAAGATCTTCGTAGGATATGTGGGAACCAATATGAGCATCCAGGTTCCGCTATTGGTTATTGACCAGAGAGGTGTATCGGTCATGTCTACATAGTTCTCGAACCCGTAGGGTCCGCACGCTTAACGTTCGATGACGATATGTAGTATATGAGTTATGTGTTTTGGTGACCAAAGATTGTTCGGAGTCCCAGATGAGATCACGTACATGAAGAGGAGCCTCGGAATGGTCGAGAGGTAAAGATTGATATATTGGAAGGTGGTATTCGGACACCGGAAGGGTTCTGGAGTGTATCGGGTACATACCGGAGTACCGGAGGGGTTACCGGAACCCCCGGGGGGAAGATATGGGCCATATGGGCCATAGGAGGGAGGCACACCAGCCCACAAGGGGCTGGCCCGCCCCCACCACGGGGAAACTGAATTGGAGAAGGGGTGGGGGCGGCACCCCCCCCCTTTCCTTCTCCCTCTCCTACTCCTTCCCCCTTCCCCCCTCCGAAAAAAGGAAGGGGGGGCGAATCCTAGTGGGAGTCCAAGTGGGATTCCCCCCCCCCCCACTTGGGGCGCACCTAGGTCGGCCTCCTCTCCCTCCCTCCTTTATATACGGGGGGCGCCTTTATGAGACACACCAATTGCTCCAAGCCGTGTGCGGCGGCCCCCTCCACAGTTTGCGCCTTGATACGTCTCCAACGTATCTACTTTTCCAAACTCTTTTGCCCTTGTTTTGGACTCTAATTTGCATGATTTGGACGGAACTAACCCGGACTAACGCTGTTTTTAGCAGAATTTTCATGGTGTTATTTTTGTGCAGAAATAAAAGTTCTCAAAATGAGCTGAAACTTCACGGAGTCATGTTTTCGAATTAATAAACAATACTAGCGAAAGAATAAACAGAAAGGGGGCCCACACCCTAGACACGAGGGTGGGGGCGCCCCCCTAGGGCGCCCCCCCCCTTGCCTCATGGGCCCCCTGGACCTCCACTGACCTCAACTCCAACTCCATATATTAACGTTCATGGAGAAAAAAATCAGAAAGAAGGATTCATCGCGTTTTACGATACGGAGCCGCCGCCAAGCCCTGTTCTTCCTCGGGAGGGCAGATCTGGAGTCCGTTCGGGGGCTCCGGAGAGGGGAATCCGTCGCCATCGTCATCATCAACCATCCTCCATCACCAATTTCATGATGCTCATCATCGTGCGTGAGTAATCCCATCGTAGGCTTGCTGGAAGGTGATGGGTTGGATGAGATTTACCATGTAATCGAGTTAGTTTTGTTAGGGTTTGGTCCCTAGTATCCATTATGTTCTAACATTGATGTTTCTATGACTTTGCCATGCTTAATGCTTGTCACTAGGGCCCGAGTGCCATGATTTCAGATCTGAACCTATTATGTTTTCATGAATATATCAGTGTTCTTGATCATATCTTGCAAGTTATAGTCACCTACTATGTGTTATGATCCGGCAACCCCGAAGTGACAATAATCGGGACCACTCCCAGTGATGACCGTAGTTTGAGGAGTTCATGTATTCACTAAGTGCTAATGCTTTGTTCCGGTTCTCTATTAAAAGGAGGCCTTAATATCCCTTAGTTTCCATTAGGACCCCGCTGCCACGGGAGGGTAGGACAAAAGATGTCATGCAAGTTCTTTTCCATAAGCACATATGACTATATTCGGAATACATGCCTACATTATATTGATGAATTGGAGCTATTTCTGTGTCACCTTATGTTATAACTGTTGCATGGTGAATGCCATCCGACATAATTATCCATCACTGATCCATTGCCTACAAGCTCGTTTCATATTGATATTTGCTAAGTTACTTCTCCGTTGCCACTATTACGATTGCTACAAAACTGCTACTGTTACTTTTGCCACTGTTACCATTACTTCCATAGTACTTTGCTACTAAATACTTTGCTGCAGATATTAAGTCTTTCAGGTATGGTTGAATTGACAACTCAGCTGCTAATACTTGAGAATATTCTTTGGCTCCCCTTGTGTCGAATCAATAAATTTGGGTTGAGTATTCTACCCTCGAAAATTTTTGCGATCCCCTATACTTGTGGATTATCAAGACATTTTTCTGGCACCCTTGCCACGGAGGGTAGGAGAAAAGATGGCATGCAAGTTCTTTTCCATAAGCACGTATGACTATATTCGGAATACGTGCCTACATTGTATTGATGAATTGGAGCTAGTTCTGTGTCATCCTATGTTATAACTATTGCATGATGAATGCCATCAGACATAATTATCCATCATTGATCCATTGCCTTGAGCTCATTTCATATTGATCTTTGCTAAGTTACTTCTCCGTTTCCACTGTTACGATTGCTACAAAACTGCTATTGTTACTTTTGTCACCATTACCTTTACTTCCGCACTACTTTGCTACTAAATACTTTGTTGTAGATATTAAGTCTTTCAGGTGTGGTTGAATTGACAAATCGGCTGCTAATATTTGAGAATATTCTTTGGCTCCCCTTGTGTTGAATCAATAAATTTGGGTTGAATACTCTACCCTCGAAAACTGTTAAGATCCCCTATACTTGTGGGTTATCAAGACCTTTTTGTGTTATGTTATGGATGAAGAAACTGCTAGAGACTTTCTTGCTTGCAATGATAGATATGATCTTAAGAAACTGTTAGCTAAGCTGAAAGAAAAGTCTTTGAATGCTAGAATGCAATATGATCCTACGTTTGCAACTTCACCTATCTTTGTTACTCATAAGGATTATGAATTCTCTGTCGATCCTGAGTTAATTACTTTGGTTAAATCTGATCCTTTCTATGGTTACGAATCTTATGTGGCACATCTTACTAAATTGAATGATATAGCCACCCTATTTACTCATGAGGAAAAAATTCGCTACTACTATATTCTTAAATTGTTTCCTTCCTCGTTAAATGGGGATTCTAAAATATGGTTTAATTCTCTTGCTCCTGGTTGTGTGCGTAGTCCCCAGGATATGATTTATTATTTCTCTGCAAAATATTTCCCTGCTCATAAGAAACAAGCTGCCTTGCAGGAAATATTTAATTTTGTGCAAATTGAAGAAGAGAGTCTCCCATAAGCTTGGGGGAGGCTTCTCCGATTACTTAATGCTTTGCCTGATCATCCTCTCAAGAAAAATGAAATACTTGATATCTTTTATAATGGACTAACCAATGCTTCCAGAGACCACCTGTATAGTTGTACTGGTTGTGTTTTAGGGAAAGAACTGTTGAGCAAGCTGAATTGCTATTGAATAATATATTGAGTAATGATAATGATTGGACACTTCCTGAACCAACTCCTAAGCCAACTCCGAAGAAAAGGGGAATTCTATTTCTCGGTCCTGAAGATATGCAAGAGGCAAAGAAATCTATGAAAGAAAAAGGTATTAAAGCTGAAGATGTTAAGAATTTACCGCCTATTGAAGAGATACATGGTCTTGATAACCCAACACGGGTAGTAAAGGTAAATTCTCTCTATAGATTTGATAAGGGTGAAATCCCATCTACTAAGTTTGCTAGTCAATGTTTGGATGAGTTTGATAATTTTATTGTTAAACAAGAAAAGTTCAATGCTTATGTTGGTAGACAATTGAAACCTAATGCTTATATGGTTGAACACTTGAGTGATTATATGTCTATAGTTAAAAGTGATCTTAAACTTATTAGTAAACATGCGTCCATGGTTACGACTCAAGTAGAACAAGTACTTAAGCCCCAAGATGATTTGCTCAATGAGTTGAACAATAAGAACAATGATAATGCTATTAGAGTTATGACTAGAGGTGGTAAAATGACCCAGGAACCTTTGTATCCCGAGGGCCATCCTAAGAGAGTTGCGCAAGATTCACAGAGAATTAATACTGAAACACCTAGTCCTTCTAACAAAAAGAAAAGGAATACCGATAGGACTTTGCATGCTTCTAGTGAACCTGTTATCGACACACCTGAGAACCCCAATGATATTTCTATTTCTAATGCTGAAACACAATCTGGTGATGAACATGAACCTAGTAATAATGTTAACAATGATGTTCATGTTGATGCTCAACCTAGTAATAATAATAATGTAGAGATTGAACTTGTTGTTGATCATGATAACCCACAATCAAAGAATCAACGTTATGATAATAGAGACTTCGTTGCTAGGAAGCACGGTAAAGAAAGAGAACCATCGGTTCAGAAACCCATGCATTTTCCTCCTAAGCCATCCAAGAACAAAGATAATGAGGATTTTGAGCGCTTTCCTGAAATGATTAGACCTATCTTTTTGCGTATGCATTTGACTGATATGCTTAAAATGAATCCCTATGCTAAGTATATGAAAGATATTGTTGCTAATAAAAGAAAGATACCGGAAGCTGAAATTTCCACCATGCTTGCTAATTATACTTTTAAGGGTGGAATACCAAATAAACTAGGAGATCCAGGAGTACCAATTATACCATGCTCCATTAAAACAAACTCTGTTAAAACTGCTTTATGTGATCTTGGAGCCGGTGTTAGTGTTATGCCCTTCTCCTTATATCGTAGACTTGATTTGAATAAGTTGACAACTACTGAAATCTCTTTGAAAATGGATGATAAATCAACTACTATACCCATCGGTATTTGTGAGGATGTGCCTGTTGTGGTTGCAAATTTTACTATTTTAACGGACTTTGTTATTCTTGATATTCCCGAGGACGACAGTATGTCGATCATCCTTGGTAGGCCTTTTATGAATACTGCAGGGGCTTTTATTGATTGCAACAAAGGCAATGTCACTTTTCATGTTAATGGTGATGAGCATACGATACACTTTCCCAAGAAACAACCTCAAGTTCATAACATAAACTCTATTGGAAAATTTTCAACTATTACTATTGGAGGTTTTGAATTCCCTCTTCCTACTGACAAAAAGAAATATGATATTCTTATTGCTGGAGACATGCATATCCCCGTCGAGGTAACCTAGTATTATTCGAAAATTCTCCAGTTTCATGTTATTCGGAAGAAGTTTGTTAACAAGACTTGATCAACCTTGTTAGTCCATTCCTTTTGATGAGCATGAGATGTAAGAAGTTAGAAAGCATGACTTTCTGTACCCTCCTTTTACTTTCTGTTATTTAGTTTAGATAAAGCAAAAATAGTATTTTTCTATCTGTTTTCTGAATTATCCTTGCAATAGAAAATACCCTGAAAATAAAAGTTCTCCAAATGCCCTGAAAATTGAGTATGATTTTTTGTAGAATATTTGAGAATTTCTGGCACTTAGAACATACCAGGGGGACCCACCATTTGGCCACGAGGGTGGAGGGCACGCCCTACCCCCCTGGGCGCGCCCCCCTACCTCGTGGGCCCCACGTGACCCCCTCCACTTATTCCAGCACCCACACACTTCGTCTTCCTCCAGAAAAATCATCCCGTAGCTCAAACTCGTGTTCTTACTCGTTTTGCTGCCATTTTCGATCTCCTTTCTCAAAGCTCCATTCAAAAAACTGCTTTGGGGGATTGTTCTTTGGTATGTGACTCCTCCAATGGTCCAGTTAGTTTTTGTTCTAGTGCTTTATTCATTGCAAATTTGTGTTGTTGAGATGACCCTGTTCTTGAGCTTGCATGTCAAATTTATATGGGACAAAGTAGTTTTAATGCATGAGATAGCCTCTAAGCACTTGTGGGAGTAGTTGCTATCAATCTTGTTGAGCTTAGTTCACTTTTATTTTGAGTCACTAAAAATTTCAGAAATTTTCAGAGGAAGAATATGTTGAAGGGATTGTTGAGAGGCTCCTTGAGCCGAAGTTCGAAGGAAAATCAGAATGAAGAGAATAAAAAGCCCAAGTACAACCTTCCCCGCACCACAGAGGTTCAGCCGTGTGAATGGCCTTGTGATGCATTCATGACGGCCGCTGGAATTTATGAAGACTTTCATTATTTGGCTGAGAATGCAGGCATCACTGACTTCATCCACGATAAGTGTGACCAGTACCTCCTACTCACTAATATTTTCATGCAAAACTTCCATTTCCATGCTAGTTTATTTTCTTTTCTTGCTTTCTTCTTGTGTGTTCAAAAAACTTTGAGAAAAACCAAAAAATTTAGTTGTAGCTTTGTAGCGACTCGACCTCAAACGGTCAAGTCTCTATGCTTAAGAGTCATCCCTGGATCGGTATGCTGACACACACAGTACTCGAGGATTTATAACAGAGGTAAATCACATGTATAAAATAACGTAAATACTATTACCTCAATCCAAATAGCAGAAGAAACAACAATGTTGTGGATTCCCATCAACACCAATGGCAAAGTTGAGTGTAGAAATCGTAACCCTAACGTATCACTTACTCGTCGTAAGATTCCTGCAACATGAGACGTTGCAGCCATGTAGGTCAGTACATTGAATGTACTGGCAAATTCACACCATAGGATAAATGATGAATAATAGCTATCACTACATGCATATTTGGCTAGTGGAAAAGCTCTAGTTTATTTTTGCATAAAGCCAATTTTTCCCTACAACAAGGAATATATTTTATTTAACTACAAAGTTTGTTGAAAACATTGAGAAGGTTCCTCCAACTAATCATCAACCCAACAAATTATTTAAGTAACGTGATGAGATCAACATGATAATCCAAGAACCAGATACTCAAGATGTCCATAACCGTGGACACGGCTAACCATGATTAGTTTGTACACTCTGCAGAGGTTTGCGCACTTTTCCCCACAAGACTCAAATACATCCATGGTCGGAGATTCGAGACACAATTTTCTGAAGCATTAACTCTCTACTCTAGATAGACAGTACCACCTACAACCCACTACATCTCCTAGTCTACCTCTTCAAGAGCTTCACGCAACTTACTCAACTATGCCAGAGCCCATATTGGCTTGTGGCTGCACACGGAAGTTTCTAGCATGAATAATTTTATGATCCCTTTGAACCTGGGTGGCGGACCGTAGGATGATCACACGGGTACTCCGGGATATCCTAGGAAAACACTGGATTCTCCAGGTGCCCTAACAACCACTGGGTACTCCAGGGTGCCTTCAAGCAATCCACCCAGATGTGTATTTAGGTAGCCACCTTAATTCAACCATTAGTTAACAATACTCACATCTGTCATGAATCACTCGAACCAAACCATGTCTACAAGCATAGCATAGCAATATAAGCAACATCAAAGTAACTCCCAAAGTTTTGATAATAAACAGGTAAATAGGTACTACCTCATCTACTTCCCAATACCCACATGTTATCAATTCCTAACCATGCAATGTTTGAGGGTGAAACTAATGCATAAAAACTAGGTATGAAAGGGATATGATCGAAGTGTGAACTTGCCTCGTACTGTTGATGAAGATGATTCGCACTCATAACTCCTGATAGTTTTATTAGTCACACTTCGTTCAGTCTATCATAAGCAAGCAATAGTAACCACACATAAGCAATCACTCAAAAGATTGGAAAGAACGAAGAAAACACTTCGGAAAACTTTGAAACCGAGCAAACAAATCTTGCAACAGCAAACAATTTTTAACAGTACCAAAATTAAGTGAATTTGGCCTTATCAGAAAGTTTAGGTCAAGAGCTTTGATTTGCAAAAAGAATCAACTCAAATGGAGTTATAAAACTCGACTTACGATCAAACGAAGTTCAAATACAGATATGTTTGAATTCAAATTTTAAAACTTTCAAAAACATGTTTAAGTTGTTTTACTAGATAGAGGGGATCATAACAAAGAAGTGGGCATTGGTTTCGTTGGATTTCGATAAACGACGTAAATGTTGTGAGGGTTTGAAGTCCAGGGGCTAAATTGTAAATAAAACATCTACAAAGAAATCCCTCACTAAAACTAACAGAAGAAGAAAAGGTCTAAATAACGAACGTTCATTACCAAACGCTAACCAATGAAATCCATTCGCTCTGGTGCCTAAACTAATGAACGCTCTCTAAATTAAAAAACCTAAATAATAAACCGCTCTAAAAGAATAAAACCAAAAAAACGTAGAAAAATCGGGGTGGGTTAAATCGGTTTATACCGGTTCGAGGGAAAAGTCCGGCGGCGGCGGCTCGGCTACTCCGGCGATTGCGCAACGGCGGCGAGGCATGCGGTGTTTGCGGGCTAAGGCGACGGTGGCGTGCGGCAGCGCCGGTGCGGCAGTGGTGTGCGATGGCGGTGGCGGAGTGCGGCGGAGCAGCGGCTTTGGGCGGCGGCGAGATGCGAGGCGGCGGCGGCTTCGGGCGAGGAGAGGAGAGAGGCGAGGGGACCAGGGTTGCGGTGTTTATAAAGGCGGAAGGGAGGTGGGGGCGTGGAGGAGGGGCAAGGCAAGGCAGCGCGGGAGACGGAGTCCGGGAAGGACACGGCAGCGGCACCGCTGTCATGGCGGCGACGGTCTCCCTCTTGAGCGGTTCGAGGGCGCCAGAGTACTAGGCCGCGTCCTGGCTGAGCTTGGCCAGCCCAGTTCGGCACAAGGGATTTTTTTAAACATTTTTTCAAACGAACAAAAGTAATAAAAACCAAATAAATAAAAATATTATATAGGCATATAATATATCAAAATTTTCAGAAAAAGATTTCCTTCAGCATGAACATTTTTGTAGCATCTAATAAATTAAAGAGAAATTCAAATAATTCAAACAGTGCTACTGCTACAATAAAACCAAATAAAAATCATTTTAAAAATACCAAAATGATTTCAAATTTATTTCTCTCCATTTTTCTACTGTAGGGAATCATTTTACCCTAATTTCCATATATTTTATTTTTGGAGAAAAATAATTTGAATAAAATCCAAATCACTCCCAATTGAAAATAATTTCAAAGGGACTCTAAATTGGATTCTTTTAAACTCCCAACTCATATTCCATATGTTTTGAAGAAGTCATTTTATCTTCTCTCATGAAAATCATTGAGTTGCATATAGTTTCTGAATTTTCCAAATGAAATTCAAATCTGTTCAAAACCCCTTTTTCATTTATTTAAATGGAAGAAGTCATATCATCTTCTCTCTAGGGTTTTGTGTTGAAATGAATTTGAATTCCTAGAGATCATAAAGCAAAGGTGAAAGTTTGGGAAAGTCCTTTTATTCCCTCTCATTTAACTTTCAAAAGTTTCAAATTTCACTCAACTTCACTCAATCAATCAAACAAGCAATCAAAACTATCTATTTAATATAACATTCCAAAATTTAGAATTTTGGGATGTTACAAACCTACCACCCTTAAAATGAATCTCGTCCTCGAGATTCAGAGAGGCTAGAAAGAAATAGGTTAGGGAAGGGGTCTTCTCAAAATCCATCGATCTTCACAGGGGGTCTGGGGTGCTACCACCCTTAGAAACATTTTTACGGTTCCATCAATGCTCATGTACTCCGTCCTTATTATTGACAGTGTCGATCTTCTCAGCTCTTCAAGATTAATTCCTCCTCTGGGCTATTCCGATAGTGGCATAACCCTTTTTCCACCATTCTTTTGTCCTTTCATCTTGGTAAGGTTCTTCTATGACTGGGTCTTCTTAGCTGACAGGTCTGGCGCCAATACTAAACAACTAGCAATATCTCATGGTGGTCAACAATTTATGGTTTCTCCTACAAGAAATGGGTCTGGGCTTCATTCTCACCGTATGACCTATGTTTGGCAACAGCTGCCTTGTACAAGGGAAAAACGTCGTACCATTCTAAGGTTTAAACAAGGTTTTGATCGTCGTCCCTTTACTATAGGTAAGTCACTCAGATGTTCCATCCCGTATAGCAAGGCGAATAATAAGAGTAAGTCGGTATGGTGATCACCATCCTGCACCCAAATCATTACCTTGTATATGGTTTAGCGAATCTCGCATTCTAACACTCGGTCTTCCTCACAAGCATTGCAGAATTTCTCTTGTCGACGAACCAAGTTCGGATAATCCATTGATTCTACAAGCCAAACAAACATCTATCGTTTCTTCACAACTCTCAGGTTTTGTGTTGCTCCTATAAAATCGTCTATTGAATAAAAACATATTTTCTTCCAGGGGTTTTCCTTCAGCAAGAGTGTGCTTGCTTCTTGGCAGGTCCTGGGGCCTGTGGGTTATGGCCCATATCATCACTTGTAAACCTTGAACTCACCCTCGGGGCAACTGATCATTTTTTTCAACATCCAGCTTCCTAGCATTCTTAAATCCATCCAATTGTACTGTCTCCTTTCCTTCTATTGGCACCAAACTAAGACGTGATTACTCAGACTCATCATGGAGTTACAATTGCTCCATATTACCAATGTTATACCTCCTTTATATCCAATAGTACTTCATCTCTCCATACTCTTGGGGTATCCTACATATCAAGATAAAACTCGTATTTATTTTGTCCGAAGTCCACTTCGTGGAATATCATACTCCTTTCCAGAGGTAAAGTGTCCTCACAGGGTACTACCACCCTTGAGATGCAAAAATTCATCCATAGACCACATTTCTCATATCCTCGAAAATGGTCAAAATCTTTCTTCATAGAGTAACAACTCATAAAATCCAAATCAGTGCTAACTTCATTGATTCTCAAATTATTACAATCTCCTTCATTTCCATTACATGCCTCAACTCAACAGTTGAATGTAAAAGAATTGTTCCCACTACTACTACTACATTTCTTTTGTTGCTAACTCAACTATTTAGCACAAGTCTCCTTCTCCTTGGGACAATCTCTTGCAAAGTGCCCTACTTCATTTCAAAAGAAACACATTACTTCTGACAAGTCTCGAGGTTTCCTCGTGATCACATAGCCTCCTTGGGTCCTCGGCTTCCTTTTTGGGCAACTGTTGAAGTAGTGCCCTGACTCCTTGCACCTGAAACAGGTGATATGACTCAGGTCCTTCTTGTTGGAAATATGCCCTAGAGGCATTAATAAAATGGTTATTATTATTATATTTCCTTGTTCATGATAATTGTTTGTTATTCATGCTATAATTGTGTTATCCGGAAATCGTAATACACATGTGAATACATAGACCACAACATGTCCCTAGTGAGCCTCTAGTTGACTAGCTCGTTGATCAACAGATAGTCATGGTTTCCTGACTATGGACATTGGATGTCATTGATAACGGGATCACATCATTAGGAGAATGATGTGATGGACAAGACCCAATCCTAAGCATAGATCAAAGATTGTGTAGTTCGTTTAGCTAGAGCTTTTCCAAATGTCAAGTATCATTTCCTTAGACCATGAGATTGTGCAACTCCCGGATACCGTAGGAGTGCTTTGGGTAAACGTCACAACATAACTGGGTGACTATAAAGGTGCACTACGGGTATCTTTGAAAGTGTCTGTTGGGTTGGCACGAATCGAGACTGGGATTTGTCACTGCGTATGACGGAGAGGTATCTCTGGGCCCACTCGGTAATGCATCATCATAATGAGCTCAATGTGACCAAGTGTCTGGTCATGGGATCATGCATTACGGTATGAGTAAAGTGACTTGCCGGTAACAAGATTAAACAAGGTATTGGGATACCGACGATCGAATCTCGGGCAAGTAACGTACCGATTGACAAAGGGAATTGTATACGGGATTGATTGAATCCTCGACATCGTGGTTCATCCGATGAGATCATCGAGGAGCATGTGGGAGCGAACATGGGTATCCAGATCCCGTTGTTGGTTATTGACCGGAGAGGCATGTCAGTCATGTCTGCATGTCTCCCGAACCCGTAGGGTCTACACACTTAAGGTTCGGTGACGCTAGGGTTATAGAGATATGAGTATGCAGTAACACGAAAGTTGTTCGGAGTCCCGGGTGAGATCCCGGACGTCACGAGGAGTTCCGGAATGGTCCGGAGGTAAAGAATTATATATAGAAAGTCAAGTTTCGGCCATCAGGAAAGTTTCGGGGGTCACCGGTATTGTACCGGGACCACCGGAAGGGTCCCGGGGGTCCACCGGGAGGGGCCACCTATCCTGGAGGGCCCCATGGGCTGAAGTGGGAGGGGAACCAGCCCCTGGTGGGCTGGTTCGCCCCCCCCCCCCTTGCCCCCCTGCGCCTAGGGTTGGAAACCCTAGGGGTGGGGGCGCCTCCACTTGGCTTGGGGGGCAAGCCACCCCCCTTGGCCGTCGCCCTCCTTGGAGATTGCATCTCCTAGGGCCGGTGCCCCCCCTAGGGGGCCTATATAAATAGGGGGGAGGCAGGGCAGCTGAACCCATGCTCTTGGCGCCTCCCTCTCCCTCTGCTACACCTCTCCCTCTCGTAGAGCTTGGCGAAGCCCTGCCGAGATCGCTGCTACATCCACCACCACGCCGTCGTGCTGCTGGATCTTCATCAACCTCTCCTTCCCCCTTGCTGGATCAATAAGGAGGAGACGTCTTCCCAACTATACGTGTGTTGAACGCGGAGGTGCTGTCCTTCAGCACTAGGATCATCGGTGATTTGGATCACGACGAGTACGACTCCCTCAACCCCGTTCTCTTGAACGCTTCCGCTCGTGATCTACAAGGGTATGTAGATGCACTCCTCTCTCTCGTTGCTAGATGAACTCATAGATTGATCTTGGTGAAAGCGTAGAAAATTTTTATTTTCTGCAACGTTCCCCAACACTTCTTGGTATCCAATCTACTTCTCTTCCTGGACTTTTCCTTTCCAATCAGGGCTTCTATTTCCTGTGGTTCATACTCTACTTCCTCTGTCGGGAATTCTACTAGATCCCCATTCAGACAATTTTGGGAGATGTGTCCTTCTTCTCCACATGAATAACATGGCTTGGTGCAGGTTTTAATTTTGTTTCCTTTGTGTGTGTCCTCGACATCTTCCTTCATCGTCGGTTCTTCTAAAATTTCCATGAGGGCTCCTTTCATTGCTTCTTTCTTCTGCTAGATGGTTCTTTGTACCATGGGGTAAATGTGACACTGAGCAGGGTAGTGGGTAGTTCCTTCACACAAGAAACAAGTAATCTGCCTAGTTGGGCATTCTTCAGTTGGGTGACTTCCTTCACAATTAGGGGCATTCATCCTTGTGCTCCTTATGGTTGTGTCCTATTTCTCCACAGAGCTTGCATGCACAATATTTCTTCATATCATTTCCATAAGGCTTCATCTTCTGGAACACAAGCCGAGACTTTGGCAAAGTCCACTTAAATTCTTCCCAAGTGGTTACTCCTTGCCATCCATTGATGGTTTGGTACATCCTCCACCATGTAGAAGCACCTCTTTCAAAGCATTGAAGAGCATGTTGGGCCATATCCTTTCCGGCTATAGGGTTATTCTTCATGTGATCCTCCATGCTATGAATCCATCGTCTATCTCCAATTGACTCATATCCATTCATCCTCTATTGGGTCCAGGGGTTTTGGGGTGAGATAAGAGAGAGAGAGAGAGGGATACACACAATACAAACAATAGTTTTGAAAAGGCATTTTATTTTTGTGGCTGTCGGAAAAAAACATCAAACAAATGACAGCTCACACTCGTTGCATCTAACATAAGTATATAACAGGGGTTTGGTCTTCCAAAGGTCAATAAATCTTCAAAGTCGCCAAACTCTTCTTGTTCATGTCTCTGATGGCTTCTTCCGATCATGCTTGTCCTTCTCAAGTTCCTCTGCCAGATCTCTGTTGACGCAAAGTCTCTAGTGACATCCTTTAATATTTCTGGAGTTGCGTTCCAAACTTCTGGGTTTCAACATCCTTGGCATGAACCATGGTTCTACTATCCTTCAGTTCCTGACGAATCTCCGCTATCTCGAGGTTTAGCTCCTCCAGCTTGGCTACTTTCAGCTTCTGGTTCCTGAGTGCTTCACGAATTGTCTCCTTGTCAAATATGACTTCCTAAAGGTCCCTCTAAAATTCTTCATGTAATACTCCAGATCTTGGCGATGCACCAGCTAAGGTTAAAACTACATCCTTTGCTGACAGATGCTCCATCAGCCTTCTACCATCCAATTCTTCCGAAGAATGCATGCTTAACGCCTCACAGTGACAATAACATAAGTGGGCAATAACACCATGGTTAGCCGTGTCTATGCCCATGTTACTGCCATGAGCTTTCATTCCATAATTGATATCTCCTGCCTTAGGGTTTTCTTGACAAAAACTTTGAGTTCTAATGTTCTATGTTCCGGTCTTTCTCCATTACACCTTGATCTCGGGTATTGACAGCTTCCATAGTCTGACAAATTCCATAAGGGTATCCTTCCTAGGTCATACTAATCTGGAAATTCTTCAGAATCCCTCAAATTCTCCTAGTCTTCAACCGTTGTAGTTTCCATTACTATAGTTGCATGGTAAAAATCCTCTTTATTCCAAAGTGGTCTTAGTTATCAGATATCTTGTACTTCTTGGAGTGGTCTCATCACCCGAATCTTCATGTGGTCAAAAGGGGAAAGGGTATAGTCTCACTAAAAAGGGAATATTTGATAAATCTCAGAAAAGAAGAGAGGTAAAAGATATTTTTGAAAATGAAGTAGTAGAGAAAATCTTTCCTATGGGCTTGCCAGTTTCTAGGGTCACGTCCTACAGTCAACATGTGCTCTAATACCATCTTGTAGCGACCCGACCTCAAACGGTCAAGTCTCTGTGCTTAAGTGTCATCCCTAGATCGGTATGCTGACACACACAGTACTCGAGGATTTATAACAGAGGTAAATCACATGTATAAAATAACGTAAATACTATTACCCCAATCCAAATAGCGGAAGAAACAACAAGGTTGTGGGTTCCCATCAACACCAACGGCAAAGTTGAGTGTAGAAATCATAACCCTAACGTATCACTTACTCGTCGTAAGATTCCTGCAACATTAGATGTTGCAGCCATGTAAGTCAGTACATTGAATGTACTGGCAAATTCACACCATAGGATAAATGATGAATAATATCTATCACTACATGCATATTTGGCTGGTGGAAAAGCTCTAGTTTATTTTTGCATAAAGCCAATTTTTTCCTACAACAAGGAATATATTTTATTTAACTACAAAGTTTGTTGAAAACATTGAGAAGGTTCCTCCAACTCAATCCCAAATTAATAATCATCAACCCAACAAATTATTTAAGTAATGTGATGAGATCAACATGATAATCCAAGAACCAAATACTCAAGATGTCCATAACCGGGGACACGGCTAACCATGATTAGTTTGTACACTCTGCAGAGGTTTGCGCACTTTTCCCCACAAGACTCGAATACATAAATGGTCGAAGATTTGAGACACAGTCTTTCTGAAGCATCTCTCTACTCTGGATAGATAGTACCACCTACAACCCACTAAATCTGCTAGTCTACCTCTTCAAGAGCTTCACGCAACTTACTCAACTATGCCAGAGCCCACATTGGCTTGTGGTTGCACACAGAAGTTTCTAGCATGAATAATCTTATGATCCCTTTAAGCCTGGGTGGCGGACCGTAGGATGATCACACGGATACTCCGGGATATCCTAGGACAACACTAGATTCTCCAGGTGCTCTGACAACCACTGTGTAGCCACCTTAATTCAACCATTAGTTAACAATATTCACATCTGTCATGAATCACTCGAACCAAACCACGTCTACGAGCATAGCATAGCAATATAAGCAACGTCAAAGTAACTCCCAAAGGTTTGATAATAAACAGGTAAATAAGTACTACCTCATCTACTTCCCAATACCCACATGTTATCAATTCCTAACCATGCAATGTTTGATGGTGAAACTAATGCATAAAAACTGGGTATGAAAGGGATATGATCAAAGTGTGAACTTGCCTCGCACTGTTGATGAAGATGATTCACACTCATAACTCCTGATAGTTCTATTCGTCACACTCCATTCAATCTATCATAAGCAAACAATAGTAACCACACATAAGCAATCACTCAAAAGATCGGAAAGAACGAAGAAAACACTTCGGAAAACTTTAAAACCAAGCAAACAACTCTTGCAATAGAAACAATTTATAACTGTACCAAAATTAAGTGAATTTAGCCTTATCAGAAAGTTTAGGTCAAGAACTTCGATTTGCAAGAAGAATCGACTCAAACGGAGTTATAAAACTCGAGTTACGATCAAACAAAGTTCAAATACAAATATGTTTGAATTCAAATTTTAAAACTGTCAAAAACATGTTTAAGTTGTTTTACTGGATAGAGGGGATCATAACAAAGAAGTGGGCATTGGTTTCATTGGATTAGGATAAACAATGTAAAAGTTGTGAGGGTTTGAAGTCCAGGGGCTAAACTTTAAATAAAACATCTACAAAGAAATCCCTGACTAAAACTAACAGAAAAAGAAAAAGTCTAAATAACGAACGTTCATTACCGAACGCTAACCAATGAAATTTGTTCGCCCCAGAGCCTAAACTAACGAACGCTCTCTAAATAACAAAACCTCAATAATAAACCGCCCTAAAAGAATAAAACCGAAAAAAACACAGAAAAACCGGGGCGGGTTAAATTGGTTTATACCGGTTCGAGGGAAAAGTCTGGCGGCGGCGGCTCGGCTACTCCGGCGATGGTGCGACAGCGGTGATGCAGGCGGCGTCTGTGGGCTAAGGCGACGACAGCGTGCGGCAGCGCCGGCGCGGCACCGGTGTGCGGTGGCGGTGGAGGAGTGCGGCGGAGCAGCGGCTTCGGGCGGCGGAGCTTGTCAGCGGCGGCAGCTTCGGGCGAGGAGAGGAGAGAGGCGAGGGGACCGGGGCTGCGGCGTTTATAAAGGCGGAGGGGAGGTCGAGGCGTGGAGGAGGGGCAAGGCAAGGCGGCGTGGGAGGCAGAGTCTGGGAAGGACACGGCGGCGGCGGCACTGTCATGGCGGCGGCGGTCTCGTGCTCGGGCGGTCCGGGGGCGACGGGGTACTAGGCCGCGGCCTGGCTGAGCTGGGCTGGCCCAGTAGTAGTAATTAAACAACAAAACCCAAAAAGATTTCTCGTTCTTCTTTTGCTTGTTAGGAGCTTTTCCCGTGTAAATAGTTTTTATCGTTCTTGTTTACTTTCTGCAGAAAAACAAAAAGTCCAAAAACATTTCAGTGTGTTTCTTTGAAATTATTTTCTTTTCTTTGGGGGTCGAGAGGAGAAGACCACGATGAAAATGATGAGTGGCTCTCATATGCATTACTGTTGATCTAACAAAGAGCCCATATTACCTTGTCTTCTCCTTTGAATTAAATGTTTGCAGATTCTAGCTTAGTCCAATGCACGTGCACTATTATTATTATCCACACCGTTCGGTCATGCAAGTGAAAGGCAATAATGACGATATATGTTGAAATGATTGAGATGAGGAAAAGCTGGTATGAACTCGACCTATCTTGTTTTTGTAAATATTATTAGTTCATCGTTCCTGATTCAGCCTATTATGAATGAAACATGTTTGCAATGACAATTAGAGATTATAGTTACTCATGCCATGCTTAATTAGCTAGGAATCTATAATGGTTTACCTTGCATGCCAACATGCTATTAAAATGGTTGTGATGTAGTATGATAGGGTGGTATCCTCCATTGAATGATTCGAGTGGCTTGACTTGGCACATGTTCACGCATGTAGTTGAAACAAAATCAACATAGCCTCCACGATATTTACGTTCATGGTGATTTATATCCTACTCATGCTTGCACTCATTGTTGGTTAATTCTAATGCATGTTTATGACTGTGTCACTCTCTAGTTGGTTGCTTCCCAGTCTCTTTCTCTCCTTCACTTGTACTAAGCAGGAATACTGCTGGTGCATCCACTTCCATAAACCCCAAAGTTGTTCCATATGAGTCCACCATATCTACCTATATGCGGTATTTACCTGCCATTCCAAGTAAATTTGTATGTGCCAAACTCTAAACCTTCAAATGAAATTCTATTTTGTATGCTCGAATAGCTCATGTATCAACTAGGGTTGTCTATATCTTCCATGCTAGGTGGGTTATTCTCATGATGAGTGGACTCTGCTCATCATTCACGAGAAAATGGCCGGTAACCGGGATGCCCGGTCCCATGCTCAAATCAAATCAAAATAATTGCAAACAAAACTCCCCCAGGAATGTTGTTAGCTGGACAGTACCCGTTGTTTCGGACCAGCCGTGGAATGTGCTTGTTGGTGGTGGGGGAGTATAAACTTTACCATTCTGTTTGGGAACCGCCTATAATGTATGTAGCATGGAAGATATCGAGATCTCTTGGTTGTTATGTTGACAATGAAAGTATGCCGCTCAAAATATTATTTATCCCTGTTTCAAAACTCGAGCTCTGGCACCTCTGCAAATCCCTGCTTCCCTCTGCAAAGGGCCTATCCATTTACTTTTATGTTGACTCATCATCCTCTTATAAAAAGCACCAGTTAGAGAGCACCACTTTCATTTGTATGCATTGTTATTAATTAATATTGAGTATGACTGGATCTCTTTTTCCATGAATTACAATGTCTAGTCGGTCCTTGATCTCCAGGGGTGCTCTGCATTGATGTTTTGCGGTCTCAGAAAGGGTAGCGAGATACCATCTTGTTATATTATATCATGATTGTTTTGAGAAAGTGTTGTCATCCGAGATTTATTATTATTACTTGCTAATTGATTATGCCATTCATATGAGTAAACGTGAGACCTAAAGTTTATTGTGAATATGGTTAGTTCATAATCTTTGTTGAAAACTTGAATGCTGGCTTTACATATTTGCAACAACAACATCAAACAGAGTTTGTAAAAGTTTTTCTTTATCACTTTTGAATTGCTTGAGGACAATCAATGGGTTAAGCTTGGGGGAGTTGATACGTCTCCTACGTATCTACTTTTCCAAACTCTTTTGCCCTTGTTTTGGACTCTAATTTGCATGATTTGGATGGAACTAACCCGGACTGACGTTGTTTTCAGCAGAATTATCATGGTATTATTTTTGTGCAGAAATAAAAGTTCACGGAATGACCTGAAACTTCACGGAGTCACGTTTTGGAATTAATAAAAAATATTGGTGAAAGAATCAACAGAAGGGGGCCCACACCCTAGCCACGAGGGTGGGGGCGCCCCCCTAGGGTGGGCTCCCTGCCTCGTGGGCCCCTTGCACCTCCACCGACCTCAACTCCAACTCCATATATTCACGTTTGGGGAGAAAAAATCAAAGAGAAGGATTCATAGCTTACGATACGGAGCCACCGCCGAGCCCTGTTCTTCCTTAGGAGGGCAGATATGGAGTCCGTTCAGGGCTGCGGAGAGGGGAATCCGTCGCCATCGTCATCATCAACCATCCTCCATCACCAATTTCATGATGCTCACCGCCGTGCGTGAGTAACCCCATCATAGGCTTGCTGGACGGTGATGGGTTGGATGAGATTTACCATGTAATCGAGTTAGTTTTGTTAGGGTTTGATCCCTAGTATCCATTATGTTGTAAGATTGATGTTGCTATGACTTTGCCATGCTTAATGCTTGTCACTAGGGCCCGAGTGCCATGATTTCAGATCTGAACCTATTATGTTTTCATGAATATATGAGTGTTCTTGATCATATCTTGCAGGTTATTGTCACCTACTATGTGTTATGATTCGGCAACCCCGAAGTGACAATAATCGGGACCACTCCTGGTGATGACTGTAGTTTGAGGAGTTCATATATTCACTAAATGCTAATGCTTTGGTCCAGTTCTCTATTAAAAGGAGGCCTTAATATCCCTTAGTTTCCATTAGGACCCCGCTGCCACGGGAGGGTAGGACAAAAGATGTCATGCAAGTTCTTTTCCATAAGCATGTATGACTATATTAGGAATACATGCATACATTATATTAATGAATTGGAGCTAGTTCTATGTCACCCTATGTTATAACTGTTGCATGATGAATGCCATCCGACATAATTATCCATCACGGATCCATTGCCTACGAGCTTGTTTCATATTGATCTTTGCTAAGTTACTTCTCCGTTGCCACTGTTACGATTGCTACAAAACTGCTACTGTTACTTTTCCCACTGTTACCGCTTCCATACTACTTTGCTACTAAATACTTTGTTGCAGATATTAAGTCTTTCAGGTGTGGTTGAATTGACAACTCATCTTCTAATACTTGAGAATATTCTTTGGCTCCCCTTGTGTCGAATCAATAAATTTGGGTTGAATACTCTACCCTCAAAAACTGTTGCGGTCCCCTATACTTGTGGGTTATCACGCCTCCGGTCATATTCTCACAGTGCTTAGGCGAAGCCCTGCACGGATCACATCACCATCACCGTCACCACGTCGTCCTGCTGATGGAACTCATCTACTCCTTCGACGCTCTACTGGATCAAGAGCTCGAGGGATGTTATCACGCTGAATGTGTGAAGAACTCGGAGATGCCATATATTTGGTACTCGATCAGTCAGAACGAGAAGACATTCGACTACATCAACCGCGTGGAGCAAACACTTCCACTTTCGGTCTATGAGGGTACGTGGACACACTCTCCCCCTCTCGTTGCTATGCATCTCCCAGATAGATCTTGTGTGAGTGTAGAGATTTTTTTGAAATTGCATGCTACGTTTCCCAATAGGAAGCTGCCAGCGGTATTATTGCTCGTGGTTGTGGTAGTACTGCCGCCAGTACCACTCCTTCTCAGGTCTCAATTTTTCATGTCGGGTTCAGCGGTAGTCCCACTGACATACTACCATTGTGTTCCTTTTGACCGAGTTGAATGAGCGGCGGTAGAAGCGGCAGTTGGAGCGGTAGTATTGCTCCTACTTCCCCTATCACTTCCGCTCGTGGCTCGGCTCTCTGTCTTTGCCTTGTATCTCCATGGTGGTAGGGCGGTAGTGGATGCGCGACACTACAACTTGTAAGCCGTAGTACCGCTGTTGTGGTACTGTCACCATTCCCGGCCTTAACATATCTCTGTGGGCTCCTGGGCTGCAACCACGGCTCGTACCGCCCCGAAAGCACTATCTGATCATGGCTCCGTGCCATTGCACTGCTCTGCAAGCACTACCGCCTGAGCGATAGAACCGCTTGGTGCGAGCTAAGAGCTATGTAACAGTTGGAATCTTTTGAAGGAAATATGCCCCAGATGCAATAATAAAGTTGTTATTTCATACTTCCTTATTCATGATAAATTTCTATTATTCATGCTACAATTTTATTGATCGGAAACCTAAATACATGTGTGGATACATAAACAAATACCGTGTCCCTAGTAAGCCTCTACTAGACTAGCTCGTTGATCAAAGATGGTTATGGTTTCTAACCATAGACATGTGTTGTCATTTGATAACGGGATCACAACATTAGGAGAATGATGTGATGGACAAGACCCATTCGTTAGCTTAGCATAATGATCGTTCAGTTTTTTTGCTATTGTTTCTTCATGTCAAATACATATTCCTTCAACTATGAGATTATGCAACTCCAGGATACCGGAGGAATGCCTGGTGTGCTATCAAACGTCACAATGTAACTGGGTGATTATAAAGATGCTCTACAGGTATCTCCGAAAGTATTTGTTGAGTTGACATAGATCAAGATTAGGATTTGTCACTCCAAGTATCGGAGAGGAATCTCTAGGCCCTCTCGGTAATACACATCATAAGCTTGCAACCAAATGACTAAGGAGTTAGTCACGAGGTGATGTATTACAGAACAAGTAAAGAGATTGTCGGTAACGAGATTGAACTTGGTATGAAGATACCGACGATCGAATCTCGGGCAAGTAACATACACATGGACAAAGGGAATTACGTATGTTGTCATAAGGGTTCGTCCGATAAAGATCTTCATAGAATATATAGGAGCCAATATGGGCATCTAGGTTCCGCTATTGGTTATTGACCGGAGAGGTGTCTCGGTCATGTCTACATAGTTCTCGAACCCGTAGGGTCCGCACGCTTAACGTTCGATGATGATATAATATTATATGAGTTAAGTGATTTGATAACCAAATGTTGTTCGGATTCCCAAATGAGATCACTGACAAGACGGGGAGTCTCAAAATGGTCGAGAGGTAATGATTGATATATAGGACGATGGTTTTCGGACACCGAAAGTGTTTCGGGGGTTACCGGGTACTTATCGGGTCACCGGAAGGGGTTCCGGGCACCCCCGGCAAAAGATATAGGCCTTATGGGCCAAGAGGGGAAACGCACCAGCTACGAGGGGCTGGTGCACCCCCATAGCAGGCCAGCCTAAGGAGGGGAAGGAAAGGGGAAGGGAAAGGAAAGTGTGGATTAGGATTCCCACTTCCTTCCCTCTCCCCCCTCTTTCCTTTCCCGTTGGGAAAACATGGCAGGGGGGCACAGGGCAAGGCAGGGCACCTAGGGGGCCGACGGCCATCCCGAGGGCGCGTCCTGGCCTCTCCCCTCTGAGGGAGTCCTGGATAAGGGGGTATCCGGATAGCCGGGCTATATACATCGTCCGGACTATAGAAGCGTCAAGATACAAGACTCAAGACTTCGGCTCGTGTCCGGATGGGACTCTCCTTTGCATGGAAGACAAGCTTGGCGATCCGGATATTATGTTTCCTTCCTTGTAAACCGACTCCATGTAAACCCTAGCTCTCCGGTGTCTATATAAACCAGAGAGCATGGCCCTTAGAAGGCCGATCACAATTACAATCATACCATCATAGGCTAGCTCTTAGGGTTTAGCCTCTACAATCTCGTGGTAGATCTACTCTTGTATTCCACATATCTTCAATATTAATCAAGCAAGAAGTAGGGTTTTACCTCCATCGAGAGGGCCCGAACTTGGGTAAACATTGTGTCCCTTGCTTCCTGTTACCATCAGCCTAAGACGCACAGATCGGGACCCCCTACCCGAGATCCGCCGGTTGTGACACCGACATTGGTGCTTTCATTGAGAGTTCCTCTGGGTCGTCGCTTCGAGGCTTGATGGCGTATTCAATCGTCAACAACATGGTCCAGGGTGAGACTTTTCTCCCCGGACAGATCTTTGTGTTCGGCGGCTTCGCACTGCGGGCCAATTCGCTTTGCCGGTTGGAGCAGATCGACAGCTTCGCCCCTGGCCACCAGATCAGGTTTAGAAACTTGAACTACATGGCGGATATCCGCGGAGACTTGATCTTTGACGGATTCGAGCCTGCGCCAGGAGCGTTGGACAGCCACGACGAGTACGGCCTAGACCTGCTGTCGGACAGTGCCCGGGACATCATCCCCGAAGCAGCCTTGGATCTAAATCCAGGGCAGGTTGCGTTGCCTATGGACGGAGGGCTAGACCCCGCTCTACAGACCACACACTTATCGGCGGTAGAGCCGAACACGGGTCCCACCATTGTGGAGGCCTGTAATCCCGGACCCCCGGACTCATATCCGGTTGTTGGTCCTGGTCCGCTCACTCTAGAGCGAGCCGAGCCAGGAGACTCTGGGCCGAACAATGTCCGGCTGGAGTGGGAAGCAGGCGACGAAGGAATTCGCTGCCCACCCACCACCCACTTTGTCGCCACGATCGATGATTTAACCGACGTGCTCGACTTTGACTTCGAAGACATCGACGGTATGGACGACGATGCAGGAGACATACAGGAGCCACCGCTCACAGGGCGGTGGACAGCCACCTCTTCAAACGATATATACATGGTGGACACTCCGAAAGAAACCAACGGCGACGAGGCAGTGGAGGACAACCCCTCGGGAGGAAAAGCAAAATATGGGCGTCTCTGACGCCACTCCAAGCCCCGCCACATCAATACCGGTCCCGGAGATGATCCGGATAGTACCGAAGAGGAATACAGTCCTGATCAGCCGACCATCAAGCAGGTCGTACAGGCCATGGTGGGATACTTGGAGAGGAACAACTATACACCCCCCTCCGAAGACGAGGTAAGCCTCGACAATGACGAATTTGGCGTGCCTGAAGACCCAGTGGAACAAGTTCACTTTAGGCAACGACTCATAGCCACTGCAAAGAGTCTGCAAAGGAAGCAAGAGTAGCTTAAGGCCGAACAGGATTTTCTAATACAATGGTGGACCAAGATCCTGGCCACCGAGAAGTATGGACTCGACCGCCCTAACAAAGGGCACACGTGGCACAACTGGCTACCTCAACCTAAGCAGGAAAATCAAAGGCACACAACCCGACGTCCGCACACCACTATGGTCCAAACCAGCAAGAAGGATACACGAAGAAGCAGCCTCAAGCGCCGGCGCAACGGTCATAAACGGCAAATCAGGGAAGCTGGTATCAAGTTCAGCAAATCCTAGTCCGGTCAACGGACAAGGAACAGCTCAAGCCTATTCGGCCCAAGCCACGAACTCGGTCAGCCATGCGAAATTCACGGTACTCCCAAAAGAACGGCAAAACATACTAATAGAGAATGCCGGATCTCCAAAGTAAAGCAACCGGGCGTGTGCGGGAAACATTGAGGGGAGGCGCTTAGT